>NC_081771.1:29501533-30118533 GCF_963082965.1 Carassius carassius
TTGCCTCCACAAACTCCATCTGAAATTACAGAGCAGGGAAAGGGGAGGGAGGGTGACGGAGGAAGATCACGGAAGAAGAGAGTGAAGGAGGAAGAAAGGTCAACAGGACGGGGTCTGAAATAGAAGGCGAGGCTTCCATTAAAAAGGCATAAAAACAAAATCCATACTTTTAAAGCCCTGAAATTAAAACGCAGTGACTCCTGTCAAAACAAGGTCAACACACGTCTTTTGAGAAATAGAGGTCATGGTTCAAGGTCATGCCTTTCTTTCATTTTTTTTCCCTCCCAAATGCTTTTGAAAATGTGTTCCTCTCTTCTGGTTCAGTTAAAAGATGATTCATTTGCTTTTCCCACAAGGAGGAGAAAAGAGAAAAAAAAATGAAATGCCTTGAGACCAGAAAGAAGACGAAAAGTCCAAAAGTTGAGGCTTTTGTTTGGTCAAGCTTTTGTTAGCAGATAAAGGCTGGAATGAAACTCAGAATGAATTGCTTGTCTCGTCTCGCCTCGTCTCTTCTCTTTAGTTTTGTTCTCTTCCTCCTTAGTCTTCTAGCCTTGTCCCATCCCTTTGTTTCATTTTGGATACTTTCTTTCAGTTCTTTCTTTTCCTCGTCTCACATTCTCCTTTCTCTCATTTTCTTGTTCTTGACTTCATTTTCATTTTGTATCATCCCTTCCGTCATCTCTTCTTCTGCATCTTCTCATCTTTTCTAATCCTTGTCTCATTACATCCCTCTTACCATCACTTTCTTTTTTCATCTTTTCCTCTGTCTTCTCTTGTTGTCTTGTCCCATCTCCGTCTCATTTTATCTAGTTTATTTCAATCTTTTTTCCCTTGTCTCCTCTGATCTTCTGACCATCATCTTTATCCATTTATCTTATTACATCTTTCTCCACTTCCTTTTTTTCTTCTTTTCTTGTTGTCTCTTCTCATTGACATTTGTCTCATCTTTTCTCTTTGATTCTCTTCCTCAACCTGTCTTTCCATCTTGTCTAGTTATATTCCTTCACCTTTTCCATCATCTCTTCATCTGAATCTCCTTCTCATCCTTTCACCTCTTCCTTTCTTCTCTATTTCTTGTCATCCCTTGTCTTCAACATATTCCTAATCCCATCTCATCTCACTCCCTTCTTCTGTCTTGTCTTGTCCCATTCTTACACATTTTGTCTCATCTTTACCCTTTTTCTTCTCAAGTTTTGTGGATGCTCATCTGGTCCTCATCTCTTCTTTTTCACATTCTTGTCTTCTGATCTTATCTTTTTATCATCTCCTCTGCATCTGATCTTCCTTTCTATCTTTTCATCTCATTTTGTCTCTTCCCTGTTCTTCTTCATCTTGTCTCTTCTCTTTGCTTCTCCTCCTTCATCTTCACTTCTTGTTGCATTTTATCTAGTGTCTTACTCTTCCTCATCTTTTTATTTATTCCCTCTTCAACTGCATCCTCTTATTTTAGTCTCTTCTTCATCTCTCCTCATCCCTTATTTTCCATTCCTTCCACCTCTTGTCCTGTCTCTTCCTCATCTCTGTAAAACTCTTTTCTGTTTTTTAAATATATAACTCGCCAGGAAATTAGGCCTTCATTTTATGGTCTTTGAAATATGGCTTCACAGAAGATTAACCGAGCTTGATTTACACAGATACAGCGAGCATGATTATTCATATGACTTTATTTGGTGTGAGGCCTAACCTTTTGGGATCGCTTGTTGAAGGTCGCTTTTGATCAAATTACCGTGGACCCTCACTGAGAGTGTGTGTGTGTGTGTGTGCGCGCGTTAAATAAAAAAGCACTGTCCCTCATGTGGCCGGCATACCAAGCAGCATGTGTCACGTTAAGATGCATCCTGCATCTCTCCAACCTCCCTTAATGACCTAGCTTCTCTCTCCTCCTCTCCTGTTGCACCAGAAGGATGATTAAGTGAGTGTGTGCGCACCCCCTCTTAGAGCAAAGTCATGAGAAGCCTAGTTTGATTGAAGGATTTTTGTATAAAATGTGCAAGATGAGGCCTTGAGCCATGGTACCTTGCCCTAAATGTCCCATATGAGAAAAAACCCTTTGCGGAATTTCAAAAACGAACTGATCTTGTAACTTTTGGTTAGGTTACTTCAGTGAAACATGCCTGAGGCCTTTCGTATTGGGTTCCTGCTTGCATTTATGTCAAATGATACATTTATTTAGCCTCGTAGCATTTCGGCGCTACCTATTCTGTCAAGAGGGAAAGGACCCATTAACATAACATCTGTCTCAGACTTTGAGTTTTTGAGACCCTCTTATGCACTAAAATTCTTACAGGCTTTGTTCGGAATGGAATATAGTGCAGAGTGTGTACCGTTGTATGTACTGTTGTTTACAAATAGTATGTGCAACAGAATGTAGTACACTACTACAAACGCTTCAAATCATTTAAATGCAGTTTTGTGAGCAAAAGCAAGATCATTTGAATATATTTTGTCCTCCTATTTCATATTTTTCCCTTAGGGGCTCCGCACATGACATGCAATATTTGTTAGCATTAATGACATTTGAAAGCTACTGCAGAGAGAAACATCAGTGAATAACAACTTATATTTTGCGCCGTTCCTCACAGAACATCATATGACCTCAAAGGACTTGGAGAGTTGTGCAGACTACTTCTAAGGTGCCTTTATGTTCCTTTATTGTTCTTTTTAGAGCTTTATTGTCCTGGTCCCCATTCATTTTTCGTGAGTAGTCAGAAAATTGTACAACACATTTCTATTGTGGTATGGGTTTGCTATGACAGAAGGATGAATAGATTATGATAAAATACTACATTTTGAGTGAACCACAGGTTTAAGAGCAGTGCTATTTGCAATAGTAAAAATATTATTTTTCAAAAAGAGAAAAGTAATTTTGTAATAATATTTCCCAGTATTATTGTTTTCACTGTATTTTGAACACATACAGCCTTGGTGAGCAGAAGACACAAAACAAGCAAAAAAATGTTTCAAGGTTTGGCAAAACAATAACGGAAGTCATCAAAATCGTGGTCAGTATTCCTTAATTTGGTACATTGGAGATTGAAGATAGAGTGCATTTTGGGATACAGTATTCTCATTGCTCATATTTTGCATAGGCACACTGTTCACATTATACTGCATACTACTATCTTACTAAAATAGTAGGTAAGCAGATACAGTAATATGGATTGGGAGTGTTCTCATTTTGTTGCATCTCAGTGTTGGCTCATCTCTGTATAGTGTGTTTTAGCATAAGCATCTGCCTGTTTGCCCACTCCAGAAACAGTTTGTCTTTGTTTGAGGGCTCCCCTATTGCTTGTGACAGGTGTGTGTGTGTGTGTGTGTGTGTGTGACCTTAACTCATTATTTCACAGGTACTGCTCATTACTGTCTGCGTGTGTAGAGCTTGATGTATCAGCTGAAGAAGCGCGCGAAGAGTTATGAGCTCTAACTCCATCTCCTCTCCTCCTCTTCGATGTCTTTATCACCCATCACTATCGTAACAGCCGCAAAGAGTGTGTGTGTCTGTGTTTGTGGGCATATATGTGTGTGCATTTCAAGTCACACCTGACAAGTGGGCCATCCAGTCCCCTGGGTGTGCGGCACACCTGTCAATGAGCCTGTGCTTTTTATTTATCTTCTGTGACTTTCAGAAGGTCACAGCAGCTGGGCAGTTGTGCCAAACCCTCGCTCGTGCCCTTTGTGCACACCTGACCGGTGATGATCTGTTCTGTTCAGTATTTAGATTATCAATACAAATGAACTGAACACAAGGCATTCATAAACATAAACCTCATCTATAATGATTGTGTGTGTGTGTGTGTGTGTCTGTGACAGTGACCTCTGGGTTCCTGTCCTTTGGGGTCTGAATGAAAGCGAAGCAAATAACAGACCCCTCTGGCCTTATCTAATATTTTGTTATGTTGTCAGTATTGGAAAGGGTTAAAAAGTCAAGCCTGTTAGCATTTTGTACAGTAGACAACTGATCATTAAAAACTGGATATTTGTAAAAAAAGATCAGCATTCGTAAAGACACCTGTAGTGCCATGACCTTAAGCACAAGGCTTGCAATGTCAATTTAAACTGTACAATTTTCAAACCTGTTACATTTTTTAAGGCATAGCTATGTAGAGAGATCACACAAATGCAATTTATTAACTCTTATAGACATTCTTTGTCTAATGGCTGCATGATTTGGCGAAGAAAAATCAAATCACAATTTTAGTTTTTTTGTCTGATTACATAGCAGTAATTGTTTTATGTTAGTTACTATTATTGTTTTGGTGTACAGTAATAACCCTGACTCCATCATCTGTACTACATTGCTTTCTCTGCTTCTGTTGTTTTGCATTCTGCTGTTTAATGTGACAGTACGCATGCATGTTTTGCGATTGCTTGCTCCTTTGCTTCTCAGCGTATTTCTGGCCTCTGTTCATTTACTCAGTCTCCTCTTTTTTCTCTCTGTCTAAATGCGGCTTTCTTTCAATCATCCTTTTTTCTTTCTCTCCAGCTGCTGAAACCACCTGTCTCATTATAGTTGTGACACCCTGTCTTTTATTTTTCGCTTATATTAATCTACACCCAGTCCCTTGGGTACCACAAGCACCCAGTTTCTCCAGTCTCTCTCTCTCTCTCTCTCTCTCTCTCTCTCTCTCTCTCTCTTTCTCTCTCTCGCTCTCTACATGATTGCATGTTGAATGTGTACAGTCGTCATTTCGGTCTGGGATGTAATAGGCTGTGTTAAACACTCATAATCGGTCTCACTTACAAGGCACTGAAGCAGCTCTGAAAAGGGTCATGCTCGGATCTCTACCTCTTATGACCACACACACACACACACACACACACACACACACACACACACACACACACACACACACACACACACACACACACACACACACACACAGAGGCTGTGCCACACATACATTTTGTTGGAATTCACTCAAGTGTACGTTATACACTGTAGGCTGCAGTGGGCCTTGGGTATTGCTTTAGCAACCTGTCAGTGCTGATTTATTGAGACGGGAACGCACAGCTGGAAGTCACGATTGCTTGGGTGCAAAACCGAAATTAGATCAGGAGTCTGTACGAACGAACCTCTATAAGACAGCTGTCGGATACATCATGTGCGTGTGTTCTGTAGGCTACATGTACATGTTCACCTGTTTTGAGCATGATAAAGTCATATAGTATGAAAAGGGCATGCAGGGGTTGATATGGCATGTTGTGTTGTGTTTATCCTTGAACAGTCTTTTCATTTATTACAATATATTACAGAATTCAGATCAATATATTTCTAGCCAAATTATTTGAGCTGTTTGTCTGCCCAATGACAAATGGACTAGTGCTTGGGAAACATATTTGAAAAGGTTTGCATTTTGCAATCTCTTTTTAACTCCGAGAGGAGCGTTTAACCATGTCTCAAACAGTTCTCAGATTTCCCAAGATACCAAAGTTTCTGAAAATAAAAGACACCGAAATTTCTCCAGAATCTAATATTCTGAGTTTTAATATCCATATTAATTTTACAGATTGTGTTAAATCTGAGATATAACAGTTGTGTGGGTTTCGGTACATTTTTGAGAAAACATTTGAGAAAAAGTTAAACACTTAGCATGCCTTGCCAACTTCTATCAGCAGTACCCTTCATGACCACAGGGTGGCACTGTTGCTCTTTAAAAGTCCCACACCACTGGACCATGACGTCTCCCTGTATTATCACTAGTTGTCTCTTATCTACTCTGGATCCCTCCTATTGTTCTACTTTAAGATAAAGGCGGCGTGTGTCGGACAGCTATCATTCTCTAGCATCTCTCAGATACGCTCAGGGTTTGACAGTGTGAATGCTGTTAGCACACACAGAGAGAGAAAGAAAAACAGGAAGAGGAGGAAAGATTAACAGATGGCTCCATAACTGAGCTGTAATTGACCGGTGGTAACAAACCACCGCAGCTTTCCTTATTTTCTCGGCAGGTAGCCTCTCGTTCACACTCCAGCCGCCTCTGTTACTCTGCACTGATACACTGATGTGCTGTAATGCGTCATTCTGTGATGACCTCTTCTCTACGCTTAGTCATGACAGAGGTATAAATTGAAACATGCTGTGATTATATCTGTGCCCACCTTTCAGTTACAAAGATATATTTGCCTTTAGGTGTCTTTGTTGTGTCTCTTTTGTGTATTATGTTATTAGGCGAGTGGGTGTCATAAACACTTTCCAAGGATTTGGTTTCATCATGGTCTTTAAAGCTATAGAGACACAATTTCCATGTTGAGATATTTATCTCACAGTACCTTCATAAATAAACCATTGTCTGACATAACATAACAAAAGTAGCTTTAACCAGGAGGGCATTTACTCAACACTGTTTTCAACTAGAAAAGGAAAACTGTTAATTTACACAACAACAGCATTTTGGGCGCCTAAAAATGAAAACATTTGAAAACTTGTTTCATAGTGTTTTTGAAGACAATAGGGTTATTGTTTCCATGTAAAATACAAAAGCATGAATTTGTGAAATGGCGACTTCATGTTTCAGTCTATCCACCTTTTTCCAAATTATGGGAGTAACTTCCATTTACACTGTACAAAAAAATCAGCGAAAGTTTTGGTTTATGAACGCAATAAGCAGCATTTTCAAAAACTTGCTACAATGAGGTGACATTATTTTACTCACCCTTCAACAATCATTAAAATGAAATTTAAAAGTGTAAAAGCATTAACAAATTTCTTTTAAAATACCATGGATAACTCCTAAAGATCCTCCTTCTATCTGCAGCAATACTACAGACGTGTTAAATATTACTATAATATATGTCCATATTTCGTAACATTTACATTTTACAACATCTGTGTGAAAACAAACCTGTAAAGAGAATTAAAGAGTCTTAGTGCCTTCCAGGGAATTATTCATGATTTATATCATCGACCACGAATGCACAGTATATGTTGTCTTTTTTCATTTACTTACAGTGGAATACAAAGCAAACATGAAAATAACCAGGAGGAAAATAATGCAGCGGGTTGAAAAGAGCTATTCTATATATATTGTTGCTTTATCAGATCACATTAATATACCAAAATCTAATGTCATTTATCTAATGAAAATAGAAAATTTATGAAAATTTACAGCCCATTCAGTCAAAATGATGGATAAGGATTATTTGTAGCGCAATATCATGATTTGAAATTATTTGTTGCAGTCTTTTTGTTTGAAACTTCCCCAAACCATAAGTGGACATCACCAATTACTGACCTGGCATGCATAATACAGTCGTTTTAGTTGTTTTCATTTATCCATGTGAACAGGGATCATTTTGTTATCTGTACTTGAAGCTTTTTTAAAAAATGCAGAGTATATCTCGTGTAAACATACTCTAGGTCTGTTCTAGGGCTGCATGAAAAAATCACATGTAATATTTAATGTGCATCAGTAAAGCTGGTTGTTCACTGACAAACATGTGCAAAATATGAAAGTGGTTTTGCTCAGCTTGTCAGTGAACAACGGATCTGTGTAGTAAATGCTGCTCCATGTGAAAGCACACACGTGATGAAGATTTACCGCTGATTACAGAACTGGCTTTACTGACAAGATGTGCATTAAATATCGCATGCAATTTATTGCGCAGCCTTAGTCTGTACCACTTTACCACTTAAAGTGGTACCTTTACCATACTGGTACTCTTCGGTCAGTTTTGACATAAACATTTTCTATTTTGATCTTCATCGGAATGGTACGAAACTTGGTGACTTTTATGGGATTTGGAATGTGAACACACAACAAAATTGATGACATGATTCGAGCACACTAAGTGGTCATAAAAAGTAGTCACACACTTCGGTCTTCGGTCAAAAATGACAGACCATAGGAAATGAATGGGAAATCGACAAAAACATAAATTCTGATTCTGAAATTTTTGTGTGTACAATCTACAAATCTGACACAATGCAGAAAAGAAGAACACAGCAATGACAGGGTGAAACTCTAAAACATCAAGATTGCAAACATCCACTCACACGGATACACACACAATTAAACACACATACACGGCTATGAACTGGTGTGACTGTAACAGCAAAATCAATTTAAAATAAAAGCAATAATTCAACTACAATGCAGTAAAAAATAGGACAGCAAGGAAGGGGTTACACTCTAAAACATCGAGAGGGCAAAACGGACACACTCACTCAAACACACACTCACTTACACACACACACAAATATACACAATTATACACACTCAAATTAATTGCTATGCTATGACCATATAGCAAAACCAGTCAGAAACCTGAAATAAGTGGTTGAAATCAGATCAAACCCAGAAAGATTCTGATAAAACATTTTTGTTAATTTTCATTAGATTTTTATAGAATTGTAATATATTGTGAAACAAATTGCTTTCTCTGTGTTCAGGTTTGATTGTAGTAGTAATAATTAAAAAACTGACACTTCAAATTAGAGCTTAGATCGGGCCCAACAAATCAAGCCCGACCCTACCCGAGCCCGAGCACGTTGTGTCCGAGCCCGGCCCGGCCCGACACGTTCACTGTAATTATGAGCCCGAGCCCGATTTAAACCCGACCATTTTTAATATGTGGGCCGTTATTACCAGGGGCGGCGCCAGATTATTATTTTTTTTACCACAGGTGCTGCTGTGCTAGATCATTTAGGCTACGGGGGAGCTGCACAGTTTTATATATATATATATATATATATGCGTGCCGCATTTAATGCATGAGACAAAGCCAACACATATGTTGTCACTCCCCACGACTAGTTTAAAATGTTTCCATACCTCCGATTTTCCTCCAAACTTGCTCAAAGTTAATTCTCCTGTTTAAATTTTTTTTTTGCTTCTTCAAGCTCCATGTTGCACTTAATCTACTGAATAGTAGCCTACAGCACGCACAGCAGGTGTGATGCAAGACTGCGAGTGGACGAGACGCTGCGCATGACACGTGACGTGCTTTATCAAGGGCCCAACCCGAGCCGGCCCGAGGACGGTGGCGGGAAATATCAGCCCAACCCGAGCTCGGGCTCGGGCAGAGAATCTAAGCTCTACTTCAAATCAACATTTCAAAAAAAAAAAATTCTAAACTTTTACAAAATGTTGTCTTTGAGAATGTATAAACATACAGTATATCTATGGAATTACATTTAGCTCAATAATAATGAACGTAACTTTATAAAACTGAACATAACTTTTTCAGAAACTATCAAAAATATGCCATTACAAAAGAAGAAAACACAATGAAAATGAAAAAAATGAACTCAGTCGCACAAATGTAACAGGCTCTTCAAATATGCTTCATTTTTGTTAATGTTTTTCAAAGATTCGTTTTTGCTGATCGTGTATTCTGAATGCATTGCCACAGATTTCGCTTTTGCTTCGCAGTTTTTCGTTTGGAGTTTTGACACAAACTTCTCGTGGGGGCGGGGTTAACAGTGATCTACTCTGATTGGATAGTGAGCTTTTGATGGACAGGTGCTCTCTGACCGGGAAGTACAGACGTCACTCAGTGGCGCCAGAGAGTGGCGCGCATATTGGAAAGCTTTCGCGGTGATTTGTATTACTAAATATGTAAATAATATTTGACATTCGATCATCTCAGTCTGTAAAGATGAGCTCTTGTCCTTTAAGGCAGCTTGAAGTAAGCTTGTGTTACTGAATGACAATAATTACCCGCATCAACTGTAGCACACTGTAACATGAAAAACTTGTATCGATGTTACTTAAGTAACACAAGCTTGCTTCAAGCTGCCATGAAGGACAAGCGGAGGAGGAAGATGACGCCGCTCTGTGTCTCCTGAGAGCTCATCTTTACAGACTGAGACGATCAAAGGACAAATATTATTCATATATTTAGTAATACAAGGTACGACGTGTTGCATACAAATCACCGCAAGAGATTATTTTCTTTTTTTATTAATGCAGAGAACATAAACATACAAAAGTATAAACATACATCACATAATATCAACCACAAAAAACAGTTAAGAATAAAATAGAACTAAAGAAAAGAGGGCCAAAATCTAAACAAAATTACACACGATCAAAGGCGGAGCAAATTCTAACAGTCCTTATAGCTTTCTTATTAGTAGATACTGATGTTACATTCAAATAGTTCTCCATTTCTTTTAGAAAAACAGAGAAGACAGGTTTACAGTTGGAGAATTTGCATTTGTGAATGTGAAATTTGTTTAGGAAAAAAAATAATAATAACAAAACTGATATTTTTGTTTGTGGGGTCAGAGTCATAATACCCAAATATAATGTTTTTCATATGTACTGAGAAGCCTGGCAAAATCTTACACTTGACAAACACACCAATATCATCCCAAAGTTTCTGAGTGTAGTGACATGACCAAAATAAAAAAAAAATTTTTTTTTAAATCTTTGTATAAACTTCTTTATAGGGTAGAACCTGTGTATGAGCTTAAAATACATTTCTTTCACCTTGTATTTGAAAAATAATTTTTGCGGTAGAGACCAGATTAAATCACCACGAGAGCTTTCAATATGCGCGGTGCGCGTCACTGAGTGGCATCTGTACTTTCCGGTCAGAGAGCACCTGTCCATCAAAAGCTCACTATCCAATCAGAATAGATCACTGTTAACCCCGCCCCCACGAGAGGTTTGTGTCCAAACACCAAACGAAAAACTGCGAAACGTAAGCAAAATCTGTGGCAATGAATTTAGAATCCATGATTAGCGAAAACGAATCTTTGAAAAACATTAACAAAGAATGAAGCATATTTGAAGAGCCTGTTAAATTTGTGCGACTGAGTTCATTTTTTTCATTTTCATAGTGTTTTTCTTCTTTTGTAATGGCATATTTTTGATAGTTTCTGAAAAAGTTACGTTCAGTTTTATAAAGTTTCGTTCATTATTATTGAAACAAATGTAATTCCATATATATCTAAACTCACAACTTAATAAAAATAAGTATTTATGTCTAAAAACAATTTGAGAATTCATAGGCCTTTTATATAGAGCTATATAGGAATCTGTGGGCTAAACCATGGAACTGCAGATGTTTTTTTTTATTTTACTCCCATCAGATAGCAATAATCTGACTTCAAAATGGGATTTTAAAGGCAAGACTCTATTTTAACATTAAAACTGCATTAATTGAAAACTTACATAAAAATATATTTGTAATTATTATTTTATTATTTTCAATGGGCAGAAATCCATCATAGTTATTGCATAAATATTAATTAATATCATTAAATTATATCAAAATAGAAAATAAATAAATAAAATATTATTGAACAAAATATATTAACTTGATTTTACTTCATTTATTTCAGGTGTCCGGTCTCTTCTGACCATGAAGATCATGAGTGTGACTCCCAAATGAGTAGCAGAGTTTAAAGGGGATTGTTCACCCTAAAATTATTCATGTTCATTTTGTTCCAAACCAATAAGACCTTCGTTTATCTTCTGGAACAAAAATTAAGGTACTTTTTATGAATTACAAAAGCTTTCTGATACTCCATAGTCAGAAATGCAACTACCATGTTCAAGGCCCAGAAAAGTAGTAAGAATCTCATTAAAATAGTCCATGTGGACAACCTTAACTTCATGAAGGTACTGGAACACTTTTTGTGTACAAAGAAAACAAAAATAATGACTTTATTCCAAATTTCTCTTCCGTGTCAGTCTTCATATGAGCATTAGAAAAACTGGGCTGTGCATGTGCATTTATATTGAACGTCCTATATATACCATGGGCATTTAGCTCATATAAGATGTGAAAGCTCTGCATAGCCAAGCCATTTGAGAGAATGAGATTAATTAATATTAGTATTACTATAAATTCCTTTGTCATTTGAGAAGTAACTTAATAACATGTTGGGAAAACATATGTAACTGTATGTAAATGATTGATTTGCCAAGCAATGGTAATTTTCTGCAAAAGGGAACCGAGTAGGCAGATCCACACAATTTGGAGCCTGCACTCTATTGCTATGAATCGTCCTTATTATCATCTTGTGTTCTTACTGGTTTGTTGGCCTGTGGGTGATTTCATGCACAAGGAAAGATGACAGCGAATCGCTTGATGAAGCTCGCTGAGAAATGTGCTGTTGCTGCCAGATCTTGATTACTTGTATTTGATGCAAAATTAACTTAACTAAATAAAGAAGTAATAACTGTATATTATCTTATTTTTTATTTTATTTTATTTTTTAAGCAAAGCAATTATTTTTAAAAGTACACATAAAAAACACCTTCATATATATTTTTGGCATGGACAAAGTGTTGATTTGGCAAAATGCTTCAGCAGACTAATCAAGTGAATAGTATTTACTAACACAATATAATTTTGACATATCCTATTAACATTATTTTGGCAATTTCTACAGCATGGAGATATGAGTAAATTAATGCTTTTCTTGTACATTTTTTACACAGTTTTGGTATTCTGTATTCATCAGGCTTACCATTCAATCCGACTACAGTTCTATCAAATTTATTGTAAGAAAAAAACATGATCAAATTCATATTTTATTTCAATTGAAAATCAGCCATTTACTACAAATTATTACAATAAAAAAAAATAAATAAAAAAGGTTTCAAACTATATTTAGACATGACCCACTGCTTGGTAATAGGGTAAACATTATGCAAAATATTTTTTGCACTTCAACATTTTCTGAAGCTTAGACACCTCATCCAACTTGACCTGTGTTGAAAAATAATGTTTTTTTTTTGTTTTGTTTTGTTTTTTCAGATTCAGGTCCTAGTTTGTACCCTATTCATGGAAAGTGTCCATAATTCATAAAGGCAAAGCAGGGCCCTTTTATGACACACACGCACACGCTTTGTGCAAGCCAAGGCAAAATCCATCAACACTAGACTTTGCCCTTCGCTTAACATTGCTGCTGGCCAAGAAAAAAAGGGCAGGTAAAATATTTGTTTGTAGATTAGGACTTAAATCAATAACCTTTAGGACTCAGAGCTTGACTGCTGTAATGGAAACTGACAGCATGGGAATTAGAATTTGATAATGACAACCTGATATTTCCTCCGTCGGTGGAGGAGCCCCCATGTCGGATGTGTGTGTGTGTGTGTGTGGCTTTTCCCCTCAGCTTCCCCCAGGCGTTTCTTGCTTCCTGTAAATCTCATCACATACTCAAAAAAGATTCTCCGAAAGCCTCCGGGCCGTGAGAGGAGTAAAGCTCAAACCACAACAGCAAATAAAGTAAAAATTCGTCTGCTCATAAAGCCCTTTACATCCGCCTCTATTAAGTGTTTAAAACTTGGACTGAGCACATGTGATGCATAGATCAATAGTTTGAAGTGCACCATTCAGGTACTGCATTCAACATTATAAAGCAATACAGCACGTTCATTCGTTATTCTATTTTTGGAAATGTTGATTTTGTTTAGTAAGCATATTTCTGCCATTTACCCACCTTCTTACAGTTTGAAACACATATGAGATTATTTTTGTGTGTCGCGTAAAAGATAATAGGCAGAACATTCATGCTGATCTTTTTCATGCAATATAAGTGAAGGATCAGGAGGCTGCCAAGGGGCTTGAGGGTCCAAG
Organism: Carassius carassius; assembly: GCF_963082965.1. NCBI lineage: Eukaryota > Metazoa > Chordata > Actinopteri > Cypriniformes > Cyprinidae > Carassius > Carassius carassius. Next base: position 29,515,070 of record NC_081771.1, read on the forward strand.
AACACTATAAATGTGTTCAAAAAAAAAAGGTCCCTATGATTTTTATCCTTCTGAACAACACAGTGTCTATCTGTGAGAGCATTTTTTTTAGGTCAGACAGTAACAATTACGTAACTATAGTAGGTATACACATATCTACATATAACATAAATTAGGTCAGATTAAGAATGAAGAAAACAATAGGCATGCAACGTTATACATTCAAATAAATAAATAAAGACAAAATATTATATAATCAACAGAGCAAAATTTTAATTACTTCTGTAGCTATGAAGTTTCATTTGTACCTCTGAAACAGTTGTTGAGAGACAAGCAAACTTGTGTGAAAATGTGACAACTAAAGTTGTTTGATTTCAATCACATCAAGCCTGACATGGTTTTAAGACAAGATTCAGCTTATTTAAAATACATTTCTTATATTCTTAAATTTTAATACATATACTTTTTTCTACATTATAAAAATATACACTCACCTAAAGGATTATTAGGAAAACCTGTTCAATTTCTCATTAATGCAATTATCTAATCAACCAATCACATGGCAGTTGCTTCAATGCATTTAGGGGTGTGGTCCTGTTCAAGACAATCTCCTGAACTCCAAACTGAATGTCAGAATGGGAAAGAAAGGTGATTTAAGCAATTTTGAGCGTGGCATGGTTGTTGGTGCCAGACGGGCCGGTCTGAGTATTTCACAATCTGCTCAGTTACTTGGATTTTCACGCACAACCATTTCTAAGGTTTACAAAGAATGGTGTGAAAAGGGAAAATGGGCTACAACTGCAGAAGACCCCACCGGGTACCACTCATCTCCACTACAAATAGGAAAAAGAGGCTATAATTTGCACGAGCTCACCAAAATTGAACAGTTGAAGACTGGAATGAGTCTTGATTTCTGTTGAGACATTCAGATGGTAGAGTCAGAATTTGGCGTAAACAGAATGAGAACATGGATCCATCATGCCTTGTTACCACTGTGCAGGCTGGTGGTGGTGTAATGGTGTGGGGGATGTTTTCTTGCCACACTTTAGGCCCCTTAGTGCCAATTGGGCATCGTTTAAATGCCACGGGCTACCTGAGCATTGTTTCTGACCATGTCCATCCCTTTATGACCACCATGTACCCATCCTCTGATGGCTACTTCCAGCAGGATAATGCACCATGTCACAAAGCTCGAATCATTTCAAATTGGTTTCTTGAACATGACAATAAGTTCACTTTACTAAAATGGCCCCTACAGTCAACAGATCTCAACCCAATAGAGCATCTTTGGGATGTGGTGGATCTCTGGATGTGCATCCCACAAATCTCCATCAACTGCAAGATGTTATCCTATCAATAAGGGCCAAGATTTCTAAAGAATGCTTTCAGCACCTTGTTGAATCAATGCCACATAGAATTAAGGCAGTTCTGAAGGCGAAAGGGGGTCAAACACAGTATTAGTATGGTGTTCCTAATAATCCTTTAGGTGAGTGTACTGTATATCTTACATTTCTTAAAGCTGCAGTCGGTAACTTTTGACGCTCTAGCGGTTAATAAACAGAACTGCTTGCATCTTGCGGAAGAACATTGTAGCCGGAGCTACTTCTCTCTGTTTATGTCTATGAAGAATCACAAAGGTACCGGGTTACTCTGCCGCGGTACCCCCGAAGCAATGTAAAATAGTCCGAATATAAACACTTATTATAGATTTTCCCTAGTGATTCAGGACAGGCTAAAAACACGGTTTGGAAAATGGATTCATGGTGTACTCGCTTATTATATACATTTTGTAAATCTTGAACACAAAAAAAGTTACGGACCGCAACTCTGATTGGTTGTTTCTTACCGGGAGCGGTCGAATTTCTGCAAATGGCAATAGGACCACTGGGAGGAGCCAGAGGAGCTTGATTTTTTTCACAGATTATCTGTCTCATATTCTACTGTCAGGACATAATGACAGGTTTCACAAATACATTTTTACAAAAGTTACCTACTTCAGCTTTAAATGATGTAAAATGTCATCTCTCCCTGACTTTGTGTTGGCAACCCTTTGTAATTCTGTAATGGGATGCATTACCAATTGAAAAAGGATATTTAACTAATGATTACTTTTTTCAATCTTTTTTTTTTAAATGGGCAACACTAAATTGTATAAAATAAGTGTTTCATATCATAAACCTGCACTCTCAAAAATAAAGGTGAGAAAAGGGGGTTTCACAGTGATACCATATAAGAACCAGTTTGGGCTTCTCTTTTTCTTAGTTTCAAGAACATTTTAATAATCATAAAAAAAAATTCACTGTAAATATATATATATATATATTGCAACGGAAATGTTATATGGATGTTAAAGATTCTTCATCTAACCATTGATGCCAATGAAGAATCTTTATTTTTTAACAAGTTTTGTGAGGGTTTTAATTTAATAAATGGACCGTCATTCTCTGGTTTGAATATTAAGACAAGATCTAGATCTCTAGATTTTGAGATTTATGATAGGATTCTTGTCAGTCCTGTCTCGAGTTGAGATGTGATCCCATCATGCCTCTGTCATCACCATGGAATCATTGCATTCCCAAGTCTCCATGGTTACCATGTGTTAACTGGATGGCCATCATCAAATCGCCAAACTGAGATGTCCATCCACACATTTCCACCTCAATGGAACACACCATACTCAGTATCTCACTTTCTCTCTGCTTTATTCCCTCTCTGTCTTTCCCCCACAGGCTTCACATGAGGCACATTCTGAAAAATTTAACTACTCCCACACCTTCCTCCGTCCTTCCACTGTTGATGGCCCTCTGCTTGCTTTTATACATTTATATTCTCATTCTGTCCTTTCTCTTCTGAGGTGCATCCAGATTCCCCCTCGGGCCACATGCACCACCAAAGGTCAGCGCTGGTGAAGGCAATAAAGTATCTGAAGATACTTCTCTAGTGACTGTTAGAATGGGCCCTTCAGACAGGGGTAGGAATTATGGGCCTTCAGGCCTGAGAGAGAGGAGGAGCCTGGGACTCAGGTAATTACCCACGCCGACAGCGACTGCCAGCCAGAAAGCCATAGCTGGAGTGCAGTGGTCAGGAGAAACGTATCTGTAGGGGGACAACTGAGTTTGGCAGGTGTGTGCATGTATGCGGCAATTTATGCATCCATTGTGAATTAAATGCACAAGATACAGAAGAGATCATATATGTCATATTGCCAAAAACAGTCATTATTTAGTATGCAGTTTTCCATTCTTTCTCTGATCAAACACCAATCAAGAAGCACAATGATGTTACATCACAGGTAAACCAAGCACATATAAGCTATATAAAGCTATAACATATAGCTTTAATCAAGCTGTCAAAAAGACACAACAATATTGAGCAAATGGATAAATCCCTTGATAACATATTTGGTTCAGATCTAATCTTAAGGTCTTTGAACAACCCCCTCTGAAATTTGCACAGTACTTTCTTTTCCAGTTTAAATATCTAAAACTAAACATAAATATCTATATCTAAACACCCTCTTGTGTGTGACCAAGTTCAGAATGAGCCAGTTTACAGCTTAGATTTAGTGCTCTTTTCTCATTGGGGAGGAAGTTTTGTGTTTGGAAGCTTACAGTATGTTTTCCTAGTACAATGAACTGTTGATTCTCAAAAGATCAAGAAAATATTAATTGTATCCTCATCCTTTACTCAAGTCTTTCTTTCCATGCCACAACACACACAGTCTTTTCTTTTTTGAGGGGCGTTTCCAGCAGCACCGACCCCCCTCTGAGTGTTTTGTGAGTTTGTGTCATTTCCGTGTTGTGTTTACTCCCCACCTGCCACATCGAAACCCTCCCCCCCGCAGAGAGACGACACCTCGGCCCAAAATACCAGTCGCTTCTCACTGCTCATCAAAACTCTGCCCCACCTCCTCACCACGCTGACCTGCCTCTGAACTGAACACATCTCTGCATGTCTCCTCTCTTCACACCACACTCGCTCTCTCTCCGTTCTCCAGCGAGTCTCTTTATCCCCGTCTGGTCCTCCCACGCAGCTCTGAACTCACCTTGGTCATCCATTCTCTTTGTTTGGTTCATTACCTAAAGAATAAGCGCCCTCACATCACGATGATCATCTAAAGCATGCGTTAACAGACTAATGACATGCAAGAAGTTTTCTTAAAGCCCATAAATACAGGAACACTGCTATCAAAGCTTTAAAGAGCAGAGGTATCCCTGCTGCTGACTGTATCGTTATGGAGGCTATTAAATTAGCATTGCTGGTGTGGAGATGTAAGATGTACGGAACATTTTGCTGTCATACAGATTACATACACACCTTTCATTCTTTACTTTTTAATTCAAAACAACTTGAATAAACTTTATGTTAAATTTAAATTGTGAGGGACAATTTTTTTTTTATGTTTCTGAAAGTAGTCTCTTTTTATCATCTCTTAATAACTTCTTAATAACTTTTCTTTTTGGATATATTTTAAAATGCAATTTATTTTGGTGATGCAAAGCTGAATATTCATCATCATTACTCCAGTCTTCAGTGTTACATGGTCCTTCAGAAATCATTCTGATATGCTGATTTGCTGCTCAAGAAACATTTCTCATTATTATCAATAAACAGAAACTTTGATACATTTTTAGGATTATTTGATGACTAGAAGAAAAGCATTTATTAGAAATACTTACACAGTGTAAAAAAAACTTTTCTGTTTTCCTTGCTGAATAAAAGTATTACAAAATATTGAAGTATTAAAAATAAATGATTTGTAAAAAATCTTATTTTTGAATGGAAAGTGATTGGAGATTCAGTGTTGGCCTGGCAGATGCCAAAACGTGGATTTAATAAGCCATGTTAACTCTATGTATCACAATATCATAGAGATTTGGGATGGAATCTGAAAGCATGTACCCACAAAGTAACCACTCAGAGCACCTTAGAAACCATCTCACACCCACCCTAGCATGTGTGAGCTTCCACACATGATGTGTTATTTTCCCACACTAGCTCTGTTGTTTTGACCCCCTCCTCTAGAGGGCACTATTGATGGAGGTTTTTTTTTATTGACGATTGTTTGTCTTTCGTTCTGCCCACTCGGGATCTCTCTCCAACCCACTCTCTGTCTCCAACACCAAGCAGATGTCTCAGGAGACTGCATGGTTCCAGCCATGCATAAACTATGCAGTTGCTCAGTGTTTGAAAAGAGACTGAAAAAATCTTCCTCAACTTCAGCCGTAACTGTTATGGACAGAACTTCAATAATGAGGAGTTCACACAATAGTTTTACAGATCGCCTGATGTACATTGCACTAAATGAGAAACACTTTCTCTAAACGGCAAGCTACAATGTTACTGAAAAGCAAGTGAATGATATTTGTGAATACAACTGTCTATTCCTATTTTTTTTAACTGTTTCAGTTGGAATATTATTTAAATGTTTTTAAGCCAGATATTAACATTTTTATTGCTATTATTATCTGAAATTCAATCAATCAATCAATCAACCAACCAGCCAACCAACCAACCAATTCTCTTTCTCTATATGGTTAAAAATAGTAAAATTGCTAAATATTATTACAATACAAACCAACTGTTTTATAGTTTAATATTTCCTCAGGATTCTATGATGAATAGAAAGTAAAAAATCTTATATATGTCTAACTGAAACCAAGTTTGTTCAACTTGTGTCATGAGACAGGCCTCTGAATATATGGTGACATCCTTGCCATGAAGCATTGATATTGCTCTGAAGTGTTTATATATCTTACAATGTTTGTGTCCAAAGCCAACCTGTGGAGAAGTCAGAAGAAATGAAAGATAAAAACGTTTCTGTGAACAAATTTCACCCGAAATTGACACATCAATCCCTGGAGCCTGACTCTATCACCTCTCAGTGTTCATGCTGCCCTAACTCTCAATGCAAACTCAAGGTCAGAGCTTTAGGACTGGCTGATAACAAAATGTTCATACTTGCCATGATCACGCTCGAGATAAAGTAGTGCTTTTTTTCTGTGACGCTTTCATCAGGAGCATCGTCGTGGCTGGCTGCGTCTCTTTTGTCTGATATGGGTATTTGTCCTCCAGAGGTGCGGAGCCACAGTCAGCAGTTGCTGGGTGAAGGCAGATATTTACTGTGATAAAAAAGAGCAGGGGTTGGGGGGGGGTGCTGTATCTCTAGTAACTGCCATAATACTAAACAGGAGAGTGTAGAGGATAATTCAGTCACACGGCCCTTGAAATGACAGGCTGATGAGTGAGTGGAAGAGGGGAATTGCAGTTTGATGGCACCCTCTTAAGCAAAGGAGGAGAAAATCAGTACTGCCTTCCTTTAGCTGAAGAGGAGAAAGAGAATTTACAGTGTTGATTATGTTGCTGAAATATTGTTCAATCTTTTTAATGAAAGTAATCCAAGTATATATTATGAAAAACAAGTGCGTTTTAGTCTTCACACCCATGTCTGCATTAAAAAATAATAATTGAATAAAATTGTTATTAAAGGATCAGGTCAACCAAAAATGTTATACATTTTTCACCTTCATGTCACCTTCAAGGAAATCTTAGAAGCTTCGGTTTTCATTCAGGAAGTATGAATGATTTTTCATACTACGAAGTTCAGGATTTTGATTTTAGACCTACAGTAACTGTCTTCCTGATGTACACTGTGAATCTGAATGAAGTTTATCTGGGCGTCTAGGTTCCTGGCTGTCCTGGATGCTGTAAAAACTCACATTACCATGCCAGACCAGGAGTTGGTGATATTGTGGCATGAAGTTTTGTGTATTGGCATACTCACTGAAATCACATACTGTACTCTCTTGAGTAGGTACTTACAGTATTTTGAATAAGTAATGATTTTGACAGCTAAAAAAGTAGGTTCTATATATTAGGAATGTAATCCGGGCATACAGCATTGGCCTTGCTTTGATTGTCATGTGAGCTACCGGCATTCTTTGCGTCACTTATCTGCCATTCACAAATTTTCTCCCATGGCATCATGGAAAAGTAAAGTGTCTATCGTATGCACACTTCATAATCTTTCCAGAAACAGTAGGTCATCTGGGAACTTTTTGCCAGTAAGAATACTATCACTTTCTATGATTTAAATCACATTATATATGTCCCAAATGTTGTTAATCTATATAATGACTTCATTCTAGACTGGAGGATTGTGTATTGTGCATCTTTCCACACAGCATTTGTCTTTTTGTCCATATGCTTTATATAGAGAGCTAATAATAGAAATAGGTTGACTTTCTCTTTTTTGTCAAACATTGTAACTTTGTTAATTCCTGAAGTTAACTTTTTTGTACTGCTGTTTTGAATTGGGTCTAATATCTGTGTGTTGTTCTAGAATCTGCGGCATGTGATGACATTACATTCTTAGGCCGCCCATGTATTAAACGTGTGTTCTTGAATGCGGGCATTTTTCTAATGTATTTACTTTAACTTCTTACGTAATACCAATGATATGACATATTTCAGATGCAACCGATATTAGAAAAAAATATACATATATTAAAATTTTTAATCAAAATTATTGTTAGGGAAAATTTGGTAGTCGCTGGATATTAGTAGGGACATGTCTCCAAGTCCCCTCCCCCCCAATTCTATGCTCCTGCACCAATGTTGTCCACCGAATGAGTGAATGAAAATGAGTGAGTGAATTAGGACACGAGTGAACAGAAATTCAATGATTGCGACATTAACAGTGAATGGGTATTTTCTAGCAACTAGTCGTTTAGTGTACATCATTAAATACTCATTATAATGGGACTAAACGAGCACACTTGATAATTTTCACTGTAGATTGAACATGACTACAAATGGCTGTCTCATCAAATAGTACTCTACAGTATATAGGAGTGTAAAAAGTTAAATGTCGGGCAATATGTCAATATTATTATATATTTTTTGTCAATTTTTATGTATTCACCTTGAGCAGTGAGCACTATTTGTATAGAAAGTGATTTGACCTCCTCAAAGTGACTGTTGTCTGGTATAAACACCCTTGAAGGACTTTTAGGGAGGGAAATTCACTTTAGTTTGGAAAGATGCCATGAATAGCTTCACCTTTCCACAGAAGCTTTCAAGGGTACAAAAATACCATTTGGAAGTCACCCGCCATAATTGAAATAGCATACTACCACACTACTCTTACTACATATCCTATATCTTTACATGTAGACACAGTAAAAGATGTCTGCTACATTGACTTCACCCTTAAACACACAAACAGGAAATGATAAAAGTAGATTATTTAACTCATTGGGCTACCACTCATTACTCTTATTTAGGAGAGGGGGACCTCTGGAGGTGTGGAGGTAGTCTTAATGTTACAAAAGTTGCATGAAATGGAAGTGAAATGGCTTCTTAAATGAGGGGAAAAAATAGAATTGATTGGATTGTTTGGGCTCCCCTGTTGGCCATGAGAGATTGGAGGAATTGATGTGTTCTGCACATATTTATTTATTTAATTATTATTATTATTACATATAACATTTCCAGTCTGATCTCAAATGCGAAATTTACTGGGTGACCCAAAAATGTTAAACCTGGCCCTGCTCTCCCCACATGCATTAAAAAACTCCAAAAAGCCTTTCTGTTCTTTTCACCTCAGTGTTTCATTCGTCAAAAGTGTTTTCAATTAAGAAAGAAAGCAAACCAACAACAACAACAACAAAAATGTAGAATGAGTCTGTCCAGCTGGCTGTAATTAGCATTTAGTTCAAAATGCCATTTGAATGAATATTAATGTAGCTAAATGGTTATAAGCTAATTACATTTTTCAGAGCCTCTCAGAAATGGAGATATAGAGTATCTGGTGGGCATTGAAGAGCTCTGGAGAATGTCTAAACAGTGTACCACTCGAACGCTCCAACCACTGCACCAGAGCTCACAAAGGGTCCAGTTTCTCATCTTACCTTCAGGTGTCTCTCATTTCCTCTCAGTTTAATCAGCATTCAGTACTTCAGGATCTGAGTTTGAGTTCTCGTCTGTCAAAGAGGTGGAGATTATTCAAATCTGGTCATTATTTCACATCCTAGAATCACAGACAGCATTATTATTACAGCTAGAACAACTCTTGCATTTGAGAAGAATTAATTACTGGCTTGCTGCAATTATTTATGAGTCATTAAAATCTGTGTGGAGGTTTGATTTGTGTTGCCTGCACTATAAAAATATTTTGTCAGTTAAACTGAATGCGGATGCATCTAAATTAACTGGGTTTATTCAAGTCAAATGTTTTTTTTAAATTAAGTGAATTTTTTTCCTAGACATTGTCAGATGAGGAAGAAATAGCTCCTTAATATAAAAATTTAAAAACAATGGAGCGATTTTTATTTATTTAGTGTAATTTGAGTTCTGCATTTGGTCAGTCTGCTGCTGATGCAACCATATAGACTTAATCATTATTTCAAGTGGCTTGAACTAATTTTGCATTCAGATGAAATGCCTGATGAAGTCAAGGTGTTAAAGGGATACTCCACCCCAAAATGAAAATTTTGTCATTAATCACTTACCCCCATGTCGTTCCAAACCTGTAAAAGCTTTTTTTGCCTTCAGAACACAATTTAAGATATTTTGGAAGAAAACCGGGAGGCTTGAGACTGTCCCATAGACTGCCAAGTAAATAACACTGTCAAAGTCCAGAAAAAATTATGAAAGACATCGTCATAATAGTCCATCTGTCATCAGTGGTTCAACTGTAACGTTATAAAGCGACGAAAAAACTTTTTGTAAGCGAAGAAAACAAAAATAACGACTTAATTCAACAATTTCTTTGTTAACAGTCTCCTCTGTGTCTCTTCAGTTCACTGTATGCTCTTCTGTATCAGCCGCACCACAAGGATGTGCTGTTTTCTTTCAAAACAAAGCTAAATATACATAGAAACAGCGCATCCTTGTGGCGCGGCTGATACATAAGAGTGTACACAGCATGTGGTGATATGGAGAGACATAGATGACAAAAGAATTGTTGAATAAAGTCGTTATTTCTGTTTTCTTTGCTTACAAACAGTATTATCGTCGCTTCATAACGTTATGGTTGAACTACTGATGGCAGATGGACTATTCTGATTACGTCTTTCATACTTTTCTGGACTTTGACAGTGTTATTTACTTGGCAGTCTATGGGACAGTCTCAAATCTCCCGGTTTTCATCCAAAATATCTTAAATTGTGTTCCGAAGATGAAGCTTTTACAGGTTTGGAATGACACGAGGGTAAGTGATTAATGACAAATTATTAATTTTGGGGTGGAGTATCCCTTTAAAATATACTGATTATACCCCAAAAGTTTGACCAGAACACATTCCACATTAATATTTGTCACCATGCCTGTCACCAAACAAGTCTAAATAATACAAAAACACAGGCAGCATGTCCTCACTTCAGTTTAACGGCCTGTGGTCAGAAGGCATCTGGTTACTTAGCAATGGTCGACAGAGACGGTATGATGAACAGATTAGCAGTAAATCAGCAAGAAAGACAAAGATGAGACAGATAAGGAGAGCGAGACCGTATACAGAGAGTACATGAGTTAAATGGAGAAAGCACAGAAATGCTTTCTGTTTGAGTCGACAACAACTGCAGCAAAGGAGAAAAAAGAAACTGAGGATGATTAAGAAGTGACAGAGGGTGTCTTTCCAAGGAGGACAAAGCTCAAAAAAGCTTCAAACATTAATCAAGAGCCATTTTCACACAACACAGAATGAACCTGTCAAAATGCTACTGACTCTGATAGAAGTCCCTGCAGTGCAACAAATAAGATATGTGCTGCCGTGCCAGGTTTATTTTTTTATCTTATTTTATTTTTATACAAAGTTCTGGGAAAATGCAGGCAAGCCCAGATTAAACTAGTTAAAATGTTCCATCTGATGCACCTTAAAACGGCTGCTGCTGTGTCACTCCGTATTTGTCTTCATAACTCTCAGTGGGAAATTCAATTTTATGTATCAACATAGTATTCTATTTCCCTCTGTTATCTTTGTTCTCTGATGTTGTGAAATAAAGGCAATCATTTATCAGGGGTTTTTGGAGGGAATGACTCGCTGCTCATGACGATGCTGTTAAATCTTTAATAAGCTTACTGTAACGGCTGAGTGAACGGGCCAGCCTCTTCCCCACTCTTTAAATGTCACCCCCACCCTGAGCTTGTAATTAATAGCTTGCATTAGCCCCGGTGACTTAAACCTTGGATATGCCATTTGACAAGTGCATAGACGTCAGATCGTATGCTTATGAATGTATGCTGGTGTCTGCGTGTGTCCTTGCCAACCTTGATGATGCGTCTCATGTTCAATTCAATGTTGAATCTGCTGTTCTTATAGTCATGACTTCTGAAGTCTTGTTCTGTGCCTAGAAATGAGAAAACTGCAGTTCATAAAAACTCAAAGCAAGATATTGGCATTAAAAGTAGTTATACAACATACATTTAGATAACAGATAAAAATATATCACAGCTAAGTATATTAACAAGTAGCATATATCATCTTAAAGTCAATATGAAATAACATTTGCAAATCATCTGACAAGCTTACAGATGTCTAACAAGATTATTATTTTTTCTTTTACTACTGTTTAAAGTTTGGGGTTGGCATGGTTTTTACATATTTGTGAAAAAAATTTTTTATGTTCACCAAGTCTGAATTTATAAAAAAGAAAATAAACAAAAAAGACACACACACACACACACACACACACACACACACACACACACACACACACACACACACACACACACACACACACACACACACACACACACACACACACATCATTCCAGTTTAAAACTGGTTTTCTATTTTAATATAAAATGCAGAAATTCAGCTTTGCCATCATAGGACTAAATTACAGTGTCACATGATCCTTCAGAAATTATTCTAATATGCTGATTTGCTGCTCAATAAATTATTTTTATTAATATTATTTATTATTATTTTGTTTAAACAAAAAAACTGCTTAAGACACTGCTTAATAATCTTGTAGAAACTGTGAGGCTTTATCCATGATTCTTTGATGAATAGAAAGTTATATACATTTGCATTGCAATAAAAATATTTTGTAACATTTAAAATGTTTTTACTGTCTTTTTATCTATTTAATGCATCCTTGCAGAAAAAAGTATTAATTTCTGACCAATTCTTTCTGAATTCTTGCTGAACATTAGTCTATAAACAACTGTTATTGTAACATGGCAAAAATGTATAAAAGGTACACCAGGCAGTGCAACAATAAATCCAGTATTCATCAAATTTCTCAATAAAATAAATAGTCAGAAAAAACAAACAAAAAAACAAAAACATAATAGCACAATTAAACAGTAGGAAATTTGTTCGGTATTATTTTTTCCAAGAAAAAAAATATGGATGGGGTACAATAGCAATAAGAAATCTTAAAAATGACTCATTATTCCAACAGAGAGAATCACACTACATTATTTCTTAAAAGTGCATGAAAAACACATGATTGTTATGAAAATAATAAGATATTAGTAGCATAAAATAAATGGATCAATCTACCCCGAAATGTTCAAGTAGTATTATGATTTTAATTAAAAAGTTCTGTTATAAACTAAAACAAACTAAAACACTATGAAATAGACATTTGTAGTACTTATAATAAAAATTTGAAATAATCATGAATAAATCTATGTTAAATAAAAGTGCATTTGCAAACTGTGACACACGTGACATTTCCAGGTGAAACAGAATATTCAGTAATAAAAAAACGTATAGGACATTGGCCCAATTGATATCATTTTTCTGACCTTTGACAAACAAGGGCAGTGTAACAGGCATTATTTTGCAGTTCTATCTGAATCTGGTGGCACAGAAATTCCACAGTTTACCTTTAACACATAAAAAACATTCTTCATGGTCTTGTTAAAAAAAAAAAAAAAAAAAAAACTCCGGCCTTGCTTTTTATACTATTCACTAGCACCCTTTTGCACATCTGAGCTCATGAATCAATCTAGATTGAAAGACAAAATACCTTGAAGAGCCTTGCCTGTAAAACCTTTTCATTCTTTGTCTCTCTGAATGCTTGTTCAGTGCAATCTTTAGAAGTTTACCACTGCGCTGGCATTCACCGATACAACAGTACAAAAGCTGGACATTTCTTTTTTTTCTTTTTTTATGTTTTGAGAGCTTTTAGAGTAGAGAGTAGTGGATTTGTAAAAGTGCAGATGAAGAACTAAAGTTGAATAGTAAAAGACTCAACCTGTCCCTCTTGACTCAAGTTTATTTCAACCACCCTGGTGCACAGGTGAGTGTGTGTTTTTGTGTGTGCACTCTCAAAAAAACACAGATCTGTCAACGTGATCTCATGAGAATACGTGTGTATTTTTACGTTAAATGTTGTTCTACCACACTTACATTTACTTACGTTTTCATGCACATAAAAACGTACAATTTAGACGTATTTATAGCAGTAAAACGTACAAATACTTACGTGTTAGCAGCTAAAAAAACGTAAATAATCTAACGTAAAATGTGAATGTATATGAATTCCCATGTATTAATATTAAATTGTGGCTTTAATGATTTAAATCTGTTATATTTAATTGTCATATCAATACATGTTTATTGAATTTATTAAGCAGTTTACTCATCTACTTAATAGGAAATAACATTTCTGTGCATGCTGCAAACTCATTTCGGGGGATTACATAATGTTAAACGAGACTACACTTTGAAACCTTAAAATGAATACAATTTATGTAACGTTAATTGTTTAACCATTTTGTGATTTTCTCCTATCCAATGACTGACCATACAACCATAGATACACAAAAGCACAGCATAAAATTACAAATCACATCCATTTTATTTGTTTGCTGTACTCCATATCTTTAGAATCCAGATGTTTGCAAGGAACATATCCAAATTCAGCCCTTAATCAATCGATCTTCATCTTCATTCTCAGCAACAGCGTCGTCACAGTCAAAGCCCGCGCTCGTTATGATTTGAATTTGAAAATAGCGCCAGACAGTGCGCCACCAAGTTACGACATGGTTTACGGCACTGATATCGAACGCTCATTGGTTCTCACCTATTTTGTCACAGATTGCGACATGTTGTGTTTCAGTTGATAGACATTTGAAATAATTACTGCGCCAGTGCGCCTTCATAGAGAGAAGACAGATACATAATTTCACGAATTAATAAATTAAATTCTGCTCTGTACGCTATAAAAACTATTACATCCAGAGAGGACAGCGACTGGAACTCATTATCATTTGAACTACTTTTGATATTTTCGCAAAAAATAAATGATTAACGTTACATTTGTGTGTCTGTTATTTGTTTATTTATAACAGTAACGTTATGTAGTTTTAAGAAATGGTTATGGGTAGGTTTAGGGGTAGGTGTAGGATTAACGTTAGTGGCTCAAAATAACGTTTTAATGTTACATTTTTACTAAAATTGTGTTTTATTATGTTTTATTCTTTTAACATTCTGTATAAAAAGGGTAGGTTTAGGTTCGGGTGGGGTATAGGGATCTTACATTTATCAAAAAAAATAAACATAAATATTAAAAAAATTAATCAGATACGCATTTAAAAGCAGCTTCATGAGCAAATTTCTATGGATAACTGACTGGTCAGAGAACACGTTCTATCTGTACGTATTTGAGGTTGTTTTTACATAAATTTAGATACGTATGGAACCTGTTATTACGTCCAGATAATACGTAAACGACACTGTAAATACGTAAAGGCACATACGTATTGGACAGTTTTGATTTACATCTAAATATGTACGTTTTGATTGTGAGATCAGGCTGGATCTGTGTGCACAAATCATTTCCCGGATTTTTACCACCATTACTACTGGGCCAGTAAATTTTCCTCCCAAATTAGCGTGCTGGAAATGTGGCGAGACCGAGTGTGATCTGCTTTATTCACTTGCATTCAGAACAGGGAGAATTGACTGATGAAAGATTCATGTGTTTTGGTGGAGTGATGAGGCCTAGAAACACACAAACAAACCTCCACAGAGTTCCCTACAGCGCCCCGTGTCTCTCTCTTCTGCTCTTTTCCTCTCTTAACCCTGATTATTTTTGATTGCAAGTGAGCTTGCAAGTTAATTGTCACTTTGGTAGAATGTTGGCTCAAATCTGATGTCAGATGTTAGAAGTCAAAGTTCTGTTCGTTTAATTGATGTGAAATAGATATTCCGAACTTGGGTGCACAATTTGGAAAACACCCCAAGAAAATCAAGGAGAAAATCACCTGCAAAAGTGCTATGTTTAGATAAAAAAATTACAAACATTCCAAGTCTTCTGAGACCTAATGATTGCTTTGTGAAAGATTGTAGACATTTTTTTTTCGGACAGTTTTTGCAGACTGTTTTTGGCCAGTTTCTGTGACAGTAGTTAAACATGTCTTGATCTGACATGCAAAGCAATCAACTGAAAACAATGTTCCTAGTTCCTAGTTCATCTATTTAGTGACCACTGGGTACCTTTGTGCGATGCTTCAGTTTTTGACGCCTTGGGAGTAATAATGGTTTGGTCATTTCTACCCTAAATGACCCTTTTAGGGGCATATATGGTAAAGATGTAGTATATCTTTGACAAGATGCGGTACCCTAAAGGTAAAATATTTGCAATTTTTCTGACAGTGTAGCATTTAAGAAAGGGCCATATTGACCAACATCAAGGTGTAGTTTCATTTGGACTAAAGCAATCATTTTTCTTTTTAAAATACCACATAAAAGCGTCCATCTGACTGAAATCATCCAGTTTTTTCACATTTGGACTACATACCTACATAGATCATAGCTCGGCTTTCTCCAGCTTGTTAACATGTTAACTGGTTAATGTTTATAATTTAACATGTACAGTTCGGTTTACTGCTCATTTTCAGCTGGCAGTAATAGTGGATTCTTAACTGCTCCATGCAAATGACACCGAGCTTTGTGAATAGGGTGCAATCTATGAGCCTAATTAAAATAGAAAAGGAGTTGTGTTTGCATTCAAAAGAATGTCAGTGACAGTAAAGTTGCATGAAATGGCGATTCCTACTATTTGGATCTATTTTCTAAACGCACGTTATTGATCGTTTTGTGATTGATTTGCATGCTCTGCCTATATCAAGTCAACATGTGATAGATAGAACCAAGCTGTGAAAGTGAACGTGTCGTGCTCTGCATTTAACCCATCCAAAGTGCACACACAGCAGTGAACACACACACCATGAACACACACCCAGAGCAGTGGTCAACCATCTATGCTGCGGTGCCCGGGGAGCAGTTGGCGGTTCGGTGTCTTGCTCAAGGGCACTTCAGTCATGGTATTGAAAGTGGAGAGAGCGCTGTACATTAACTCCCCTGCCTACAATTCCTGCTGGCCCAAGACTCAAACTCACAACCTTTGGATTATGAGTCTGAGGGTGCTTTCACACCTGCCTCATTTAGTTCGGTTGAATCGTACCAGAGTTCGTTTCCCCGTTTGGTGTGTTTCGTTTGGGCAGGTGAGAAAGCAGCAATCGCACTCGGGTGCGCAGCAAAAGCGGACCAAACAAGCGTACCGAGACCTGCTTGAAGAGGTGGTTTCGGTACGCTTTCAAACGAACTCTGGAGCGGTTCGTTTGTGGTGAGAATGTGATCCCACCTCGAACAGACCCAACTGCAATAAGTACTGATCATTTTTGGACTAAACCAGCTGCCGTAGTCAGCTGCGCTGTGCATTATGGGATGAGGAAGTGTTTGTTGACAGTTTGCACTTTAGCATGGCAGCTCATGGACAAACTTGGAGTAGTGAGGAGGTGCAGAGCCTCATAGAAATTTGGTCAGATGACCATGAGCATGAAAGAGTTAAGAAGAATTAATGCATGCCTCCGCTTGAAGTTACGAGCGATTCCCACTCGCTCTTTGCTGTGCATTAGAAACGTTGTTTTCAAGCCGCATCCGCGCTTCATTATAGAAATGTATTTTTGCATATTGTGGTGTATACAAACAATGTAATAGATTATGGCCAGGGACAAATCCAGCCCGCGCAGTCGTCTCTCCATAGTTGTGTTGTCTCCGTGTTGTTTGTTGGCTTTTCCTCTTATGTTGGAATTTTCCCGCACGTAAATTCTGACCAATCAAAAAGCAGTTTAGGAAATATGTCATGGCCAATGAGTGATGTAGATGTTGTCATGTGACTGCATTTTGGTTCGTTTTAACTGGTACGGACCAAAGCAATCAGTGTGGTGTGAAAAGGAACCAAAAAAGCTGAAAAATGCTACAATGTATAATTGTTTGCCCTTGGTTCAGACCAAATGAATCGAACTAGAGATGTGAAAGCACCCTGAATCTCTAACCATTAGGCCACGACTTCCCAAAGTTTATACATATAGTATATATATTTTTTTGTAACTTATTTGCCTCTATTTTTTCTATGTTTTTAATGAACTCAGGTTTCTCTGTTTGACCACATAACCAGAATACATATAGTGGTGGATTATGTGTTGTGGGTTGTGATGGGGTGGTGCAGTTCCCATAGGGCTGGTTTTTAGTCCCAGTCCTGGCCTACGGTTTGGTGGATGAAGTGGTCTACTTTGCTGTGACTCTGCCCAAGCTGATCCAGCTAAGCGGGCAGCTCTACAGCGGGCAGGCCGAGTGCACAGAGCTCTTCTATGCTGCTAAACCTGGTTTATCCCCTGCTACGGCTCCCTCCTTCTCTCCACATGGTCTGTCAAGGGTTTCAGGGGCAAGGCTGGTGTGTGCAAGCAATTCGTGTGTGTTTGATGTGCGAATTTGATCAGAGACAGGAAATTGCTAAAGATGTCTTTTCTCAGTGCCTGAGGCACTTTTAGAGATGGACAGGATGGAGGTGAAGGGGCAGAAGATGATGAGAAGGAGAAAGCGGTGAAGAAAGCGAAGGGGTTGGAAGTGTGGAGAGAATACATCGGAATAAAGCAATATGACCAAGACCTTGATTTTAACATGTGATCGTATATTCAAATCCCCACAAGACTGCACTGAATATTTCATGCTAGCTAGATATTCTTCTGATTAACCTGTGATTCCCAGTCCTTGACATTAAGAAATTGAACTTCGCCATCTAGCAATAGCACATTTCAGTATTTTTTTTTCTAATAATGCCGCCTTTGCAGTAACGATTGTGTAGCGTTTGCTTCTCTGCGCTGCTGCATCTCTCAGCAGGTGGGTGTTAACAGCTTCACAGACTGAACACCTCGCAGAGCTAATGGCCTTGCTGACTCTAACACAATGTCTAACTAGTCTAAAATAATCGAAGGCAGGCTCCAGGATGGCCTTGCTCAACGAATGAGCTGCTTCTCACACTGAAGAACCGACTTCTGCTTGAGTTTAATCCAAATTTTCATTCCTAATTGGTAAGCGTAACGAACCTCAGTCAGAAGAGGGCAAGATTTCAGCAAAAATGTGAAATGCGACATCCTCAAAAAATGAATTAGACATTTGGGATTCGAGTCAAACTCTGCAGTATGGAGGCCTTCCAAGATTTGGACACCACTGCGATTGTGACTTACAATTGATAGCAGCTTAATTCAGTTAAAATTTTGTAATGCTTGCCTCCAAACGCAGCAGACTTATAGAAGAAAAACTGAGCCATCACAATAAATTGTAATTTTGCATACAAACTCAAAGTGGTACATTTGAATGCTGTTAGAATTATTTATTTAATAGTTAAAAGTTTGTCATTTGTTTTAATCTAAAATGTGGCTGTTCATCTTCCACCCAAATAGACAGAAGTACAGTGCGTTCAATGGATTGTACTGTATTTGAACAATGGCATGAGGATGAGTAAAGGAAAGATTTTACATTTTTGAGTGAACTATCCCATTAAGTTAAAGGGATATTCTGCCCCAAAATAATTTTTTTGTCATTAATCACTTACTACCATGACGTTCCAAATCTGTAAAAAGCTTCATTTGCCTTCAGAACACAATTTAAGATATTTTAGATGAAAAACCAGGAGGCTTGTGACAGTCCTATAGACTGCCAAGTAAAAAAACACTGTCAAGGTCCAGAAAAGTATGAAAAGCATCGTTAGAATAGTCAGTGGTTTAACTGAAATAATATTATATTAAAATATTATTGAGAATTGAAAAAAATAGACTGAAAGACAGGGTCATAAAAACATTTGCAACAATGAAGGAGCAGAAGATGGACAAACAGACAGATATTGATTTTTATATTATTAATATAGAATGGATGCTTATATATTTGTTTTGTTTAAATACATTTAGATAAATAAGGAGCATATTTGTGAGGTATCCAGATGAATGTTTACTGCCTTCTGCCTTCCTTCTTCAGAACTCTTCTACAGTATCCTTTTTCTATTCAAGACCACCCTTAGCAGCCCAACATGGAATCCATTTTTTTTTCTTCCATAAAAGTACCTACTTTTTGCTTTGAGAGCTTTTTACTGTTTTCTACACTGGCCTTGTGTGTGTGAAGCTGAAAGCCTTTCACTGTATGAGGACCCCGTAGTCGAAGACCTCCATTTTCTATTTTCCCCCAGGCACTTTGACAGAGGCAGTGAAGTTAAAGCCCAGCTTGTAGCATGAGCAAAACAGGCCACCTTCTTTGGAGAGGAGGATGAAAAAAGAGAAAGAAAGCCATGCAATGCGGTAAAAGATCAGAGGCAAGCTTTTCACTAAATTGTGTTAAGTGCTCCATGGCTTTGGGGATATCTAGTCCGATCACAATCATTTTTATCCATCATACCCTCTGTTACACTACATGCTGCTGTTTGCTTTGTTCATAAAATATGTACGTCACATCTTAGAAGAATTTTTTCTCATTCTTTACAAACCTGCCAGTTCTTGGCATTAAAAATCCATAATAGTGCACGATTAAGTCATACACAGACACTTGAGAATCTTCTTTTTTTTTTTTACTGTAAACTGAACTTCTTTCAGATATATCTCCCTCAAAGTTGATGAATTCTGCCTAAATGAAAGCTGATTTGAGTTTGTTATTTTGGCAGTTCGGTATAATTGTAATCGAACATGTTTGGCGATGCAGAGGTAATGCTAAAGTAACTCCTGTGCATGTGTGGAAGTCAGGGGAAATTGAAATCCAACAACCAAACACTGTAGACGTTTCTCTGAAATGACTTATTGAACAGGACACTCTGATGTTCTGGATAGCCATTAACTAAAGCTACAAAGGAATGAGAAAACAAGCCATGGCTGATTTTCTCTCTGGGTGATTTTGTACATTCGAAAACAAGGATGATATTAAAACTCTGGAGTGCTCGTTGAACGCAAAATAGAGACAATAATTGAAAGATGGAATGAAGTAGGAAAACAAAGAGCTGCAACTGTACTTCTAGTGCTGCAAAAGAGCCTCTAAGGTTTGATGGTTGGCTGAATTGATAGGAATTTGAAGTGAAAGATGCATTATGGATGTGTAGAGGTGCATTAGATGGATTATAGATGGATTATGCATGGTGAACCGGATTTCTGTGTCAGGTTATCCAGGCTGTTATGGTGCATATTGCTGGCTATTGCTAACTAAGTGGCTTTTGGGAAGAAAGACATAAAGAAAATACAGATTCTATTTTCATGAGACGAGTTATGTCAAAACTTTGTAAACTTTTCTTACAATGTTTTGAGTATTTCATTGAGTGGACTATGCAGCTGTGAAGTGTATTAGTATATCTGTAAATAACCCCTGCCAGTGCTGTTACTCACTGCATGCGCTCGCCATCTCTTATTTAACACAAACATGGGAAAAACATGCAGTTTCCTTCAGATCTGCAAAAACACAAGGTTTAAACCACAGAAGAGACTAGTGTGTGTACATCTAAATTTTTGTACATCTAAAGAGACACTGATACAATATCTATACATTGACAGCATCTTAAATGTAAACACTTTTATGTATAGTATGAACAACTGATTTGGAGGCTAATCAAATTCACAACAATTATGAGTTGATTTTATTGAGAAGCATTAAGCTTAACACTTCACATTTAATGCAGTATTTACCTAATTAGACATTTAACGGCTTCATTATATGTTTTTTTAGACTCGTTCTAAATATCACACATCGATACACACATGCACAAATCAGTAAATGAGTGTAATTATGCAGAAATTATACTCTGGTGTTTTCAGTTCCCACAGTAAGTCAAGACTAACACATTTTAGAGCTTGGTGTTGGCTGGTTGTTATTTTTTTTTGTGATCCCAGGATCACTTTTCTGCCATGAAAAGTGAATACCCTGCCACTGAAAAAAGCCTGCTGTGATTTTGCTAGGCATTATTACTGCTTTGCTAAATGTATATGAATTAGCTATGTTGCATTTGTATGTTTCAAGCGGCAAACTTGTTTATTTGAATTTCAGATCTTCTCATTAAATTTAGTTGCCCAACCCACATGTCCAAATGCACTGCTACAAATAGAAATGAACTCACCCAGGTTATGTGTGGACGTGAATTTCTGTAATCAGATTAATCAGGTAAAGGCTAATAGTTTGCAATAATGCCAAATGCCTGATAAGGGAGTTCAGATACAGAACATGGACACAGAGTAGAGCAATGACTGAAGGCAAAAAGGAACAGAGAAACAGACAAAGAGTGTGCGAGAGAGAGAAAGAGAGATATTGGGACGCCATATGGCTAGAAAAACATCTGGTCGCCCTGGGGGCATTAGAGACTGATGGAGCCGCGTTACTGCAAAAGGAAAATGTATTATTACGATTGAATAAATAAATAAAGTTTGAAGCCATTTAAAGTCATTTGATGCACTAAAAGGTTTGGGAGGCTGGCAAGCACATCTGTCCCCGCAAACGGCCCCAGTTTTGGGCGAGTAGGTGGTCGGAAACTGATTGGATAATTGTGGATAATGGAGAAGGAGGATGTAGGATGTGAAATGGAAGGCAAAAAAAGCAACAAAATACACTGTGGTTTTGTGGAACAGCCTAGTCGGCTGCTAAATTAACGACTTTCTCTCTCTTTTTTTTTAAAGAGAGGATGTTCTGAATTGACATTTAAAGGATGTTATAGCCCTGAATTTATGTGATTGTCTATGCAAATCAAGCTTTTACTAAACAGAAGCAACTCTGAATCCACTTATTTGCTGTTGTCTCTGCATTCGAATAATTACAAATAATCTTTAGCTTGTTAACTTCCATTACTCAGATAATGGAAGGTAGGGTGATAAGGCAGCAACGTTACTGCCACCACGTAATGATGGTGTTATGCGTCCAGAGTGGTTTTTGCAACTTTCTATGAATTGTTTTAAATACCTTTCTCTGGGTTATCAGTCTTTTGTCAGTTTGCCAGAGTACCATCGTCACTGTGCAGGTGAAACCTTTAAGAAAAAGTCCTTAAGTACTTTAAAATCGTTTTGACTTTCTTTCTTTTAGTTTGATGTTTTGAAGAATCTTGTTTGTTTTCCAGTGACACAGAAACATAAAAGTATTGCATATGACTTGCATGTTATATTCTATTTCATCTAAAATCATATAATATGTACATTTTTTGTGAGGATGGACTCGTTTTTTAAATATTCACTGATAATCTTCAGTGAATTGAGAATTCCTGCAGATGGATTCTGTGAGGTGATTCCTGAATGAATCAGTCTGTTTTGCAAGAGAAGCATTCGGTGAATCATTTGCAAACCAATGAAAAGTACTGACTCAAGAGAATGATTCGTCCACTGATTCTGTGTCAGTTCGTATTTCATATGATTTTTTTTTTGAATGTCTTATATAATATATAATAATGTTCATATACAGGTGTGAGGTGTAATGACAGAACAGTAATGTTTGGCTGAATGATCCCTTTAGGTGTCCAGATTCTTTTTTGGGGTCAATATATATTTTGCCCTATATTCCATCTACTCTTCCTAGCTGTTTAATATAAGCTTGGATTTCTTTTTCACTTGCTAACACATACTGAAAAGGCAAGCTTGCCACTGATTTCCATACAGCAGACCTGTAGATAGAGCCTCAACCTCCAGATCCTCAATAGTAGATTGTGAAGCGTTTTCAGAGGGGAGCATATTTTATCGAGTAGCTTGGGTTAGCAAAGAGTAATTTATACTCTAGTGATTTTAGCCAGATAAACATAATGTAAGAGGACTGTGGTGAGCAGTGGATTCTGCCACTCTCATAGACTCGCCGAGACCCAGCTGTGCTCTGTTTCCTTATGATAAAACACACAACAAAGACGCAACAAAACAACAAACAATAGAGGGGAATTCAGGCTTCAGAGATAACGGAATAGTAGTGTTCCTATCAGCATGAGGAGACCTGTATGGTGTTTGTAGCTGAGAGACGCCGAGAGTCACATTTGTGTGTATATGTGGTTCATGAGATAACTTAAAGCTTTGCGCCTGCTAATAGAATGAGGAAACAAAAAGATGGAAAGGTGTTAGTATAGGTTAGTGCTCGTTTGAAGATAAAAGAACAAATTCTGTCATCATGTACTCAACTCACCCTTATGTTGTTTCAAACAAGTATGACTTTCTTCTGTGGAACATGACATATTTTGAACAATATTTTAACTCTTTTCCATAAAATGAAAATAAATGGAAATCGGAGCTGTCAAGCTCCAAAATGACAAACAAACACTATTAAAAGTGTGATAATCATATGACTTCACTCTGAAACATGAAGGTTCCACGGAACCTTTTAACTTCACAAAAGATTCTTTATAATAAAAAAAGTTTTCCAGATTATTAAAATGTTCACCACACTAAGAAAAACATGGTTCTTTTTGGAACCGTTTACTGAAAGGTTCTTTACGGAACCCAAAATTATTGTTCTGGGGCATTGCTGTGAAAGTGCATATTCCAAGTCATTAGAAGAAGAACAGACATGTTCTGCTTTCAACTTTGTGTGTTGTGAAACAAGAAAGCCAAGGGGTTTGAGACATGACGGTAAATGATCACAGACTTTTCTTTTGTGGTGAACTATTGCTTTAAGCCAGAAAATGTTATGGGGAACATTTTACGTAGAAGGAAATCTCCTTCATGAATTGACTTTGTGTCTCCTACAGAGAACATTTCGAACATCAAGCCCTAAAATAAGAAACAAAACGGTGAACAATAGAAAGAGAAAGGCAATGGATAATATTACAAAACATGTTTTGCTGCAAAACTTCTATTTCATACCAGCTAATTCAAGAAGTTAAGTAATGAGGGTTGGATATCTTGTTAGCTGTGTTTTCATTGAGCGTGCTTTGGCACGAAGCACAGAAAGCCAATGCAGATATTTTAATTAAGCAGCAGAAAAAAACAAGAAGCCTTACATGGGTCCAAATCTGTGACAGCAAAACAACATTGCAAGTTATTTTTTGCAAAGTTTTCAAAGATCGAGACTAGACCCCCAACCCCTCCTTCTCAAGCCGAAGCTTGTTCTTCTATGCATATGTATAGATTGGAGTTGTTTGAATTTTCCATTGCGTTTATTTTTAAATCTTTTTTTTTATCTTTAATCATGATTTTGTGTTACTCCACAGTAGATTGTCTTGATGTTCCAAATTATAATGAGATTTATGTTTCTAGGACACCATCAGAAACAAGGCTGTATTCTCTGTGGGATACTCCAAAGTATTTCCTCTGTTTTTTGTTTTTTTACCTCTTCTTCTTCTTCTTCTTTTCTTCTCCTCTCTTTCTCTACTTGTTTTAATTTCAATAACAAGGCAGTGAATGACAGACAGAAGGCAGAGAAACAAAAGGAGCAGAGAGAGGCCCCATCAGTGTAGTTACACATCCTAACGAGTGAGTCAGATGGCTCGTACTCCAACTGCGAGCGGTGCACACAACACCAAACAAGCCCTGGTGGGCTCCACACACAACATGCCCTCCGTTGTTTAGAGAATGTGATCAGAGGAACATGAACTCTGCGTTGGGCATTCTCCTATTTGGTATGAAAAAAAAACAAAAAAAAACAAAGACAATGAATTAGAATATGAAATGATTGACATACCCTTTTTATACATACAGTGTCAGTTTATCATGAACTCATATCAACTCTAAAATAACTTGTGTATGGTATTCCATGTCTTCTAAATCCATAAAAAAGTTGATATTCATTGATCATCTTCCTCTCATACGGCTCCAAAACTGACATGGTAGCACCATCTCAGGTCTATGAAAAACAATAATAAAGTAAGGAGAGAAACTTTAAATAATAATAATATTATTAAAAATAATAATATGGTATTGTCATGCCATTGGACTGCCCGTGTCCTGTGTCTTGTGTTTTTCCCGTGTTTCATTGATTCCAGGTGTATCTTGTTAATTCCCTCATTTAGTTCTAGTATTTAAGCCCTGTGTTTTCATGAGTCCTGCGTCCAGTCTAAACTTCAACTTCTTTGTGCTATGTGTGTTCCTTTGTGTGAGTCTTTAGACAGACTGTGACAGAACAATTAGCATAATTTTAGAGTAGAGTACTTGGTATGGAACTAATACATTTTAAATGAACAGAAGTGCAAAATGAATGTGATGTTTTTAGGTTAGGTAAGAGATAATCAATGGTTTGCCATGCACTAAAGGATTTTAAATGCTCAACAAGGAGTCAAAGAACCACCCGAAACAAAGCAAACTTCCATGGTCATTTGTAAAGTTATAAACAAGTTAAGCTCGTACTGCTCTTTATAGCACAATATTTGATTGAATTGGTAAAAATTACAGTTATTTTTGTCAGTTAGCTCTAGCATTCTGCCCACTTCAAATCAGAAATTAAATAGTGCGGTAAGATTACATTCATTTGGATTAATTAGCATTTATTTCAATTAATTATCGAGAGAGAGAGAGAGAGAGAGAGAGAGAGAGAGAGAGAGAGAGAGAGAGAGAGAGAGAGATGACAGTTGTGTCTGCCTTAAGTTACCTGTGTGCTGTGAGTCTCCCTCTAAAAGCAATTAATTACTTCAAAAACAGTGATTTTTACCACATCGCTGCTGAGGAATACTGTAGCAAACTAGTATCAAGGTTATTTTATTAATAATAATCACAGAGAAGCGTTGACAAGTTTATGTGATGTGCTCAGTGCAATCTGCGATCGCTGGCTCTTCTGTCTTTAAAATATGGTTCAAATATTCTGCCGAATATACTGACAAGCATTTATGGTAAACTAAGATGTACTTTCTAATGTTTGATTTAAATAAATACATTTTAAATTCATTCAAATTTTCAAAAGCAATTCACATTTGTATTGATAAAGTTGCAAATTATTGCATTATATTATATGCAATTTTTTTTTTTAAATACTGAATTACACAGTTAAAGTTCAACAAATCAAAATAAGTGTGCTTGACAATTTTTTTTATTAAAACCTAAAGATTTAAAATATACTTTAATTACAAAAAGGAAGTTAACCTAATAATAAATTAAATTTTTTTTTTGAGTGTACACACTAAAAAATGTTGGGTTAAAAATAAGTATGCAAATAGCTAAATAAATAATAAAAACTTGGGAGGAGTTTTCCTTGTCACCAAGCACCAGGACATGTGGACTAATTAGTGCCAACCTTAAAAGAATAAAAAAAAAAAGTTCAGTTAACATGCATTGTGATGATATTTCATTGATAGACTAATTTTACAAATGAGTGAATTTAAATGGGTTGAAGTCACAATTCACCAAAAAATTTAAATTCTGTCATTTATTTTTTCCAAATATCTTCTTGGAACGATTTGTATTGTACAACGTGTGTCTTATACAAAATAAATAAAGGTGACTTGACTACACAGGGCACTGTAATTTTAAGTGTTGCTTTTACTTACAGGTTGAATGTCAATGAAGGACCGCTTCATTTCTGTGTATGATGTGCACACCATTTTTCCATTTGTGTGGTATGGTGCAGATGGCAGGAAGGGTTTTAAAGATAATTTCTGCACGAAAGCCTTTAAATGACAAAAGTACAGAGAAAGCACAAGTTTAAAAAAAACTAAGCTAACAGTTTAAATTGTTACAGTCTTTGTGGGGATCTACTATCATTTGCACTAACAGACAGACTAAACCAGTTTTCACTCCCTCCAGAAAATTTGTGGCAATTTTTGTGGCTAATGTGAGTATATTTTACCACCCTTTACCCTTTAACTGATTTGGACTTGTAGGGAGGAACAAAAGTACACTGTAAATGAAAGGAAGCTTTGTTGGACGGAATACGGCAATACACTTATTTCACCTCATTTGTCTTTTTTCGTAATTTTTGGAAGTCATAGGTCTAAGTAAAATTTAAAACTTATGTATCATTAATTTAAATAGGTTACTTACCTTGAAATGTTTCAATTAACAGGCAGAAATTTTATTGTTGCAATTTTTCCTTCACGAAAAAGTCCATTGTCTAAGACATAAGTATAAAAACATTTAACACATTTAAAAAAAAAGTATCAATCTAGCTTCATAAGAGAAATTGCTGTAATTATAGGGTGTTCTGATAGATGCATAACAATATTCAATATGAATAAACCATAAAAACACTTTTACTGTACAATTAATTAGTGCTGGTGCACTAAGACGAATATGGCTTCTGTTTTACACTCCCCTCTTAAAGGTTGGTTGTAGGAGTAATGTTATGTAAATTTGGGGCACTGGTTTAAATTTCCGCTGAAAGAGTGGATTGCCTCATGACTGCGCGCTTTTCTTTCATCTGGTTTTTGAACTTTTATAACAGAAAATCGCAGGTTCATTCAAACGATTCTTGCGGAGTCTGTTTGTCTGTCGCATGACTGATGTGTCTGAGCTCAGCTCGCAGAGCAGCTTCATTCACTGGTCCGATCCGATAAATGGTCCGTGCGGCTTTTCTAGCTTAATTCTAATGATTTCGTCAAACTTTCACATTTCACCAGAAATTTTTATTAACTTTAAGTAATACTTGTCTAAAAAGTTTTGCAGCTAATCTTTTAATGTATTAATGCTGGCGAACAAACAAGAATAGCATTAATATACAATCGATCTGATTCTCTGGGGGAAACAAACGGACTAAAGGGAATAAAAACATTTTTTTACGTATAAAAAAATAATAATTAACGTATCAGACACATTACTAAATGTTATAACAGTTACATACATCGTACGATTATGTTAACAGGTAATTACCATTCATAATCATGCAGACTGCCGCTGATGTCCGCGCTGAGTCACTGACTGGACCATTAAAATTTGAACGGAGTGAAGCGGGAAACATATTTAACCCATCAGTTGGGTTTTAACTAAAAATAACCCAACAACGAAAACAAAAATGACCCAACAAATTTTAAGATGACCCAACACATTGACCCAATATGTGTAATCCAACGTTTAGGTTAAAAAAACAACCCAACGTTTTTTACTGTGTAGATATGAACAGACTGGGCAACACTTTAGTTTAGGGACCAGTTCTCACTATTAACTAGTTGCTTATTAGCATGCATATTTCTAGAATATTGACTGTTTATTAGTACTTATAAAACACATATTAATAACGTAATCTACATGACCATATTTTAGATTTCAATCCTATTGAAATAAAAAATCTTTTATAATGTTTGTTATATTGATGAGAGTTCTTTGTCAATTGTTGTTTTTCATTATTAATGTTACTACTAGCTTTTTATTATTTTAAAATAAATATATCTTGCCATGAAAAAAAAGCCATACATGCATAAATTACAAATAAATTAGACATTACAAAGTGCACTTATTCTAAAAGTGTACTAAAGTGTGTTAGGAATCAGTCATGAAAGTGTACTCTCTAAGTTGCCTTTAGTTTCATTAATGTTTTCAATAATGACAATAAATGTAAAGTACACTACAAGTGCACATTTATTACAATTAAGTGCACTTATTTTTCACAAAAGGGTTGATCTTGTATTTCACAAATTAGTGCAGTTGCTAATAAACATTACATATTTTATCTCATGAAAATGTACATTTAAACAAAGCACTGAGTTAGGTTGCAAATGTACAGTAAATTGAATGATATTAACAACAGTTATCTGTAAAGGTGTAAAACTTTTTTTTGTAGTTATTTTATTTTATAAGATTTAAAATGCACCTGCTCTGAGCTAACAGGTAATGCTGTTTCGTTCAGCAGAAAAAGGGTCACAAAGTTCAACCATTTAGTTGCTGTTTAGAGCACCTTTAATTAATTAATTATTTATTTAAATTTTTTTTTTTTACTGCATATAGGTTTAAATCAACACAAGGATGAGTAATAATGACAGAACTTTCATTTTCAAGTGAACTATTCCTTTAAATCTCACCACTGCAACAAATGCACATCATCTGTCAAGCAATCATGATCCAGACCTTATTTCAACAACCCCATCTATCCAGCCTAGATCTTCTCCATGGGGCATCCAGCTTTACCAAGGCAAAGCTTCAGGGAGACTTTCATCCTTGGCCTGAAGGTGCACCATATAGCAGGTTAATAAAGAATGCATCTTACACTAAATTATGCAGTGGTAAAGGCTCGAAATGAATTCAGCAGGAAGAAGAGCGAGCTGAAATGGGAATTTATGCTTCGCAACTTTAGAGTTTGTGAACCTCTGCATGAAGGCTTTGATTACAGCTTGATGTACACTGCATTACAATATCTCAAACTTACAAGGGCATATGTGGACACAATGGACACATGCTGTTTCTGTGAAGCCTTTCAGTTATTATCTGATCAGTGTCTACTTTCTTAATCTGATTCTAGTATTTAATACTTTTTGTATAGCAGGATTTAATGATCAACAAAGCCCAACAAATGTACCAAAAGAACAATATGGTTAAAAGTGATATGATTATTTTTAAAGCTATATATTTTATTATATTATGTACATTTACATGGAGTTCAGTGCTCGCGTTTCCCATCTTTTGAAGCAGTTTGAAAATATACAATACACATTTATGTACCTCTGTCTTCATAAATGCACATACAGTATATTCCACTAAATCTGTCAATTAAGATATATATACACCTTATTGCTCTGTTTTCTTCGCACATCACATCATATTTAATCTCAAGCATGCCCTTTATTAACACTGTTGTCTCCTTGGTAACCAAGTATATTAACTTTAAGTATATTAGCTTTATGATTATTTTACATTAATGCATTAGGTAGGTGCATTAATCCAAAGCAAAGTCAAGTTATATATTTATTATTTTTATTTACAGTTAATGGATTTTATGGCCTTGGTGAATATTTGAGCTACAGTAATAAATAAATTCTTTATATTTTCATAGATTGTAAAATAAAATGACATTTTTAAGATTTCATGTTTTCGGAAGGTTGAAAGGCCAGGTGTGGGAAAAACCAAAATCTATACCTACATGGCATCACAGATAGCATGCGGATGTGGCCCAGACAGTGCCAACCAAATGTGGGCCAACGTTGGCAGAAATTTGATATTATTGACAAAGGCTAATTAGGGTGTAAACCACATATGTTTCAGCAAATGTGGCCCAAGTTCATTAAAACGTATCTGGGCCAGTCTTGGCAAAGATATGGCACAGTGAACATTGGTTAATGTAGCTGTGAGCCTAAAGTGGCCCACATATGATGCCACAAATATGGCCCAGTTATCCTCAGATGTATCTGGGCCAGTTTAGGCCAAGATATGGCATGGCAAGCACTGGTTAATGTGGCTGTGAGTCTAAAGTTGCCCGCATATTATGCCACAAATGTGGCCCAGTTATCCTAAAGCGTATCTGGGCCAGTTTTGGCAAAGATATGGCACAGTGAGCACTGGCTAATGTAGCTGTGAGCCTAAAGTCGCCCACATATGATGCCATAAATGTGGCCCAGTTATCCTAACACATATCTGGGCCAGTCTTGGCAAAGGCATGGCACAGTGAGCACTGGCTAATGCAGCTGTAAGCCTTAAGTGTCCCGCATATGATGCCAAAAATGTTGTCCAGTTATGTTTAATTCTCAGTGAGATTTGGCTAATGTGGCTATGAGCATACCCAGACAGGCCCACATCTGGCCTGCATGCATTTGTGCATGGATCTGGCCCAAATTTGGCAAACCGGAATGGACCACACAAAGGCCATCATTCTACATAGAATGTGAGCCAAAATAAGGTGTTGGATCTGGGCCATATCTGGGCCAGAATTAAAATAAATGTTGCCCAGATTTGGGCCAGCTCTGGTTTATTTTATTTATTTATTTTCATGGCTGACATGCGGCCTACCTATGGCTTGCTTGTGTCCCAAATTTGTCAAACAGGAGCGGACCGCCCAAGTGCCATCATTCTTCACAGTATGTAGGCTGGGGCAAAATGTTGGAACAGGGCCGGAGCTGGGACAGAATTAAAATCAATGTGGCCCAGATTGGGGCCAGTTCTGCTTTATTTGATTTATTCATGGCTGACATTGAGTCTTCCTGTGGCTTGCTTGTTGCCCAAAGTTGGCAAACAGGTGTGGACCGCCCAGGTGCCATCATTCTTCACAATATGTGGCCGAAGCAAGGTGTTGGTTCTGGGCCAGAATTAAAATCAATGTGGCTCAGATTTGGGACAGTTCTGCTTTATTTGGTTTATTTATGGCTGACATTGGGCCTTCTTTTGGCTTGCTTGTGGCCCAAAGTTGGCAAACATGTGTGGACTGCCCAAGTACCATAATTTTTCCACAGTATGTGGGCCGGAGCAAGGTGATGGATCTGGGCCAGAATTAAAATCAATGTGGCCCAGATTTGGGCCAGTTCTGTTTTGTTTGGTTTATTCATGGCTGACATTGGGCCTTTTTTTGGCTTGCTTGTGGCCCAAATCTGACTAACAGTAGCCGACCACTCAATTGCCATCATTCCACGCGTTATGTGGACCAAATGAAAGTGTCAGGTGTGGGTCTTAATTTTAAAGGTCTAAATTTCGTTATCTGGGTAAAAACTAACAAATGTATATTTTTAACCTTATAAATAAAATCTTATTGCTAGTAGCTAAAGAAACACAGTATTTTTGTAATTTAAAAGAAATCTTAATCATTATTAATCATAAATTATTGATGACCTTAGCCTCATTTCTTCAATTGCCCAAGGGTGTTTAGACAACAAATAAAGTTTGGATTTAGTATTGACAGATACCAGAGGCTGGTACCATACAGAATCTGTAATACTGTACAAACAAATAAATTCAACATCAAGTTCAGTCTTTGGTGAGCATTTTTAAAAGTTCTGCTCTATTGATGCTGTTTATGGTACATTTGTGTAATCAAACAAACTCCCTTGAATGTCTGGGCTTTGAGGGGCCAAGCTTTATTGTATTTTTTTTATACCTAAATTCAATTAAAGTTGCTTATTACAACTTCAGATCATCCCTCCCCACAAATACTGTGAAAGCTCTTCTAATTGATAGCAGGAACAAAATGCAGCAACCTGGCTTTTACCAACAGAGTAATCTTAGGGGAAAAGCAACATTTTCCCCCAAGAGAACAGGACTCTGGATTGGAGAGAGCCCAAGGGGAAACGCTGAAATGCACATACTATAGGTGGCAACTGTGCTGGGTATATAAAACTGTTTTGTTCAACTTCTGTACACCTGTTCATTAACAAGCGCTGTTTGATCATCATCAATCAACAAAGGATAGTTAGTAGTGGTGCTAAAGCTTCCTATTGCTCATATACTGTATAAGTTGTATATTGTAATTGTATATGTTGTATCATATATTGATGCTTGAAGCTGTGCTGTTTATTACCATATTATTATATTGGTACTGTACATATAAAGAAAACATTTAAATATCCTTATGTTTATTTAGTTACATTCAGTGTTGACAAAATGCCTTGATTATTTTAAACTAAATTGGATTTGTGTTTAGCTTTTTACCATAAGCATTCTAGATCTACTTGGCACCCATGCTGGCTTGGTTGAAGTTTTCTTTCTCTGATTCTCTGAATAACCCAGAGCCAGTGAGAAAACATAAATATTGAGATATCTGCAAAAGTCTGAAAAGTATTGAAATACATTTTTTAGCTATATTGCCCATCTCTTCTTCATAATATGTTGTTTTTTGTGGGGATAACCTTTAAACATTGAGGATGTCTTTTTTCTACGGCTGAGGGCAGACTGTGAGCTTGAAAGATCAGGTCAGAGAAGAAATCATGAAGCTGAAGAGCAAGAGGGTAGTTCCCTTCACCGCATGCACTTAAGCAATCAAACGGAAGAATCCAGAGTGGCTACTTTATTCTGCCATTAATGACCTCTTGGCTCAGCACTAAAATGGAGAAACTTATGGTGCTTCAGGCTTATATTCGACGGTAGGGACCAGGCCTGCATTTACCTTGCTTAATTCATATTTATAATTTGCCACAATATATTCATCCCATTGTGGTCATTTAGAAGTTATTTATTCATAACTATTGGCTCTCATACAATGAATAGCACTTTCAATATATTGTTGTGCAATTAAGTGTTAAGTTAAATTAAATAAAAACTACAATGACACTGGTCTGCTTTTAGGAGATGAATTGGCAACAATTTTTAAGTACCTACTGGAAAGAGAAATTACACACGGAATCTCTTTAATATCTCAATGGTTTCTTATATAAAATATCTTTTGGAGTGGAAAACAAATGAAGATGCCTCTACCCTTCAGATTTTTCTCTTGCGAAAACAGTACAATTATCTCTGTTTTTAGAGTTTTAGATCTGAACAATTTCTGCTCAGATTTGCAAAGCTATCAAAGAAACAAATAAAAATAAGATATGTTTGTAATGTAGTGCAAATTTAGTTCACTTGTAAAATATTGCGTATGTGGTATGTACAGTTTATATTGTGCTTTTTATCCTTCTTAGCACTTGTGAATATAAATGATCAATCATTTTGTTATATTGTAGTTGTTTTGTGTCAATTTCAGAGGTTTGAAAAAGCTTGTCAAAGCAAACTTTTCAGGAAAAGTCTGGTCTGTAGTGATGATGATGGAGTTGGTAGGTGTGGCTTTTGGGGCTCCGCCCTCTTTGACTCAGAAATCTTCTCTGGTTCATATCTTCTGTTCGGTCCATCAAGATCAGATGTCTCCGAGTGAAAACATGAACACATTCAAGAGCTGCTTTATAGTAGAAACTAAAGATGTAATGAAACTGAAACCATGTTTTTTTATGTTCAGTACTATCAGGCTGCCTACTTTCGAGCAATTTATTGTATAAATGCAAATGTATTTTGAACTTCTTTTTACCCTTAAGCAAGGAATGAAAAAGAACTTCACTGTGCGTATATCAAGGCCTAAAGCCATCCTTTTGTGTTTCATAAAAAAAAGAACAAGAAAAACAATGGCTTTGGAAAAATATTGTCATCTATTCCTATATATGCATTTAATTCCAGCACACTTTAACCATTTAAATAAGAATATAATAGATATGCAACAGTAGGGAGTGTCCATCGACCTGACGGAGACACATTCTGGTCACGTGTTTGCAAAATGTGAAGCTCAAGCAAAGAAAGAATGCTTTCAATCTCACACATTCTCCCTGGAGCAAATGTTACCTCAACCTGAATGGAATTGCTAATCGAAGTTGCTCAAATAATTCATCTCACAGAGTCTGCCGCTTGGCGCATTTTCATTTCCCATTGCAGACATGGCCTGCCATTTGCAGATGGTGCTAGCAAATGTTAATTCACCCCTGCGCACATCAGCGCCGACAGGGCACCCGAGAGGCCGTGAGTTAACAGAGGAGGGTGGGGCGTTTGACTGGGGGTGTTTACTTAAGGTAATGTAATTGAGTAGTACCACAGGATCAGGCCTGTATGCGCTGATGGCCCTGAGGGGGAATGGACGGATGGTGAAAAAGGGGGTCGGGGAAAGGGCTTTTTTTGCCACAGAAAAGCTCTTGGCCCACTTTTTAGCCGGACTTTAGCCAGATTTCTTAAGGAACCTGAGTTCCTGAAGTAGTTTAACCCCCCCCCCCCCCCCCCCGTTTACCGTTTATATTGACAGTTCACCTGTTTGGGTATCTTCCAGGTTACTGGAGTTCTCGATTCAGGAACTTTTCCATTTCCTCGAATTAGAACAGTCCATCCAGATAGCGGAAGAATACCTCTCAATGCAGCACCAAGGAGAGAGAAAAAAAAACCATACCAATATAACTAGGCTTGACAGATGTAAACTATATAGCAAGAGGATTTTTATTTATTTATTATTCTTATTTTTTTTTATTAATATACAGAGTTATATTAAAAGACAAGTTGCCATTACTTAAAATCTGCCCTCAATGTAAAAATATCCATTAGTTGTATAGGTAATACTTCACATTTAGTTAACAGTAGTTATCATTGCATAGTCACTGAATTAACTAATAGCGAGCAATACATTTATACAGTATTCATTAATTGCTGTTAACGGTAGTTTAACTACTGGGTAATAATAATGAGTACTACTGAGTAACAGTATACATTATATTAATTTACTTAATGCATGTTTAGGATGAGGGTTTGGTTTAAGGTAAGTTGCATATAATTATGCATAATTTATTGTTATTACTATGGTAAGTACATGTAACGTGTAACAACGTATTGTAAAGTGTTGCTGCTATATATTATATGTAGCTATACGTATAGATTAAGAATTATGCAAAATCAACAACAAAAATGTAAACAACAGTGGCAAAAATTCAAACAATGCGGTCATTAACATTTTGGTTTGCTCTTCCCAGAATGCAATGGGAAACCTAGGCCTATTTAGAAACACATGCTTTGCTTGTTGGTTCGACTTTTGAAAAAATCTGCACAGAGATGCATTACTTGTGTTCCTAAAAGTTCTGAAAAGCTGTTGGTACTTCATAATCATAAGTTTAATACAATATCTCCAATAATCAACTAAATCTTTGTTTGGTTGTTTTGCATAATTGACGATGTAAGAATCATTTTTACAGTATAGAAGATAGGAAGACAGAATTGAAGCAATATGGATTTTTTTTTTTAGCTTAGCTATGAACACTTTGTCCTCTCACATCTTTAACAGGTTATGTAATCCATAGCTGAATGTGTGCAAACCATGTTATAAAAGATCTCCCATGTCCGGTATTGAAGATTAGCACTCTGAGCACATAAAAGATCCGACAGCTCAATGGGTGCAGTCCACTATCTGCACTTAATCAGAGACTACAGCAGTGAAAGTGCCAGAGTTTTCAGTTTTGTTCCGAGAACAAACTAAGATGAACGATCACACTAAGCACACACATAGAGACCCCTACATTCTTAAACTCTTATCATCGAAATAACCCACCGAGTCGTGTGATTTGCTTCACAGCCGGAAGTGAAATGAAAGGGAATCTGAATCTCTCTTTTAGCACATTTCGGCAATCAAGTAACTATAGGAGGTGTGAGATAAAAGGTCACGTCAGCGGGGAAAGGGCAACATGAAGTTTAGTTACATTCGAGCAAAGCAAATTTCTGATCAGCATCAGAGAGTGAATGTGGAAACAGGATTGAATTAAAAATCCAGGCAAAGGGAGAGGCAGCAAACTCCAGCTCTCTGACAAAAACACTTAACCAGTAGGTAGACTGACTATGGTTATTTCGTTTTTGCTTGCATTTCTAATGCATTTCACAAAAAAAAAAGGTTAAATAATACAGTAAAAGCTATATTATTTGGTTTAAGAAATATACGACTAAATCACCCTGAATACAGACAGTATTTTTAAAGGTATTTTTACATCTAAGTTTTTTATGAAGGTCAAAGTAAGTCTTAAAAAGTTTTGACACACAAACATTTTTTTTTAAAGTTTTACAAAGATTAGTTTTACTAGAAACTGCTATTTCAGTCTTAACACTTTTTAATATTTTAAATCTGAATTCAGTGTGTTATTTGCTGTTTCTTAGTGAAATTTATTAGCAATTTCTGAGTAAAATATTTTCTTACCCACCTTTTTCAGTGTAATAACCGAAATGTGTTTAAACTCATATTCTGAAGACATTCTCGCTTCTTCAGATTGTATCTATTTCAACTTACTTATAAAAAATTCAATAATAATAATAATCATACAAATATAATATAATATAATATAATATAATATAATATAATATAATATAATATAATATAATATAATATAATATAATATAATATAATATAATATAATATAATATAATATAATATTTAGATTCACCCCTTCCAGATTTTTAAATAGTTGTATCTCGGCCAAATATTGTCCTATCCAAACAATTTCAGATGATGTATAAATCTCAGTTTCAAAGAATTTACCCTTACGACTGGTTTTGTAATCCAGTGTCAACTTTTGTCTACAAAACTACAAATTTAACAGTGTAGAATTATTTGTTTACCTGATACAGTTTTACAGTAGTGGGTGTTTAATATTCAGTATAATCCAAAGTTGCTTTATAATTGACAGCGTTTCAGTTTTAAAACAATAAATAAATCGTAAAATGTCTGTTAAACCAGGATACAGGATTGTTTTGTTTTTATCCGATTATACTTCTAGAGCCACTTGGTGGTGCTGGTGCATTGTGGGCCATCATTTGCTCTCATTCTCTCTTGCTCACCCTCGCTCACCCTTGTAATATAATGTGAGATGAGGGGAACTGTAATGGCAAATTAAATGAAATTAAGAGGGAAAAACAGCTTCATTCACCTCTGTCGTGTGTGATTTCAGAGCTGTCTCTCTGATGGAGCTGCCCCGATGGCCTCTGAGTCTGGTGGTCGTGACAACCAGCTGGCCCAGGGCTTGATGGGAACCCAATATCTGGGCCTCCTCTCTTTCATGGCAGTCTATCTCCCTGCGATTCCCCATACTCGTCTTTTGTCCCCCATCTCTTTCTTTCTCGGTGCAGGGCCCATGGCCTTTCAATTATCACCCTCACTCAGAGCAGACGAATCTTGTCCCACAGTTAAGGTGTGTGTGCTTGGGAGTCTTTCTTCCCTGTGCACCAGGTCCCTTCTTCTGTGCACATTGTGAGACTTTCAATAGACAGTCTTACACACTGTGTCCCCACCAGTTGGGTATAATTTTTGAACTGAAACTAGGAATGGAAAAAAAATGTCACAGTAGGACATGGATAAGGGTATAGGAAGTGCGAACACAGGGCTTCGCACCCCGAGTGCTTGCAGCACACACTGGAGTTATATCAAAAGACTTCTTTCTTTGTGCACAGGGCTTGATTTTTTTCTGCCGTGGGTCCATCTGCCATTGGGAAGCAGTTGAAAGAGAAGAAAAGCTGGACCCAGCTGGAAGGACTGGCCACTTAGAGGCCCTCCACCTTAGGACAGTGCTGTGACAACTCTCCCACTGGCGTATCTCATTCAGAAGCCACAATCCGGAAA
This sequence comes from Carassius carassius, assembly GCF_963082965.1. Lineage (NCBI taxonomy): Eukaryota > Metazoa > Chordata > Actinopteri > Cypriniformes > Cyprinidae > Carassius > Carassius carassius. The sequence continues at coordinate 29,553,210 of NC_081771.1, forward strand.
GCCCAGAGAGCCACAATTTACAGTACAAACATACTGACCCGCATGCACATCAGTAGTCCATTCGTTTGTAAATCTCTGCTTGGAGACCTAGTAAAACAATCAAAGATAGATTAGCTAATCAACAGTTTCTCGACTGGCATGCTTATGAGAATAATGCATGGATTTTGTGCTAAATAGGAAAATAATTTTGGGAAAATCTGTGATTTTTTTATTGAAATAAACCTCCTTTCTGCATTTTTCGTATTAAAGGACTGATCAATATTTCCCCACCCAAGCTGGCAACACTTTCTGTGATGCTGGTATGGTATATAATACATTATTGTGGTGTTCTTGATGCATTCATAATGCCTTATAATGCAACTTTTCAAATTTGATAGATAGTGTAATAAAATACAGTTTGCTTAATACAATAAAGGCACTTGAGAAGATATAATATTCACAGTATAGACTCTCATACCTCAATAAAGGCTTTGTTTAAACATAATAACTCTTTCGACATGCCTTACGACTGATTGTTCTGAAGTACTTCAAGTCATTGCTACTGGGCTTTAAGATATTCGAGCTTTTTGCAGTTCACTTTTTGCAGTTCTATGGTGTGACACATGGATGTAGCCTCTTAAGATGAGATCATAAAAGCTGCACGTAAGCGCTGGAATTATAATGCTTCAAGTCGTTTTAGATCATAGCATTTTACACAGCAGGACAGTGTTAACTAGACATTTCAGTATTCATGGTTATACCGTGAAAAGCCATTTTATTGAAAAAACATTCACAGTGTAAGAAAAAAAAAGTTGAAACATAAAAAAAAGTTGTCAGTAATTGTTTGTCAGGACATTACGTGTTAAGTTTTTGGACATTTCCTTTAACCCTAAAACACAACACAATGCAATGGGTAATTCAAAATATGAATAAAAAACCTAAGAAAATTCAGTACAGAAGATTATACAGACTTTTCTTAAAATGCACATCTATTAATCAGTAAGATACATTCATACTATTTTATTTTAATTTTCAAGAAGATAGATTAACCTTCATTTGTGTTGCATGTTTCAACTCACGACTGTGGTAGAACTTTTCTATTAATTTTATGCCGCATTCAGATATCTGGTTATTAGATGTAATAAATTACTCTGATCCTGATTCAGTGCTGTCAGAGTTTGACTGAGATCTAGGTCTGTCATTTCCAATGAGCTCTTTTAGGCCTAGTCTTGTGCTAATGTTTGATTCTAGATGATTTATTAATGTGATCCAGGCAAGGTATTGTTGTTTGCTTAATATTCCTTAGTAACCCCTAGCAAGACTTAAAAAAAAACAAAAAAACAGGATGAATTCTTTTGATCAAAAGTGAATGAGAGATAAGATTTTAAAATATAAAATGTATTAGTCAGCTCAACTGTTTTCAACAATAAGAAATATTTATTGAGCAGCCAATCAGCATATTATAACGATTTCTGAAGGATCATGTGACACTGAAGACTGATGATTTTGGATGATTTCATTTCCCATTCAAGTCAAGTCAGGGGTGTGCAATACCGCATCGTCTGCGATAATATGGTAAGTGTTGTTGTAATGATGTGTCACCAAATATCACCAACCACACAGAGTGCACGCACATTGATTTATTAGTCTATTAAAACTTAAAATTCCTGGCATTCTAAATTGTAGACGGCAACAATGCTTCTATAATTTCATTTAGGCCTAGTTAATGTAATCTATACCACACACAAAAGTGCCGTTTTTCTGCAGAAGCATGAACACATAATTTTTCATAAAAACACGCAAGTTCAGTAAAACAATAAATGACTTACATTTAAGACATAATATTGCTTGTTTTTGCTCAATTTTGCCAACAAAAAATAGTTCCAAACAGATCACAGCAATTTTTTGATGGTGTTTACTTATTGAATGAATCAGCTTTTTGAACGAATCGGTTGAATAAATGATTCAGTGATTCCCTCATTAACACAGTCAAATGATTTGTTTCTGAATGAATCAGCCGTTTGAATGAATAGGTTTAATCTCAATGACTTACTTGTTAACATGCACTTGCTGTCCCTTATACTGGCAGTTTTAATTTCACAATTGGACCATTTTTTCATGTTTAAAATTATTTCAAATATCAGCTTTCAATGTTTTATGTTAAAAATAAAACATTAAGCCTATTTCTACATCTGTATCTGCAGTTTAAGTGCATCCATGTCCCCTCTGAGATACATAAACTGTGTAAATACATGCTATTTCAGATGCAGTATGTTGGAATGAAAGACACTAAGTAATGGATGAAGTGCTTCTTATTCTTACCCAAAAATATAAAATGGAAGAAATTGTTGAAATTGAACACAATATTGCTACTCAAGCTGTGTATGAACATATATATATATATATATATATATATATATATATATATATATATATATATATATATATATATATATATATATATATATATACTTATTTTCCATTTACTTGTACTTTTACTTTCAATACTTACGTACATTTAAGATTTAAAAAATACTTTTTGTACTTGAGTACAATAAATAACACATACTTTAAGACTTTTACTCAAGTAATATTCCAAATGGTGACTTCAAAATTTTCTGTTAAGATATGTGTACTTTTACTTGAGTACTTTTACTTGAGTATGACTTTCAGTTACTTTATACACCACTGCCTTTGAATGATAAAATCAGTCAGTACAACATATTCTATAATCTAAGTCTCTTTTCAAGACTTTGTGAGAGAGAAATGTAAGCTGAATCATTCAGACATTGCTCCTTAATGAGAGCTTTTGAGAAATAACAGTTTGTCATACATATGTCACATGGCTTCAGAAGACCTGGAATATAGCAACAGGCACAAGTCATACGGTTTACTTTTGTGGTAGTTCTGAGATTTTTTTTTTTTTACCTTTCTTCTTTTGGGTTCTGGAGAAGAAAGAAACTCATAAGAGTTTGGAATGACATGAGGGTGAGTGCATGATGAGAGCTTGGCCATTTTGGCTGATCTACTGTATCCTTTTCAGAATTCCTTTTACAACACATCACACACACACAGACTGGACCCCAAACATCTTTGTGTTTTCAGCTCAAAACACTGCAGCTATCACGCAGAGTTATCCTGAGCATCTGCACTCTCAGACTCTCTGATGCAGCTTGAGTGACTGTCCAGTGCGGCACAGCAAAACGTCTCCCTCCTCCTCTCCCTCCCTCCCTCTCTCGCTCACTCTCTCTCATCTCTGTCCACAAGGAGCAAAATAACCTTGAGGAGAAGTGATCAGAGCAGCCTCCATCTTCCAGAGCTGACTAATGGGCTGTTTCTGTTCTGTTCTCAGACAAACCAGCAGCTTTCCTCTACTCTCTCTCTCCTTCTTGCAGGATCCTGTGGTTAATGGGCTACTGATAACTCTCTGCCTCTGATTAACCAGAGGCTCATATAATGTACTCTCTTATATTGTAAGTCTAACACACACACACACATACACACACACACACTGGCCTGGCTATGAATGCCCCACTTTGGCTCTTTTAAAAACTCAAACAGCCTTTCTGTGGCTCGTTTTGAAAATTTCCCCCTGCAAACATTCTGTATCCTCCATTTTAAGTGCTGCCCTCATTAGCTGAGAGGGGAGGACTTCCTTATAGCTGTGTTTTTAAAGGCAGGGCATCTATTAGGATTACATATGCATGACATAGAGGTCTCTAATGAAATGGGTTAATGTACCACGTGTTAAAAATGCAGCATGTTCAGGTTCGAGCATGTTATGTTGGAACTGCAGAAAGGCGCTACGAGACGGAAGGCTGTCGACCTGTGTACATTTAAACTCTCAGGTGAGAATAAATTGAAAAGACTAATAAAGTTGTTTATTAGCACATTATAGCACCCCATTTGCTAACCGAATTATGCAAATCAGGTAAATGTTCAAACACATCTAATATTATTATTCTGAACTTACGAGCCCGTTCCGAATGTCAACGCAGTCATTGTTAGTTAATTTATATATGTATAAATTATTTTATTTTACTCTATGAACTTTGACAGCTGATAACTGTCAGTCAATATAGTTAGTCTGTAACATAGCAGGGAATTTAATCACCAAGGAAAAACATATATTTCTGTTTAACATCAAAATGATGTTTACAGATAAGCTCGGTGACTAATAGATAATTACCACACTAGAATTATTAATAGAGTTCTATGATTAGACTTAATTAAGTTACAGTATTTTCAGACCAAATGTTGTTATTGACAAACATATACTGTATTTCAGCTACAATAACCTTGGAAACAAGTTTGAATGGTTGTTTAGAAATTAATAAACTGAAATGAGATTATTTACCAAATGATGTCACTTCCCGAGCGTCACAATTTTAAAGAATGTTTCCTTATGAGGGGAAAATGCACATTTACGAAAACCATTTCTACTAGGATAGTGTAGTTTTGTTCAGTGCTGACAAATCAAATCCTGCTCCAAATACTGATTTGATAAGAACAGTTTAGGTTAAGTCTAACGTGCATTGCCTCATTTTGGAAATTTCCATGTTGATTTGCTTTGAGCTGGATGCAAAATGCAAATTGCAGTGATTGCGAAAGAGCAAACAAACAAACTGGCACACAAAAAGAGCAACAGTGAAAACTTGAGAAGGAAAACAGCAATGAAACTTCAATTACACCCCCACCCCTCTCTCCTACTGTTTTCCAGCAGTAGAAGACATCACTGTTCGTGCAACATGACTGTCGCACACCCAAGAGACCTATTAAGATGCATGGGAAGAAAAACACCAGATTTCAAGAGAATCCCACAGGGGTGAATCTACAATGTTAAGATCATTTATTGGATGGCTTCCACGGACAAACAGAAGTTTGTTGAGTTTTTGCGTGATGTCATAGCCCACACATGCTGCTTTCCTTTCAGTTGTGTTGGACTTTGCTTATAGAGGCCAAGCGACTATGTCAGATTACTGTGATTGATATTTCTCATATTATGGATACAAACTGCATTGCGTTTCTCATTAGTATTAAGCATTTATCTATTTTTAATTCCAGAAGCAGCTGGAAAGCTGCATATTACTGCAAGATGAAGTTGCACACCAGGAGGGATGTGTTAATGTGAGCGATATAGAACATATGTGATGAACTGATAAAAAAAAAAAAAAAAACGAAATCTGAAACACTGCATCCAAAAGCATCAGAAATTGAGAACTGTGTAAGTAAACAAACTTTAGTGAACTGCTTCAATGTATTTGCTTAGATTAGTTCATATCGGTTATGCTTAGTCCCAACTGCACAACGCTATCCATAAAATTATAAATAATCCTAAAAAAAGCTATAATTTAGCTTGTTATAGTCACATGCATATACAACAAAATACTTTGGCAGAAGGCACCACTTAAACTCCTCCTAAGGGTTTGGGTTAGTCAATAAACCTGAGATGCACAGATAAGTTTGTCTTAAACTTACTTTTGATGTTTTCTCAACAAAATGACTCGCTTCAGTTGTTTGAATCCTCACCAGCACTGATCTTTTACACAGCGTCATGGCTTGTGTAAGCTTAAAGGAGCTGTTTACCGAACAAAATTACATTTCGAATTGCTTCTTTAACTTCTGAGATGGGGAATGATTGGTCTGTGCCGCAAATGTTTCTAGGAAGATCTGTTTGGTTCAGGCTTGATTTATCGGTGAACACTTCAACTCTCCTGTTCAATTGTGGACACTTTGAAACGCTCAAGTGAACAACATTACTTTTTGGAAGTACATAACAGAGAAAAGGAATCTTTACACAGCAAAAACTCTAAATAAATCACACACTTACTTGAGGTAGAAGTTTACCTTGGATTGCCTAAAATACCCTTAACTATGGTAAAATCACTGTAACCATGGCCCTTCATGGTAAATTTGGTTTTTGAAAATGGTTGCAACAGCAACATGATAAAATTACCAATGTTCCAAAAACTGTTTTAAGTTTCTGTTTTCTGTCTCAATATGTCAACATCAAGTCCAAAAGAAAAATATTTTGGATTGATGGATTTTAAGTAGGTAATCTAGTTAGAAAAATCAAATGCTTCATGCATTTAATATTTTTGTGATTTGCAAAATTAATGGCTATAAAACTGTCAGATTTTCAGTCAAGACAAAATAATAGACACGGTTTGTTGTTTACCTTAAAAAAAAAAAAACTCAATTATTTCATTTCATATGTAATACGTGGCTTCCTCTGTTTTTGTAGTGCATAATTTTAGGGGAAAAATGAATTGTCATTTATTTAATTTTCATCCAGTATTAAAATGCCAACAGACTTTGATGATAAGATCTGTTTCAGGGGTCTTGAATGAAATATTCATAGAGTAGTGGACATGATAGTGTAGATAAAAATGGCTGTAAATTAAACAGCCCCCAAACCGAACCACACAATGAATTCCCTTTGAAGCTCTTGTGCTGTTAAATGTAATCTCAGAACTTTTATTGTATTTAGTATATGAAAAATGAGCTAACATTGAACTCGACCGCTCAGCTGAAATCACAGAGCCCAAAGGTTATGACTCCGAGTCAAATATAGAAGAAGAAATTATGAATTTTTGGGTTGAAATGTACAGAGCAGAAGCCCTGAAGCTTGACCTTTGAAGACACCTAATTAAAACTGTGGAACAACTAGAACTTTATAAAACTGATTAGATGGTGAGCAGAGGACAAAAATCAATGCAGTGATCCTAGTCTGCACCGTAATTGAGCTGTATATTCTCCCTGAGGGCTAAAAGGACAAATGGCACTTTCTATATATAGAGTACAAAACAGGACCTAAAATTCTAAAATCATTTTATATTTTTTTTCCCTACAATTGGAGAATGACAAGACTTATTGATTGTAGTTGTAGACTCAAGTTTGTGATTGTCTTTGCCACACATTTGATATTGAAACAGTACTAAAACTAAATATGTATACTGGAAAATAATTGGTGTAGAAAATTTACGAAATTTCACAGGTTACGAAGGAATAACAAATAACACATTAAATTAAATGTGAAATGTTAAAGTAAAAAGTCTGAAATTGTATATTCTTATGAAACGTACTCTAATAATCGTAATTTAATTATTTTTATTTATAAAAATATACATAAAATAGAAAACATTTCTACTTAGTCCATACTAACTTTTGGAATATGTCAACATAAAATGTCTTTATTATTATTATTATTATTATTATTATTATTATTTTATTTATTTATTTTATTTATTTATTTTTTAGACGATTTAAATTGTTTTAAACTGACCACCAACTAAGATATTTGAAGGTTGTTTTCCAGAATAGTGAAATTGCACTTTCAGCTTTGTGAAACAGTTGCACAAAACTGACTAGTTTGTCTGAACATTGGTTGATGGCAGGCTGGACAGACTTCACCTTTAACCATTATTCTTACTGAGATCGGTGTCCTTCACTCTTCAAAGGTGGTACATGCCTTCATACTGTATGTGTATTTGTGTGCACCCAATTTGTTTGCTGGCTTCAGATCTTTTCGAGGCATAATGTGAAGTTGCTGGATGTTAATGGGCGAGAATAAAAGCGAATGCATTTTTTATTTATGTAGCCACTGTGAGCTGTGATGTTAATTTCAAGGTGCTCTGCTGAGAACATTGGAACACTGTTTGAATATTCATTATTTCAGGGGTAATTCAACATACTTGAATATCCTGCGAGGAGGCATAATTGTGTGGTTTTAGTGTAAAATGATATGCTGCTCTTAAATATTGATGTTTTCAACCCACGCAGAGTGAAAACAATTTTATTCTATTTGTTTAGTTCAGCAAAAAAAAAACAAAAAAAAAAAACAAGCACAATAGCGGTTCACTCAAACCCACAACTACAAATTTGCTCTAGACATTATACCACAATATATCTCCAAAGGCTAATTTTTCTTACTTTGAAAACACTCGTGAGAGAACTAAGGAAAATGATAAGATTCTACAAATATTTATGCATTTTAACAGAAAAGATGAACAAATATAGCTTCCTTATTTTTCTTTACCTTTTGTTTTGTCAGCTAGTATAGCATTTTTGTTTGGATGAATCTCACAGAAAACTTGTGATAATGTTTCCTCTTATAATCCACCTAAAATAGCAGGACATTTGCATAAAAACTGCAACTTCAGACATTGTTTTTCACTATGTCTATTTTGAAAGACAAGTAAAGACTTTTGCCCCTCCAAATTAATTTCACTATGCATCGTGTTGAAATTATTTACATCAATACATCAATCTATCTGTGGTATACTCTTAGCAGGACAGAGGAGTTAGATGTTTTATTTTCCAAAATTAATGACATTTTGGTCATGGTTCATGGAAAATGTAAACTAGTGAAACAGTTTGTTTTAATTTTGTGGTTTGTCAGCTGGTTTTAGTTATTTTCTGAAAGCCTGAATGGTCAAAAGTGTCACTGGTAACATCAGTGTACAGGGAATTGGTATGTATTTACGAGAGATTTTCTGCTGTCAGTGAGTAATGTAACACATTACCGAGCTCTATAAGTGTCATTCAGTGTGCTCCTCTCAAATTATGAAGTATTTTAAATGATATAAGAACCCTGAGATCATGTTTGGTAAAAGCAGAATCATTTAATATGCAGCACAAACCAATCAAGCTGCCCGGCGGCTCGTTTAATGAGGCTCCGTAAACCAAGAGTGAAATAAAACAAGCTAAAATAAAAGAGCCACATATAAAAGTATATAGCTGGGAAGAACTCTGTTTTTATGAGAGGCAAGCCCCGAACCGGTCATATTTGCCAGTGGGAATGTCCACTGCTCTAGTATCCTCTGGCGAGATGAACTCAGGCATCGTTTAAAACATCATAAAAACCTTATGGCGGATGTTTGGAGACGTCAGAATAGCAATGAGAGGTGAAACAGAAAGGGAGGGCCGTAACATTGACAAACAGTTTAAGAAGTTTCTTTCATTAACCTAAGGGGGCGTATCGATGGATTTGGCTGTATTTTTAATGGAAGCTGTGATAACCTGACACAAGGAATTTGATAGCCTTTCTGCAGCAGTCCGATGACAGGGAAACTAACATTAAGAGGAAGAAAACACATTTATCGCAGTGAAAGAACATGACTTGAATACAGACAATATTCAAAGCAATTCTTAAGACAAACTGCTGTAATAATAAATTGTAATCACATTAAAATACCTCATATTTATAGAGTATCATGGAGAGAGGACGGTTTTCATAGAAACTTAAAATTAACACTCAATCAAGCTGGGAGCTGAATGTGTTACATAAAAATCAATAACTGATGGAAAAAAAAAACAGGGGTCGGTCGCTTTATATTTCAGTCAGATAGTCTCTTCTTGTTTAAGTAGGCGGTTCTTGGCTGGAATAAGCTGAATTGAGGCCTTTTTTAGTGCATATGAAAATTTAGGCTACACCTAGTGCACCCCCCCCCCCTTGTCTCCCTAATGCATTTTCATTCTATAATTTTAAATGTGCTAAGTGTCCAAATGCACTGTATACTCACTTTTATAAACCAGGGCTTTCATAATTAGATCATTTATAATTTATATTCATTTAATATCTGCACCATCACTAAAAGAACTCTGCATTGATTAGCGTTTTTAATGAATCTCCTATGGCAATTACTTTTTATTGGGAAGCCACAATATAAATCACAGCTACCGGTTTCTCCAAACACCAGAGGAGAATTGCATGCATGAGATGCTCATGCATATAGGTTTTTAGCCTCAAGACATGCTGATGCAATTGTAGGTAACCACTGTTAAACTGTTGTAAGAGTAAAAAAAAGCCCTGCAATTTACTGAGCCCATCAGCGTATGGCTTCAAGCTGAATCCAGGGTGCTTGAGGGGTGCAGTCACCAAGGCCGGAACCCCTCACTACAGTGCCTGTTCCTCCTGCTCTTTCGCATGAGCTTCTCTCAGTCTGGACCTGAAATCCGTCAGTGGTCCCAGAGCTTGACAGCTGCAGATGTCAATCAAATATTCTTGTCTTTCCCTCATGAATGAATACGGCATCCAGCTGTGAGTCAGAGATGCATAAAGAAAGAGATAGATGGTAATAACAATACAGCCCTCATAAAGTCAATGTGTAGCGCAGGAAATATATGATGTGGATTTCCTCTGGCTGCATGGATTGTCTGTTGCCTTTATTTACCAGCATTATTGCTTTGCTTTATATTATTGCATTAATTAATTTGTGTGTAATAAACGAGCGGAATCCTCTCACACTCTCTCGTGAAGCCCATACGGAAGTGATTTAAACTGTAATTCATCGACTGGCCGCTTGAGGCTGGCTGCAAAAGGGAGTCCCATAGACTCCCCATGTTAAAATGCCCAACTTTACAGTAGAAAAAAACATGGTTACAACCTGGTCCAAAAAAATCATTTTGGTCTATATAGCTAATTTTGTCCTTCATGACAACTGTGAGGGGGTGAATTTTTTTTATAACTCATATAATACATTTAAATTATGTCAAGCCTTAAAGTTCTGCTTAAATAAGGGCGTGGCCACTAGAGTGACAGGTGGATTGCCGCTGTTGTCACCAGCATCGTGCTAGGTGGGCGTGGCTTCAGCAACCAGCTCCCGCCTTTTTGCCTATTTTTGATTACCCCAGAGTGACACACAGTGACGCGCTACCAAGATGGCGATGGCCAGCTCCACCTATTTTTGGCTTCAAAAATGCTTTTCGGAAGCGTTTGGAAACCTATGGGTGATGTCACTGACACTACGTCCATGTTTTTAAACAGTCTATGGTTATAAACAGAAATTGATTGACACCTTAAATAATCTTTGATGATTGATGTAAATACCAGGATAGGACAACATTTTGAGAAAATTGCAAGAAATTGTTACATTTGACTAATAATAATTCCTTATAGGAAAATTTTATATTGTCTAAACAATTATTAAATCAACATCAATTTTAGCCACTCTGTGCCACAAAATGCCCACTGCACTGTTCCAAATATTACAAAAAAATGGAAATATGTATAACAGCATTATGGGAATCTTTGTGCTTTTCCATCATAGTGCATATAATTATTTTAATTAGTTATATAAAATAAATTTTTCATAATCATTTTATTTTAAATGGGCATATTTTTAACAGTATAAATTTCTTTACTGTATTTTTTTTTCAATTCATTTAATGCTTCCGTGCTAAATAAAAGTATTTAGTTTATTTTTTTTATATACTTTCAATTTTTTTTTTACTTTTAGATGGTAAAAAAAGATAATAAATGTCTCTTGAGCAGCAGCTCAGGAAAATAGAATGATTTCTGAAGGATCACTTGATACTGAAGACTGTAGTAATGATGCTGAAAATTCAGGATATGACATCACAGGAATCAATAACATTTTAAAACATATTAAAATAGAAAGCATTTTTACTGTATTTTTGATCAAATAAATGCAGTGTTGGTGAGTAGAAGAGACTTCTTTCAAAAACTTGAAAAACAAAAATTATTCTAAAAGTTCATGTACTGTATGTGTTCATAAATATCTGCAGTGAAATTGGCCTTTGATGTGTATTATATGTTTACATCCTGATACAATTATTAATGTGGCATACAGAACAGAGGCAATAAAGGCAATAAAGTGTCTGTTCTTCAAGCAGCCAAAGTATTGAAGGTCATTTTGGGTTGCGGTACAAGAAAATGACCTGAATTAAACAAGCTTATCAAATCCCCCACACCACCTTTCCTGATCTAAACTTAAATAGATCTGTAGACGATGTCCTGTATCTTGACAAAAAAGGTCAATAAAAGAGATTCTTCCCTGACTATGGTGTTAATTGGTTGTGTATGCCTCACCTTGTGATGAACTTCAATTGGATCAATCGGCACAAAACATTGAATGTGAGGAACCACAGCCAAGAACAAGTCAATGGATTTCATGTCTATATCATAACGGGACACAGAGCTTTGCTGTCATTATTGACCAGAAGTCATCCTGTCGCAGATTATTATTCAAGTTCTTTGACACTGTTTGAGTATTTCACTCATTTTGTGAAAACCTTTATTCTCAAGTAGATCTTTCAGACATTTTGCACTTTTTTTCTTGAAAGCACTTTTCAGTCTGTTTCAGATTACAAATTGTACATCACACAGCTAAAAGGTGGTCAGAGAATGTCTTTTGAGTTCTGAAAAATACCCAGTTCAATATAATCAGAAAAACCTTACATGCATCTTCCAATAACTTGCTACAAAATAGCTCAAAGAAAACTCTGAATACATTTTTTTCTACTAACCGGGCAAACTTTGGTCAATGCATGGATCAGTTCTTCCTTGGAAGAGCTTTTTGATTAAATTATTTTGTCTGGCAGCTGACTAATAAAAATCAGATCTTACTGATCTTTCAGTCTTGTGTATAATATGCATCAGGCGGTCAATGAACTTCCGTCTGAGGTTGAAGATACCTCTATTATAGCACAGATGATACAAAAGAGTCTGTAAATTCAACATAAATGACTGAGCACTCCATAATTTGCTTGTCTCGTCATAGGAGTACAAATTGAAAATCACTGTTTAGAAGGAGGAACAGGCAATTTCCTCTCAAGGCATGAATTACAGATGTTTATTTGTTTCCCTTGAGTAATAAGTGAATGAAAAATCACAAACAAACTCAAACGAAAATGGAGACCAATCGTGGAAAGAGAGATAAGCAAACAACAGAAGTTGCCAGGCTCTCTCAAAGCAAAGCCTACTGCTCTATTCCTGTCAGAGTGCTGCCAAGTGGACAATGGCAGAATATTAGCTTGAAATCTTGTGTTCAATTCACATTTGTATTGGTATTAAGCACTGTGCATGTGTGAGGTGGGATTTAGAGGATGTTTTCTGGTGATGGTGCCTCACCTCAGGGGGGGAGCGGTGAGAGGCGTCTTGGATGATTGGACATTTTTCAGTAGTGCCCAAATTCCTGTTCAGTCACTGCCCAACATGCAAAGCCTCTTCTGCGGAGCTCAAGGCAGTGCAACAGACACCACAGAGCCTCTTGGGAGGAGAATGCCTGCCTTGTGTGTGGACAATAGGTGCTAAACATAGCCACACATGTATCCAACCACCAAAACTGCAGTTTGAATCTGAATAAAAGCTCAACATACACATACTGTATGACTTATATTTGACAAAATGTAAAACATGAAAATATATATATTGTTTTTTAAACCAAATTATCTATTGAACATTTAGACAAAATTTGTAAAAATAAGAAAAAAGTTTTAAAATGATCAGGCTTTTGAAGCATTTATATCGATTTTATTCTGTTGTTGCTCAGAAAGTATAATTTTCACTTTGCTTTTGTGGTAAAATTATATATATTAGGGGTGTGACGAGACACTTATCCCACGAGATGAGATACGAGACTGAGTTCAAGAATTTTAGACTTTTTTTTTTAAAGAAATCCTCAATGATGATATATAAGGAAAACTAGTATTTTGTTTAACTAAAAAACATAAAATGCAAAAAATATAGGTGCATCTTGAAATCAACGGGGTCAGTGTTGTGCAAATATATTTGAAGGTCTGGGCGAGCATATCATCACATTCTCGACACATCAGATCTTGCGAGATCTTGTCATACCCCTTAATTTAATTTAATAGTAAATGTTTGCTTGTTTGTTTGTTTATTTATTTTATTTTATTGTGGTAGACATAATACATCATGAAATGGATTATAATGATGATCGAAATAAAAATATCTAAAATACCAGCTGTATCATATTTGATACACAGAATTATTTGTACATAATGTATTATATTTTAAGAAAAAATTTATATGTGTATATAAACTACATATTTTTTTCTGTTATGTCAAAATATATATTAAAAATAGTTGTAAAGCAGAAGATGAATTTTCTTTACTAGAATATACAAAATGTACTTTAATAAGCAATCATATATATATATATATAGAGATATATATAGATATATATATAGATATATAGTTAAATATAAACATTTAGATATATGTACATACATAATAATGCACAAAATATGTAGAAATATAGTTGTAACTAAAATATAGCATTATTTATATGTATAAAGTAAATACTTTACATTTCATATAAATTAAATATACATTATTGTATTATATGCATTTAATATAAATTAAATCAATATAATAAATCAAATAAATATTTATTTACTTGTTTAATTATTCACTAGCTGTGTGGGAAATCCCATGTAAGTGAGTCACAATAGAAAAAAAAAAATGTTGATATAGAATCAAATCCAACAAACAAAAAAGATTCCACCCAACTTTATTTCCTACTGAATATTCCGTTGCACTCTGATATGCAGGAGTAAATGTTCTGCAGATGCCTTTGTGTCTTTAATATGCATGTCCCATTCCAATGATTTAAGTGACATCATGTAAATATATGTCAGACCATGACATTTACATGGTGCTTACAGGAAATCATTGCCACCTAGATGTTTCTTCTACAACATTCTACGAGGCACTTCCTGTGACACTCCAAAAAACGAAGAAGGCAGCACACAGGGGGAGCCGTTCCAGTGCTTCCTGGAGCATACTGCTTCCATCTGCTCCTACTAAAACTCACAATGACTAATAATTAGTTTGTCATGTCTGACACACAAAGGGAACATTTTGTTACATCCAGTTGCAAGTGAGCTCTGTTGGGGGAAGAAGGGAATTGATAATTTCCTCAGAACAAATTGATAAATACTAAAGGCAAAGCTAAGACACTTTGTCCTTGGTTAGATCAAGCAACGATCGGACATCACTGGTGCGTTGTGCTTAATGCTCTGTATTTTCCAATATGATATTATGTTTAAAAAAGAATAATGTTAAGATCATGTTTTTTTGTGATCTGCTTCCAGACTATTTCCCCAAAGCCTGGCTTCAAAATAGAATTCATGAGAAATCCTGCGACAAATGCATTTTAAATGTGGCATCCTACATCAGCTGGCCAGGCCATTTATTATGTTCTCTTTCGCACCCTATTATTGCGGCACAGGGTGGGAAATCTTTAATCCAATACACAGGTTTACCGAGTGTATTTTTATGTGGCCAAGGAATATGGGGACACATTGAGGAAGAGCGTAATCCTCTCAAGATAATTTGCTGGGAAGGCAGAAGGATGCTAGAGCCTCTTTTGAGGATTTAACAGAACCTTGCAGACAAAAGAACCGGCACTTTGGCCTGACCTATTAAAGAGATTCCCAATCAGGACGAGGAGCTGTACATATGAGAAACATCAACACTAGTAATCAATCCACCATGTATAATCATACAGCAATGTTGCAAATAATTGAATTTTACAGTAGTTAACTATTCTCATGATAAAAATGATCTTGAATATTTTAACTCATGTTAATGTAGCATGGCTAATCCAAAAAAATAAAAAAAAATAAAAACTCAAGCAGATAGTGATATACTGTATGAAATACATTAATTTTAATAATGTCCTCATATAAAAACCATAAACTGATAACATTTATGTTAAAACTGATAATTACAGTGGCCCAATAATGTACAACACAGCGAAATTTCCACAGTGGAAACAAGCCACAACACAAAAAAATTAGCATAACACAATGGAAACAAACAGCACAATGAAATTTTCAGAACACAATGGAAAAAGCCACATTACAATGGAAACAAGTCACAATGCAATGAAATTAGAACAACATGAAACAAGTGTCAACACAACGAAATTAACACAACAGAATGGTAACAAGCTGCAACACAACAGAAACATGTCACAACATAATTTGTGCATTCTGAATAATATTGATTAATTAATCAAAATGTCATGTAATTAAATGTTAAATAGTTAGTATGTTAGGGCATCATGTGTGACTTTTGCATAAAAAACAAAACAAAAAAAAAACTTTAAAAACCACCTGTTAAAAGTCATAACTAAAATGAAAAAGGGTTAAGCATCATGTCACTTGATCTGATATTCTATGATCTAATGCAATGACATTCAGACAGACAGTTTTATATGTGACTTTAGTGTTCAATCACACTGTGATGCTTCTGTTTCTACTCTATAGTCTCCACATCACGTCTTTTACAGGAATTTTCAACACGAGCAATGTGCTATTAGTTTGACAGAGATGGACAGTGAGATGAATTACAAGTGCTTTAATTTCCTGCTAGTTGGGGTTTAGTGTGATCTCCTGTCCTGGCTGATTGGGTCAGTGCTCTGTAATGAAAGAAGCTGTCCCACACTGTGTGCTTGTACAGGCCTCTGTCTCATTTACCAGTGTTTGATTGACCAGACCTGTCATTTCTAGTTCCTGTTATTTCCTCTCAGCTCCACAGGTGGTCTCCTCATCACTCTGTCTTGTTTCATCATACTTGTCAAACAGGTGTTGTGATGTCTGCCCAAGGTCATTTAGGTTATGCCAGAAACAATGCAGACTTCAGTCTTCTAAATCAGAATCTCTTTTACTTTATCTTTAAGAAACTGCTGAGACATGCCACAAGCTGAGCAAGAAGATGAACAAAGTTAAATGGATGTTAAGCCAATATTTGCAGAAAACAGCATGTACTGTACCACTCACAATGGGGAAAAAATATATATTTATGTAAAAAAAAAAACATATTGCTCATTGCTCAAACAGCATGATTGATAAATGGATGATTATCCAAAGAGGATACTTCATTTGAAAAAAAAAAAAGGTTTTTACTGAGGATTTACATTCTGATCAATAAACATTTGTCCAAAAAGTTCTACAATCTCTAAACCTATACCTTTTTACATTCTTCTCATCTTTCTTTTGGACAATAGAAAATCAGCTGACCTGGCAAAATCTACTCATTATAATCAGCATGTGTATTATTTTCTGTATGCTTTGCAAGCAAATCAAATAATCTTTTCAACTTTTTTGTTGCTTAGATGCAACTTCTATTCAGAGTAAACAGCTCTAGAATAAAATCTAATCTAATAATGAAATATTAGCAATGCACATGTATATGTTGCTTAAAATGTGGTTTTAACCCTACTATATCATATTTGATATGAAAATATCTAGGCTTCTAGATTATCAACATCAAAATTTTGCTTAAAACCTGTTGTACACAACCTATTACATGCCTACATGCCATGGCTGATATTTATATGAATTGTGTTCAAGTAACATGCTATACTGTTATAAAGATCTCATTGATTTACATGACATGCTATCAGAATTTTATCTTACTTTTTAAATAAATGCAGCGGCATTAGATAGCACAGTTTTGTTTAGTTTGGGCCTAAAATTGAGGTGTTTGTCTTCCTGTCTGAGATCCATATTCCCACTATTTCATACTATATATATGTCATAATGGTTCTTTTTTTGGACTAACATTATAAAAGGATTTACAAAATTTATGTTACTTTAAATTTTTGCTTTCAGTCATAGTGTCAAGCAATGCCATTTACCATTCGCCATCTAAGAAGGAATGTATACTAGCCACTAACAGTAAAGATGAAATCACAGTCCATGTGAATGGTTATTTATAATACACTTAACCTCTGTGCATCTAGCAATGATAAACACAAAGCCAAGGCAAAAGAAGAGCAAGTTTTGCACCCCATCTGTTGATAATCCAGCTTGTTTTCGCTCAATACTCTCCCCTCTATCTCTGACTAAAGATAGTGTCTCCCTGATGTCCCCTCCCCATAAGTTTGCCTTTGCAACCAATTATCTTTTTGCCCTCTATCTGCAGTGATTAATATTAGAGGGCTGTCCCCTTTATATGTGCAATGAATCATTTTAACTGCACCGTCAGGGGTGTTTCTCGGCCTAAAAAAAGCAACCCCCCATAAACAGATTTGATATCTGGGAATGGTATAATCTTGGGAAAAAAGTGTTAAGGTATTGATCAGCTCTGGGAGTCCCTTGGCAGGAAGAAAAGGGGTCTGGAGATGCCGCTGTCCAGGCAGCGCTGCTGACTGCTGTAGTATCCGGTCAAGATTCAGCATGCAGCTGATAAGACCTGTACTGAATTTCGTTTGCAGCCAAATACATGCAGAGATGGGTTTATTCATCTGCTAATGCATTCGCTCAAAGACAGTAGCCGACAGGGGGGCTTGGCAATCCAACTACTGTAACTCCATCAAATATAAACCCACAGGACATAAATGTGCATTGAGTAGCTCCGTATTTTTGTGTGCGCTCGTTTATAGTAATGAACACATATCACTTGCTCGCAAGCTCACTTGTGCATTATTATCAGGGAAGGATTATAGAATGTTACAGGATGTGGAGAGGCCAGAAGGAAACAGTCTACCTCAATGCAATATTTGCAACTGCATGTAATGGTTGATGAATATAAAACATCAGACACTGACTTATTTATATTTACTTATTTTTATTTATTTTTTGTCCAGAAGGTTTGAGGTGGACTGTAGGCTTTGCAGAGAGTGTAATTCTCTGTCTGAGAAAGTTTCAGGTATTAAATGAGCTGAGAATTAATGTTAACTAATTAGAATTATAGGGTAAATGCTTT
The DNA here is from genome assembly GCF_963082965.1 of Carassius carassius. Classification (NCBI taxonomy): domain Eukaryota; kingdom Metazoa; phylum Chordata; class Actinopteri; order Cypriniformes; family Cyprinidae; genus Carassius; species Carassius carassius. Next base: position 29,571,673 of record NC_081771.1, read on the forward strand.
TTATGATATACTGATAAATGGAAGCGCCAGCACAAGTTCTACTAAGAAGACTTCTCTCTTCATTGTGTTTGCAGATACTGCAGATACTGCCACGTTGTTTCCCTCCATCCTCCACACCACCACCAGGTTGGGCCCTTCCATGCTGGGGTAGGCTCTGCCCTGGCTCCTTCTTCGGCAGGAATAGCTGGAATCTACAACGTCTGATTCAAGCTATGGATGGGGCCTATGCCAAAATTATTCTGTTCTTTGTATTGGTTTTGTAAATAAATACTCTTGAATTTTAACTCACCTCCTGAGTCTTTCTGGTAGAAATGGATTATATGTTCATGGATTATGTTTGAGTTTGCTGTGGGTTTGAAATTTTAAAATATAATTTATATTATATTCTAAAACTATAATGTAGAATTTCTGCCACTGTGCTTATCTTTGTTTAAGCATTTCAGACTATTACGCATTTATAATGAATACTTTTTCAGCAACACAAAGGAAACAAGTCGCAACACAACAAAATTAGCACAACACAATGGAAACAAGCTGCAACACAATGGAAACATGTCACAACATAATTTGTGCATTCTGAATAATATTGATTAATTAATCAAAATGTCGCGCTAACCCGGTGGAGGTATGGCTGTCTTCCGTGTACATTTCTGTAGTTGTGGTTCAACGTGTCATTTTCTTTCTCCTACATGCCGCCTTCCCTGTGCGCGCTCTGTATGCCGGCCCGCACGTGACTGTGCGCGCTCTGGTGCGGGCTCAACCAGGTGATTTTAATTGGGGAAATTAGAAGCTCGCGCCTGGTTCAGTGTTTTAAATACGCGCAGCAGTCATTTGATTGGGGTACAACGGGAAGAGAGGTCGGCAGAGGCACAAATTTATTCACTGTGAGGAACTGGGACTTTTTCTTTTCTTTGATTTGATTATGACGGGCTATCGGTAAGCTCACGTTGACTCTTGTTTCACAGATTCTCGTTTGAATCATTTGTCTGTTCATCTGTTTGGAATTTAATGTGGTAAATGTGTAAATGTTTGAAAGCAATTAATACTGCATGGTTTAAAAAGAGAAACCGTTAACTAAGACTAAATGTTTAGATTAGTATAGTGTTGATTGTAAAATGCAGAGTAAAAGCCCAAGCTGTGTTGCCTGTAAAATGCATTTGACCTTTCCTGTGTTAGGAAAATACCTGATTATTTAAAATGTTTGTGTTTTCTTTTCCTTTTATTTATTTAAAGGTTTTTCACCTGTAACATCTGATCCTACTACATTGCTACATCAACTGATCAAAATAAATATTCTTCTGAGTGAAATCCCAAGTCTGGTCCCTTTCAAGTGTGGGCACATCAGTTAAAATACACTTGACAGTGAAAAACCGCTGACGAAGCGAAGACTCCACAAAAAGCCTGCTACAAGAGGGGAAGATTCCACCTTGGGGCCTGGAGGAAAGGCAACTATCTGCCGTCCACCCGTCCAGCTATTTGTTCGTCCAACAGCCAGAAAAGCAACATGGCTGAGTCCAAGTCACTCGAAGAGCTGAAAATGGAGCAAACAACAGTGAAGAGACTTTTCTCGACTTACCAACCATATAATGAGGACCCACATGGAGATGTCTGTGGAGGAGCTACAAGGTAATTTTAAAAGACTCACAGCAGAGGGCTCCAAAGTGATGGATGTAAATGAGGAGATTGAGGCTGCATACATTGCACAGTGCGAGGAGACTGATGCAGAGGTCGCACCTGAGTTAAGCGACCAGCAGAGAGCCGACCTCGAGAAGACAGAGAAAGAGTGTGAGCAGAAGTTAAAAGAGGTAAAGCACCTAATCCAGGAGACACTATGGGCTTCATTTGGTGAGAGGGAACTGACCCTCGCTCTAGAAACTGCAGAGGCAGAGTGCGAGAATGCCTCTTTCATTCAGCCTGACACACCCCTGGAGGCATATGACTTTATGCTCCATGTAGAGAGGCTGGTGCATAAAGCCAAAGAAGCGCACCAGACCTGGAACCGTTGGGCTCCACTAGCCGAGATGCAAGACTTAAATCGTCGCCTAACGAAGCTAGAAACCCTGCTTCCCAAGCTGGTGTCAGGAAAGGCCACCCTGATTAAAGCAGCAAGAATTAAAGAGGACATCAACAGCGTACCTGTCACAGCCCATAGTACAACCCCTGTTGCTGCCATACAGCTCAAAGCCACAGCTTTACCAAAGTTTACCGGCAACCAACGTGAGTATTACAGATGGAGGAAAGAATGGGAGGCTCTGCAGAAGCAAGGGCGAACCAACTGGGTCCATGGAGGTGAAGAAATTCCAACTGCTTGATGAAAGCGTGGCCAAAAATTTACGCCTGTCTATTTACACCTCCTCAGACGAGATCTTCAGAGTCCTGGAAAACCGTTATGGGAACCAAGCTACTATCGCCACCGAGGTTGTCGAAGAGTTATACGCTATCCCACCTGTCCGTGGTAACCAGCCGAGAAGAATCGTAGAGCTCATCCAAGCTGTTGGAAAAGCCCTCTATGATTTAAATGAATTGAACAATGCAGATGCCATAAAAACCCACTAGTAATAAAATCTATCGAGAGCAAATTGCCAGAGTCCCTGAAAAAAGACTGGCTTACCCACGCTGCTGACCTGAACAACGCTGTAAACCACCAGAACCGCTTTGACAAGTTACTTGCATATCTTCAATCCCAAGAGTCCATCTATGAGCAGTTAGAGCAGTTGAGAGACATCGACCCTGCCAAGGAGAAGACCAGGTTTCAAACAAAGTATGCCCGAACAAAGACAACCAACTCCAGCAGTGGATCAGCAGGCTGCATTATCTGTGGAGACCCAAAGCACAAGAGAAAACTCTACTTCTGCAGAAGGTTTAGAACTACCACAAAGCTTCAGGAGAAGAAAAACGCAGTGCAACCGCTTGGAGCTTGCAGGAGGTGCCTCGAAGTCCATGATGAACCCTGCAGAAAAACTACTTGCCTGTGTGGGAATCCAGAGTGCAGAGTCCAACACCACTACCTTCTCTGTCCCTTGCCCAGACATCTGTCCCAAAGACCCAAGTTCGGTCCAGTGAGAGCTGAGGGGAGAAGATGCACCGAGGCCCAGGAAGAGTTCCTCTCTAAACTTCCACCTGAGCTCGCGCAGCAGGGTCACAATGCCTTCTGCAACATCGCATCCCGAGCATACAACTCCACTGCAGCAAAGAGAGGCCTTCTGGAGGAGATTGGTCTGCACGAGTACCCCGTGATCCTGATGCTCCTTGATGTCACCGCCAATGACGGGCAAAGAATCGGAACACTTATTGACCTGGCATCTGACACGAATTATATAACTCATAAAGCTGCAAGCAATCTGAACCTTCGCAGTGAAGATGTCACACTGGTCGTCCATGGCGTCTGAGGGATGAAGGTGTCTGTTGAAACCAAGCGCTACCTCCTCAAGAACCGTATCAGCACTTTAAGAGGGACCCTCAAGTCTCACCAACTGATCTGCTACAGACTTGACAGAATTGCAGAAGTGCACAGACATGTTCCACCTAATAAGCTGCAGGAGATCTTCCCTGATATTCCCCTCAAAGACCTCATTAGACCTAAAGAGATCCAGCTTCTGATCAGCCACAAAGAAGGCCAGCTGGTGCCCCAAAAATCCGCTCTATTGGTGACCTGGTGCTCTGGGATGGTCCACTTGGGAAGACAGTCGGGGGCACGCATCCAGATCCCTTCGAGGAAGTCATCCTGATGGCCCACACATCCAAGACTCATTTTGCGAGATCGATGAGAACCGCATCAGTCAAGTATCGAGAGTTTGCAATAGACCCAGCTCCCTGCCATTATCCAGATCACACCGAATCTCAGTCTAGCACAGCCATCAGCAGCAGAGACTTTCTGAAGTGGTGGAGGTGGGAAAGTATTGGAGCCGCCTGCCAGCCAAGATGTGGAGGGTGTCGCTGCGGGAACTGCCAGCCAGGGGGTAAAGAAATGACGCTTGCAGAGGAAAGGGAGATGGAACTCGTGAGAAATGGCTTGACATATACGACTGGAGATGATCACAGCACTGAACCACACTGGCATGCTAAGTATCCGTGGACCGAAGATCCAGTAACTCTACCAAACAACAAGAAAGCAGTAGAAGCAACATTCCTCAGAACTGAGAGGCAGCTGTCTAAAGAACCTGAGTGGAAGAAGGCCTATACTGCGCAAATCCATGAGATGGTGAATAACAGGGCTGCAATAAAGCTGTCTGAAGACGTCCTGCAGAATTGGACTGGGCCAGTGTGGTACATAAGCCATCTCATTGCACCAAATCCACACTCAGTCTCCACCCCAGTCAGACTAGTGTGGAACAGCAGCCAAAAGTACAAAGGTCTCAGTCTAAACGACATCCTCATCAAAGGTCCTGATGTTCTGAACCCGATCAGAGCTGTCCTGCTGAGGTTCCGAACTGGTGTCTATGCTGCCCTTGGTGACATCCGCAAGATGTATAACTCCGTCTGGCTGGAAGATCAAGAGGTCCACCTGCACAGATTTCTGTGGCGTAACAGTGAAGATACTAAAATAGAGGATTATGCCATCACAAGAGTTAACATCGGAGACAAACCTGCCGGTTGCATAGCCCAAGTCGCCATGCGAGAGACTGCAAACTTGCCTTCATTCAGTTACTTCAAAGAAGAGAGATGCGTGCTGGAAGAAGATGCCTACGTCGATGACATTCTGACTTTGCACAACGACCTTGACCATCTGAAATGCCTCACAGCCAACATAGAGCACATCCTGAAAGCTGGAGGATTCTACATGAAGCCCTGGGTCTACTCTTTTCGAAGTGGGAGGAAAGATCCCAAGAGTGAAATGCCCAGAATAGAGCCAAAGACTATGATCCTGCCAAACCAGCTGATGGAAGATGAAAACAAAGCCTTTTCCCTCGGTTTCACCGTCGATGATGACAAGCTTCTTGTCATGGTTGCAGTTAACTTTTCAAAGAAAAGGAGGAAGATGCGCCTTGGTCAAAACCTGCTGAGAGAAGTTAGAAATCAAACTCCAGATCCACTCACTAGCAGAGAGCTTCTAAGCCAAGTTTCTGGCCTGTACGACCCACTCGGCCTTGTGACTCCTGTCAAGCAAAAGGGTGCCATTCTGGTTAGGAGAGCTTTCCAAGAAGCCAAAGTAAGGTACTGCTTAGAAGACACGTGGGACGCTGCCTTGTCTGAAGGTCTCAGAGAAGATGCCATAAAGCTATTAGAAGAATGTGCTGACCTGAGCCAACTTCGCTTCGCCAGATCTCTGACTCCGCCAGATCTCTGCGCAAAGCCCAGTGCCATCACGTTCTCTGATGGCAGCGAACATGCATACGGCGCTGTGATGCATCTTCGCTGGAGCTGCAGCCATGGTGTTGTTGTGAGACTGGTTGAATCCAAAGCCAAGCTGACCCCTCTCGACCACAGAGGCGATCCTGTGAAAGCTGAGATGTGCGGAGCTGTATTTGCAGCCCGTCTCAAGGCCTACTTCCAGAGACACTGCCGACTCCAGGTCGAGAAAAGGTACCATCTTGTCGACAGTCAGACCGTCCTGGGCGCAATACAGCGTGAGAGTTATGGCTACCAGACCTTCTTCGCAAACCGTGTTGGCGAGATTCAGAGCAGCACCGACTTCCAGGACTGGTGGTGGATTCCAGGGCTAGAAAACATCGCAGACATCATCACCAGAGGTGCCAATCCAGATGCCCTAACTGAGGACTCCGAGTGGCAGTCGGGTCCAAAGTTCTTCCAACTTCCTGATGATGAGTGGCTGAAGAAATCCGCTAAAGAGGTTGCAGCCCAAGCCCGAGACAAAGTCACAAAGATCCAGAATAAGACATTTGTAGCAGTACTTACCAGAAGTCGCCTGAAGACTGCACACGACCCAGCATACGATCCAGCCCAGGTAGAGTCCAGAAGACCAGCAGGATTAGCAATTCGACAGCTCGTCGATTAAAAGGCACTTCAGCAACCTGAGAAAGTTGGTCGGGACTGTGGCGTGGATCTGGAGGGCAGCTAAAAAGTTCCTGAGTGCCAAGATCAGAGACCAAGAAAAGTGGGAGGCAGTACCATCCTCGGGTGTCCTTACAGTCAGCGAAAGACGAGACGTGTTCCGAGACCTTTGCCTAGCAGCGCAAGAGGGTGTCAACTTCCCAAGTGCCACAATAAACCGACTAGTCGTTTACAGGGATCAGACAAGTGGACTTCTGGTTTGTGGTGGCAGAATCCAGACCTTCGGAGAAGACCACAGAGCTGTTCCTCTTCTACCATTCCAAGCTTGGTTATCCACCCTGCTAGCCAGAGAAGCACACAGCAAGGGACATGATGGAGTGGCGGGAACTCTATTGCGGATGAGAAGGAAGGCGTGGGTCATAAGAGGAAGAATTATTGCCCGAAAAGTTGTTGACAAGTGTATCTTCTGCAGGAAAGCAAAAGCAAGAACCTGCAAGCAGATAATGGGAAACTTACCTGAAGAGAGGTCCAGTCCTGCTGCTCCATTCGAGTTCACGTCTGTTGACCTATTTGGACCTTACTATGTGAAGGATGATGTCAAGAAGAGAGTAACTATGAAAGTATGGGGTGTCGTATTTTGCTGTATGTCCAGCCGAGCCGCCCATGTCGAGTTGGCAAACACATTATCAACAGAGAGCTTTCTGCTTGCCTACCAGAGGTTCACTGCTGTCCGAGGCCATCCCCGGAAAATCTGGTCTGATCCTGGTACAAACTTTGTCGGAGCAAAACCTGTCCTAAAATAAATGTATACTTACCTGAATCAACAGGACAAAGAGTCACTTGAAGAGTATGCTGCCAGAAATGAGACCACCTGGACGTGGAAAATCCTCCCGGCCGATTCACCTCACCGAAACGGGGCCGCCGAAGCTGCTGCCAGAGTCACTAAAAGAGCCCTCCAAAGTCTTACCAATGTGGAAGGCCTTACCTTCAGTGTATTCCTGACTGTGCTCCAGCTAGCTGCCAATCTTGCTAATGAGAGACCCATCGACGCCAGAGTTCAGAGCCGAGAAGAGCGCATCCAGTACATCACGCCGAACAACCTGTTGCTTGGTCGAGCCACACAAAGTGGAGACTTCAAAACTGTCGACTACACCATTTATCCATTCAAAAGACTCGAAGTACAAACTATAGTCAACAATTTCTGGAAGTCCTGGAGCCAACTCGCTGGCCCGAACCTGTTCATTCGCAGTAAGTGGCATACTGCTGAAAGGAACGTTACCGTTGGAGACATAGTTTGGCTCTGTGACCAAAATGCACTGAGATGGCAGTTCAGACTTGCAAGAGTCGTTGGTGTTAATCCTGATTCCAGAGGTGTTGTTCGAGATGTTTATGTGAGGGTCTCTCTAAGCTCCAGCATTTCGGTGAGCAATCCAAAATCGGGTGCCAGAGATCCCAACTTGAGCACCATTCTGCATCGGGACGTCCGGCGCCTTGTGGTCCTCGTGCCAGTGGAAGATCAGGTCGGAGACCAGCCCACTTGAGAGTGCGACCTTTCCAGGCATGGCCACGTAAAGATCGAGTGGGAGGTGTCGCGCTAACCTGGTGGAGGTATGGCTGTCTTCCGTGTACATTTCTGTAGTTGTGGTTCAACGTGTCATTTTCTTTCTCCTACATGCCGCCTTCCCTGTGCGCGCTCTGTATGCCGGCCCGCACGTGACTGTGCGCGCTCTGGTGCGGGCTCAACCAGGTGATTTTAATTGGGGAAATTAGAAGCTCGCGCCTGGTTCAGTGTTTTAAATACGCGCAGCAGTCATTTGATTGGGGTACAACGGGAAGAGAGGTCGGCAGAGGCACAAATTCATTCACTGTGAGGAACTGGGACTTTTTCTTTTCTTTTCTTTGATTATGATGGGCTATCGGTAAGCTCACGTTGACTCTTGTTTCACAGATTCTCGTTTGAATCATTTGTCTGTTCATCTGTTTGGTATTTAATGTGGTAAATGTGTAAATGTTTGAAAGCAATTAATACTGCATGGTTTAAAAAGAGAAACTGTTAACTAAGACTAAATGTTTAGATTGGTATAGTGTTGATTGTAAAAGACCAAGCTGTGTTGCCTGTAAAATGCATTTGACCTTTCCTGTGTTAGGAAAATACCTGATTATTTAAAATGTTTGTGTTTTCTTTTTCTTATTTATTTAAAGGTTTTTCACCTGTAACACCTGATCCTACTCCATTGCTACATCAACTGATCAAAATAAATATTCTTCTGAGTGAAATCCCAAGTCTGGTCCCTTTCAAGTGTGGGCACCTCACAGTTAAAATACACTTGACACAAAATGTCATGTAATTAAATGTTAAATAGTTAGTCTGTTAGGGCATCATGTGTGACTTTTGCATAAAAACAAAACAAAAAAAAAACTTTTAAACCAGCTGTTAAAAGTCATAACAATGAATAATTTTTCAGGAACTTTTTTTGCATGTTAAGCCAGCAAGTAATTTGTGATTGAAACATTGAATTAATCACTCAACCAACTCATTCAACATTTTTTGGATCATTCATAATCTGAGCATGTGATGGTCTTTATGAAAAAGTCATTGAATAATTCACCCAACTGATTTATTAAAAAATGCTGAATCACCAGGACTGTGTATTGAAGAGGTTCTGCTGTGGTTTTATTGCACCGTATTTAGCAGAGCACAAAACAGACTGGCAATATTGTGTGAAGAATGTATATATTACTCAAAATTAACTTATTAAACTGCTGTGCATGAAGCAAATATTAAAAGGTTATTAACTTTATATTGTTGTTTTGAAGCTTATTCGCACATATGAGGGGCATGTTGGATGTTAATTTTAAGTTATCTGTACAAACACACACAATCATCTCGGAGTCAGACCGTGAGGATCTATATCTGGTAGGGGTGTAACCGTATGCAAAAATCACGATTCGGTACGTACCTCGGTTTTAAAGTCATGGTTCGGTTCATTTTCGGTACAGTAAGGGAAAGAAATTCAAACATTAAACTGCAGGTTATTACTATACACTTTTTTTAAAAATACTTTTTAATAAAATATGTATTAAAAAAAAGAATAAGAAATAAAATACTGCTGCAAAGTTCTCCACTAAATAAAATACTCTGTCTCAAACCAATATCATATAATGAAAAATATAATAAATAACTATTATTACAGTGCAGCATTACCAATCCCAGCTTGTAGGCCCACTTCACCAGAATCGTGCCTGACGCGGCGCTGGCGCGCTGCTGCTACTGTAGGTGATATAGAGGGAGACCGCCGACAGACCAGGCTCTTGTCTTCATGACAACAATATCTATACTTCATGTTGAGCATAAATATAAAGCCTACTGATAAAGGACACCGTCAACAGTATTGATGGCAAAATAGACTATGTTTGACAGGTGCAATATCTGAAAATCGTTAATTATTAATTTATTTTTTAAATTACATTTATATCCAAATTTGTCAACCTATAGACTTTCAAACATCAAAGTGTCATGAATTAATATGTATTTGTGTACAAAATGACATATAAACATATTTTCCTATTCTATTTTGCCTGGAAACACTTCCAACACGCTTGCGTGTCACGTGAAAAATAGACGTAGGTTCTATTTCTAGCATGCACGCATTTTCCGCCGCGTCTCACGCAGGCAGTCTGCAAGCTCTAACCTGTTAACATGGGAGCTGAATTAAAAACGGACACGCCACGCAGCTGAGACGCTTGCGCCACGCATTCAGTGTGTCGCCGGCCTTAGAATCAGCTGCAGGGTGGGATTTGCGCTGAACGCAGAGACTTCCGCCACTTAATATGTTCGTTTGGAAACACGAAAATGTACTTATGTTCCGCGCACAAAATATTGCATTCCGTCATTCGGTACACACTTGCACCGTACCGAAAGCCCTATACCGAAACGGTCCGGTACGAATACATGTACCGTTACACCCCTAATATCTGGGTTTACTAATTTGGAGCTGACAAGAATATATATATATAATTGTCAAATATTCCATTAATTGCACCAAACATATATATTTTTTGTCCATTTCTCTCTCTCTCAGTCTTCCTGCACTGCAGCATTGCCCATTACAGACAGCCAGTATGATGTTCAACTCAACAAAATGTTTCTGTGTGCTTTTTCTCAGTTCAGAACAGGACTCTGGGACATGGCGGGATGAATCAAGATAATTGCCTGATTGATTTTTTTCTCCTGTTCTCTAAGCACTTGGCTGGACATGATTTGTTTAGGGAGTGAAATGGGTTAGGCACTTTAAAAACATGCACACACACATACACACACGTCATGTCGGTCTCATAGGGGCAAACAATAGTTCACAAGATGTCATTTTGTTCACCTAAATTAAATTTGCTGTGGCAGGCACACACAGTAAGTAGATTTGTGCATGGTGTGTGCTTTACAAACCCCTAATGCAGTTCATTTGTGGAAGCCGCATCTTTTCCACCATGTACACACAAATAATTGTGTGTTTGCGCATCTCATCTTATCTTCGAAGCTCGCCGACATTAATAGGACCTGCCCAGGCATAACTCTTGTCCCACTGAGTGCATCTGAGATGAAGAGCAGATGAGTGGGGATGGAGAGCCGTTCTCTCACCACCTGATTACAGCAGCTCCGTCAGGAGAAGATGGAACTCACCCTTCATACAGACTCATGCCAGGGGAGTATGAACATGCTCTCTGCCTCTCTAGACAGAGAGTTGTGAACTCTCTATAAATATAACAAAACTCTGGGATGCAAATCTGAGCCATGTCCAGAGATTAGTTTAAATAGTAGACGAAAAGCAGAGGTTGCTGATGCTGAACTAATTACATATTCAAGGAAAAACATATTTAAAAAATACGAATTAATACAAATGGGAGTCATATATTATTTCCAGTTTTAGCATTATTATTTTTTGTTTATCCCATCCCAAACTGACCCTTAGAATTAAAGTCAACACAGAAGCAAAACTGGTTCTGTTTACTTTCTTTATGCACATTCCTTTAGACATTGCCTTTAAAACAGCACTATTAATGTAAGTTGAATGTGACGCCCTGACAGCAAGACCATGCTTTTGTTAAAAAAAAAGTAGAATATCATGACACCCTATATACAGTATCATGAGGTCTTTTGGGAGACCCCTTAGAATGTTAAAGTTTTTTGATGTAAAACAACTCAAGCCTTACGAGGTCATACTATTCCTGACACAGACCAGCTATCCTCTCTGTCCTCTGGCCTTTAGGTTAAAAACAAGCTATGCTGGCCTTTCTGTGGATCCTCATGCCTTCAGCAGGCTTTGGAGGGGTCAGGATGATTCTCCCAGATTTCTGTGGCTTTCTTCAGCATCAGGGTTTTAAAGTCTTCACTGCCTCTTGTCACCTGCTTTATGGTAAACGCTTCACCCTAGCTGTGGTTAGAGTGTCTACAGTTCAACAACTCAAAGTACTGTATGACAATTCATACTTACCATTTTTGGAATTGGAAATTGTGATGAATAGAAAGTGAGAAACAGAAATGTTTTGCAACAATGTAAATGTCTTTCACTTTTAATCAATTTTATTTGTGCTTGTTCAATAAAAGTATCAATGATTTTTTCTATTCTAGTTATGAGAAAAGTACTAATGTTGTTTTTCTTAGCAAGCACTTCTAATGAATTAGTGTCCAAAACTGTAAATTATGCAAACAAGTAAAACTACAGCGCGTTATATTGAAATAATAGAATCTGAGCTGACGTTAGCACTTAAATATAATAATCCAGTACATATCCTCAGGACAACATCGAGCCAAATTCATTTCCACTACAACAATACCTGATTCTGCCTCTAAATGGGTTTAGGAAGGAAGCAGGAGAGAGAAATCAGCAAACTTCAAATTTCCTCTTTCCCTGTTTCTGAGAGGTTTGGGTGTCCCAAAAGGGCCAGTTCTCTGATAGTCTAAATTAAAGAAATGTAACCCCGCAAACATTTCAGCCTGTTCCTGAGCAGCGTAGTTTTTATATTGTCAGTCAATTGGGAACTATCTACTAAACCTTTGGGATTGCTGAGCCAGGAGGACCCTCGAAGCCACTGCTGACCACAGGAGCACTTACAGCTGGAGGAACCAACATACTGGCCATCCTGATGCTTGACTGCAGTCTGTTTGCCTACCACAGGTTATTTAATTCACTCTCAGTTATTACAGGCCCAGAACTTTCTCGTTTATTTTCCCATTTTACAGGCACACTTTTGAGAATGCTTGCCCTTGTCGTCCACTGCTAGAGGTTGTTTAGAAAAGAGGGGAAAATGGTGCAAAATACAATTTTGTGACATTCTTTGTGTCGCAAACAACTTTCAAGATCCTTCAAAAATGTGTTTTCTAAAGTAATTTACTGTTTGTGGTTCAAATTATTATTATTATTTTAAACAGATTTGTGAGAAGTTTAAGATAAAATAGTATTTGGTTTTATCAAAGCAAAATAAAGAAGAAAGTGTTCACTCTATCAAGAAGAAGGGACACACATTTATTTCCCGGATAAATTCACCCAAAGGCTCTGTTCTAAAATCTACAGAGAGAGATGTCTTGCTGTCTACTGCCTACATGTGCAATTGACTTTCAAGGCAGCATACTAATTGAAGTGAACCCTCATCGATTTGGAGCAATTTAACAAGCAATTCTCAACATGCAAATAAACATGCAATTCTCATGTGACATGCACACGATTGACCTTTTACTAATCTCTGCCTTGTTTCTATTTCTCAAAATAGGGTAAAGCATTTTTACCAGGTATTATGCAAGTGGATTCTTTCCCCACACTTTTCCAAATATTGCACACTGCTACAAAAAAAAAAACGAAAAAAAAAAACAAGGTAGATAGTCACACTTCATTACAACCAGCATTAGCATCCATTACATTCTTACCACTTTATGAGCATATTAATGAAAATCTATTTGTTAAATGCATTGGACTTTTAAATATCACTGAGATAATATTATCATTTTTATTCCTGTTTTGGTAACACTTTAGATTAGGGAATACTGTTCACTATTAACTAGTTGCTTATTAGTGTGCATATTTATAACGTACCGACTATTTATTAATACAGTGTTATTTAAAGTGTTAACAATATTTTCAATCAGTTTTTAATTTTTATTTTATTATTATTAGTTCCTCTTCAGGAACTCGAGCTGCGTCGTACAATGCTTTGGGGAATGCGTTTATCGTGAGCGACTCTGAATATCATATCCAATCTGTCTTATAGAAGAGCATGACGTCACGGGCGGGGTGACGTATGCGACCAGGAAGCTATAAAGGCACGAGCCGCGCAGCTGGCTTGAGGTTCGCGTATTTCAGCAAGCGCTCTGTGTGTGCATGTCATTCTGTCTTGTCAGTCTTATTTATTGTTTTTTTGTCACTATTAGCTCCTGAAAGAGTAAGCAATAGTCAAAGAGCAAAGCTAAGACGAGACATCTGAAAGGCGAATCCAGATCGCGTGGGAATACACGGTCTGTGCGCGGTCTGCCTGGGATCGAGGCATGCTGTTTCGGCTCTTTAGGGAGCCGAACGCCTGCACTGGTACAAGCCAGTGTGGACGCTTCGATCCTGGAGGACTCTCTCGAGGGGGAGTCTTCGCCAACGTTCCTCGCGGTGTCGGTCCCGCTTTCGCCGAGGCGGAGTGGCGGCTGCACTCGCTTGGTTCGCAGATAAGATCTGCTGGAGGGTATGGAGACGGGCGCGTCCCTATCTCCTACCTCACCCGCCAGATCTGCCCGATCTCCGGTTGCGGAAGCCAGAGTGCTGCGGTCCTTCCCCCCGAGTGACTGCTGTGATGCACAGCCTTTTTTTCTCCGAGGAGATTGAAACGGAGGGTGTCGATGAGCTCGCAGTTGCACAAACATAAGCTGCATAAACATCAGTTGCACAGACAAACAGTTACACAAGCATCAGTTTCATGAGCATATTATGCCTAACTGTATAACGAGCAGCATTAATGAGGAGCGCAGCTCACGCAGTCAGCTCTCGGGAAAAAATAAGGGGGCTGACTGTGCTTCTCGCATATCTAAGGACGGGGCGAAGACGGCTCTGCCTATCTCCACCCGTATTCCCTAGATTTAGAGTTCATTCTCGAGGTTGGGAAGCACGCGCAGCGGTTCCTTCCATCTCTGTGAACTCGCAGACCGTTGGTTTACTGCGAACAAAACCAGACCGTTGGTTTACTGCATTAATTCTGAGGAATTAAATTCAGTATCTATCTGACTATGAGAAGTTAGATATGAATTATACCAACAAGGCAGACCGTGTTTACTCGTCTGATTGTTTGTTTGCATTAAAATCTGAGGAATATAATGACATTTATTTCACTCTGAGAAATTATATATACTGGAGGGGCTGCTGGGTGGGAGCAGCCCTCTCAGTCTATAGTCAGAGTGTTGCCGCCCGCGCTCCCCCTGCGTCGGGACCGGAGGCTGAAGCAACGCTCTGAACCAGGGTTTTCCCAGCCTAAGGCGGATCTGAGGTCCGTACTTCAGGCTGTGAGGCCCTCGGTCAAGAAGTACTGACACATTTCGGTCACGACTGCAGAGGGCGGCCCCTACTGCGGTAGAGCGGTGTACACCGCATTACACGGTGCCCGTCTCGCCTCAGCGCCCACTGGGGGCCGGTCTGCCAACCCTGCCAGTGTTCCAGGGAGCAGCGGTCCCCAGCGAGCATTGTTCTCAGTATTTTATGCCCGTGTGCGTAGCGGGGCTGAGACGCTCGCTGCCCCTGCGGGGGCCTCTTACACCAGAGGTCAGTCTCGAGAGACTGATTGCCTTAGTAGATTATTTAGCAGCGTGGAAACTACTGCCAAATGTATCTCAATGGGTCCTGCACACAGTAGAAAAAGCTACCGTATTCAGTTCGGCTCTGCACCGTCGATATTCAACGGGGTCATTCCGACGGTAGTCGGCCCCAGGCAGGGTCTGGTTATGGAACAGGAAGTGAAAACCCTATTAGAGAAGGAGGCCATCGAGGTGGTCCCTCCTCAAGACAGGGAGTCCGGGTTCTACAGCCGGTATTTCACAGTTCCAAAGAAGGATGGGGGGTTGCGTCTGATTATAGACTTGAGGGTCTTAAATCGGTCAGTTATGAGATTGAAGTTCAAAATGCTCACGATCAAGCATGTTGTAGGTCAGATCAGGTCCGAGGACTGGTCTGTCACAATATATCTCAAAGATGCATTCTTCCACATATCCATCCTTCCACAACACAGGAAGTTTCTGAGGTTCACTTTCGGGGGCAAAGCCTACCAATATCGAGTACTTCCCTTCGGCCTTGCACTCTCACCCCGCACGTTCACAAAATGTGTAGACGCAGCTCTGGTTCCCCTGCGCATGCAGGGATTCCGCATTCTCAACTATTGGTTGATTTTAGCTCAGTCAGAGCAGGTTGTGGCTCGGCATCGAGATGTCGTTCTCGCACATATGGGGGAGCTGGGTTTGATACTGAACGCCAAGAAGAGTGTACTTTCTCCGGTTCAGAGAACCACCTATCTAGGTGTAGTATGGGATTCGACCGCGATGCAGGCACGATTGTCCCCTGCTCGTATCGAGTTGATCCTCATCTCAGTCGAGAGAGTCAAAGAAGGCCAGTCACTCACTGTCAAACAATTTCAGCGATTGTTGGGTCTGATGGCAGCTGCGTCCAACGTGATACCTCTTGGCCTGCTGTACATGAGACCCCTACAGTGGTGGCTCAAGACCAAGGGATTTTCCCTGAGGGGCAATCCACTTCGAACTATCAAGGTCACGCGGCGCTGCCTCCGTGCCTTAGACATGTGGAAGAAACCTTGGTTCTTGAATCAGGGCCCGATGCTGGGAGCTCCTTGTCACCGTGTAATACTAGCGACGGATGCATCCCTCACTGGCTGGGGTGCAGTCATGAGTGGCCACCCTGCCCGTGGTCTGTGGAGCGGTCGCCATCTGACATGGCATATCAATTGTCTAGAAATGCTGGCAGTTTATCGTGCACTGAAGCACTTTCTCCCAGACCTAAGGGGTCACCATGTGTTGGTGCACAACGACAACACATCGGTGGTCTCTTACATCAACCACCTGGGAGGTCTTCGTTCGCGCTCCCTTGTACAAGCTGGCGCACAAGATCCTTGTGTGGTCCCAGAGCAAACTCCTCTTTTTAAGAGCAGTATATATTCCTGGGAAACTAAATGTGGGAGCAGACATACTGTCGAGGCAGGGGCCGAGGCCTGGGGAATGGAGGCTTCACCCCGAGGGGGTGAAGCAGATATGGAGAGTTTTTGGCAGGGCTCAAGTAGACCTTTTTGCGACTCAAGAGACATCACAATGTCCCCTTTGGTTCTCTCTAGTTCATCCAGCTCATCTGGGACTGGACGCTATAGTACAGACCTGGCCGAGGCTTCGTCTGTACGCCTTTTCCCCTATTGCTCTGCTCCCTGGAGTTCTGGCGAGAGTACGCCGGGACGGGGTCCGTCTGTTATTAGTGGCCTCGTTCTGGCCGGGCTGAGTATGGTTTGCAGACCTGGTCTCGCTCCTCAACTGCTCTCAATGGGAGATACCGATCAGGACAGACCTACTCTCACAGGCACAGGGCACGATAATTCACCCTCGCCCGGAGTTGTGGAAGCTGTGGTGTGGCCAACCGAGGTTGTTGAGACCCTCCTCCAATCCAGAGCTCCCTTAACGAGGAAACTGTATGCCTTGAGGTGGAAACTCTTCACCTCATGGGGCAGAGACTGCCAGCTAGACCCAGCAAACTACCCAGTTGGTACAGTTCTGGAGTTCCTACATGCCAGGCTCTCTGCAGGGTTGACCCACTCCACGTTGAAGGTTTACGTGGCGGCCATTGTGGCCTACCATGCCCTTCTCGATGGCCAGTCTTTGGGAAGACACCCCTTAGTTACACGTTTCCTCCATGGTGCGCTGAGGCTGAGACCTCCAGTACGGTTCCGTGTTCCCCCCTGGGACTTGGGTGTGGTGTTAGAGGCTCTCTGCAAATCTCCATTCAACCGATTCAAGATATTTCGCAGACATCTGACTCCTAAAACCGCCTTTCTGTTTGGCCATTACCTCTCTGAGGAGAGTAGGAGATTTACAGGCCCTCTCAGTGGCCCCTATCTATCTTGATTTTGCACCTGGCATGACCAAAGTGTTCATATACCCTCGAGCGGGATATGTTCCTAAGGTGCCCTCTATCACACCACAACCTGTAGTGCTGCAGGCCTTCTGTCCTCCTCCCTTTCGGGAGTCCGACCAAGAGAAGCTAAATTGTGTGTGTCCAGCTTGAGCGCTGGATGCGTACGTCCACAGAGCTGCCCTGTGGAGAAAAACGGACCAATTGCTTTTATGCTGCGGTCCCCCCAAGAGGGGTTTCCTGCTTCTAAGCAGACCTTTAGTCATTGGATAGTTGAGACTATCAACGCCACTTTGAGTCCTCTGGTCGTCCCCCGCTGTCGGGAGCCAAGGCTCACTCTACACGGGGGATGGCGGCCTCCAAGGCCTTTCTAGCAGGTGTGTCCATGCTGGACATCTGCAATGCTGCGGGGTGGTCCACGCCTCCTACTTTTGCAAGATTCAATGGCTTATACATGCCAGTCACTCCAGGCACTTCAGTCCTCTCGTCCTAAGCTGTGCTCTTCGGATACACACTAGGCAGGGATTTGGTAGTCTGGCAGTGTTGGTACTCATTCTCCAAAGCGTTGTACGATGCAGCTCGAGTTCCTGAAGAGGAACGTCTCTAGGTTACGTATGTAACCCTAGTTCCTCGAGGGAACGAGATGCTGCGTCTCGAGGCCATACCCCCGGCACCCCTGCCGGCGCTTGCTGGTACTCGAAGCTGAAGCCAGCTGCGTGGCTCGTGCCTTTATAGCTTCCTGGTCGCTTACGTCACCCCGCCTGTGATGTCACGCTCTTCTATAAGACAGATTGGATATGATATTCAGAGTTGCTCACACTAAACGCGTTCCCTAAAGCGTTGTACGATGCAGCGTCTCGTTCCCTCGAGGAACTAGGGTTACATACGTAACCTAGAGACGTTTTTTATTTTTATTTGCCATTTTTAATTTGACAAGCAAACTAGAGTTTAGCAAAGGGTCAGCTGATTCCAGTATAGTGTGGTATTAGTTTAGCTAACATCATAAAAAAAAAAATAATATTACGCACAGATATTTGGCAGTAAATGTTCAAAAGAATAAACTATTTCAACTATACATTTTGATACTGACCATTTATCTTGCCAATATCGTAAATGTATTTTTTTTTTTCACAGAGATCTGCAATCAGCAATTGCTTTCTGCATGAAATTCATATATTTCTGCCTTGCTATTTGGCCAAGTGGAGGAATCTTTGAAGGCTGCCTCCTACTTTATGCTGCCTCAGCAGAATTATGGTGCTTCAGCCTTTGCGTCAGGAGCGCACCTATGATGACTAGAGGCAGCTCACATAATTTTGGAACACAGCCAAAATGTACTTTCTTCCTCAACAAACTTTGGAGTAATCAGTCTGTTTGAGCTCCTAGTCTGTTTTTTTTTTAAATTTAAGATCGAAATGATCTCAGTTATCCTCTGCCCATTTAAAAACTTTCTTTCTTTCTTTCTTTCTTTAAAGCTAGGTGTTAATTAAATGCAGTGGCGGCTCTAGACAAATTTTACTAGGGGGTCAAGGAGGGGCCAGTGTTTAACCAGAGGGGCACATTAAAAATGGCAACATATTTTATTTAAATGTAATGCAAATAAATACAAAAAGTAATTCTTGAAAAAATCTACACAGTAATTTTACACAATCTAAACATGTTAATAAAAACAAATTACTATTAGTACTTTTATAAAATTCAATCAGGCAATCATACATTTCACAATTTAATATTTATATATGAATGTCAAGAATTCAGAAGTGTATATATTTATAATGCTTACACTACACTACACAGAAATAATATACAATTAAATTATAAAAATATAATAAGCTTTTAATAATCTTTCAGTGCGCAAAACCATGATAATATGAAACGCTTCAAAACTGAGCTCACAAAGTGATTTTAAATGTTTACGGCTTTTAAAACGTGTGTGATCTAACAGGCACAAGCGAGTCTTTTAAAAACAGCAACAAACATAAAATACAAATACACAAAATAAAGTAATTTTATGCAAATCCACAGCCTTTTTATCTACAGATCAAGCATTATAATGTGAGTATATTTGTGAGTTTTATAATGTGAGTTTTACCATGCATCCTGCTGTAAATGGACGAGGTGCGCGCTATTTGAATACTGAATGGAGAATGATTGACAGCCGCAGAGGAGGGAAAACAAGGTTTCCGTAAACTTTAATTTAATGATGTAAATAGTTTTCTGTCCATAACATTAAGCTATGAAATTGCTTCTGATGACTTTGAGAAATTATAATCAGACCCAAGTCACCCAAACTGATGTGAAAAAAACAGGAGGCGCCGAAATGCGCGATGTTTGCATCCCTGAATATGATGAACGCTGAGTCCCAATTCGCATACTATCCGTCCTAAATAGTATGAGAAACTAGAATTAGTACGTCCCAAATCGTAGTATGTTGAAAAGAGTATTCCAAAGATACCCGGATGGTCTACTATTTCCGGTTAGAATTCGAAGTGCAGATCAATGCACACTCTAAGTGCTAATATTGCCCACAACCCATTGCGTGCAGGAGGTTCTACGGCGACGCCGCCCTGCTTCTTCACTCCTCAACTTGGTAGAAGAACACATTGTAAAATGTATTGTGAAAAAAAACGATGAGAAAAAAAGATGGGAATAGTAAATAAAATTTTATTGGACATACAAGAATGAATGAAACGTTAACAGTTGTGGTGTGCGTAACTAGGCAACCACGTTGTCGTTCACGTTGCATGACGTCATCGAAGTATGTCCCAGAACGTGCATACTCTTTTACTACACACTCAAAAGTATGTACTTTTTCCTGCACTAATTGCACTAATTTCGCTGCACTAATTTACCTGTGTAGAACGTTGCGTCACATTAGTTTCGCTTTTGGCGCTCGCGTGTAAAATCCATAGACAGTAAAAGAAAATCATATTACTTTTTTTTTTAAGCTCGGGGGTGGCCACAGGGGTGGCCAGGGACATGTCTACAGAGGCACGGGCCTCCCTAGGCCTCCGTGTAGAACCGCCACTGCATGTGCATGACTACATGATTAAAATAAGAATAAAATAAAAATGAGAGTACATAAAATACTAATTAAATTTATGAAGCATATTTTGTTTTCATATTTTAAAGCATAACTTTTATTTGTTGCCTAGATGTAACCTAATTAAATGAAATAAATAACAAACAGCAACAACAACAACAAAAACATCTTTAGTACTGGATCTTTTTTTAAATTTTTTTTGTTGAGACAAACCCCCCCTGGTCCTTTGTGAACAAATCTCATGGTCTATTAAACTAAATTACCCAGATAAGATCTATAATATTATGTTTCTAGATTGATCAACAGCTTCTTACCTTCTATTATCCATGTCCTTAGGCAATTGTCTGTAATTCATATGTCAAATATCTTATTATTAAGCGTGAAGACTGTTTAGAGATGATATGAACTTGTTTGTCTAGCTGCTGTTTGCACACATAATGAGTATGCCATGCCACAAGACACCTGGCAAAATTGTGTTTGCTTAATGTTTACTGATCAGAACAATTATGAGATGCCACTAAAAAATAACCCTTGATCTAGTCATTCCACAGACAAAATAAATCTGCCCTTCTGAAGGTTACCTCCCATCAATAATTGGAAATAACCGGTTATGGTCCAATTGGCTGCTATTACCCACAGATGCTGCAATTAAGGGGTTTTGGGGGCAGCATCCTGATTTCTGCATTTTATTGGTACTTAACTGTGAAACAACAAACATTCATTTCATTGAGGCACATTTGGAATGATGACAGGGAAATGTCAGATGGTATAACTTTATTTCATGGAAGCGTGTTTATTGAGGTAAAGCTTAATTAGGAGGCACCATACAGCACCTGGAGAGGTCATTTTAGTGATACAGTAAAGTACCATCTGACTATTAATAGCACTTCACTCAGAATCTATATGAAAAGACATAATGAACAAAAGAGCAGAAAATGAATGCAGTATGGTAGCCTACTTAAACAAGAGCTAAAAAAGCATTTGGCAACACTTTATTATACATTTTCATTAATGGTTTTTATACTGGTCAAAAGCTTGGAATAAGTGACAATTTTTTTAAATAATTCTCATGTTCACCAAGGCTGCATTTATTTAATCAAAAATACAGTAAACAGTAGTATTATTTAATATTATTACAATTGTACTTGTAATAATAAATGTAAATGTGTGTGTGTGTGTGTATATATATATATATATATATATATATATATATATGTGTGTGTGTGTGTGTGTGTGTGTGTGCGTGTGTGCATCTCAGAAAATTACAAAAGTTTTTTTATTTAATTAAAGTTTTTTTTTTTGAACATTTAAAAAAGTGAAACTTTCATATATTTCTAGAATCATTACATGTGAAGTAAAACATTTCAAACGTTTTTTGTTTGTTTGTTTGTTTTGTTTTAGTTTTGATGATTAACGCTTACAACTCATGAAAGTCAAAAATCCAGTATTTCCAAATATTAGAACATTTACATTTCAATGACCATGCTTTCAGTATAAAATCTGGGTATCTCTTGTTCTTTTTAACCACAATATTGGGGAAGATTGCTGACTTGGCAATGGCCCAGAAGACATCCACTGACACCCTCCACAAAGAGGAGTCACCCACGATATATATGTATAAACACATACAAGTATTTTTATCATAACAGTTTGTTATTTTAAAGCTTGACAGTCACTTTCATTGTATGAAAGAAACAAAGCACCATCATTCTTCCTTTTAATTTCACAAAAGAAACAAAGTCAAACAGGTTTGGAACAATATGAGGGGTGAAAATATGATGACCAAAGTTTCATTTTTGGGTTATCTAAATTCTGATTATGCTATGAAGTCAGAAATGAAATAAACTTCAAAACACAATTATTTGAATATGTTTCATTCAACATAACTGCCAAACATGTCCCTTTCACAATTGCAAGCTTTTCTCAGATTCGGAGGAGAAATGCTTACTAACACAATTTACACAGACAATGAAATTAGTTATTAAAAGGTTACAAAAGAGCAAAAGAAAGAGCGAGAGAGAAAATTGGCCTTCCTCAGAGTCAGGGAGAGCTGCTGTCATGACAAGTGAGCAGATTAACAACATGGTCAGCAAGGAGAAATCCAGTAGTTTGCAAAACTAAGCCAAGAAAAAAAGAAAACAGCAGTTCTTTTCTGACAGGAGTGTAGTTTAACACTAAGACCTGAGGCTATAACTCTGTAGCCACACATTATGCTCAGACTGGGTTTAACTGAGATTTGTCTTACAGCCGTTCTTCCATGCAATGGCAGCCTCCTTCACTGGGCTTTGACCGTAAAGAGATACAGAATGATATATTGGTAGAGAAAATGCGTATTTGGATCCATTTGGGAAAACAAAAGTAAAAATCTAAGTCAACAGCAATGTTACAGGGCCTGAACATGAAGTATCAGAGATACGAAGTGGAGACAATCTATGCCAGGAGTGCTTTGTCCAATTAGGCAAACTGAGAGATGAGAATAATAATAATAAAAAATAAAAATAAAATCTATAATAAAATATATCTAAGGAAGCATTTCTATTCATTTTATAGAATTTTTTTTTTGTCAATCTCAGGCACCTAAAATTCATTATAACCTTTGCTTAACATTGCTTAGTTAAATTGAAGGTCATTTTTATTTAATTATCTTTTTGTTTATTAATTAACTTACATGATTTTATAATTTATTTCAAACAAAATAAAAAAAAACTCCACTTTTTTTATTGTGAAACCAACTAACATTGCAGATTTTTAAAAAATGTTTTTTAGAAAACACTAAGATGGAAAGTGATGCTGAGGATAAATGAATTGAAATTATTATGTATTAAACTGATTTAAGACAATAATAAATCTCCTAATTACAGAGAGAAAAAAATAAGAAACATCTGGAATATTTCTTAACAGTTTTCATAGTCATGACAAAAAAGTGGCATCCACTCAAACCAAAACAGTGAAATGCTTTTTATTTAATCACTCAATTCTCATTTTGTGACAAAAGAAAATAAATATATAAATAAATAAATAATAAGATAAGGAAGAGAGAAAAACAAAAAGCCTGGCAACCAGAAAGCACTGCAAATATGTTATTATGAGCAGTATGAAGTACAGATATCTTTACAAGAACCAAAGAACCAAAGTGTCCATTTAGTTTCATTCATAATGTTCCTTGAAGTGCTTAATTATGAAGCAAACATCTCAGAGTAGAGACTGAGGTCAGAATTTCAAAGAGAAATAAAATATGCGTACTCTTATGCAAAACAAAGGAAGCTTATGAGGAATTATGTGTTAGAAAAAAGACAACTGATCAAAACAAAAAACACAAATAAATTAAATAGCAAACTACAGTACGTGCAAATAAACTTTGTATGCTCCTCTGCATGGATGGCAGATTATGAATTTTTTTGGACATGTTTCTAGAGTTTCAACACTGGGGATCAGGAAATAATGTGAACCAGATTGCCCACAGGTGCACCATGTTGCAATTACCACCAGGCCATACCATGTGTCCAACCGTTACATATCAAACACACATATCACATTAGTCCACTTTTGCCAACTCTTTCCTATTAACAAACCTATCCCATGAACCCCGGCAGTGCTGTGTGTTCTGAGAGAGAGGATCTGAATCTGCACTCTCTGCGAGTGGAGGTCACTGTGTTTGTTTAGCTCTACATTATCACCTGGCTCTGCTAATGAGATGAATGATCAGTCCTGGAGTGGCTGTCCTCTGATAACACGGCAGTGAGTGTGCTTGCAGACATCTGCCTTGGTGATCTCACTCATTAGAAGGGGACAGAAGATCAGTCCTTGACCAACCCTGCCGTCCCTCCAGTGGGCCGTGACAGGACGAGGACAAGGATAGCACAGACGTTGGCAACTGTGCACACAAGCCAAAGCCTTTTAACATTCTGAAGTAAAGCAGTGAGTGCTGCTTCACTGCCTAAAATGACAGCTTTTTTGGATTTGTAGCCTAATAACTCTGGGTAGGCAACAAGGAATCTAAACACATACTTTTCATTATGATCCACACTGAAACATGTAGAAATTTGGGGTAAAAGCAGTTTTTATTCAGAAACTGCTTGTACATTTTACAATTAATTACAAAGAAATTGCAAGTAATGCATTGAATGATATTTTTTTCTGCATTAAAACAGTACTTTTTTGATTGTTCAAGCATCTCAAGTTTTTGGTCAACCATCACAAAGTTCCTGAAGTTCAAAACAAGTCATTTTTGCAGCTTGGTTTCATAAATGATCATTTTGGGCACAAGAGGAAGTTTCGAATTCTGAAACTTACAGTATGTACATCAAACTCTTTTATCTGGAAAGATCAAGGAAAATGAGATTCCTCATGATGTGACCCCTTTAAAAATGCATGAATGTCACAGCATTAGATGCAAAACATCAAAACAAGAAAAAAAAAGCAAAACATTTCACAAAAAGATGCTTTAGATACTCTGTCGAAAGTAAAGACAAAAAAGTATTGTAACACTTTATGGTTGTGAAACATTAGACCAATAATATCCATAATTAATCTGATGAATGATGATGGTTATAAAGCATTATTTCTGATAAAATTAAGATACCACTAGAAGAAAAAGATGTATTGTGATTTCCACAAGGTGTTAAACAGCACAACTGTTTTCAACATTAACAATAATGAATGTAACATGTACATGTAATGTAATTTTTTTCTTCATCTGTGGTTTTAAGCCCGAGACACACTGCACGATTATTGGCTGTCCCAGACTAAACATAAAATGCATGTAGGATGCATGGCACAACATCTAATTTAGAAATGTGTGAGTGTTGTGATGAAAAATGAGTAGGTTAAAAATAAATCCAAAATGGATGAAGAACCGAGCCACAAAAACTATCAGTCATTTTTCTGAAGAGATTATATGGCACGTTTCTGTTGTCTTATGAGAAGGACAGTTGAAAGTAAGCTTTTAATGGATTTTATTCATTTGTTGTTGATTGTAAAATTTTACAGAACTAAGGAAGCAAATTCCTTTATTCCTCAAGTAACGCAAACGAATGAACAACTCTATTACTACACCTCCTCCAAATATCTGCTTATATCCAAATCACGCACTGATGGCACCAAAACTAGTTTTAATATACATTCTCTGGAATACTTATGTATGAAACATTCATTTGAAAACCAACAGAAGTGTGAGATATAAGTTCTTGCGATATTTCATACAGTTTGAGATCCACCCCGAGGCGAAAATCATGTAAAGAAAGGAGCTTTCCTTTTCCCCTCAATTTTTTTCTCTCCCTTACTTTCTTTTTGGCTCTCTTATCATCTTTACAAGCATGCCAAGTGAACTGTCGGACCACAGATTTTTCTGTGATAGAGATCTCTTGGGAGACACGCAGAAAAAAAGAAAGAAAAAATGTTGCAAAAATAAAGCAACAGAAGGATGAGGAATCCAGAGGGACGGAAGTAAGAAATGTGGACAAATGAACGTGTTACCCGACACGGCCTTGGCATCGCTCAGAGAGCCCTGCAGCCACACTACAGCAGTCATGAACATCCCTCCATGCCTCGCAATTCCTTTTCCCCTTTTTTCCCTGTTTCTCCCTTCTGTCTCTGTATCCTTCATCTGGCTGTAAACTTTCCCTCAGCACCCGAAACAGCTTGGCATCTAAACTGCTGTTGTGTAAGACAGAACACTCTTATTACAGTTTAAATCTTAATGACCCAAGTTTAGCGTTTCTCACTGAATATTCCAGACATTGTTTTAGGGCAGTGTGATATTAGCTAGGACTTGCATGGCTGCTCATTTTAAAGAAATCGACTAGTTGGCGGGTCGATGTTTTTCTCATGTAAATGAGTCAGCGCTGTGCAGAGAGAATGTCTGTGTAAGTTAGATGAGAAAGGAAAATGTGTGTATCTCCATTGCCAGATTCATGCTGCATGCGTTGTCATAAACCAGAGCTCAACAATACGGATGTCCCGATGGCCAGGGGCCAGCGTCAAAGAGTTTGTTGTACTTGTACATGTATTTTAGGCCTTGCAACTTAAACATTTGATTCCCTGGAGTTTTTATTATTCACTGATTTAAATATATTCTCTAGACATGCAGACAGACAGACAGACATGCAGACATGCAGACAGGTAGATAGATAGATAGATAGATAGATAGATAGATAGATAGATAGATAGATAGATAGATAGATAGATAGATAGATAGATAGATAGATAGATAGATAGATAGATAGATAGATATGTCTGAAGTGTAACTAAAGAAAACTCTCTCTCAGATTACACCATTGTTTAAAGTAAATCAGACGGGTGATCTGCAACTTCTACATCTTCACAGAAGCCAATAACACGCTTCATCCATCCTCCCTTTCGTGTTTCACATTCAATACCTTAAGTGTTTATTACCACGTTACTCTTCAGACACTCATTTTGAAGATTGATCTGATCAATGTGAGGCACAGCGCCAAACGAGCCCGGAGTGGACCAGGACTGAGATTTGGCTTCAACCTCTAAACTATCGATCGCTTCTCTGTGCGGGCTGACAGCCATGAGTCATCTGTTGTACCGGGCGAGCGAAGTTTGACGTTTTGTCAGTTATTACTTCTCCTCGCCCGTCTTGAGATGTGAATCTACGATGTCATGAGAAAGCCAAGCACCCCACACAAAAGTGTAATGAACATCAGCAGGACTCTTCATCATCTGCCTGGAGATTGATGGACTTTAAGCCACCCTCCAGACACCCTTTTTTAGGAGGTACTACTTTTAGATGGTTGTAAACAGGAATTCCTTTCAAGGAGAAGACTAGCAGACTGAGAAATAAATATTTTACTAGGTCAAACAAAACACAAAAAGATGTACTTGTTTTCTTTACACACTACAGTGGCACGGGCAGAAATCAATGTCTCCATGGAGTCGTTAAAGTGCATTATACTGATAATAAACAGGTTTTAAAGTTTTCAGAAATTCAGCAAGTGAATGTGAAACTATGATTCACTTAAGTTTGGTTGGTTTTTAGTCTGTTATCATGTGCTTAGTAACTTATATTATGTGCTGTGGAGCTGCAGGCAGGGCAGATTGAAAACAACATCATCTTCTTTTAAACCTTCATTTGCCTTCATTTCACCTCTCCAGATGGTGCATTAACTCCTGTGTAAATATAAATGTTTAGTCTAAGGCAGCTTTAAGCTTTTATAATCTCTGAATTAGGACAATCTCCATCCCTTCAACCACACATCCTTTCTTCAACAACAACAACCGACAACCATCTGAGGATGTCACACAAAGTAGTATTAATTGAAATAAAACAGAAATAGCAAATATTTGCTATTATCAAATCACAAAGGCTGCAATTTAATTAAATGAACACAGTACTGTGTTTCAATCGTTCTGATTGAAACACATCACTGTGTTCATTTACACGCCAGCTGCTCATTATCTGCCAGTGCCATGGTGTTTGCAGCATCTCAGAGCAGCTCAGTT
Organism: Carassius carassius; assembly: GCF_963082965.1. Taxonomy (NCBI): domain Eukaryota; kingdom Metazoa; phylum Chordata; class Actinopteri; order Cypriniformes; family Cyprinidae; genus Carassius; species Carassius carassius. Next base: position 29,599,276 of record NC_081771.1, read on the forward strand.
CCCTAAATTCTGCTCCACACAAATTCATCTCTGCATTTGCTCTGAGTTTGATTCGCTTAAATGTGCATTTGAGAATGCAATGTGTGCCAAACGTCTTCCCAAACTTGAAACAAAAGAAACGCTTATCAACAAAAGAGAAGCTTTAAAGGCTCACTGCGGATTCACATCAAAATAAAGTTTGATGGTTTATCATTTGAAACAAAGAAGTTAAGACAGCCTTAAATATTAGTATTATCATTTTACACTTTTATTATTATTAGGCTAATATCTTAATTATAATTGTTTTAAACAGTGAAATATTACAATAGTAATATTTCTTATTTTGTTTTTATTAATTGCTTATAATTGTTTAAATAATACAAATTAACAATAATTATAATTTTCATTATTTTTGGCCAAATTGCATAGCCCTACATACTCAGCAAACCTGGATTCTATTTATTTATTTAATTTTTTAAATCACAATTTAAATTGCAATTGCAATTTTTATAAACAGGTAACAGTATATATAGTATATATAGTATTATATTTGTTCATTACAGTACAGTTAAGCTAGAATAGTAGTTAAACTTTTATGAACAGGTAATTAAATTATTATTATTATTATTTACTTTATTCTGACTTGAAAAATGACACAGTCCAGCTGGTGCCTTGATATCAATTTGACATCAAATATTAGTCAAGACATAATTTGTAATTCAGTTTGGACTGCAATTTCTTCTAGTGGTAATTGGATGAAAATAGGAAGTTATTTTCACACTGAAATTGGTTTAATGTTTACTTTATGTAGGCTAATATGTTTGATGTTCAATTGACATCAAATCAATGCTATGTCAAGTTCTTTGACGTCAGTTTGATTTGCATATTTGACCTGACCCTTTTGACGTTAATTCTGATGTATTTTTAACAGCATTTGCCCACTGGGTATGGCACTATTTAAAACTAATCAACTAGCTAACTAAAAAAAAGGCATTTCTTTACACCATAAAATATAGCAGCCTGGAGAAATTTTGCAATAATGTGAACTTGTCCAGTTGATCCACATTTAATTTAGCTGCATTTAATTTACTTTTTAGGTATACAGTATAGACACACAACCCACAGAAACATTAAAATAGACTGGATTTCTGACCAAAGTTTTAGTAGCTTCATCCTACATGAAATGTTGAGACACAGGCAAATACCACCAACATTTCTGGCAACCCCATACAAGACATGTTTAAGGTCTCTTTTGTGGACTCAATAAAGCTAAAGAGAGCTTTTTCCCGATATAAAACAAGGGTCATATCATCCAACCGATTTCCACAGTTCAATATCTAATATGTCAGTCAACTTCATAACAGAATTACCATATTTTCACCTCAGAGCTTTCAGTCTATTCAATCAGGATTAGCTTTCTCACAAGAGCTCAGGTAAGTTTGTGCTTCACGAATGTACTTTGTGATTTAAAAACCAAATCTGAATCGAACACTTCTGAGTTTTTTCACAATCTCAGTAAAAAATGAATGCAAATTACTTACTGCCACCCTAAATTGATTTTCCCCTTTGTCTCATGCTATAAACTAATTTTCTCATTGCTCATAATAGGAATGACTGGCTGATCTTTTGCCAGCGTTTTAGGTAAAATGACACTTGGTTCATACCACCAAATTCAATTATTGAATTTAAAATGAATTTAGAAAGTAATGAAATGAATGTACTCATTTAGAGTGCATGACCTCTTTAGTCATTCATAAATGACAATGTCCACATACTATTATATTATATATATATATATATATATATATATATATATATATATATATATATATATATATATATATATATATATATATATATATATATATATATATACGTATATATACATATAAGAAATGTAACTGTATCTGTTTGTGTTTGAAGAGAGATAGATAGAGACAGAGAGAGAGAGTGTTTGTGCTGTCTGTTTCTCTAAATGTTTCATGTGTTATTCGATCTCCAGCAAAGCATATAGTCATGAGGGGTTGAGAAGGAATTACTGCAAATCCAACTCTGCGCTGCAAAAGAGCCGGAGCCCGCGGAGACTGAATTAACCTAATCAGACAGCCAGCGATCTACCCCTCCAAATTTTATGGTACATCAAACCATAAAATACGGAATAGAACAGATCACAGAAAGGAAAGAATGCAACAAAAGCTCTTGCTTGCATTCACAACCCCTGCAACCCACCTAGAACACTGTGAACAGCCTCCATGCCGAGCTTTTGATGTTCACTTAATGCCACACAGCACAAATCATTTGAATGGACAAATAATCTGCTTTAAAAATGCCACATTTTACACTTTTGAGATATTTTTTACCCCGAGGTTCACTTATAATACAAGTAAAGAGCAACATTAGGATAAGTATTAAGACCATTTTTGTGCTCGTTACATAAAACATGTCTTTTTAAGACAGTTTATAATGCAAACTATGGTGAGAAGATGCAATATTAACTTTCCATTAAAAGTAAAAATGTCCTTTTTTTTTTTTTTTTTTTTTTTTTTTTTAAAGTTTCTTATGCTCAGAAAGGCTGCATTTATTTGACCAAAAACTGACTAAATTATAACAATTTAAAATAACTGCATAAAATAACACTGCACTGCTCATACATATCGATAAGACCATGGTTATAATGTCAATACCAATAACGATTTTCAAATTGCCAATTTGTGAACAGATCTGAGTGTAGTTATTAAGTCAAACTGTTAAGTAATTACAGCCAGTTTGACTCATTATTTTGATCAGACTGCAAGTGTTATGAAAAATTTAATTAAGAAGGCAAAATATTTTTTTTTATTCCAAATAACTGTATCACATGAAATAAGGCAATGCAAAAACAATAAAGCATTTTAAAAAGTCAAACAATTAATCGGGATTTAATCGCATCCAAAATAAAAGTTTTTATTTACATAATATAATAATTGTATATTTATTATGTATAAACACACACACACACACACACACACACACACACACACACACACACACACACACATTATATATATTGAAATAATTTATATATATATATATATATATATATATATATATATATATATATATATATATATATACTGTATACATTCATGGGTGTGTATTTATATATACATAATATATACAGTATACACACACATGTACTATCCGAACAAAAACTTTTATTTTGGATGCGATCAGTCGTTTGACAGAACTCATTTTAAAATCATGGTCTTCCAACATCTGGCCATTTCAGGATGCTTTCAAGTTTGTGGATCTGTCAAGGATGTGAGATTCCATACCACTTCCTCATTCAGTACACCAGAAAAAAACCCTATTTTCTCTGAGGAGACGTGTGCACTCTGCATTTAACGCCATTACAAAATTTACATTTTTTAATTACTTTACCTGCACAAGTTACTTAAAGAAATGGTTGTCACTCAAAAAAGAATATCAAGAGAAACATTGCTGCTGTTTACTGAAAGTGGCGAATTCTTGATGGCAGACCAAATGAAGTTTTTAATAATTGATTTGTTGTGTTTTAAATTAACTAGTGCAACTTGGATCAATAAACTTTGCCACTTCTCTTAATTTATTAATGCAATTCACCTGCTTTTATTTAAACAACAATTTCAAAAGAGTAGAGAAGATTCTGTTTTCCTTGATAGGTCCCTTTTAAATCATCCAGGATATATTTTTGTTTTATTTTGGGGATCCTCATATTTCATTGCGATGAATCTGTGTACCCATGGTATTTTGTGACATTTTATGTTAAACATCCTGGCTCAGGCAGCCATCTTGAGCTAGGCAGTGTGTCTTGTGTGTCTGCTTGTTTACCAGTATTTTTGAGAGGCACCGTGGGGCGACTCTGGGCTGCCTATAAACCATTAGCACCTAAAGGATGATGTATGGCATCGCCTTCAGAGAGCAACTTCTGTATGCATTTCAATCCTCCCCAGATAGTCCCCCCGTTTAATTGTGCATTAAAGTCCATGCGTCGCACCATTTGTTACTCACGTTGTTTACCGTCCAATTTGAGTTCTAATTAATCCAAAAAACACAGAGCTCGACTTCATTAACTTGTGCAGCTCTGGCTCATCGGAGGTTAATTAGCAGCGGAGGACAGGATGCCGTGCTGCAGCCCACGAAGAGTTTGTTGACCGTTGTCAGATAAAGAGAAATACCATTAGGCTCTTTATGATCTTGAGATAGCTAGATGAGATGTTTTTCTTTGTTCTGGAAATTTCACAGCTGCAGCTGTTTCGAAAGCCTTTGGAAATAAAGGTGAGATCCTATCTGCAATCAATAAAATGCAAGATTTATGCTGTTGTAATTCTAACATGTCGATGTATTGATGAAGAGATTATACTGGAATAATGCGGGTTGTCAGCTTTGTCTTTCAAAATAAAGGTGAAGTTACGTCATCGTTCATGCAGTTGTAAAATAAACACGTTTTTATGCTTTGTACTACAAAAACTCCTACTTTTGAATAAAAGAAGCTTGATTCTGATACAATTCCTCTATGTTGGTAAAGATGTGCGAGTTACAAACGTCTGGGTTTTTTGCCCCCAAGCCCTGGAAGGACATCGGAGTAAATTTTGTGTAAAAGAAGCAGCTGCGCAAAAATAAATCTCCAAGAAAAGTATTGAATTAACTCCGAAGTTAACAGCTGCATAATCTTTGCAATAGGCCTCTCAAGACCTTTCCGTTCGGAGAAACTCTCCCAACAATTAATTATCTCTTTCTCCATTTCTGGCAGCCTCCCTTTACAGCAGTCTGGAATCCTACTGCTTATTTTAAAGATTAACATTTAAATTCATCAGCAGTCGTTTCCAGGGCACTTAAAATAAAGCATGTATTTTATTATCTCTTCACGATAATTGTTAACGGTGTGACAGACAGCCCCCAAAGAAAGATTATACTGAAGATCAAGAATGAATAAAAGGAATAAAAATTGCAGCATAATCACACACGGGGAAGTTAAAGCTTGTAATATTTTAGAGCATCCTCAGACTGAATTTAGTAAGTTGACAAAAGTTAATATTAAATAATAATTAATTGTGCTGATATTTAGTTCAAAGCAATGAGATTTTGAGATATTTGTCTTCATAAGGGAGTCATTTAGTCATTCAAAAACATTGATTAATTCAGGAAGCAAACAAGTGATTTGCTTAAGACGTGAATCAATTGCTCAAAAAAAAAGAAAAAAAAGAAAGAAAAAAAACTAAGAAAACAACAACAACAAACTGTTAGACATTGTGTTGCTCAGAGACATAAAACTGTTGATTCTTCTGTGGGTTCGTCTGGAACTACTTCGGAGCAAAAAATAATAAATGTTTAAACAAGTCATAATCTCATTAATGGTAATACAACGGTGTTATTTGCTCCTAAGTATTATTTTAGACTTACTGACCTTCAATGAAGCTTATTTTACCCAGTTCTTTCAAAAATACATACAATGGAATATTATCATGTAAATAAATAGTTAAATAGTTTGTCAGCAAAGCAGTGGGTTTAACAATAAAAGCCTCTCAGATGATCCCTGCTGGTTTTCGAGCCATCTAAAAAAAGTTTCATAATACTACCTCCACTTTCTGAAGAATGATTCTTCTTTCCTGTTTGAAGGCATGAGACAGGGAGGACCTCAATGATTACTTCACCACCTTTTCCATTTCTCACACAATCTGACCCCTGAGATGAATTTCGTTTTCAGTGAGAGAAAGAAAGCCAAATGCCACCTGGGCTGTGACCCTCTCCCGATGCTTATAGGTCACGGCCGACATTCTTTGTTGACATGTCAGCAACTGAGCTTTGGAAATGGCAGCACAAACAAGGAAGATGATGACATGTCTTCTTCCCCGGGCTCTCTGCCCCGTTGTCTGGATTTTAGGATTCTGTCTGGGCTGAGTTTCCCAAAAGCTTCGTAAGCCTAAGAAGTTCGTAAAAACGATCGTATGACTGATCTTAATATTACGGTCTGTCCGACCCCCCCCCCCCCCCAAAAAAAAAGACAATCATCATAGATCTACGGGCATTCTGGAGTAATCGTAAAGCCCTAAGTGCATCTTAAGAAGACAAATTTTTGCAGTTACTGTACCTGCAGGACAATCAGCAGATTACACCTTTAACCTGATTCAAGTGCAATTTGATTATAATATAAGGATTTGTGCTTTATGGTACACTTTATGACTCATTTTTTATTAATTTATAAATGAAATAATTAAAAGAGGCAGAAAAAAATAAAAATACACATTTAAATTAAATGACTGAAAAAAAAAAACGAATAAAAGAAGTAATGGAGGAAATGCTTCAAAGACTGAGGGTGGGGGTGTGCGGGGATATGTCAATAACTTGCTGAAGTGCACGAAAACCAGCTATGTATCAGAACCGGAAATCTCTCTCTCTCTCGCTCTCTCTCTACTGTATATAATGTAATTATATATTATTATGTAAAGTATAATATAATATAATATAATATAATATAATATAATATAATATAATATAATATAATATAATATAATATAATATAATATAATATTGTATTATAGTTATTATATCCAAGTTGTCTGTCTGGAACGCAGCATTGGGTTAACGTCAATAAACGATCGTGTACTACAATTAAGAGCCATTCTTCAAGGTGACATTTCAGCACTTGACAAACGGACAGCGACTCCTTAGTAGTACTTAAAGGACAGCTACGTGCGATTGCTTTACGTGCATTGTTGGGAAACACACATGAAACAATAACGAATGATCATAAAATTACTCATAGAAAATGCTCTTAAGTGCTAAGATCAGTTGTTATCGGGAAACCCCGCCCTGGTCAGTCTTCCCAGCAGGTTAATAAATGTCTCAGATACATGCATGTGCAGTAAGATTCCCTTCACAATCCTAAGGAAATTTGTATGATTCTCACAAAAAAAAAAAAAAAAAGAAAGAAAGAAAGAAAGAAAGAAAAAGGCATATTTAAATGAGAAAGGAGATTATTTTTGTATTATTTATATACTGCTATAGTATTTGTTAATATTGTAATTGAGCTTGTGTTTTATTATTCTTTTATTTTCATTTTGATATCAATACATCATTTTGCTACTAGTGTTATATATTTATATTTAATTAAATACTATATTTGTACATACATGAAATGTTTATTTGTTTTAGTAATTTTATTTCAGTCTCAGATATTTTTCCAAAAATTCCTAAGGATAAATAAAAATAGACACAAATGAGTTACTAGTTTACAAATAGAATAGAAAATGTAATGGCAAATATTTGAGTACCTGAAAATAGTATATCCTGAAAATGCTGTACAATTGAGACTTTGCTGAGACACATATGAGTTTTTTTTTTTTTATGAGTAAGGAGAAAAACTTGAAACACTATTTTAATGGCATCCAGATATATTATTTTAATATTGTCTGTTTTCTGAATTTTAGTTAAAGTTTCATTAATTTTGTTCTGTTCTATCAATTTTATTAGTTTGTTTTTAGTAATATACATTTTTTAATTCAATTTCATTTAAATTAATTTTTTTTTATTTTTTTAGAACATCAAATTAATAATCTGAACATTTTAGATATTTTAAATAGTTTTTATATTGTATTTTATTTCAGTTATTAGCGTTTTTTCACTTATTTAATCCGACAATGTTGTTCTCTGAAATTTAGTCGGAAAACCGAGACACCATCACCCTAGAAACAAGACGTCTGTCTTGTAGCACGGAGTGGTCTTCGTTCCATCTGAAATATAGAGCACAAAATATGATGTGCTAACACATTTTAAAAGCAGCAAATACCCAGCAGTGCTGTTCCGCAGAGTGGATGAGTATGTGTCAGTCCGTCTTTCTCTGCCAGTCAGACTAAGTGGCACTGACAGTTGTCCTGAGCGGCTCACGGCTCTCACGGATCTCTCTTCAAACCTCTCCTGTTTATCACTCTGCTCGAATGCATATTAATGGAGTATGCCCTAAACCTGGCACCTCTAATGCATAAAAATGCGCTTCATAATTTACAGTCAGTGAAGCGGCCACGAAAAACCAAAGCAACTGCAGGGGTTTTCTCTTTCCACCCCTCCCCATCTAGATGTGCCACTTTATGGACTGCTATGGCAAGAAAGCGAAGGATGATTCTGGATAAAGAAGAGAAAAGCACAACTCTGGCCTGATCTGCGTCAGCATAATATGTGTGTCACATGAATCTTTTAGGACTTGGAAGGGTGAGAGAGAGACTGCTGTGATATGGTTTGTGGGAACTTTCGCTTTGATTCCCAGATATTGTCAAATCAGGAATATGCCGACACAGTCACGGAGGCCTCGCATTTCAGCAAGCGAGACAGGAATGGGTGTCGGTAAAACAGCATCAACTCAATGCATCCATTGAGGAAACTGTGTGTTAGTGTCAGCCAGTGCTCTGTCAGTGTTTATCAATCATATACTCGCATACGCACACGTCTATCCATTTGATTAATGAATATGTGTCCCTGAACTTTCCATAAACCTAAATCTTGACATTTTCAGACAAGAGTTGAAGGTCAGTCTATATAAAGAGACTCTGGACTCTGCATGTCACTTTATTGTTGCATTTGCACAAATGTTGCGCTTGATGAAAACGTGTTAGTATTCCAGACAGAATGAAACTTCACCCTTTTTTTCCTGTAGTGGAACATATTGCACCAGTATTATGGCGAGACTTCTCAGTAATATAGTTTATAGGGTTGCTTTTCTATCAGAGTAAAAGGCTGGGAAAGAAAGACATCAATCTAGCAGCTTCTGTCCTGCACAACCAAAACCGCTGCATCCATTATTCAGAGAATTAATATATATTTATCTATTTAGCAGATTATTTAATGCAAAGCAAAGAAAAGAGAGTATTTGTGCATTTGTGCAAATCAATCAATCAATCTGCCTCTGTATTTTTCAAGTCCATATAACAATATGGTATTATAGATGCAAAAAAATGTTTACGTCCCTGACCTGTAAATCATTCTACTGCCATAAACATTTTATGAAAACTATTCAAATAAGGCACATACAGTACATTTATCCATTCTGTAGACGTGGTTATCAAATAAAAATAAATAAATAAAAGTATCACTACCAAGTACATTTCAAAAATAAATAAAATACACATGCTTGTTGGTTTATATAACATCTAAGTATCTATGCACCTATCTACATAACAGTATAGTCTTATTACACTAATATATATACAAAGATAATATATGAAACCGCAGAAGTGGTTAAAGCCAGCTCCATACGTGTTTTGCATCATTTAACTTGGCAATATCTGCAGATTGCCAAAGGCTTTTTAGGGACTCTCTGAACTGAGGTGAGAATGTCACAACAGCTACATTTTGGTTTTGCTACATCAGTGATTTTAGAGAAACTCACACTCACACATACACACTAAAGAGAGTGAGTCAGGTGGCACAATGTGAAAGATATCTCGGCCCCTTCAGGTCAGAACAGGGACTTACAGTTTTTCTCAGTCGCTTTGGTACATTTCTCGAATCAAACTCACAATTTGCAAAACAGTAAGTGCATTTCTCAAAACAATTTGTACAAATAGCAAAACACCATGGATAACCTGCAAAAGCCACTCTCTTACTCAAAATCCTTAGTTCATCTCTCAAAAGTAAATATCTGTGTCAATGAACATGTCAGTGCCATCAGAATGACAAGTCCTTGTGTCATTGTGTACGGATAAGACAGTCAAATTGTTTAGTCATGTTGTCAATATAACAGTTTACTCTGGAGGGATGTTCTGATGGAAACTATGGCCAAAGTTTTGATGACAATTATTGTCAGTTGTAAGTTACATCTTAGTGTATGTGTGAGTGTAATTGCAAGAGAATGGAAAAGATTCAAATTTACACTTACTGTTTGTACTGTATTCTATTGACAGAACATGTCATTGAGATACAGAAATGAAAATACAGCACTGAATAGCACACAAAAAAAAAACCTAAAGAAGAAATGTGAACATAGGAAAAACAGTACATGTGGTGCTGTAGAAATAACATTAAGGAATTACAATCTTCATACACCTCTTGACGATCCTGTCTGTTGGGGCACAAATTCTCATCCACATCACAACAAACATCTTCTCTTGCAATGCAGCATGGAAAGAATCTTTTTGAGTGTCTTATCCAGCCTCTGCAGGCATCTGCTGTGATGTCGTCACATGCTGCATCCATGGCAGCCAGAAGGGTCATTTGTGTATGTGGCTGACGATCGTATACTTTCCATCTCCATGCTGAGAAAAATTCCTCAATGGAATGGAGAGTAGGGTGGGAGGAACTCCATCAGCATCCTGTCATGGGCAGCAAACCATTGCCTGATGATGTTGGAATGATGGAAACTGACATTGTCCCAAACGATCACATACTTTGCCAGGTCATCTCCAATCTGACCCCTCTCTTGTTCAGGGATGAGATCCCTGTAGAGAGTGTCTAAAAAGGTGACAAGACGCTCTGTATTGTATGGCCCAATAATGGGAATATGCGTTAGCACACCATTCTCAGAGATTGCACAACCCATGGTCATGTTTCCGCCCCGTTGGCCTGGCACATCAACTGTAGCTCTGTGGCCGATGATATTTCGACCATGCCTTCTACGTTTTGTTAGGTTGAAGCCAGCTTCAGCCATGTAGAGGAAGACACAAAATGAGTTTTATGAATTACATGCATTTTCATTTTGGCCAAGATACAGTTACATCAAATGTATACAGCACATATTTGCTATGGCTGTAGAAAAGAAGATCCAATGTGTCAAGTTCACACTTACTGTACTGTATATCACTATACAATGTTGTACTGTTTACTCTGAGGTACAGTTTCTACATGCTCATACATGTTTTACCTGTACATAATGGTAACGCAGCTCCTTCACTCTTTCACCATTTCTTTCAAACGGAACAGTGTCGAGCTGCTTCATATTCATTTGTGTCTTTTCAGCACCCTATCAATGGTTGAGATGCTGACTGTTTGGATGTTTTGAAAGATGTTGTTGTCCTCTATAATGGCACTTTGTATCTCCCTTAGTCTTATTGCATTGTTTTCTATTACCATGGTGCAAATGGCCTCCTCCTGTTCAAGTGTGAAAAGGGGCCCTCTGCCACCCCTGTGAATTTGTCTTGCAGTCCTATGTGGGAAAAAAAAAATAGTAATGAAAGTAGAGTGTACAATGCCTATTGTTAGATTACATACCTATTCTGTCCACGAAAAGTCTGAATAATCGAGGACACAGTTGTTCTTCCAACATTTGGCTGCACCCTTCGACCAGCCTCTGCCATTGTAAGACTGAGAACGTGGTCTACGAGTGTGGCTCTAATCTCATCAGGAACGCGCATATGTCCTCGGCCTCTTCTGCCTCTTCCTCGGTTTTGCCTTCTAACTCCTCCACCACGCAGCCTCACTCCTCTTCTTCGTCTTCTCTTTGGCTGTTGACCCCGTCCAATTCCTTGTCCTTCCATTGTCAAACATTGTAACATTCTGTTATATTCAGCTATATATATACCTGCTAGTTGATGCTTCATGAGAAGCACCTCCGTTAGAGAAAGTCAAGATTCACCTGGGAGCAATTTACCAATTTAGGACAGATTTAGAAAAAAGTCTAATGGAAATATAGAAAGTATAGAAATATGCTTGACATATTATGATAACTTGTTCAACCATTTTGCATGTAAAGACTTATGCTATGAGCTTGTGCCTAAATGTTGTGGGGGGTGAGACTATTCAACAGAGACCCAATATAATACATTTTGATCAACATGACATAAGCAACTGATAATGTAGGAAACAACAGATAATTGTACATAATCATTTGCATGGATGTACCAAAGCATTTGCAACTTGTTCAAAGAAATGAGAAACTGCTTTTTTGATGTGCACAAGTGACACAATGATGTGAGAATTGAACAGGTAGTTTTGAGAATTTCAACTCTGATCTGAGAAATGTACCAAAGTGACTGAGAAAAACTGTAATACTGTATGTATCAGCTGGGACAGACAAAAAGACAAAGATATCTAAATGCATGAAGTGGCGCCCAATTTATTTGGACACATAAGCCACACTTTATAACTGTCTGAATGCCATTGCAATTAGATGTCAAAATATCAACCCAAGTAGCATCTGCAAACTAGCGATGGGAAGTCAGATTTTTTTCTGTTGTTCAACAGTTTCTTTTGGGGCAGCTTAATAACTGATTCATCCACTTGTTTATGTTATCACATACGGAGCCCCACACATGACATGCACTATGACATACACCCTCGATGTACTAAAGCGTGCACACAATTACTATTTAGTTCCATCAATTTGCTAAATCGTTTCCTCAATTTGCCAAATCATTCCCTCTATTTGTTAAATCACTCGCACAATTTGTTAATTTGTTCTCTAAATGTATAAATTGCGTGCACGATTTAGAAAATGTAGAAAACGAATTAGTAAATTGTGCGCACAGTTTATAAATCCAGGGAATAATTTGTAAATCGTGCTCATGATTTAGGCTACTATTTTTTTTCCTGCATGCCATGTGCGTGGCTCCGTAATCACACAGTAATGTTGCACATGCACAGTTCTACTATTTCACAAGTTCAGACTTACATATAATTAGCTGAGGTATGGTATGCGTAATTGGCGTGCTGTCCGGGGAAGGGCTCCGAGCTCGGGAATGGCCCGAACCTAGAGTACACCCTCTTCCCCGTCTGATTATAAAGTGAACTCGAAGTGAGGAGATGGGGTGGAGGAGGGATGCTGATAAACTTCCAATGGATAGAGGTAAGTCAGCGATATTTATACTATGGTTTACTGTGTTGATAAGGCTAAGTATCTGATGCGCTCCTCCCGAATCTTGTTAATAAAACATCATTTATTTACTCTTTACCCAATAATGATGTCAAATGCAGATGTTTAACATTTCTACAGCAAATAAATGAATAGATTGAACTGCTTGTTTCAAACATACTCATTTTACATTTTAGTATTTATTTTTTACATTTAGTATTTATTTTTCACTAGGGCTAGTTTATGTTTTGAAACTTCTCTCTTTTTCAACTTGATTAAATGGCCTTCTTGGTCTGAAATGGAGAAAATGGTGTACCGATAATTGTTGTGAAGCTCCAGTGAAGAAAACTAAAAAAACTAAAAAGAGAAAAGATCAAAATGGTACACTTATTATTTTGCAGCATGGCCAATACAGTAAAACTGATTTATTGGGAGAAATTCCAGATGTGGTCCCCTCCTGGCTTCTACCAAAGCTTTTAAACATACTCTACCCAAACACAGATGTTCCTTCCAACATCTGATTAGGATTGTGAAGGATGATGTTATGAACACATGCATATGCATCATAGCAACACCACACGTCCAGCTTTAGGACTTTGGATAAAGCTGAAAGCAGCATCTCCTGGAGAGCCCACTAATTGACAGTTGAAAAGAAGCCTTGGAGTGTGAGCTGGCCATTGATTGATTGGGCAACATGAGGAGTTGCCTGCCGCTCTCCATTGTGTGACTGCTCAATCAGTGGCGACGCCATGACGGGTGCCATCAATATGCATGAAGGTAGACTGTCACAGCTGTGCAGCACTCCCATGTGGTGTGACACTCCCTGCCTCTCATTGTCTCTGCGTTTTATTGTTCACTTTTCTTTTCTCCTCACTCTCTCATTGTAATTTCCCTCCCTTTGCCACCCTTTTTTCTCCCGCATCTCTGCAATGTCTGAGCCAGGGGCGGTACTTTGCTGCAAAAACTGTAATTTCAGACTTTAGCGAACTCTAATAAGCAAAATACTGCCCTGGAGGTATGTTTTGAACCACAGTTGCAAAGAATTGTTTTAATTCACCTTAATTTAATCCTCGTTACACTCATGATTCTTTATAAGGCTTTGTCATTTAAACGCATAAGCTGAAAACAATTAAGTCTGGCAGATTTCACATCAGATCACTCACTCACAGATGTGCTCTTATTTACTTTAGTCTGTTTTGGGGAATTGTGTAAAAAGCACAGTCTTTTCTATTTAATTTTCAGCCTTTTGCTACTATTGTTCTACACTGGAAGCAAGAGAACATGGAATATTGGAAAAACGAAAAAAAAAAAAAAAAAGAAGGTTAGCATGCACAGATTTTTCTGCCTTAATTATTTCCAACTAATTAGTTTGTCCACAAGGTGGCAAAACTGACTTGTACTTTATTTCACATTCGAAAAAGAAAGAGAAAGCAATAACAACAGATGCCTGCATTGAGGAACATTTGTGTGTGATGAGATACATGCAAATAGTTTTAATAATTACCAAGGCATGTCTAATGGTCATATAACTTCTGGAGAGAAATAACAAAGATGCTGGACAAAGATGAAACTTTCTTGTGTGTATTTGTTGTTATTTTTAGCAGTCATGAAGTAATTACATATTCAAAACAGTGCCTTCTCAGAGAGTATGTGATTTTGGACCCAGAAGGAATTTTGCTGAAACCATTGATTTAATAATCAATTCAATTATTTAATCAAATTAATTTCTTTAATAAATTCTCAAATAAAATCAATGTTGTGTGCACAAAATAGACACTGACACAGTCAAAGCTGTTTCAGCCAAAACCAAAAATTAATTTTAGCAGAATATTTTCTTTTGCCAAAATGTCAGTGCAACACTAGTCATAGTGTCTAGTCATGGGCTTTAAACGAACACGCATCTGCATTAACGTCATGGCAAAACATGACACCATCAGAGCTGAAATAAAGATCAGACACTACAAGACCCAGTCTCCATTATTAGAAAAATAAAAATATTTGGAAAATGGTTAATGTTTTGGCCCATATAATGGAACTCATTGTTTTGCACGCCATTCGTCTTCTCATACAGGTTTGAAACAATATGTAAGATGACAGAAATTTGTACTCATGGTAAACTATCACTTTAAGTGCACAGGAAGATCCAGACCAATGCCTGTTTATGTCGTCTCAAGTCCAAGACCACATGAATAAGGCTCCAACTCTGAAATAAGCTTTTTAAGCTCACATCTCATTTCACATGCCATTTCATGCCCCCTATTTCTCTCATGTCAGCTGTTGATTACAGTGGCCTGTGGCCTTGCCAAATTTATGTTCTATTTGACTATCATTCATTATGAATCAAGCACGGAGACCCAATGCTGTAGTGCACTCTAGTGTCTTCTCAAATCTTCTCAGCTCTGGACCTGAACCCGACAGCAGCTGACCTTTTCCTTTGATGATCGGTTATGACAAGACGACCCTCCTTGCCTGAGTCCTCCGGCATGTCCCAGCAAATGCCATGATGTTAATTGATTATACGAGTCTCTTTCACATAAGCATGATGGTTTTGATAGCTTGTGATAAAAAGATTTCCTGTAAATGTCTGTAGATACAGGATTATCATAGATAAATATTAGTTTAATGTAATCTGACATATTTGTGACCCTTGACCACAAAACCAGTCTTAAGTGTCAATTTTTCAAAACTGAGATTTGTACCTAATCTGAAATCTGAATAAATAAGTTTTTGATTGATGTATTGTTTATTAGGATGTGACAATATTTGACTGAGATACAACTATTGAAAATCTGGAATCTGAGGGTGCAAATAACATTAAAATACTGAGAAAATCGCCTTTAAAATTGTCCAAATGAACTCTTAGCAATGCATATTACTAATCAAAAATTAGGTTTTGATATATTTACGGTAGGAAATTTGCACGTATCTTCATGGAACATGATCTTTATTTACCGTAATATCCTAATGATTTTTGGCATAAAAGAAAAAAAAAAATCAATAATTTTGACCCCTACAATGTTTTTTTTGCCATGTTGCCATAAATATACCCCAGTGATTTAAGACTGAACATTTGGTATCACTCTATGCTTTGGCTTTGCCTCTAATGCAGTCAAATTATTTTAAATTAATCTGTTGATAGGATTTTGCTGTAGTGCATTTGCAAACTCAGGATTCAATCTTAATTACTTTCTGATAGTGTTGTTGGGCCAAAATATCTCATGCTGCAGGAAGAGGGACCAAGACAAGTCCTGTTTACACAGAGCTTGTTAGACTCCATCTCTCCTGGGCTTGAAACATCTGGCTTGGCTCTAGAGCCAAGTACTGCATGCACAATCCATCCCCAGCAGGAGGGGCAGATCGCCAGACCCCACTCTAGCCCCACTTCCACCCCAGGGATATCTATCCATCCATCCATCCATCCATCCATCCATCCATCACAACACATTTTTAAATGTTAAGAAAAGCTTTTAAAACGTTTTTTTCTTAAAAACTGCACATATATGAATTTCTTTGAAAGTAAATTTTCTCTCATTTTTTGCTCTCTTAATTCAAATCCTTGTTACTTTAACAGTCAGTCATTTATTTTATATTTTCAGTTTAATTTTAAAGTTTTATTTGTTTTATGATGTGCTTTTGTCATTTTTTATTTTTTTATTTCTATTCTGCTTACATTTATTTGAAATTAAATTTTACCAGTTAAATTAGCTTGAACAGCCATTCATTTTTTCTAAATTCAAATCTGAATGCTACACAACCCTCTTTAGTCTCGTCGTTCAGGTTAATTGCTGTAATGGCAGAGCGACTGAATAATATTATCTGGTTTAATATCACAGATGTTTGATGGTAACTTTTGTATTGTTAGAAAATACTTTAGATATGAACAGTACAATGCAACTGCACACCTCAAACACGTTAGCCAAGCATTTGCCTCTGTTAGCTTATTTGCGTAGAATATGTTTGGTAAGCTTTTATAATATGCACGGTAACATAATAAGATGATAATGTATTGCATTTAAATTCATAACAGATTGCTCTTGTTTTGTGCTATTGTAGGAGTTGTGTCCTTGTCTCAAGGGCATGTCCACCCCACAGTAGCCTGTTTCTCCCTGAGCTTTATAGCATGTAATTTGCTGTGCTTTTTGATATGAGTCTTTTTGATAGGCTTTTCAGCAGAAAACGGCCTGTTGTCCACCCTGCACGAGGTGTCCTGAGGTAGCAGTTAGCACTCTCTTTTTGTCCTCTCTCTCCCTTTCTTGTCCCGTCTCCTCAGGGCTCTGACAGTGATCAAGTGTGGCTTTGCTAGACAGCGCTGATGATCAAAGGTGTCCAAGGTGACAATTCATCATGCTATCACCAAGCTCACGGATGACAAGTTGTTTTTCTGCAGTATCCATTCCTATAATTTTCAAACTGCAAAAACTTGTTACAGCACCAGCTATGACCAAGGGGGCGGCAGGTGCTCTCTCTCTCTCTCTCTCTCTCTCTCTCTCTTTCTCTCTATCTCTTTAAATTTTCTCTGACTCTTGAAACTGACATGCTGATGGACAGACACTTCCAGAAATGTTCAAATATACAGCCATAAATGCACAAGCTGAACGAAGAAAATCTCATATAATGGTGTAGTAGTTTAATAGAAAACTGGTATGTCACAATGTAATTACATGTTAATAAGAATTATCAAAAAATTATATATATATGTGTGTTTGTGTGTGTGTGTGTGTGTATTATTATTATATATTTAAACGTGTTTATTATTATATTTTAATGTTTAATTTATATAGTACCTTTTCATACTTGGGTTGCTTTACAAAATATTTTATTAATATTATTAAATCTGTGAAAACACCAAAACTCTGGACATTAATATTTATTTGGAATGCTTTTCAGAGTGTGCTTCTGAATAATAATGATATTTGCATTGAAATTATGCAACAGATAAAAAAAAAAAGAATGAATTAATGAATGAATGAAGTCACATCTATCTATAATGCAGTATAGAAAAAAAAAACATTCAGTATGGCCACTAATTTTCCAGGCCACACTCAGGTTTGCATCTCACCTGGTGCTATTTTCATCGTTATTTAATTGGAAATACCTCACACTTGTTGTTTATAGCATGCACGGTTCATTTACTGAATGGCCCATCATTCAGGCTGAAGAGAGCACACGCTAATCTAGGATGCTTTATGGATTGTTTACAGCTTTCTCCTAAATATAGGTCAGACTTCACCCTTTCCATTTCTCTCTATCACCACTTCTCTGTCTTTCATTGCCACGGATCCATACTGTCCACAGTGGTGAAGTGGTCGGACAGGTTGTAATGTGTTAAGGGAGCTTGTGCCAGAGTGTGCGTGTGTGCTCAAGGTCGTATTGCACCAGTATATAGGGCACTGCACAGTGGGGACGGATGTGTATGACGGCAGACCCCAGCCCTTCCTGGGAAGTAAAACAGTACACCTGCTATCAGCGTGATGAATTGTTTCTTAGAGCAGTGGGGCTTGACCAATCACAGGCTTCCAAACTACTTTAACCATGTAATAAGTGTGAACATGAGCATGTAGATTTGGGTTATGCTTTCAAAGTCACTGAATATTTTTTTTATTATATAAAATTGCAAACACATGGCCACTTTTTTCCTATTAACAGAAGTTCTGTATCTCACAAAGTTAGCTAGTTTACACCTAACAGCACCAGAGTCCAAATTAAAATGACATAATTGCCAGAGGAGTAAGTAATATGAATAATAGATGCCATGTCTGGCTGTAATTAGTGGTCAACAGCCTCACCCGCGGCAACAAGGCCTGTTACCATGCCAGAGGCTACAGCAATTACGATGCATTTATCTCTATGGTTGTGACATTCTGTGCTTATTGAGGAAGTCTCAGAAAGGAGCAGGAAAGGAGAGACAACATAAAAAAGAGAGGGCAAAGCAAGAAAGTACAAAAAGTATGGGAAAACTGGATGGTAAAGAGTTTGAAACGTGTAAAGAGTCCATATAAATCGCATAAGTGCAAGCAGGAGGATATAATATTGCAGAGCTCAAAAATACATACATATCAATCTAATTAGGTAAGACATTTTAACCCTTGTGGATTGTTCAAATATTTTTTTTAAATTTTTTTTGCATAAATCTGTTAATTAACTTCAATCCTGATCAAAACTACCAAATGTTTTTAAAAAAATCCAAGATTTTAACTCTTTAATTGCCAAGTTCATAAATGATGTCACTGATTTGGGGGAAAAAACACACAAAATGACTTATTTTCAATATAAAAGTAATTATAACAGTCTTGGGCATGTCAAAGATTAGTAGCAACATTGGCTTTGATGCATTTTTAGTTTTTTGTGCAGCATTAGATTAAAATTTTTTCTCCCTAATTTGTTGTTGGTGGCTGTTTTTGCCCCATTGACTTCCATTATAACGACATTTTTTGATTGCAAAGCCATGACACCATATAATTAGGGATGGGTACCGAAACCCGGTATTAAAATGGCCCCGGGGCTAAATTATGAAAGACCGTAGTATCAGTAAGATCTGACGGTATCGGTTCTGCTTTCGGTACTGGAGGGGAAAAAATTAATGTACTATGTATTTTTGCTTAATAATGTTATCGTGCACATTTTATTTCACCAAACCTTTCTAAAGTGCGATCATATTAAGATGTTTGTCTGTGAGATCTGCGAGATCTCTCATGCGCGCCGCGGAAGCTGTCTGTCAGTCACACATACACACACCACAACGAGCGCGGTGCACGCACAGACATAACAGTATGAAAACTCCCGCTTAATAATAAAGAGTGATGATGGTGAAGATATTTGCTTAATAATGTTATCGTGCACATTTTACCTTACCAAAAATTTCTAATTTGAGATATTATTAAGACATTTGTCTGTGAAATCTGCGAGAGATCTCATGCGCGCCGCGTAGGCTGTCTGTCAGTCACACACACACACACACACACACACACACACACACACACACACACAACAAGAACGAGCGCGGCGCACACACACACACATAAGGGGCCGTTCACATATGACATCTTTTGCGTGCTCAAGTTCGTTATTTCAAATGGAATCTCATAATGGAAGCGACGCGGTCGCAACGCGCACGCGGTACGACGAGCTTGTTTTTTCCAGGCGCGTCCGCACCGCATCGAGTTAAAAACATCTCAACTTTTCAGAATGCCGCAAGCGCACCGCAGGTCATGTAACTTCCTCACCTTTTCCGTAACAACGTTGAAAGCTCAGCCAAGATGAAGGAACAGCTGATACAGCTGATAGCTGTATGTGGATTTTTAAATGAATTTAGTAGCAGTGCTACTGCAAGCAGTTTTTAGTGCTGCAAATCCATTTATCCATTGCTGAAATTTCCACGTCTTCATGAAGAGAGCAGGTCATGGTTGCTTAGCAACGGCAGACTCCTCAGGAGCGCAAGTGCCCGAAGGCTTTGGGGAAAAAAAATCAGAAAGTGGCGTGCCTAGCTGTTTCCACGCGTTTATAGACGCGATATGTGAACTGCCCCTTACAGTACGAAAACTCAATACAAAAAAGCTTAATACAAAGACTGACGATGGTGGAGACAGCAAAACGTTCCAAAGTGTGGTTATACTTCACTAGAGTTGATACAGACAACGCTGGTTGTCATGAGTGCAACAAAATTTTCATGTAAGGGCGGAAACACAAGCAATCTGTCAAAGCATCTTTCAAAAGTGCATTATGTGCAGACAGAGAAATGCAAAGTTTTCGACAGCCTAACACAACACAAAGTAACACAACACAAAGTAACACAACACAAAGTACCGATAAGAATACCGTTAAAGTTCCGGACCGTTAAGCAGTATCGGTAAGAGTAGTAATACCGTTAAAACCTTAACGATACCCATCCCTACATATAATCATGCATTCTTGATTGTTTGTGGTTTTCCCTTTTGGGAAGAGGTAAAATTTGTTATTTTTACAGTTGATCACCTGGTGGGACCATTAACCCTTTAGATAGGCCTGTGCAAAAAAAGGCTTAGTTTCTGGCTTGTATATGGAGTTATATGGTGTATAACAGCAAATTATAGTGTTTGTGTGTGTGAGATCCTTGATTGTTGGTGGTTTTCCCTGTTGGGAAGAGGTAACATTTGTTATTTTTACAGTTGATCACTAGGTGGGACCTATAACCCTTTATATAGTCCTGTGCAAAAAAAGCTTAGTTTCTGTCTTGTATATGAAGCTATCTGGAGTATAACAGCATATTATATTGTGTGTGTATGTGTGTGTGTGAGAAAGAGAGAGAGAGAAAGTGTGTGTGTGAGAGAGACCTTTGCACATTTACCTTGATGTATTTTAGAAAATCACAATTTACACCTCAGCTCTCAGAACTACATGGAGTAAACAAAAGTGTATTTATGCACCTGCTGCCTTTTAATGGTGGTGAAAGTATTCGGTTGTTAAGTGATGACGTAAGAAGCGCTGTTTCCGGATGCAGGCCTCAACTCGCTTCACTTGAGAATATGACCTCAGCAGCCGTTTATGAGCACTGTTTATTCATATTGATAATTTAAGTTAAACACTTTCAAACTTATGATATACACTACAGTCTCCGTGCTCACAGCGTCCCAAACACAAATAATTTTTATATATTGTTTTAGATTTATATTTTCATTTTCATTGTCTGGCTATCTGGGACTTCGGTATGGAGTTAAAGGTTAATATTATAACTTTTTCGCTAGTATTCTATCACATTGTGAGTTTATATTAGCACCTTATTTTGTTTTCTCGTGATAACTGATAGAGCGTTTGGACACGGAAGCGCTGCTAGGTGTCGTCAGACTTAACAAGCGAATAGACTAAACAAAAGCAAAGTACGTGGATTTAAACACTTGCATGCCATCGTTCTGGTCATTTAATGGTGAGAAAAGCAGCAAGCAACACGAGAAAGGGCTTGACTTGTATCAAAGTTTTAGAAATGATTATGTAGCTTGACCCCTACAGCGAGCTGCAGCTTATTTGAAGTTGGTATTGCATTTTGGTTCATGATACATTATGTTCATAAATTTGAAGTAGATTTTTTTTTACAGGATTTTAAATTTGCCATCAAGGAAAGACGAGCATTTCACATATAGGCCATCTGTACTTTTCACCATCAAAAGGCAGCAGGTGCATAAACACACTTCTTTTTTTAGTGTTTACTCCATGTAGTTCTGAGAGCATGAGGTGCATATTTGGATTTTTTCAGATACTGTACATCAAGGTAAGTGCACAAAGGTCTCTCTCACACCCTCTCTTTCTCTCTCTCTCTCTCTCTCTCACACACACACACACACACACACACACACACACACACACACACACACACACACACACACACACACACACTATAATTTGCTATCATACTCCATATAACTCCATATACAAGCCAGAAACTAAGCCTTTTTTTGAACAGGCCTATCTAAAGGGTTAATGGTCCCACCTAGTGATCAACTGTAAAAAATAACAAATGTTACCTCTTCCCAACAGGGAAAACCTCCAACAATCAAGAATCTCACACACACACAAACACTATAATTTGCTGTTATACTCCATATAACTCCATATACAAGCCAGAAACTAAGCCTTTTTTTGCACAGGCCTATCTAAAGGGTTAATGGTCCCACCTAGTGATCAACTGTAAAAAAAAAAAAATTTTTTTACCTCTTCCCAAAAGGGAAAACCACAAACAATCAAGAATGCTTGATTATATAGTGTCATGGCTTTGCAATCAAAAAATGTCGTTATAATGGAAGTCAATGGGGCAAAAACAGCCACGAACAACAAATTAGGGAGAAAAAATTTTAATCTAATGCTCCACAAAAACTAACAATGCATCAAAGCCAATCTTGTTACTAATCTTTGACATGCCCAAGACTGTGATAAAAGGTAAAAAAAATATCTAGTCCACAATCACTTTTTATAGTGAAAATATGTAATTTTGTATGTTTTTTTCCCCAAATCAGTGACATCATTTATGAACTAGGTAATTAAAGAGTTAAAATCTTGGAATTTTTTTTTAAACATTTGGTAGTTTTGATCAGGACTAGAGTTGATTAATAGATTTATGCAAAAAATATTGAAAAAAATATTTATCTGATACATTTTTACAGCAGTTTAATTTAGTGGATGTTTTCATTCACCAACATACCGAAAGGGTAGTGAATTTGCCCACAGTGTACTGTTGAGTTTTTGAAAAATTTCAAAGCATTTTCCCAAAATATGGGTCAAAATAAGTTTTGTCACCAAAAAATTATTCCAGTAGCTCAAACAAAGAGAAAGTTGTGGCCAAAATAAGACTCAACTTTACCCTCTAGTGGACGAAAACATCCCCAACAACGCATAAGGGTTAAGTAGTGAAATCCATAATAAGTAAAAAAAAAAAAAAAAAAAAAAAAAAAAGTTAAATGTACAGTGCATACTCTCAACAGCAGTCTCAACAACCAACTATTTCACACAAGAATGAAAGGTTTTCCTTGGCCTCCTTTTTTTAAAAAAAACATCTCACATCAACAGTGTCGTAGCTAGAAAAGCTTTGGAGATCCTGACACAATATCAAACCATAGTTAGAAACTCCAGATGCAGAACCCTTGGGAGATCTCTCACCAATATGGAGCGTTCTTTGCTGCACGGGAGACGGTCACATCCGCCGCTCAACCCAAAAACGCTGTGATATATTTGGTATCGAAAATGGATCCAAACTGGCACCATCCCCACACTTTGCCCTTCTTCGACAACACCTCTCCCCCATAGGTTTCCACGGCCCTCTGGGAAACATCATTGTGAAATAGGAAGTCTGCCATTTTTTTTTCGTTTTTTTTTTGTTTTTTTTTTGGTCGCCATGAGCAATGTTAACGTGATGACAGGATGAGAGATGGCAACAACGGTGACAGGTGCGAGAGAGAGCACAGGTGCCATTCTATGATACCGTAGCAGGATTTATGCCTGCTCTCGCACAGCGAGACGTCCAGCCCGAGCAGCTGCCGCAACCCTGCACCGGGGAAAGCTAAGAGCTTTTAATTAGCCAGCCCCATTGCCATTAATTATCTCCAGGAGCCATTTGCCACGTTGAATCCTTGCGCAGATCTCCGAGACACCGCTTCCTGTTGCCTGCGAGTACCCCACCTCACATCAATCTGCTGCTTTATGACGGTGGGATTTACAGCTGCAGTCGTTCTTTCACAGTAGGAGAGACACATGAAATTAGAAAGCAAAAGAAAATGAGGGAGAGAAAGACAAGGGATGGTGAGATTTAATGACGTGACATACCCGCCCTCCCCGAATGCCATCCTCCGAACACTCCCGCGCACGAACTCGACGGCCCCGACACTCTCTTCTCTTCATTATGGAGAGGCTATATGCAAGAGATTAGTTTACTGAATGACTTGCGGTGCAGTCAGTCCCAGGCTTTTCTCGAGGAAACAGGGTAGGATTCATTGCCCCAGCTACTTTAATTTCTCCCCATTGTACAAGCTAGATGATGAGGTCATCAGTCAGCACCGAAACCTCCGACAGTCACTGCTGCTGCCAACAACGTGATAAAGACAAGTAATAACGCTTAAGTTCCTCAGATTTATCCTTCAGAGTGTGAATATTATAATCAGCGAGCATAACTCACAGCTGAAATATTTATATCTGCTTCCTTGCACTTCTGAGAGTGTGGAGATACTTCTGAACCACTGAATCCATTCCTCATTTGCTGAGCAAAAGCACTTTTTAAAGCCCAGCGCGTCAGGTACTGTGCAAGTAATATAGAGCAATTATCATTTGTGTTCACTAAGCATCTAACTGCTATTATAAATCAACAATATTTATTTTTCATCCTGCATCAGGCCATTGACTTTGAGGGGACCGAAAAGTCGAGCTGTCGGGATGCAGTCTTCAGGGACGATGTGTTCGACAACTTTTACAGCAAGGTGACATGGCGAGAGAACAAACTGGCAATGGTTCATTTTTAAAACTGACTTTTGTCAGCACATAAAGGGGATCTTGCGAGGTATTCGTTTCCTCTCCTTCCTGGTATGAGACCAAGCATGCAAGCTGGCGATAGAAAGATAGAAGGTTAGTGACCTTTTATGGATTCATGGCTGACCCTGGAGAGCAAGCCAGAGTTGGATGTACAGTATGCACCACAACTCCAGCCTAAGGACAAAGAAATCTGGGATAGAGATGACTCATCATCTCCAGTGAGTGAACAGATACAGAAAATGAGAGGTGTAGTGGGAGCTGTATCTCATGAATTGCCTGATGCAAACCGAGGACATGCTGGTTGGACAGTATAGTAATAACTAGATTTGTAAAAAAAAATTAAGTGTCCATGCAAAACTATAGCCACCATATTGTTGCTAAAGCATTAATAAAACTGCCAGTGCAATATAACAAAATACTCTTCTGCTACCATTCAAATGTTCCTAAGATTTGGAAGGGAGTCTGTTTATGCTTATGATGCATTAAATTGATCAATTATATTGTTTAATTATATTGATATTCTTTTTTTTATCTATTTTAAAATGTAATTTATTCCTGTGATGCAAAGCTGAATTTCAGCAGCCATTACTCCAGCCTTCAGTGTCACAGCAGGATCCTTCAGAAATCATTCTAATATGCTGATTTGCTGCTCAAGAAACATTTATCATCAATGTTTAAAATAGTTTTGCTGCTTAATATTACTGAGGAAATGTTAATCATTTTTTCAGGATTTGATAAATAGAAAATTCAAAAGAACAGCAATTATTTGAAATAGAAATCTGTTGTAACTACAAATGTCTGTCACTTTTGACCAACTGAATGCATCATTTGGCAATTAAACTATATATTTTTTTATATTGTTCCATTCGGTTCTGGTCATGCTCTGTCAGTGTCCTTAAATGAGCTGGTGAACTTTACCACATGAGCATTTTCTCTGTCCACTAGAAACATCCAACATTTTCTTTCTTTCCAACCTCAGCAAAAAAGAAGCATGTTTATTGCGGTGCTCGCTGTATGGCTTGTATCTTAATGAGCTACATTTCTCTGGGAGATAACTTTGATGTAGCACTTCCATTTTCAAATGAGTTGTAATGAGTAACCCAGCTGGCTTCCAATTGCCACGCAAACATGCCACCACAACATTAATACATTTCTACATCTAAAGGAGTGGGCATAAATCACAGATCGGGGTGCATTCGAGGGGAGATTAGCATTGGCTAATGTCAAAATACTAACCATTCTTATCTCCTGAATGTGAATGTGGACGTGACCCCGTTCCAACAGAAATGCTGTTGTCTCCTTCACAGCTGCTTGCTAATTCTTCACCTGTGGCCTACATAATTGATTCCCCATCCCTCCGCTGTCAGAGGTCACAAAGTCACTTCTGTGCTTGTGGTTTGACTGTTGCTTTCCATGACAAGAACTTAGTTTATCGACCGAAAATAGAGAAAAGAATCACCAGATTCTTTTTTCGTCAATGCATGACTTGGCCTGAGTAATTAGAGTGTCAAGAGTCGAAATGTCAAAGAGAAAGATAGAAATTCAATTTACCTCCTGCTCCGTTTCTCTGGTGTGGAACTATCGAGGCTTCCCATGAGCAGCTCTGGTGAACTGCTGCTGTTTTATCCGTGCCGTCAGTAGGTGCTACCTTTTAGCCAATAATAGATGTCTGCAACTACTGTCAGCTGTGCATTAATGTTAAAGCTTGTTACGAGCCTTTTACAACAACATGGATTGTGTTTTGGGTATCAAAAGATTCAATCAAAGCCATGCCTGTATGAACATCTGAACGCACAACCAATACAAGGCATAACATCCTTTGAATTAATGCAGCTCAGGAATCTCCTAAAATAGCTTCACTCTCTGTTATAAGTTTTAATTGAAATTATAATTTGCTGCTGGGTGTGCTTACCTGCCTTTAGTCCACAGAATTCCATCATCATACTGTTGTTTTTATACACTTTTTGTTCTTCTCTTAACAGCCAATTTGTCATTCAAAGCAACTTGCTGTACTTTTGTTTAATACTGACTGTGTGGTTTATTCAGCCTGAGGGTTTCAAGTCAAGATCAAAACTGACCCGATTTACTACGATAACTACATCTATAGTTTTAATAATTGTTCTCATTTTAGGAAAATAGACAAGTGCACAACACAACTAAGGCAAATGTAAACAAAGGTAAAATATTGCAGGAAATTTTTAGCACCCCCCCACCTGCTGAACAATAAAACAATTACAATTGATTAGAATCCACCCAACATTAAAGAGCTCAAGCATTTAAAGTGGCAGATGTCAAAACAGAAGCATGTTTTATAACAAACAGTTATGGTCTACTGGTTTGGATGCTATTATTGTTATCTGTATAGTTATCATTAAATGTATTGTTCTTGGTGTGAACAGGCCTTTAAAGGGACAATTAATTCAAAAAGTTACATTTGGTTTAATCACCCCATGTTGTTCCAAACTCATATTCCAATTCACATCCTTTTTTCAAATTATTTAATTTATTTTATGTCTGTCTTTATGTATTTTTAAATCTGTGTTGTACAAAATTAGAATTTTTTTTATAATATTCTATGTGTGTTTATGCAGTTACACTTAACTGGGACTTGAGGTTTAAAACTTCAAAAAGAAAGAAATAAAGAAGAAATTACAAGTCATACGATACTGTTGTGTTGTAAACAGAGAAATTAAATCATTATTCACATCCAGTGAGCTTTTAATGGCTGTGAGTCAGTGAGTTGAATCAGATTAGTCCGATTTGTTAATGAATCATCATTTGTTTTTGAGATTAGGCAATTTGTTGAACAGATTAAAACTCAAAAGAACTGATTCATGAATCTACACATCACTGCTTTTCTTATACACTCTCATGAATGCATCAAAACTGCAAACGTGGCTGTCAAGATGTTTTGTGAATATTGCGTTCAATTTCAACCTCACACAATCAGGTAGCTTTACAAGACTTGGAATATAATCCTTTTTCTTTGTTTTGTTTTGTTTTTTACTGACTCACAGACTCCTCAAACGAATGGAAATAGTCTATGCAATGTGTGCACTCAGTTATAAGTGATATAACACTGTTGTTTCATAAACAAAAAAATAAATCATTATTCACTTCCAGTGAACTGTTAATGGGTGTAACTGGATCACTGAATTCAATGCGAGTTGAATTTGAGAATCATGTTAGTCCAGTTCGTGAATAAAATATGATTCGTTTTTGTGCAATGGAATAGTCAGTTTGTTGAACATATTCAACTCATAAGAACGATTCTTTCATGAATCAGACATTGCTACTTCTCTTTTAAACGTAAATGAGGATGTCGAGATTTTTAGTGAATAATGAGTTTAATTTCAGCATCAAAATCTGATTGCAGAAGAATCAGGATTTTTTTTTTTGTGTGATTAGGAATAGCCAATGTGTTCAACAGATTCATCTCTTCCATAAATCAGATATACTCTGATACACTATATACTGTATATAGACCAGAGATGTGGACTTTTAGTGAATAATGCGATACATTTATGTCTCACAAAAAGCAATCAAGTGGCTTTACAAGACATTGAATATAGTGCATGTAGATCACTTTTACATACTTACATCTGTCCTTTTTGGAGTTCGATAGCCCTGGGGGTCCCATTTCAACTTGACTTTGAAAAGATAACCAGGACTGTCTTCAAAAATTCACCTTTTGTTGTATGATTATTGACATCCAACTTCTGATTTCCTATATTCTCTGATGACTCAGAGATGCGTCAGCTCTCTCCACCTCCACCCGTCAGACATGGATGAGCATCACACATACACACACCCCCTCCCCGCCCTCCATGCATCTGCCTTTTACAAATCAAACCCAGAGAGGTGTCTTCAATAAATTCTGTGCGGGGAACACCTGCTGATTTCCAAAATTGGATAATTATAAGGAAAATGAGTGAGCAGCAGTGGGCTGCGAGATGGCGTTGTTTCTAATGGTACCTATTAAATAAAAGAGCACATAAGCTCCTGGCTTTTTTTTTATGCACGCATCAGGATGGCACCGCTGCTGGTCGGTTTTTTGGACCGTAGCAATTCTGTGCAGAGGAATCGGCTATGCTACAGTTGTTTCACCATAATAGAAGTCAGAACGCCTGATGAATATTGCCTTGGCTCCCCTAAACTAGCAATCATATCAAGGGGAGGAGAAAAGATATATTCTCTCTTGTTGCCTTGACCGGGTGCCTTGTTTTCATTATGGGCGACGCAGGCAGGGCTTAGGGGAATTAGCAGGCATGCCACAATGGAACGTATTTGTTCTTTTCTTGTTTAAAGTAGGCTGTTGTATTGTTTTCCTTCCCTCTTGGGTTTTAACGGCAGAGTTTTATCCACGCACCAGTCATGAGCCACAGAGAAAGATTGGACCAGGAATCGCACTTTGTCAGAACACGGCCCACAGGTAATGCTAAGCAATGTTAATATGGCTGTCTGAGAAGTTTGTAGAAAAGTCGTTACTTATTAATTGATTCATCAGAAGGAAAAGGCTCGTGGCAGATGAGGAGACTATACAGGAGGACAAATTTCCCCTGAGTGGTGGATAAAGAGCAGTGAGTGAGTGTGAGCGTGTTTCGGATGAAGTCTGTCATACAGATAATGCTATTGTCGATTCCGAGCATGGATGGCATTCTCAAATCTATCTAAATGAGTCGTGAAGGTAAAGGTCTGTCTGCAATACTGAGACCTGCTGTATTCTGTGGGCGAAAACGAGAGGATTAGACAATTTTGGTCGCCTAAAAAAGGCCCTATTTTTTCTACCATTATGCATCTGACTGTGTGCACGTACAGTAGAAACTGTGTTCTGCTCATTCAAAACGTTTAAAAAGCTTTATATATGTATAAAAACGAATTGCACTGTTCTCAGCAGGAATGGGGAAAGATGAGATAAGCAAAGAAGCTTTTACTACAAGCATCCTGATTTTATTACCTTATTTGAGTGGCCTATAAAATTAATGGCTTCAGTCTTTAAAAGGTGCCGTTTATGAACACATTACAATTCTATGCCATATATGGTTAAGTATACATGTTCACATGATACTACACTGAACACAACTAACATATTAAATATACATCTATAGATTTATATACCATAGATTTTATTTATTCAAGATGGTTTAGCTCAGCTCCAAGGCTGACTCTTTAATGTTAAAACTAGGTAACCAGACCAATCTGATTAAGCTGGTTTATTTTTAAATGTATTTTTATTTTATTTTATTTTATTTTTTGTCTTCCTTTCTCAGCAAGGACATTTTTATTCTTGGTGACCATAAAAGATGAGCAAAAAAATAAAAATTAAATTAAAAAAAAAAATCTTTCCAACCTTAAATATATAACCTTATATATGTCCTCTCAGGTTGCCTTCTGCTTGTAATGATGTAACATGTAATACACATGCACACACACACACACACACACACACACACACACACACACACACACACACACACACACACACACACACACACACACACACACACACTTTTACAGAAATATAAAGGAAAACAGCATCCTGTTCCACACGACTCCAGTCTTTCTAAAACTCCAAACAATCAAAACTCATTGTCAGAAAGGTTGTGTTCATTAAGAAAGCTCACCTAATCAACGAATGCTCTTTCACAGTATGGCTGCAGTATTTGGAGGCAGAAAAACAGCCACTGGCTTTACTAAGAAGGGACTTATGAGTGCATTAAAGTGAACAGGATTTGTTCACTTTTAAGACCCTTCTAAAAAGAGCCACTCATAACCAAAACAACAAGGACATGTCTGGGACAAATATAATGTTAACAAAAACAAAAAGGATCGTATTTTAAAACTTAATTTTTGATAAACTTTAATTAAAATAAAAACAAATACATTAAATGAAAATTAGAAACGTTGCCTAGGCAACAAACTGAAATTAAATTTGTTTGTTAAAGTTTATTAAATCTACAAAAAAAATATAAAGCTAAATAGTAAAGTTTTATAAAAGAAAAAGAAAAAACTTAAAATGATATGTATAAATATATACATATATTATAAAAATGACAAAAACTAAATTATTTAGACAAATACAAATAAAAAATAAATAAAAGCTTATTAATAAATATATATTAGTATATATTAGTTTTATTAGTAATAGTATTCTTGCCTTTTTCTCCAGTGAACATTTCAGTAAGTTCAGGAATTTATGTACATTAAAGTCTTGGATTTTACAGTTTATTACAGACGCTAGGAGACATTTCTCAATACTTAGGTCACTTTTGCAAAACTCTCCACACAGTGAGCACAACAGAAGTTCTATGTGGGCTAAACTGAGGATCAATTATCATTGCTTTGGCACAAAATGCATTCAATAACTACATCTCTCAAATTTCATGAGTTCTTTTCTCACTCAGACACAACAACTGCCAAAACTCTTTGTACATACAGGGCAATTTGCCCATGCTTACATACTGTTTTCAATACTGTTAAACTTATGCTCAAAACAATAACATAAAACAAAACTGAATGAGACAGCAATTTGCTACATTTCTACAGTAATATTTTAATCAAATATATTTTAAATCTTTTAAATTAAATGCTATAAAAACAATTATAAATATGCCCATCCACATGATCAAATGTCCCTCCTGGACGCAATGAATGCTGGAGGCCTGGACATATCAGCAGAAGATTGCCAGGGATGGATCAGGCATGCCAGAAGATTGTCTTTTACACAAGAAAAAATTGTAGAAAACTACATGTTGTTAGTGTTTTTTAGGTCATTGTTTTGTGGGTGACAAAGTGTGTTTGTCTGCTGTCGACCTTTGCTAGTGTTCTGGAAGAATGAGTTGATTTGAGACTTGAACAAAGTGTTTTGGTAGTTGTAGTGCATTTTGAGTGTGAAATGAACTGCTTTGCCAAACTGAAAATTGGTTAGGAGAACTGTGTGAAGAGTTTTGCAAAAGTGACCTACAGTAAGAATTGAGAAATGTGTCCTAGCGTCTGTAAAAAAACTGTTATCTTATTTTGTTATTTTAAATACCCCAAAATCTAGTCTAATCTACAAAAGTTAGGTGTTTGAAACCAACTTTACAGAACTACTGCTGTGTAATTGGATTTTTAACTCATTACCTCACCAATGTAAAGCCCTTGTGACAACTTTCCCAACAAGCCTCATATACTGTAATAGTTTTGCATGAGGACACTGTACCGTCAGTGGGACCTCTTATGGGAATCCTTTCCATTCGTCTCTAATAAGGTGTCTTTACGGTCCATTCATCTTTCACTAGAAGTCCACAGTCTTAAATCCAATGTAAAGGGAGCCTGACTGCGTCTAGGGGGCCAAGACTGACTGATTCAGACCCTCTAGGAGACACGACAGAACCTGATTGACAGTCGTGTGAAAGCATGACTCGACCGTCCTGAAACAAACACCCGTAATAGCTCACAGAAGCACCTTTCAGACTGGAACGCACATAGACACTCCTCCCCTGCTAATTCCTCTCACTTCCCTTTCTCACCAGCCGCCTCTAATTCCCACATTCCCTCTTTCAGTCTCTCTCCCTTCAGCTGCCTTCATTTTACTATTGGTTAATTTATCACAAGAGCCAGACTCCGTGGCAGTATATCAGGTCGGGAGAGTTACAGCTCAGACTCGGAGGTGAGATTTCCCAAAGGAAAGATTGCAGTGACACCCGGCTCTACTTTCCCCACTCTTCATTACTGCGAGTATACACTTGGCTAGCGCCGCGGGCTATGGGGGGCAGACTGCACTATAAGATAAGGGAGCCGAACGGCGGCTCTGTTGCTGTGGATGTCTGCTGTCACTCTGATACCGGCAGCGGTCTTCTGGGAGCTGTGTGTCATTACAAATGCAGTGTTGTGTAATTAGGTAAGGAAGAGGTACAATCTCTCTCCACTTATAAGTTTGGATAGGACTAGGAAAAATCGAGGGTAGAGGGAAGCAGACTTGCTTGTAAAGCAGAAAAGGTACAGGGTGTTCTTATTTTGTATAACTCAGAGCTCCAGTCTCAGCAGCACTATGTGTTAGTATTCAAAGGACGTTAAGTCAGCGCACTCTGTAAAAATTGCTGTGCATCTGCTTTTTATTTATGCTCTAATCAGAGTGACTGACAGTTCTGTGAGGCATCTAACAGGCAGTGCCGTCCAAACGCTCAGCTGAGGAGTATAAAAGCATGATCTCACAAAGAATGAGAACTTTATTAGTGTCCACGCCAATGGAAGATAAAGTATTAGAAGTGGGCACTGCAGTTAAGATGCCTGTTGCTTTAAATGCTCAAGCTCATTAAAGCAGGCTGGGTTCTGATTGGCTCTCAGTGTTTTTATCGTTTATATCTGGTAAAAATCATTCTAAAAGTAAATTGTTTCTCTGTGCTGTTATCCTTATAGCTTTGGCGTGGACTTCTGTATTCACAAAGAATTAGAACAATTATTAAAACTTTACAGTCATACTGTACTTACAATTACAGTTATCATCCTTGGTGTGACCCTTACTATGCCATTTTGAAAAAAAAAAAGCAGAGAAAACTTTGTTTTTGTAAAGACTACATCTGGATCACATTCAGGATGATGAGCAAAAAGTAGATGGAGTAGATTTGTTCCATCAAGACCCCCAAAGCTTGCACAGTCCTATACCAGCGAGCATGATTTCACCAAGTACAACATGTTCCTGGAACAATATCCTTGTTTATCCTGTAGCAACATTCCACTCAACCAATCACAAATTATATATAACATTTCAGGAAATATCTGTTTTAGGCTTACAATCAGGGTTATGTGCTTTTTCACACTTGTTAATCAGCTATCATTTCCCACTGATTTTAGGAATAAATTATGGGTAGGGATTGGGTTAAGTCTCTATTTCTGGACAATAATGTTGATCCAGGATCATCAAAAGATGTTGATCCAGGAACATGTCTTACTTGGCAAAATCACGGCGACCATTCTATATCAATACCTGTGTGGACATTTCATTTCATGACGTTAGGCAGTTTTGATTTATATGCAGTACTCTTCCGGAATATACCATTTAATAGTGAAAACATAGAAAGCAGGAAAATTCCGTCAATGGGGACAATGGGGAGGAAGCATTGTCTCATATATGACAGAAAATTCCGTAAATAGCAGAGAAAGAGTTCATCAGCAGGAGTACAAAAACTCCAGTGAGTATGAGGAGAACTACCAGTCAGCTAACACAGTCATTCCTTTTTGTCATACATCATAGTTGTGGTGTGGACTTCTCATATATTTTGAGTGATCATTAAAACAATAGTAATTGTTATATTTAACAATAACTATAAGAGTTAAAAATAACTAACAAGTCATATAATGAGAACTAGAGTGTAATTTAGCTATAGCTCCAATGACATTGTCCCTCTGCCAATATCATTATAGTTGTATTGTGGACTTTTCTCCTAGAATTAGAATGATTATTAAAACATTCTTGTTATAGTTATAGTTAAAAATAACTAAAAAGCAATATGAGTTAGCTACAGTTCCAACGATATTGTTCCACTGCTATTGTTATAGTTGTGGTGTGGGCTTTCCTATTTTCATAGAACGGTTATTAAAAAATGTATAGCCCTTGGTGTGAATGGTCTTGATGCACTTAATCAGCAGAATTACAGCAACACTAACAAGCAATATGAGGAGAGCTTGCGTGTAAGTTAGCAAAGCTCCCATGCAATAAATCCATCAGAGTGGAGATTCTTCTAATATGGGCTCTGATCGTTTGTTTTGGGTTTTAGGGCTCAAAACAAACTAATTCCCTTGGAATGGAAAGGTAACGCTATTTGCACAGCTGATATTATGGATTAGGGTGAGTACGAGAGCAACAGATTGTGTGTCCAGTGTCTGGTCAATAAAAGTGTAAGCGTGCTTGTTTGCTCTGGGAGTGTTAAGCCTGGGCACACACGCTGTTACCCGCACAGCCAATCAAACAAGGGATAGAGCAGCGAGACATTAAATAATTACAAATGCCTGCATTTGATGGCCAAAGCATCCACAAGGCCATGTCTGAATCTCGCCGAACCTCATCGGCCGCGCCACTCAGCATCATAGAGTTGTACATTACAACTTTCCTTGACAACTCCACACCTATAGTTGGATTTATTCGTGGCATCTTCACTGTGCTTTGGCAGTTATAGGCATATTCCACTCTCCCGGGCATCCTCCCAATGGCTTTGATTAAATGGTATTATATTGTGTTTGTCGGTGCTGAAGTGCAAGGTACAGGCTTAGATGAAATGCTGTTTGAATTCTGCACAAGCTCTTTTTCTCCCACCTGTGGTATTAATGTGCCATGTAATGGACAAATAAACACACAGAGAAGGGTACTGGAGGATGTGAAATGTTCTTTCAAAGATGCACAAGCTGGACGGATGGTTCGATGAGAAGACAACCAAGAGCCTGGAGACCGTACTGAGACAGGCGATTCACACACTCTGACACCAGACATTATAAAGTTGTGTTTGGAGCTGTTTTATGGAACCTATGCTTGAAAAAGTTCTTCATGAGCTGCTGAGTTTGCAAAAAGACTTTGAAACAACACATGATGCAGACTAATAGAAAAGTAGTGATTTGAGCAAACCATTTGAGATTGAAACATGACGTATAAGTGGTAATGGTTACCATGAACTGTTTGTTTTCAAACTTTCTTTAAATTGCCTTTTGTGTGTGTGTGTGTGTGTGTGTGTGTGTATATTCAAAATTTTTGGGTGAACTATCCCTTTAAGAATGGTTTTAGGGATCATTTTGCTTTGTTAAATGTATAAAACACTAACTACATATGACGTTGCTAAAATTAACTTTTTCTTTTTTTGTATTTGGTGTAATGCAATGTTTATGAAGTTTAAGGTTAAAAAACACACCACTTTCAATATAATTTACATTATTGTTTGGTGTACTCTGATTGGCCAGCTATCCATTGGCAGAATGCCTCAAGCGTGTGACCATAATGTTACGCCCCTTAACAAACTGTGATGACGAGTCCCAGTATAGAACAAGACTCCAGTCCAGTCCAGCTGCTCTGCTCGTGCACATCCCATCATCGATTCTCTTCTAGCAGTTCAGTCAATGTACTGTTAGGAGTAACTGAATAACTTGGGATATTGGTTTATTTCATGTGAGGGGGAGTGTCAGGCACATTTATAAACTGAATAACTTAAGTAATTTGTGGATTAGTGTGTACTGAAGACGCAGACATCACTAGATGAGACAAAAGCAATACAACCCAAACAATGAATGCGTTACATCCAGTGTGGACATAATTAATGATTATAATGACTTATACTGTTTTTTTACACATTGAGTTCGGTGTGATCGGAGAAATGACAATCAACAAGCGCTACTCTACACTGCTCAAAACTCATCATTGGCAAATTATTTAAATATAAAAAATGTAACTTTACACACAGGTAGTGTTGCTTTCGTCAACGAAAATTATGACTAAATATTATGGTCATCGAACCTTTATCATGTGATGAAAACGAGACGAGACGAGACGCAACGTAAATGCTGGTCATGTGACAATGACTATAATTAAATGTATAATGCTATATTGTTGACTAATAAAAACGAGACTAAAGGTGGTTTACAAAATGAAAAAAAATATGTGAAAATGTCCCTTCATTTTCGTTGACCAAAACGAGATGAAATGAAATGTTATAATGTTAATTCTTCTCGTTAGTCGTGTTATTATTATTTTGCAGTATTTTTGTTTCTTACTCCAAGGGCTGCATCAGGTTGCACTGCGCAGACGCAGGCAACATCACTTCCTCAAGCCCCACTCGCGGCATAATTTAGAAGACAACAACAATCAAAGTTAAGTGGCAGTCACACTGCACTTATCGTTCCATTGACTTCCATTCATACGCATGCGAATGCATCAGACTTGAAACGCAAGCTCATGCGAAAAATTTCCAGGGGGGCAGAGTTTCATGTTTTATTGAAGCATCCCTGGGTGCCACCATTGGCTAGCGGACCCCCACCTGCTGTTAGCATTCCATTGACTCCCATTCATTTTGACGTCACTTTGACAGCGAATAACTTTACATCTGAGGTGTTTAAAGACTCCATTTGTCCATTCATTATTTCTAAAGAAACACGAAAATATATAAAAGGCCCCATTACTTTGTATCTTACGTTGTGGCCCCATAGAAGCAGTTTTTGTAAAAATAGGCTAACGATTGCATCATAACGTCTCGGTTACGTATGGTAACCCTCGTTCCCTGAAGGAGGGAACGGAGACGCCACGTCGGTGACCGATGAATATGGGATATCGCTTCGATAGACCAATCTACTTTGAGTGTAAACTAAACGAGCCAATGCACAGTGGCATGCAATTATTGCATCCAGCTGCTGCTGATCACTGCGTGAGTATAAGGGAGCAGCAGGTGCAATACATACCAGTTTTTCGCTGAGGAGCCGAGCCGGGGACCCGGCAGCTCAGCGGCGGTACAGCAACCATGGCGACGGGACGTGGCGTCTCCGTTCCCTCCTTCAGGGAACGAGGGTTACCATACGTAACCGAGACGTTCCCTTTCAGTCGGTCACTCTCGACGCCACGTCGATGGCCTTAACAACTGGGTGAGATTGGATAACACTGGGAAAACGTACCCGGTCCGCTTGGAGCCGGGACACTGCGGTAGCCCCATCCTTCCTGAAGGAGGTCTCGGAGGCAAATACACATATAGCATCCATTTAGGAGTATACGGATAAATTTGAGGTGATTAGAACCCTCTTGGGAAAGCAGAAGTCTGCCTTATATATATTACCTATACCGTGGACTATACACATATGAGTACCGCTTAGGTCTCAATATGGAACCCACCCTTCCATGGTTCTCACTGATTCATCATGAAGGTCTGGCGCCGGATGTTCCGCCGCGTCCAGCTGCTTAGGGTGATGGAGGATCTCAACAGGGTGTACAATACGGACACTCTGGAGCGGTTTAAGCAAGCCGACACTAACCGGGGCCTCTCCGTGTCACTACCCGTTTGAGGTGAGAACACAGGAGGATACCGGCTCTACACGAAGGCTATAGAACCTAGCGAACGTGTTAGGGGTCCCCCAGCCCGCAGCTCTACAAATATCTGTCAGCGAGGCGCCACGAGCCAGCGCCCAGGAGGATGCAACACTTCTAGTTGAGTGAGCTCGCAACCTGAACGAGCAGGGCACACCCTGAGCCTGATAAGCCAGGGTTATGGCATCCACAATCCAGTGGGCCATCCTCTGCTTAGAGACGGCACTCCCCTTCTGCCGGCCTCCGTAACAGACAAAGAGCTGGTCTGAGGTCCTGAAGCTTTGTGTCCGGTCTACGTAGCACCTTAAAGCTCGGACGGGACAAAGCAAAGCCAGGGCTGGGTCTGCCTCCTCCAGGGGCAGCGCTTGCAGGTTCACCACTTGGTCTTTGAAGGGTGTAGTGGGAACCTTGGGCACGTAGCCAGGCCGGGGCCTCAGGATTACCTGGGAGTCAGCCGGCCCGAACTGTAGGCACGAATCGTCGACCGAAAATGCATGCAGGTCCCCTACCCTCTTGATGGAGGCCAGTGCAAGCAGGAGCAGAGTTTTAAATGAAAGAAACTTTAGCTCAACTGAATGCAAAGGCTCGAATGGGCCCTGCTGTAGTGATTTAAGCACTAGAGACAGGTCCCAAGAGGGTATACAGGGGGGCCGGGAAGGATTTAACCTCCTGGCCCCTCTAAGGAACCTGACGATGAGGTCATGCTTACCCAGAGACTTCCCATTCAAGGGGTCATGGTAAGCAGCAATAGCGGCAACCTGGACTTTGAGGGTGGAGGGAGACAGCCTTCGCTCCAACCCTTGCTGCAGAAAGGATAGCACGACCGCAATCCCGGGAGCATTGCTCGAGACAGCTTGTCGGCTGTACGATTGAGCAGGCCTGGAATGTGAATGGCACGAAGTGACCTCAGAACCTTCTGACTCCAAAGGAGGAGGTGGCGAGCGAGTTGCGACATGCGACGGGAGCGCAGACCACCTTGTCGGTTGATGTACGCAACGGTCGCAGTGTTGTCCGTTTGGACCAGCACATGCTTGCCTCGTAAGAGACCTTTGAGACGGTTCAAGGCAAGTTGTACTGCTAGCAACTCTAGGCAATTGATTTGCCAATGCAGCTGCGGGCCATCCAAACCCCTGAGACTGCATGCCCGTTGTACGTGGCCCCCCAGCCGGTGGTGGAGGCATCCGTGTAAACCACAGCATGCCTGGAGATCTGCTCTAGGGGCACCCCCGCCCGGAGAAATGCAAGATCTGACCACGGACTGAGGGTTTGGCGACAGGCCGACAGAACGACACTGTCGCTCGGCTTCGAAGCGAAAAGCTGGTATGCATTGCACCTGCTGCTCTCTTATACTCACGCAGTGATCAGCGGCAGCTGGATGCAATAATTGCATGCCAATGTGCATTGGCTCGTTTAGTTTACACTCAAAGTAGATTGGTCTATCGAAGCGATATCCCATATTCGTCGGTCACCGACGTGGCGTCGAGAGTGACCGACTGAAAGGGAACCTGGGACTCTCTGTCGCAATAGAGAAATTACCTTATGGACAGGTGGAGAAGCTCGCAGGCAATCTTTTACTGTCTATGAGGCTATCGGGGGGACGTGGAGGCATAACGTCAAGGGAGAAGCCCATAGAGAGTCCATAAAAGCAACGGGACAAACTTATTCAACAACGTTTGCAAGATTCGCTGGGTGATTCAGATTTCTCTTGGTACAGCGATTAGAAGACTTATAATTGTCAGACAGGTTGCCCATGTGACATCTACGTCATCAAGCTCAGTTTGAGTCTGCACAGTTCGCTCGACCACCAGGAAGTGCATGCTTCTAATTGACTTCACTTGTCTCAGTTGAATCCAATGGGGTCGCTGTGTCCATTTCTTTTATTGTCTATGAAAATTTTGCATTTCGCTGCGTTCCAAAGTTCAAGTTTGGTGAATTCTGACCTGTGAATTCGCATCACGTGAGGATGTGGGACCAGTAGAAGATTGTTACGTCACTGCGTGGCGTCTGTACAGAAATTCTAAATTTTATTTTATTTATTGTTTTAATTTAAATGTATGTGTGTGTACTTCTAACATGTTTGGTTTGCAAAAGAAATGTTGTAAATTCAAATCAGAGATTATTCTGTGTCTGGAATGGATGTATTCTTGAGTCTATAAGATATCAACAATATAATAAGATAGCCTTATTTGAAATGGGTTTGGCTAAAATAAAATTTTGGTTTTATCTATTCTACTAGGTACTTGTACTATACTGACTGGGTTAAATAGAATGGCATTACTAAAAAGAGACTAAAATACAATTTGCATTGACATAAAATGTCTAAAATGTCATCAGTTTTCGTCGACTAAAACTCGACTAGACTAAAAAGAGTATGAACATGACTAAAACTAAAATTAAAACAGGCCACCAAAAACAAGACTACACACAGGCTGTGAGTCAGAAGCGCCAGACTGTCCTTGCAAAGTTGTAAGTGTCCCAATTTATAGAAACCACAGAAACCACTTTGTGCCACAGATGCATTGTAGGCTACTGGTCCAGGAAACAGTCCTCATCCTCCATAAAATGCACAGCACACATCTGAGTATTTGGGTTAACTGTTCTGGAACAGTGTTGTAAATACAACTTTACTGTTGTAAAGACAACAGTAGTCCGGCGCAGAGATAAGAAAAAGAAAAAAGCCCAAGATGAGGCCCGTGCATCACTTTTAGGTACTTTTATAATCCTGTTAAACTTCTTTGGATTTTGATAACATTAAGTTAATAACGTGTTTTAATGTCGGTTATAATATCGCCGCTGCATCTGATTTAATATTCTCTTACAGTTTCAATGTTCTGTTTAATTCATTTTATTCAAATATCTATTAATATTACCCTTTTTGCGACATAAATGCTAGCCTCTATAATTTCTTCAACAAAATCATGTGGACATCACGACCCTTACAAAAACTAATCCTTGTTTTTATTGAAGTAAAATTTTCTTGTGTGTCATTTCTGAATGCTTGAGACTATAAAATCAAACATACTCTACAACTCTATTAGTGAAATCATAGCCATAGGGACTGTCTAGATACAATTGTAATTTGTAAATAATACAATTTAATTACAGTTTATTTATTTACTTTTATATTTTATTAAAGTTCTATTTTGACCCCTATAGTAGGTGTTTTTTATTTATTTATTTCCATAATAGTTTGGGGAGGGGGCACAACAATACAATTCAATTCTGCTTAGGGCACCCATTTGGCCAGCAGTGACACTGCATACGTTAAAATCCCCAATATCCCTCTCACGGGACACTGCACTTATACACAAAAAAAAATAAAAACAAAATATAAAAAAAAATAAATAAATAATTTGCTTTAAAGCCCTACTGGTTATTTAAATGTTTCATTTGTGTGCTGTTCTGACATGCGCTTTTTTTTCTGATCACACTCAAAACGTGCGCAGGAAAACAAAAAACCCTTCAAACTGTGCCTGATTACTGAACTAAGTTATGTTTTGTGCTAATACTGTCAAAACACACAAGGTTTATGTATAGCCTCAGTTGGTTATGTCTAAATGAAAGAAACAGATGCATGTCTGTATATTAGATGCGTGCAGGTCTTAAAGAGACAGTACTGAATATGCTGCCCATGTAATTAAAGGGATAGTTCACCCTAAAATGTAATTTCTGTCATTGTTTATTCACTCACATATTGTCCCAAACCTACAGTATATTGATTTATTTCTTGTGCTGCACACAAAAAAGATATTTTGAAGAAGCTGATAACCAAACAGTTGCTGGTCCATATTGATTTTGATAGTAGGGGAAAAAAACTGTTTGATTTTCCACCTTCTTCAAAATAGAGTTTATGTTTATCATAAGAAGGAAACTCATTCAGGTTTAAAACTATTTTTGAGTGGGTACATGAAGATATAAAAAATGAAACACTTACCTATTTAAATTTTTGGTTGAATTATTCTTTTAATGTTAATAAAACCCCAAACACAAAAGGAAAAATCACTCAATACTCTTGACTGAAAAACTTTAAAACTGTTGCTATAATAGGATCAGTGTATATTGTGTTTTATTTTTACTTGTTCATTACATTTTTTGAATGCTCCCAGTAAATACTACTGTACCTGCAAAACACTGCTTATTTATATTTGTATATTATGTGTATTTGTAATTTGTATCTTTAT
This sequence comes from Carassius carassius, assembly GCF_963082965.1. NCBI lineage: Eukaryota > Metazoa > Chordata > Actinopteri > Cypriniformes > Cyprinidae > Carassius > Carassius carassius. The sequence goes on from NC_081771.1 coordinate 29,641,250, forward strand.
TCTAGTTTTTAAAAAAAAATAAAGATAAAATAATGACAAAGATTTTTATCTTCTCCCACTTTGGCCTAAATATCCACCATACTTTTTCATATTTTGTTACCTTAATGTAACAAGCTTTGTCTTTTTTTATAGGGATATTAGTTTGGCTGTGATGTTCAAACAGCTTGCAAAATAGAAAAACCTTCATGAGACAATGACAATCATATATATATGATATTTCTAAAAAAAAACATTGACATTTTTGCCATATCACCCACCCAATCAAACCAATACAGCCCCCCCCCAACCATAAATTAACCACAGCAAAATCTTCTCTGAGAACTCTATGACAACTGCATAGCAATGCCCTGACAACTCCAATAACATCATGACAATTATTTTTGCACAGTCAAACACCATTTCCTTCAGAAAATATAAAAAATATGCTTGGCTTTAATGATGTGTGAGGTTGGCTTTCTTTTTTCTTGAATTTCCTAGGCTGACAGAAATGCAGACTGGCACAGTCGGCCCTTCTTATCTCCCCGTTTCATTCTGACGTGAACCATACACTGATAAAATGTGATCTCATTAAATAACAAACAGCCAGGAAAAAACAAAACGGAAGGAAAAACACAACAAAGGTAGCAAGGAGTAGCTGTCTACAAAGTCACACTAGGAGATTTAAAAAAGTTTTTTTTAATGTCAAATATTCCCAGCTACTAATTAAGAAGCAATGAGAAAATAAACAATGCTGATGACAAACAATTTCTTTCAGTTTATTTTTTGTTTAATGCAGGTTAATTTATGCTTTTTGCCGTTATTCAAAGACTTGGAGGATTAATTAGCACAGAACGGTTGATAGCTTGTTGCATTCTCTGTCAGCGTCCGCCATCTGTAGAAGCACGCTGATTAATGAACAGGTGCGTTCAGATGTGCTTTCATCAGGCTTGCTGAGACAAGCGACTCACACCTCCTAATCTGCTGCTGGCTGCCGTACAGAAGTCCCATTTGCTCCTCACCCCATCATAAAAAACTCAAAATCGTCTTTTCTTTGCAAGCTCTAAGTACTAAATGCAATTAACCAATGATCAGAGATACAGTGATTCATTTTACAATTCAAAGGTTAAAGAGCAGGTTGAAATACAAATCAAATTCACATTGGGCTTCAAACATTAAACACGGCATGAACAGATTTCTGTGTAAATCATCGTAAAACTATAGTTTATGAACTATTTGCACAGGAATTTGGGTTGCACTTTATTTTACAGTACATTTACTTACATGTACTTAAAGTGTATTTATCTAAGAAAGTTCCAGTAATACAGGGTAACTACACAGGGTAGGGTTAGGTTTAGGGGTAGGTTCAGGGTTAGTACCTAGTTATTACATAGTTATTGTAATTACTATAATAAGTACATAGTATGTACATGAGGAACAGGACTGTAAAATAAAGCGCTACCGGAATTTGTTTAGATTGCTGTGTCCATGAAACACATAACATTGGTTTCAACACATCAATTTACATAAGAATGGATCTACAAATTCATTCTGCTTGTTCATAATCAAGGCTCACTCTGATGTAAATATTCAATATTTGAACTCAAAGAGGTTTCTGTATACATAGGAAGTCATGTTTTGGAAGAAGATCAAATGTGTGTTTTTTGAAGAGTATAGTTATGCTCACGTTTTCGATCAGTTCTCACATTCATTGTCACTTTTAGTTTAGGTTTCTGTCCAAATAGTTCATAAAAATATGACTCAAATTGTCAAATTAAATTTAATGCAACAATTTACATAAGAATCACAGTTTTTTATGGAGTATAAGTCTATCTTGTGTTTTAAGCTGTCGAAGTACTTAAGAAAAAAAAATGTTGGGAAACACTGTTGTAAACAAAATGATGCTACGTCAAGAACAGTTAGCAAAGAGTTTGTTAGCATACAGTTTGCAACAAAGTAGTTTATTTGACATACCAAAGCCAGATGTTAGACTAGAGAAAAGAAGTGCAGATGTATTTTTGCTAAAGATGAGGTATATGTGTGCACATCTGGAAATAGATGATGTCTTCTTAAAATGAAGTGTGGCTAGCTGCAGTCCATTAATAGCATGCTAAAACAGAGGATTTTTAATTGATCCTGTGCAGGTGTTTGTTCAGGCAGCTCTATGGTGTAGGTTAGAGTATCTAGCATCTAATTAGTTCTGGGATTTCACATCTTCCTGCTCAGTTTTTAAAGCTTGGATGATATTAAATGCACACATTAACATGCTATCTCTCTCTTTCTGTCTTGCAGTGTGTAGTTGTTCATGAGTTTGTGCACATATATTTCACAGCGTGAATGTTTTATATAGGATGTTTTTCAGTATAATACATTGCATATGCAATTACATATTGTTCCTTTTGGAGTTGAAGCAGAGAACTGAGAGAGAGAGAGATAACAAATAATCAGTAGTAAGCAGAAAAATAAGAGCAACGTTAAGACTATGGAGCTTATTGTGGTTGAACCCCAAAAGCTGGCACCTTACTGACAAGAGGCAGCCATCAGTGTCAAGACAGGTGAACAGCTGCTTGGAAGAAGAACCAACTCAATTTCAACCTCCACTGACTGCTCTGGTCAACACAGAATCATGTTCCAGCCTATAGGTGCTTCACATTCCCTAACAAATGACAAGATACAAGTGAACACAATGAACCACACTAGCATACATTCAATAAAGAGTCAATTATACTGAAGATAGATTTTAACTAAAACGTTAAACTGTCTTCCCACAACAAGAGCACTTTTCAGTTGTATCAAACTATCACACACACACACACACACACACACATACACATACACATACACACACACACACACACACACACACACACACACACACACACACACACACACACATATGTATTATAAAGTGAATCAGTGATCAATCAATTATATTGTGCTAATCCTTCAACACCCCCACCCCCCTTATGCATTTTGTTTCATAATTTTTTTTTCATTTGGTAGATAATATAGAAACTGATACATTTTAAGAATTTTCAATAATATTGAATATTTCAGAACATTAAGTCAACAAATAATATATGCATACAGTACTGTTCAAAAGTTTGGGGTCAATAAGATTTTAAAATATGTTTAAAGAAGTCTGCTCACCCAGGCTAGATTTATTAAAAACAGTAATATTTTGAAATAATATTACAATTTAAAATAGCTCTTTTATTAATGTAATTTATTCCTGTAATTCAAAGTAGAATTTTCAGCATAATTACTCCAGTCTTGTTTTGCAGCTCAAAAAAAAAAAATAAAAAAAATAAAAAAAATAATAATAATAATAATAATAATAATAATAATAATTTCTTATTATCAATTGAAAAGGGGGATGTGCTGCTTTATATATATATATATATATTCTTATTTTTTTGATGAATTTAAATATGTTATGACATTATGGCCCGGTTTCACAGACATGGCTTAGCATAAGCCAGGAGTAGGCCTTAATGTGTACTAGTTAAACTGGGGCATTTAAGTACCTTTCATGAACGTGTCTTAAAATAAGCTTAGTTAGTCTGAGACTACAGAGTCCTGGAGTAAATTAAGTAAGCTTAAATGAAAACACCTGGGATAGGCCTGATTAAGTTGAGTATAAGCACATGCCGTTGGGCTGATGGTGCTCATAAAAACCTGGAATGGACCAGAAAACATTATTATCGGTGTACATTTTGACACAAAGCAATGGCAGATGCAAAATGAATTCGTTCCAAAAACTTCAGTGAGTATGAAAAAACACTACTGAAACAAATTTTGACCAACCATCCAGTTATTGAACCTTAAACTGGCTTTAAAACGACAGAATGCAGAGATCAGAAGACAGCGATTTACTACTGGTGGTGGACCACCAAATAAAGACAAAACTGATGAATTGAGTGACTTGCTGTCTGGAATAATACAGCACCAGCAACCTCTGGATGGTATACCAGATGATGATCACTTGAACAGTTCAGATGAAGATCTGAGCACAAATGGTATGTTAGAAAGAAATTGATTTCTTCCTTTGGTACATATATTCCACTCTGTCAATTTTTATTCTTCTTTCATTGTAAGGATCATGTGAATTTATTTGTGCCTCTGTTTTTCCCCACAGAAGAAAGGAATCTGAACGGGTTGGAAAAGCCAGAGCACAGTGAGTGTGTGCCTTCCACATCTGCTCCTGCATCCCTGAGAAAAGATGCTGCCACCACTTTTCAGCAGAGAACAAGCAAGATGACCATCCATGAAAAGTTAGCCAGAGAATTTCATGAGGAAAAAATGAAATATCTGAAGGAAGAACATGAAATAAAAATGAGAATTCTACAGGTTGAATTGGATATGAAGTTGGAAGAAAGAGGTATGATCCAAAAACGATACAGTAAGGAGGCAATTGTGATTACCAGCCATGGTGAACAATATGATGTATAAACAATAAAAACAAAAATAAACATTTTGTCATTTAGATATTCATGACTGAGTGTATTTAAACAACCACAAACTACATTTTCAACCAGTATTGGTTTAGTAATTTTTTTTAATTTTGCGGCACACTATTTTAATTTTGTACAGAACAAAAATTATCAAGGCAAAATAAGGCATAATGAATACATTCCATATTGAAATACATCTCATCTAACTGAAGTGCTGCAATGTGAAAGCAACTCTGTGTGCAAGTCCTCGTTGGTCACTGGCTGCCTCAGTCATGGGCACATCTGCTTCATCGTCATCTTCCATTGGAGGATCAGGACAGCAGCGCTGCTTCAGGTAGTTGTGCAGCACCGCTGTAGCAATGATGACCTTGCAGCATCTCCTTGGCCTGAAGCGAAGAGTATTACATAAACACTGGAATCGATTTTTCCATATTCCAAACATGCGTTCAACCATGCCTCTTGTTCGGATATGAGCTCTGTTGTATCTTTGCTGCTCAGCTGTTGTGGGATTTATGTATGGAGTGAATAAAAAGTTACTCTGACCATATCCACTGTCACCAAGTAGAAGTCCACTATACTGTCCACTCTGAAACTGAGCACATAATGAAGAGTTGACAAAAATCCTTGAATCGTGAGTTGAACCTTTCCAGCGCGCAACAATGTTTGAAAACTCTAAATTAGGTGTGCATACACCCTGAACGTTGATAGAAAACCAGTTCCTACGGTTCCTGTACTCCTCAGCATCAGGGGTTGATGGACACTTGACAGGAACATGACATCCATCTATACAGCCAATGACACCTGGGAAGTGCCCATATTCATAGAATTGCACTTTATATTTGGCTTGGTCAGCAGCATCAGGAAACTTTATGTAAAGACTCCTCAGTTCACAAATGGCTCTGCTGACTTTGTGAACTATTCTACACACAATTGCTTTATTGGCACCACACAAATCACCAGTTTCACGGTGAAAGGTCCCGGACGCAAAAAACCTCAGTGTGAGCAGAACTTGGAGAGAAATGGGTAAAGGCCTTCCTCTCAGAGACAGACAGGAAAGTCTAGGCTCAAGCAAAGATATTATCTCCACTGCATTTTCCTTGGACATACGAAAGCGGTCTTGAAAAGCTGTGTCATCAAAGTAATGTAATGGATCACTCCTATCCACAAGTACTCTGGCTGGCCTCTGTTGTGCATGTTGGTTTTCATTTAGATATTCCAAATATTCCATGCTCCCTCACAAACAGTACTAAGCAGGAGTTAAACCTGCCTCTTTGAAGGATTAATTTAAGATTCAATTTAGTCATAGACTAGCTATAATCCTTCCTCTTGCAATCGGCTTTGTTTAATCCAGAACAGGCTAAATCTTTGACTATTTTAATATATATCTGTGCAAGTCGCTTTGAGTTAAGACAGCTCAAGTGGGCAGTTTAGTCTGGGACTAGGCTTAAGCCATGTCTGTGAAACCGGGCCTAAGCGTTTATTTACTGTCACTATTTTTGATGAACTTAATATGTCCTTGTTTAATATATTTTGAATTTAATCATTTAGCATATGCTTTTATCCAAAGCGACGTAGCTATGTTTTTTTTTACATTTAAAAATATAAAAGTGCTAGTATTAGTTGGTCAAGTTCTGTCGAAAAAGATTGTCTTTAGAAGTTTATTTAAAAATGACTAAAGACTTTGAGATTGGGAGGTCATTCCACCAGCTGGGCACAGTCCAGGAAAAGGTCAGTGAGAGTGATTTTGAATCTCTTTTGGGATGGGACCACTAGGTGCCATTCACTTCTGGAGGGCGCATAAGTTTGAACTAGTGAGTTTATTAGTGCAGCGCTAGTGGTCGTCTTATAGGCAAGCATTAGTACCTTGAATTTGATGCGAGCGTCTATTGGTAACCAGTGTAACCTGATGAGGAGAGGAGTAACGTGTGCTTTTTTTGGCTCATTGAAGACCACTCTCACTGCTACATTCTGGATCAGTTGCAGAGGCTTAATAGAAAATGCAGGAAGGCCCGTCAGGAGAGCATTACAATAGTCCATTCTGGAGAGAACAAGAGCTTGGACAAGATGTTGTGCAGCTTGCTCTGACAGGAAGGGTCTAATCTTTCTAATGTTGTGTAAGGCAAATCTGCAGGACGGGCCATTGTAGCAAAATGGTCTGTGTAGCTGATCATCAATCACAACACCTAGGTTTCTGTCTGTCCTGGAAGGAGTTATGGTTGATGATCCCAGCTCTATGAAGCAGTTGTTATGAAACGATGGGTTAGCTGGAACCACAAGCAGTTCTGTCTTAGTAAGGCTGAGCTGAAGGTGATGGTCCTTCATCCAGCTAGAAATGTCTCTCAGACAGGCTGCAATGTGAGCAGCTATCATCGGATCATCTGGTTAGAATGGGAAATAGAGTTGAATGTCATCAGCATAGCAGTGATGGGGGGGGGGCAAAGAAGAGAAGAGAAAATTTTGAAAAGTGTGTGAGATTCAGAACAGTTGTTAATTTTGTTGTGGTAGTATGTTGTGTTGGTTGTGAAGACATTTGCAGAGAAGAAAGAGATAATAAAAGTATTAATTGATATTATTTGTATTCATTTATATGATAATGAAAGTATTAATTTCTTAAATTAAATAAATGACCCCAAAACTTTTCAACAGTAGTGTATATTCATTTAAATATTCTTGAGCATTATAGGAAGGTCAGTGTGCATTAAATAAATGTTATCTTTATTTTACTGAACAAAAAACTGTGGAAGTGTTTGACTAATATTTCCATATGACTAAACCATTTTTTCCCCACTGTTAGATCTTCCGTAAGACGATTATGTGAAGTGTTGTTAAATTTAAGACATGTATGTTCATCCTGTTCTCCTACTTCAGCTCTTCATTTTGATATCATTTCAGATCATTAGCTTCTACGTCTGTCCATATGCTAATTAAAAGCAGAACCTTGCTGTCTTTAGCATGAAGACGCCGCAAAGTTGAAATATGATGTTAAACTTTGATCAAAAATGATCAAATAAAACTTACAGAAAATAAATAAACAAATAATCTCATAAATAAAGAAGCGTGACACCAACCCTAAATGTAACATTTCATTTAAGACAACCACTACCGAAATATCACTTAGCTTAAAAGAAACACAGCAAGAGTTTGACAGTAAATGTTTCAGAAGTAAACTACTTTTGCAAAACAGCTCTAGGGGTCTGTTAGACAACCACCATCGACTCTTTTACATTCACCTGAGACTAATCAACATGGACAGCGCTGGAACACATGCCTCATGATAGGCCTCGAATTAGCATGCAACACTCTCCTGCCAGTTTATGACATGGAGCATATTAAACGTTTTCCTTTAATTGTGTATTCTCAGATTGTGGGGCATTTGCATAGTGGTTGTTCGGTCAGAGAAAAAAACTGACTTGTTGTAGGGTGCAAAGGTGCTGCTCTCTCCTCCTAATGAGAACAGGCTCACATCTGCAGGGACCCCAGAAGCCCTCAGCCGCCACCCGTCATATTCAACGCAAACAGATTTAGCCTGCGGCATCTGATTCACTCTTTTTCCTCTGCTGTATAAAACAAAGGCTTTTATAGTTTTGAGAGTTCTCAAACATTTTCAGCTAGCTCAGAGCTGCACCCCAAGGACCTGCTTCTTTTGCTGGTAAACCCACATGTAAATCCCTCATGATATTTTGTTGTTTTTATTATTTAGCTATGTGAACAGTGGAAAGGGGTGAGATATTGATAAGGAACTATTGATGCATGGATCCAGAACCGATATATCAGACAACCACATGATAAAAATGTCCATTAGAACACGGAAGATATTTGGATCGCTAACCCTAACCCTAACCTAAAAAATGCAAAGACTTTCATGAATTTTAACTGTGGCTTACACATTTAAAATGCATGAAAGTCTTTGCATTTTTTAGGTTTCCAATGAAAACATGATAGATATAGATTTATAGGTAAATGTTGTGAAAACAGCTTTTGACTTGAGCGAGACTGACAACAGAACTGAGAGTGTGTGTTTGGGTGGTGTTAATTCCTGTCCTGTCTTTAATAAACTGCAGACATGGTCCACTAAAGTCAGGTGTGTCATGGAGTTCTTTGTGGTAAGAGTCTGCTACATATGTATGTATTTATTTCTTTTTCATTCTGTGGTGGAAACATGCTTCCATAGACATGAGTGTAAATAAATGTGAGAATTTTAAATTTTTGGTGAACAATCTCTTTTAATCTCTGTAAAAGTATAATTGTACAGTTCTGCTCATAAGTTTACACACCCTTTGCAGAATATGCATCATGGGCCACATGAAAATTGCATGTTGTTATTATTATTATTAATAATATTATAATTTTTATTATTTAGTACTGTCCTGAATAATGGACTGGTAAACTTGTGAACTGATTAGACACAAATTAATGTGCACAGAATCATACATCTTTTGGTTAAAGCCGAGGGCAACTTTAAATAACACATACATTTCAACAACATGCAAGAAGCGACAGAATATTTAATGATTTTGCTAACCAGCCCTTCAGGTAGGGGTTAATTTTCATGTATAGACAGCTAAAAATGATTCCAACAGGTTTCCCCAGAGCAGCAGAGAAGTCATTGAATATTTTTTATGCATTACTAGAAGTAATGATGATGCCTTCTGAAAAAGAAGTGAGGTCAATCTTTGTTGAAAAATGAAAATCTTATCAAGAGCTTCATATGGATACGTCATCAGGATGACTGAGAATACGCCCTCAGGCATATGTGAGTCGAGAGCATTCTGGATCCAGCATAAAGAACAGATTTCTCAGGTATAAAGTCACAAGAAACACATGAAATATTTACCACTATTACCCAGGAGAAAAATAAATTAATATATAAAATTATTTTAACAAACATTGGTACAGAATGTTGTGGGCAAGATGGGCATGTTATCACACTATGTAGGTTAAGTTTTCAATTAAAAAAGCATATTTTAGATTATCTATTGGCTTTTCAGCAACATTTAAACTGTTAAACATTAATGCAGAACAATACAATTATGTAAAAGGTGACATACAAAAAAAATAAATAAAAAAATAAAAAAAATAATATCAATCTGTTGTTGCCTCCAGCAGAAATAATGAAATAAATGACAACATTTAAAGGGGTCACATGGTTCGATTTGTCCTTTCTCTTTCGGAGTTTTACAAGCTCTTGGTGCATAAAGAAGATCTGTAAAGTTGCAAAGACTAAAGTCTCAAATCCGAAGAGATATTCTTTATAGAATTTAAGAGTCAACCACGCTTACCTAAAACTGCATGTTCTAACACGCCCCAACATGTCTACATCACGATGTGGGAAGATTTGCATAACAAAGATCAAATGTTCACACAAAGTGCCATGTTGTGGAGAAGCTGTGTTTCTCATTGTGAATGCCTCTCTTATAATGGGTCTTATTGTTTTTGTCTTTTCGCACATGGCATCACAGTATGGTGAGGGGCGTAATATTTCCATCACACGTTTGAGGTTTTTGACAATCACAACGCAATGGATAGCTGGCCAATCAGCGCACACCGTTTCAGAACAATGAGCTTTGTAAACATCAACGCGTTTCAGAAACAGTACAGTGCAGTACAGTATGTTGAAAATAATGTACATATATGAAAATATGTACATATACATATTGCATTACACCAAATACACAATACCAAAATACATAATGTTCTTTTTAGCAATGTCATATGACCCCTTTAAAACACATGTGACAACTTGCCCCATTATACAGTAAATGTGTTCTGACATTACAAAAAATAAATTTGCCCAAATAACACAGTTCTACCCTTAAATTAAAATGTATCTCCATTAGTAGACTGTTGTCTGAATATCTGTCAATGTTATTGTTTTTATTTGCCTCCCAAATGGCTTTTATAAAATATCATAAATTTTGAATTTTAAACAGTTTTGAATTTGATTTTTGAAAACATACAAAATCATACAATGAAAAAAAATGGCATACTCCCTGAGTAGGTACTTGTTTTAAATAAATTTTATAATAATAATAAATAATTTACGATTGTTTAAAAAAACAAATTTATGTAGGAATGTATCCGGATGTACGACAATCGTTTATGTTGCTTCTTTGCCATTCACAAATCCTTTACCGTGGCCTCATAGGAGAAGTGTCCTTTGAATGAGCACTTCAAAAAATATTAGCTCATCTGAATAATTTTTACCTACTGTTTTATGTGTGTCTAATTGTGCGATTTCAGATGCAGCCATTGTGTAAATTGATTTTTTACACAAAATCTTCTATATAACCCTTCTCTATAACCCTTGCGACACCTTCCCTATGTGACAAGCCTTGTCCTGGCATCCGACCTACTTACTGAATGTGTACTATTAACCACAAAATTTCCCAACTTTTTGTTAATTATTAAAAGCATTTTAATCTTTATTTACCATCAGTTGATCAAAACATGAATGCAATGCAACAGCTATTTACTGATCTGCTGCAGTAAGTCCCCTCTGTTTGTTCTGTTATGTAGAGAAAGACAGACTAAAATGATGCCACAGTTATGATGATAAAGGAAGGGTCTTTGGTGACACAAATGTGCTGTGGACAGCAAAATACTCTGTTGCTCAGGGGCATCAAGAAAAGAGAAAGTGTTATTTTTTTTTGTTTTGAAAAAGCAGAAAAAAGCAGAAGTGATTTTGAGACAGTATGATGTACCATGGCCTCAGGTGTTCAGAGAGAATAACTGAATGTGTGTCAGAGGGAAAAAACTGTGGGAAGGAAAGCCAGTTTAGGAGCTAAACATGGAGAGGGAAAAAAACAGATACTTCACTGTGAAAGGGGCGCTGGTGTCACAGGAGCTCATTTCAGTTGATGTTGTTGAAATGAATGCACATAAAAAACGCAATACAAATATATCTGTAAATCCAAAGAAAGTAATAAAAGAAGGAATCATAAATTGCAGGCGAGAGTTATTATTTTTTTTTTGCAAAATGCATCGTCATTGTACATGACTTGAAAAACAATATTTAAAGGAGCAGTCAATATTTACTCTCATGTCCTTATTATTTTAATTTTTTTTTGTGCAACACATAAGGAGAATTTCATCTTCACACGTTTATTTCCATTCAACTGCAGTTCATAAATTGTCAATCTTAATAGTGCATTACTTTAAGACTGTTATTTGCAACATCTCCAGTCTCATCAAATCTCATTCTTTATTATGCATAGGCAAACTGGTGCATTGCTGCAAGACGCACAAAAATCCATAAGGAGTTTTCAGCTTGTAAATTATGAATTAAATTAAGGTTTGAAACGTGTCTGGGCTACTTTTATTTCTATTGTTTTTGCCCTTTTGAAGTTTGACACACATGAATACCTGATATATAAATTGATCAAAAGTGAGAGTAAAAACATTCATAATGTTAAAATATTTCTATTTCTTTTTAAACATTGCTCTTCTGAACCTACTATTCATCAAATAATCTTGAAAAAACGGTTACACTTTCATTTAAGGCGTCCTTGTTACAGTGTAATTATACATTTAAATACTGAGTAATATTAATTAACTACATGTACTTTCCATATGGATAGGGATAGGATTGGAGTTTGCCTTAGGGTTACTTGTAATTATGCATAATTAATTGTTATTATAATAGTAAGTACATGTAATGTATAAAAAGGAAAGAATAAAATAAAATAAAGCACATAACTGTTTTCAACATTAATCATAAGGAAAATATAATATTATACAGTTACTTTGAATTGTAATACTATTTCACAATATTACTTTTTTTACTGTATTTCCAATCACATAAATGCAGCAGAAAATATAAATCAAGCATATGAATAAATGTGAGCAAATAAATTTATATATAAAAAAAAAACAATTCATGGCATAAATGTAATTAACTGCTGAATTGTGATTTGAATTATTCTAACATGTCTTTGTGAAGACTAATTTAACTGCAAACGAATAAAATGGTGGGAAACGGTTCAAAATAGAAGAGTTAAATATGGAAGATAGTATTTTACAGAATTCAAGTCTTGCGTGTGACAAAAATATTCAGTTTCCTCCAAATGTTTCTATAATTTTATACAGATATTTCCATGATCCGTTTCACCTTTATGCAGTTGTGTGACTTTGTTTAGAAGCAGGAGAACAGAATCCACAGATCCATGAATCCATATTCCCAGAGTCTCGATGAGGGATCAAACATTATCTCTGGAGCCGAATCTCAATATTTAATACTGCAATATCAAACATGAGGTTTAATAACTTTGTAAAGACTTCTTCTCAGTCACTTTTTTTATAGTGGCGAATATTTTATCTCCATCTCTTTTTGAATTAATTATTAACATCTCTGGAGTTCCCCTTCCAACATTGCTTAATTTTTTATTTCATTTATATGCTGTCTTTTTCTCAATTTGTTTCAAACATATGAAGGATGAAATAAGTCTCACTTGTCACATAATTTAAGCTGAGGGTGCTTGTGGAGTCGTTTAGATTTGTTTCATTACTGCTCTTAAGAGCGACTGCCAAGCCACGCTGACAAAAGTGTAAAATCCATTACAGTGTGCGAAAGCGATGAATCTTCCTGTATCGTTTTGCATTCTTTATGCGTGTATCGGCACCGTCATGGGGGATTCTCATGATAGCACACCATGCAGAGTGCAGCCCAGCACCCACATACACACAGACTGTTAATCATATGGAAAGATGGAAAGGCTGTACCTCATTAACCTACACACCGTGTTAATCTAGAGCATAAAGAATAGCTTTAAACCTCTTCACAGTTTCCTTGAATCATACATCTTGAGACGCCCACTCGGAGCATTTGGCGAAGATGCACAGAGCAGAACATTTAATAACATGATCTTTATACTTCATCTCTATGATCTTTAAAATTATTCAGGGGAGGTCGTAAATTATTATTATTTTCCACCGCACGCATAAAAATACCCTCAAGCATAGGTTAGACATTTAGAGAAAATAAGTACTCTTAGATCTATATGGCTATGATCAGAATATATAGTATCATGCTGCTGTTGTGTATGCAGTGTACAGTGTGAACACTGTGCCAGTTTTCTGTATTTATGTCCGGATAAAGTATTGGAACATAATTGTCTCCCACAATACAATGCTCTCAGCTTGACCTTCCATCTTCGGTGTGACATATAAACTGGAAGTAATTACAGTCATGCTTTTAAAAAAAGCTTTTTTAACTCGCTGGGTCACATTCACTAATAAATGCATAGATCATTCACATTCATCTGCATGGGAACTTCTCAAAAAAAAAAGAAAAAAAAAGTAATAATTCACAACACGTGCATATGCATATTAATTTATTCTTAACCCTCTGAGGTCTAAAGTTATTTTTTGGGCCTGGAGAAGTTTTGTCATGCCCTGACATTTGTGCTTTTTTCAGTTGCTTATACACATCTAAATGGCTAAAGTCTAATCTCACTGTAATCAGCCCAAACTGGGCTATAATAATATGTGAGCAGCATGTATGCACATGATTGTGTTTTTGAGAAAACAACAAAATTATGAGTGGTTAGTTAAAAACTAAAAATGTTAAATCACTTGAATAAGGCCATAAAACACATAAAGAACATTGGTTCCCAGGACTTTTGAGAACTGGAGCTTGTAGCCTAGAATTTTTCTCTCTAAATGATGTAAAGATCATCTTGTTTATTCACAGAAAACAATACTGATTTAAATTTTCTAAGACACTTTTTGTTTGTAAAAGTCATATGCGAGTAGGCGTCAACTATCATGAATATCAGTGGGATTTACACCTGAGAAGACAAAGGCCTGCATAGAGAGCTGCATAATGAGCCATTCAGTCAGGTTTGTGAATGAGAGGGAAGAGTTACAAGAAAGAATGTGAGGACAAAATAAATTTGTATAATTTTGTGTTTGTAGTTTATTTAGAATATATTTAATTATCCCACAACATAATTTAATATTCACTTGCTGTCACGGTTCATGAATCTCTCTCGTCTAGTGTGCTGTTGTGTGTGTGTGTCTGTGGGCATGGTCACTGATCAGCGATGATCAGCAGCGCCAGCTGGATTCAATTGTTTGTTCCCTTTATAAGTTTAGTAACCTGTGTTTCATGTTGTCAGATCGTTGTTCTTCCCGGTGTGTTCCTGTACCTGTTCCCGTATCTGTCTAGTTGGTTGGATTCCCCGCGTTGTCGTCGTTCTTCTGGATTACCACTCAGCACTGGATCACCGAGCACCGTCACGAAGGATTACTACACTGACCGGGTATTATTCGAGGGATCATCACTGGATTGAGCACCACCACCAGTTGTCCATCGAAGTCCCTGCGTCACTGTTTCACTCTGCCTTGTGTCCCCCCGCCTGTGCTTCTGTGTTACTAAATATTTCTGACCTTTGTGCTGATTTAATAAACAGCGTTTGCATTTACATCCTGTTTCTGTCTTACGTAACACTTGCGAGTGCAGTTAAACAGTTTATTAGGAACAATCAAAGCAGACTTTCAAAGCTGAATTTTTTGCATCATTACTCCAGTCACACAGTCCTTCAGAAAACCTTTTAACAATCTGATTTTCTAAAAAAAAAATAAACACACACACACACACATATATATATATATATATATAGTTATTATTATTAATGTTGAAACGAGCTGAGAATATTTTTTTGTTTGTTACATTTGTTACATTATATTTGTTACATTTAAATTATTTACATCAAGCTTTTGAATGGTGTAGTACAGTGGCGGTTTCTCCATTAGGGCGATTGGGTCAATGCACCACCAAAGGAAAGGGAGGGATTTTTTTCTTTTATATTCAACCACAGTGCTGCCTCTAAATAGTCCAATCAGCGTCAAGTCGCGTTTTGTGTTGTATCGCCCCTTTTTGGGCGATTTCTGTCAAACTTAGAATCACCCCGAGTGCTCTCATATACTTCCATTCAAATAGTTTCCATTCAAAATAATATTTTTGAACTGCAGGTACTGCAATGCAATCTCAATGAGTTCCAGGAGGGCTAGCCCTAACGTGCTTTCGTCATCGTGTGTAACCTTAATTTGTGTAACGACTGGTGGGAACAGTGACATCCAATAATATTTAAAAACTATTTTTAATTTTAACAAAAAAAAAAAAAATCTACTTTAATATCTTTATTAAATGTAAAAAAAAAAAAAAAAAAAAAAAAAATTAAGACTGGGACAGCTATGCCTTTGTCAGCTGAACTTGATCGACATCACGGTGAACGTTATACCTCAGCGCAGATTAATTCTATCATGTCATTGAAAGAAATACCATTCATTCGTTGTAGCAATAAGGATAAATTGGCAATTAATCAATTAGGACAACCAAGACCAATTTTATAGATCAAACAAGTATCTACAAAGGGATTTTCGAGGATGTGGTATATTGCATAGACAACTACAGGTGTCACTGACATGCATCATCTCTCGGAGAAAGTGAAAAAACACGAAATAGTGTATATTGTTATTGAAACTTAATAATGTTTCACTTGATTATACATTTAGTCAGGAATTATAGTTCGGAAAAAGTCTAACTAGTAAACGGTTTACACGTTATGTGAAAACTAGTACAAGTATATAAATATAAAAAGAAACTTACTCATGTTTATGATCTCTGCTGAATAAAGTGCTTCAGTCTTTTTTTCTGAGGAAATCCAAATCCTGAGGTAATCCACATTACATCTTTTTGGGGTGAATTGTGGTCTTCTTCCTCTCATTGCGACAGAAACTGTAAAATAAAAATAAAAACTTGAAGAACAGTCTCGCTGTGTTGTCTTCTGTTGTGTGGGTTTATTCAAGCTGCGCGCTTCAGTGAAACATTAGAATCTCAAAAGTGCATTCAGCACAGGGGCGTGGTCACAATAGAGGATAATGAAGGGAGACGTGAAAAACGGACATCACGTTGTTTTCATATGGATTACTTTATCACAGAATATTTATTTTCAGCAGCACTTTAGTTTAAAAGTTGACACCTCAAGCTTTCTATAGATATATATCTTAGGTCTCTTTGTTGAGCATTCACTGAGTTAGTTCATTTTAATGACGTGTTTGTAAATAAAGATCACTGCAGACAAAGGCTGCAGACAGCACACCTAATTTGTTATCTTTATTTTATAAATGCACAAAGTTTTGTTGTTATATATATATACAAAAAAAGTAGACCCTTTACAGATTCGATTAATGTATTGCTCTTATCTGTTCTATCTTACCTTGTTTGAATGTCAATATATTTGGAGTATTCTAAATGAGTGACTGCGTCTCTGTCAAGTTCTCAACCACCTCCATACAAGGGCTTTCCTTTTTTTTTTTTTTGAGTAAAGTCGACTTCAGGACATTTCAGATTTTTTTTTTTTTTTTTTTTTACAAAATATTGCATAAAAACGTTAAATATGTAGCAAAATTTGTCAAACTATTTGCAAAGTCACTGCATAATGCCTACTGTTATACATACTTAAAAAAATAAAATAAATTGTAGATGGTATACATATGTGGCCTTAGCCAATAGCTGGTAAGAAATGTCAACCAAATTGACTACGCCACCCCCACTATCTGGGATGGGGGACCCTAACAATGAGGACTTTAACACAGGCAGTTCAAATAAATGAACCAGAAGTCAGAGTGCAAAAAGTTGATACTTTATTAAAAGGACAGATACAATTCTTCACAGATATGGTGGTTGAAATAACCTGATTGGTAGCACTGTTGTTCAGAAAATATTTCACAAACTTACGAGAATAAAACAAACCAAAACCTCAAAAGAACCAAAAACAGATAACACAACAACCACACTCAATTTAAGAAAACATTAAACAAAAAGCAAAATGAATGAAAACAATGCACCAAACAATCAGAATTAAATTTAAGAATAATTTATAATTAAAGAAAAAAAAAAATGAATCTAACCTTTGAATTAATTAAGCTGAAAATTATAATGCAAATCAAATTATATAATAGAAGACAACGAGAGATATGGCACTCAAAATAAACAAATCAAACTAAAATCATAAACTGGAAAATACACCACATGGGAGGAAACAAAAATCAAAACCCAATAAAAATCAGAACCAAATCAAACCATATATCAAACACACAAACCAATAAGACCTCCCATACAGTGGTACACCAGTAAATAAGACAAAGATTTCAAAAAATTAATACCATAAAACGCTACAACGATGGCATGGATTATCCAATTAACAAAATGAAACAAAATAAAATCACAATTTCAGTGGGATAAGAAACGATGACCACCGCCCAAAGAAAGTTTTGAAACCTGTAATTAAAACCAATTCACATTTTATTACCAATAAGAATCAACATATTCTATCTTAAAACAAACGTGTAAAATACTCACATACTCAATACACTATAGTTCACTTGGTTGGCTGAGACGTAAGAGTCTCAATGAGAGGCAAAAGGGAGTTGTAACACAGTCTATTCCTTACAAACGTCCTTACAAAAATACACCTTCTAGGTCTTTAGCACCACCCTTTACATAAATCATTAATAAACTTAACCATGCACTCACGCCGAGCGTTCTCAGATCAACAAGTCATCGGCACAGGAATGATCCTAAAATACATTCACAGGTAGCCAAGCCCAGACACAGAGTGGCACTCACACTGCATTCTCCGAACAACAGGTCTTCAGCGCAGGAATAATCCTAAAACACATTTGCGGGCACATTATACTAACATATCTCCTATTAAGATCAACTCATAAAAAAAACTTGTTTACTCACATTGAATTCAAGTACAGCATTAACACACAAGCAGTTCTTCCAACGCGCCAGTAAATGGAGAGACCACACACACACGTGCATTAAGCGGAGAATGAGAACAACGCTCTTTCATTGACACCTGCGAAACTTTAAATGCGGCCGACCCAATCACCTCACCTGCCCACTTAAAGGCATAGCATACTCATTCTGGTTACACATATTGTGCAGTATTTAACACATAGTATGGGCAAACCATCTTTTGTCAGGATTTACTTGATGCAAAGTGTAGAAGTAGCACCTGAAAAGGTGTGGACAGTTGTTTATGCCTTACCTTACTGAATATGCATTTAGATGAGTTTCCCTTGCATGCGCAAAATTTATTGGAGGGGAGTATTATAATGAATCACGCAAAATGATTTACTTATAGTCAAATGACTGGTATTGAAGCCATTTTTTAACACCCCAAAAAAGTATGCCTCAAAGAAGGCGGTAATTTGTTCTGGTCTTGGTAGATTGTGCTGCTCATTATGGAAATGTTCTGGCTGTGTCTGTGTTCTTTAATGTGCGCATTGTCAATAAATCACCTGCTGAATTGTCCCCTCCCATTGGTGCTTCTATGGAATTGCACTAATTTGCCCTGCTTAGTAAATCTCACCCTTAAACAGTGTTCTGAACCCAGCTTATGTTTTTAGTTATAGCGTGATCTCTTGAAAAAAAACTAGTACTTTTTTTGTACATAGAATGACACTTTTGTCCAGTTCTGCTTGGGCCCTTGTGTTCTTCATAATATTTCCAAAGTATCTCAAAGGCTATAAATTTGAGTGAGCTATCCCCTTAAGCACTCTAAAAGTTCCAAAAGGGGTTTTCACGGCAATGGCATTCAAAAGAAGGTTGGAACATCATGGAACTACGGAACCATTATTTTTAACAGTTTAGCATTTTAGCTGTGTTAGCGTAAATGTCAAACACTGACAACATCTTAAATCTAACTTCACTGATGCTCTGTCAAAGACGTTATGTCAAAGTCAGTACGACATTCATCAGAAATGACGAATACGCTAAGGTAGCCCATCCACCACACGGACAAATCGATCTGTGGCAGCGAGACTATCAGCACACTGTCCGTCATTCAAACAAGCGGTTTCTCGAACTCTTGGAAAAACTACAGCGCAGTCAATATGTCAAAATCAGCATGCAGTTGCCCTGTGTTTTCCCTGGCATCTTAGAATGAAGCAGAGGCTCATTGTCACCTTCTGAGAATGCAAACAACAATCGATAGTTGATCCTTGGTCATCTGTGACTGTTGTGCAGATTTCTCAGGAGATCTCTGTGGTGATGATGATGCTTCGACTGAAGGAGCCCTGAGGAAGAGAAAGAACTCCAGCTCTGTCAGCAGATTGTCTTCTTGTGATCGAAGAAGAGTTTGACCCATGCCCGTATCCTTTGAGGATCTTTCATCCATTGCATTTGGTGAGCTTTTTCAAACTTCCACACACAGGTTCAATATGTCAATAAGCGGTCCGGGGGTGTCAGAGCCTGGGATGAAACGGTGAGAATTAGCCCAGAAAGAGATATCCCATCAGCTTTCACATTCCTCTAATCTCCACGGCACTCCGACTGTTCCAACTGTGCCTACGTAAAGACTCAAAATTATGCATTAACTAATCCAAATTGGCACGTGTAACAGGTCTTTTTAATTCTCTTTTGATGTGGCATATGGATGTGTTGTATTCTTTGCTGTTTTTTTTATTTATTTAACATATCTTCTGACCAAAAGTTTACCCCCCCCCCCCTTTATTTAAGTTAAAAGTTTCATAATACTGCTGGTATTTACAGCAGAATTTATTTCTTTTTACAATATTCACAAAAAAAAAATAAAAAAAAAATAAATATAAAATAAAGCAACAACAACAACAACATTTCTATTCCAAAGTAGAGAGTCAGTAATAATTTTTTTAAAGGGTTACTTTCATAAACAAACAAACAAACAAACAAACAAATATATATATATATATATTTATTACCAATCAAATTTTGGGGTCAGATTTTTTTTCTTTTATGTGTTTGAGAGAAGTCATTTATGCTCACATTTATTTGATAAAAAATGATTCTTCAGAAATAATTTTAATATGGTGATTAAGAAACATTTTCTTATTATTAATGGAAACATTTTTGCTGCTTCTGTAGCGTTATTTGAGTAGAAACTGAAATTTGAAAAGAAAATTCTATTGAAAAATAGAAAATAGTTTCTACAAAAATATAAATATTTGATAACATTATAAATGTCTTTACTTTGCTCAAATGAATGCATCCTTGCTGAATAAAATTATTTCCAAAAAAAAAAAAAAAAAAAAACCTGCCCACAAAACCTGCCAAAACACTCCAACAATTTTTTTTCCTTTTTTATAATAGTAACAGGACAAATCGGTCCTTTTTGACAATATTTGAGGTGTGTTAACAGCAATTTTCAGCAACAGCGTGACAAAAAGTCATTCATTTAAATTGAGAGTGGGCGATTGAGGTGTCATGAGTGACAGAGACTGCTGACAAAAATCTGATGATGGAAGAAAATCCAACTGCTGCAACTTACTTTACAGTATATACAGTGAATGAACACCCCTTTAAATACAACTTATTTTGTGTCAATTTATCATGTTAAGTCTTCATACCAGCTGCATTTCTATGGAGACAATCAGCAGAGAAAATTATTTGAATAAGCCAAAAAACATTTAAAATTTTAATAATAATTTACAATATTACAGTTTTAACTGTGTTCTTGATCAAATACATGCAGCCTTGGTGAGCATAAAACGGCTTCTTTCAAAAACTTAAAATATTCTTACTGACTCCATATATATATATATATATATATATATATATATATATATATATATATATATATATATATTAGTGGTGGGCATAGATACATTTCTTAATCTAGATTAATCTCACTGTGATCTTGATATTAATCTAGATTAATCTAGATTAAAATGGCTCATTCGAATTCTGCCGAAGGCATTCAGAATATATGTGTGTTACCCAAATAAAATTGACAAACAGTAAGTCTTTAAGAAAGGGTTTATCAATCTAGGTGGTGCATTAGAAAAGGGGCTCATCTCCTCTTTCCAAAATGCATCACAAAGCGCTTGAAAAAGATGTAAACTAATTCCACATTGCACAAGGTGCAAACAACCTTACGCCTGTTACACACATACTCCGTCTGCAGTGCGTATGTGTTGCATATTTTTTTACGCACCCATGTTAACGGATTCCAGTTGCGTTCCAGGAGCGTTGCGTCTGCAGCAGTGCAGCGATCGTTTACGTACCGAGTAAAGAACTGCAAACGCGTCCTGTGTGAAAGAACATCGAGTCCATGCTGCACCACATACATAACGCACACGGACTGCATACGCACTGCAGACGGAGTATGTGTGAAACAGGTGTGAGCAGGGCCATAGCTGGGGTAAGCGGGGCCTCAGTGAAGGTTGTACCAGTGGGCCCTGTTTGAAATTGTTTAATTTGTATGTTTCTTTTATTTTAATTTATTTGTGCTATTTACACAATGTTTAAGTTTGTAGGTGTCAAGGTACAGAAACCAAATAATTAAATGTAAAATAGCACTGGATAGTCTTCAATGTAAAAATGAAATATACAATCCAACCTACATTTATTCAGACACCTTCAATATTTCTCACATTATTACAGTTTTGCTATGTATATTTAAAAAATTATATCTGGTGTCTAAATAATTTTTGGTTTGACTGTTAAAACTACAAATTAATTCAGTCAAGAGCAGTGAGTGATTTTCATTTTCATTTTCTTGGATTAACATTACAGCAGCTAGTAGCTAAATTAGGCACGGTCACTTTAAGAGACGATGAACCCATCCAATATAATACACATCCCATTTTTTTCCTCAACTGTTTACTTTCACTTAAGAAACAACTGACAGTTTTTTCGAGCATAGTTTCCAAGGTGGATATTTTGACATATTTTGTATGTATTTGTCGGCACAAGAGCAAAAATAAGCAAATTCGGTGTTCAAGCGTTTTGAGACGCCTTTCTCTGCGTGAGCCCTGAACACCAGAAGACCGCGGTACTGAATTGGGCTCTTTCACATATTTTTGTTTGTTCAAACTGCGATTTGTATTTGTTCGTTCAGGTGCAGGAGGGACTTCGAGGAGAACTTCGCAGAAGAGAGATCGGTTCAGTGTCGCTGTCCGTGAAATGCGGCTCTCTCTCTGCGTCTTGGTTTTTGGATTCTTTAATGTTTAAATCGACAAGCCGTAAGGCTTAAAAACACGTAAAAAAGATAAGCTTTCGTGACGATATGCAGCAGTGGCCCGTCAACTGTCCTGAGCATCTTTTTAGGCTGGCCTCAGCCAGGTGGTTATATAAAATATCAAGGTGAAAGTCATCAGACCCAGCTCCCAACCCAACTTTGAGAATAGATTAACGGTGATAATTTTTTTATCGCCCGATAAGAGTCTCCCGTTAACGCAGCACATTAACGCTGATAACGGCCCACCACATATATATATATATATATATATATATATATATATATATATATATATATATATAGTTTTCAACTTGATTGTGAAAATGCAGAGTACAAGTACAGAGCTAATGAAATGCAGTTAGCATCTCACCAGAAGTGCAAGTGTATAGTGTTTTATATACATATAAGTGCAGAGTAATTTAAGCCATGATTTACAGAATGTACACTGGAGTTGCTTTATACAATATTAAGCAGAGTTTGTACAGAATATAAATAGGAATGCAACGTAGGATTATATGTACATTATAAACAACAGCAACGTAAGAACTGTGGTAATAAATACAGTTGGTTGAGTGTACAATATTGTTGTTAAACAATGTATTCTATGCAAAATATCAGTAGTGGAATAATATTTTTATAGAAATAGTTTACTGTGCTTTGTACAGTAACAACATTAGACAGTTTGCAGTGTAATAGCTTGAACAATGTACAGTCTGTGCAAAATATGAGTAGTTCAAATACATGTATGTAAAGTACTGTGACCAGTACAGTAAGAGAACAGGTGCATATATTATTATTATAATTTCTTTCACTACACTATTATTATTATTATTATTATTATTATTATTATTATTATTATTATTATTATTATTATTGTTGTTGTTGTTGTCAGTTTGACCATGGTATGTAAGATGACCTTTATAGTAGGTTTATCTGCCTCAAGGTGTTACCCTCCAAGTTTTTTGGCAGGCCCTTGAGGAATGACACTTTCTGGAGGTTTCTCCATACTCTCAGCCTAAGGGTTTTTGTCTTTATTTGGTCACTTTAGCCCAGGGCCTGGTTTGGTGATGCACTGCTGCTAGAGTGACAAGGTGTCTCAATAACGAACCACAATATTTACTAAGGTTTTGAAAGAATAGTTCACCTGAAATATGACAATTCTGTTATTTACTCAACCTCATGTAAGTTCATGCATTGCATTTTTTTTTTTGAAGCAGCAGGAGAAAGTTTATTTTATATGGCTGGATTTGCCTGAATTGAATGTATTTTTAAAATACATATTTTAATCAGGGCTTAAAAAAAAAAGTTCACTCCGAGCAAAATCGATATTTTAACATTTCTGTTCCTGCATTCCTCTGATATTATTACCATTCCGAAACCGGTTCAAGTGGAAGAAATACCGGCTAATAATGTAATTTTTTTTAAAACAATATTCTTTGCCTATAATTTGCCTAATAATAATAATAATAATAATAATGTAATAATAATAAAGTACAGCGTTTTCTTTATTCAAAAAGAAAAGGAAAAAATAGAGATCTAACATTAGCCTATAACCCGCTGCACTTAGTCACAGTTAATACAGCCTTTTCTTTTCTGGATTTTGGCCAAATGTAAGCTACAAAAAAATAAATAAAAAGATATTTATAAATGTTTGCTGCATTGTAAAAAACAAAACAAAAAACAACAACAACAACAACACGTATACGATTGCGTTTTGAAAGTGAAAAAAAAAGTTGCGGCTCATGTCGCATTTTATTAACCCTATTACTTTACAAAATAATAAAGGCTAAAATGCCTTTAGTCTGAAGCAAAATGTTTACAAACATTATAAAAACAGTTCGTTTTAACTAAAACATTAGTTTCTCTCCAAAACAAATCAAAAAAGTTTAGGCTATAAAAATGCAAGATGCAAGTTAACAGGTTTAATAATAATAATGAAAGTCAGAGTGAAGACACAGGCCGGGGACAAACAATCAGGTGGTGGTGGTGAAGCAGGGACGAGATGGCGATCCGGTGGTGGTGCGGTGAAGAGCGTGAAGAGAAACCCAGGAACCGTGGAACATCCAGACGACACGAGGAACTGACGAAATCGAAACGACATGAAGAGCTGACGAAATCCAACGGAGAACTGGGCTTGATGAGACACAAGAACAGGACGCACACCAGGGAACAACCACACCCACACAATTACACTCACACAGACACCTCAGTGTGAGACAGCCGATTCATGAACTGTGACAGTACCCCTCCCCTTAGGAACGCCTCTTGGCGTTCCCAGACAACCTTACCTGTCGATTGTAATCATAGATAAGTGTGATCCAGAATGTCCCTAGCAGGAACCCAACTTCTCTCCTCTGGACCATAACCCTCCCAGTCCACCAAGTACTGAAATCCGCGTCCGCGCCCTCCGTCTCGAGTCCAGAATGCGGTTTACCAAATACGTGGGTTCCCCATCTACGAGTCGCGGAGAGCGGGGGGACCGGGGCATGCGGATAAATGGGAGAATAAAACACGGGCTTGATTTTAGACACATGGAAGGCGGGGTGAATTCTCCTGTACGCCGGAGGTAGTTTGAGTCGGACTGCCACCTGACTAATAATTTTGGCGACAGGAAACGGGCCAATGAATTTGGGAGCTAACTTGTTAGACACGGAGCGGAGAGGAATATTCTTAGTAGAAAGCCACACTCTTTGACCCACGACGTAAACGCGAGGCTTTGACTGGTGGCGATCGGGCTCTAGTCCAAGTACGGCGGCACCTCTGGACGAATGCGTGAGCGGAGGGGACCGCGACTTCGGATTCCAGACTCTGAAAAATTGGTGGCTGGTAACCTAAACTACACTTAAATGGCGAGAGGCCCGTGGATGACACTGGCAACGAATTGTGGGCGTACTCCACCATAGAAAGCTGTTGGCTCCAGGATGAAGGATTCTTGGCAACCAGACATCGCAACATTCTCTCGAGGTCCTTATTGACTCGCTCAGACTGACCATTGCTCTGGGGATGATAGCCCGAGGACAGACTGACCGTGGCCCCCAGTAATTTACAAAATCTCAAGAGTCGCTTCATTTCGGCTCCCATTCTTGTTACCTCTGACCCCACATGTCAGTTAGTTGTGGAGGTCGACGCGTCAGAGGTGGGAGTAGGAGCAGTGCTTTCACAATGCGCTTCCTCAGTCGATAAGATGCATCCCTGCGCGTTTTTTTCTCATTGATTATCGCCTGCCGAACGTAATTATGACATTGGTAACAGAGAGTTGTTGCCAGTTAAGTTAGCGTTGGAGGAGTGGCGTCATTGGTTAGAGGGTTCTGGGGAACCTTTTATCGTTTGGACCGACCATAAGAATCTTGAATACATCAAATCAGCTAAAAGACTCACCTCCAGGCAGGCTCGGTGGGCTCTTTTTTTCGGACGTTTTGATTTTGCTCTTTCGTACCGCCCGGGGTCTAAGAACATCCAACCCGACTCTTTATCTCGTATTTTTGATCTATGCGAACGCCCGGTCACTCCCGAGTGTATTTTACCTGAGAAAGTTGTCATCCCCACTCTGGTATGGGAGATTGAATCGAAGGTCAAGACAGCCTTAGAAGGGGTAACGCCTCCGCCTGGTTGCCCGCCGAGTCGTTTGTTTGTGCCGGAGGGGTTACGGTCCGACGTTATTCGATGGGGCCATTGTTCCAACGTGGCTTGTCATCCAGGAGTGACTCGCACTAGTTTTCTAGTTAAGCAACGATTCTGGTGGCCACTTAGGCTCGCGACATTCACGATTTTGTTTTGGCTTGTTCAGTCTGTGCCACTGGTAAGACATCTAACCGACCCCTAGATGGGTTACTTTGACCGCTGCCTGTCCCTTCGAGACCCTGGTCCCATATCGCTCTAGATTTTGTCACCGCCCTCCCGCCCTCTAATGGCATGACGGTTGTTTTAACCGTAGTGGACCGGTTCTCGAAGGCAGCACATTTCATCCCCTTGCCCAAATTACCTTCAGCCAAGGAGACAGCGGCCACAGGCATAGATCACGTCTTTCGGTTACATGGTCTCCCGATGGACGTGGTCTCTGACAGGGGTTCCCAATTCATATCCAAATGTTTGCAAAACGTGTCGACCCGGGGGTTGTGTTTAAAGAGCCACGGGTGTCCCAAAACCACTGGTGCAAGTGGTGAGTCCATGAGGAGAAATGAGAGGGTTTCAGTGTGATTGCCAGAAGTGATGAGGGTGATACTTTCGGTGGAATGAGTGATCCGGGGAAGTTCTTGTCCATTGAGGGCGTTGACGGTGATCTGGTGAGAGAGGGGAGTGATGGGGATCTGCAGTTGAACAGCCAATCTAAAATCCATGAAATTACCCTCCGCTCCCGAATCCAATAGTGCATTGGTGCAGTGCGTTGACGTCTGCCATCTCAGTCTTACCGGGAGGAGGGTTGATGATGGGGATGAGGGCTTCTCGGCGGAGATCCCACCCGATAGTAGCCTCATACTTACTACCGGGCCTGCTCTTTTACTGGACAGGAGTGGATGATGTGGCCTGCCTGGCCGCAGTATAGGCAAAGTCCCTGGGATCTCCGCCTCTCTCTCTCCTCCCGGGAAAGCCGAGCTCTCCCCACCTGCATGGGCTCATGATTGAATGTGGGGCTGACCGCGCTCGCACCATCGGCCTGGTGGTTCTCTGAGCTGGGCTGTGGACGGCTGGGACGCGTCAGCCGGGTTACGCGATTAAGACTCGCGTCCACTCTCAGGGCGAGTTCTATCAGTCCGTTCAGTGTCTCTGGTAAATCCATGGCGTAAATCTCCTTATAAACGCGGTCAGCCAGCCCATGCAGGAACATATCCCACTGCGCTTCCTCGGTCCAACGGCACTCTGCGGCCAGGGTGCGGAACCGAATGGAAAAATCCGCCACCGAGCCTTCTCCCTGTCGCAGTTCGGCGAGTAATCTGGCCGTCTCCTTACCCGCCACTGCCCGATCGAAAACTCCTAATTTCTTCGGAGAGTGCCTGGAACGAGGTGCAGCAGTTGTGTCCGTTCTCCCACACCGCCGTTCCCCAAAGCGCTGCTCTTTCTGACAGCAGGGTTAGTACAAACGCTACCTTTGTCTGTTCGCTCCGAAAAGTACGTGGTTGTAAAGCAAAATGCATGGAACATATTGTGAGGAATGCTCTACAAAATTCAGGCTCACCGGAATATCCCTCTGGTGTGGGTAGGTGTGGCTCTGGTCCTTCCGCTGCTGCCGGCGCTGGTGGTGGGGGAACGGGCGGCGTGGCGAGCGCAGTGGGAGTCCGTAGAAGCTGTACCTGTTGGGTGAGCTCGGACACCTGCTTCACGAGTGCTTGTACCGCTCGACCTGTGCCTGAGATATTTTCTTCCTGTTGGTCCATAGATACTGTGGGCGATGAAATCCTTGAGCTGAGAAGTGCTTGCTGCATCCATGTTTGGTCAGATCATTCTGTGATGAATAATGAGAGGATGCAAGATGCAAGTTAACAGGTTTAATAATAATAATGAAAGTCAGAGTGAAGACACAGGCCGGGGACAAACAATCAGGTGGTGGTGGTGAAGCAGGGACGAGATGGCGATCTGGTGGTGGTGCGGTGAAGAGCGTGAAGAGAAACCCAGCAACCGTGGAACATCCAGACAACACGAGGAACTGACGAAATCCAAACGACACGAAGAGCAAATTATGTTGTGTCGGCGTGATGCTCATACCAAAGCTGGTTGGTTATACAGAAGCAAGACATTATTCAAAGTGTCAAGTTTTTGCTAAATAATTAAAACTGTAAAGTTTTTGTAAAATAAAGAAAACTACTCTCTGTTGTTTCGTTTTCCTTTCCGAAAACTTTGGAACATGTCACAATGAACCGTAATTTAGCAATTGTTTTCTTTCGTTTTCGTTTATCTGTTAATATGATTTAAGTGAAATATTTAGTGTATATGCTTATATTAATTTTTATGTAAGCCTACAGGGGTTCGTTTTTCAGTTTTCTCCATTCACAGAAGTGCTGCAGGTGCGTGTGATCTGTTGAATTCATCTCACACTATCCTCAGATAAACTCTAAGGGTGGTGTATTGCCATTGTGACTTACCTAGATGAGTTCCCAGCTGAGCGGACATTTCACTCGTTGGTTTCAGAGTCACATTTGCATAGGTCATACTACTGGAATTCGTGTTTGGTTGACAGAAAATTTCAAAAATGAAATGGAACGATAAAATAACGTTATTAATCGGTTAATGGCGATTTCAAATTTTCAATTCTGTTCGGAACTATAAAATTAGATTTTGTTTCTGGTTCTGTTCCTGTCAAAATTTCGTTCATTTCCGGTTTTTGTTTTCATTCCTTAAATTGGTTCAGAGCCCTGATTTTAATGATATATTTTTTAAGGTTTCATTTCTTCACACATCACATATTCTGCATATTATGCACCTGGGACTTAAGACGACTGTCCGTGACATTAACCCTTACGGGCTACATACCCAAACTTACCTGTTAGGGCCAGACTCTTGGACCCGGGGTAGAGCTCAAGGCTTGGAATCAAGATAGATTCCTTTAAAGGGATACAACCAAGAGCCTAGCAATATACTAAGTCTTGGCCTGTGACACAAGGGCTACCACTTGCACTTGCATAAGCTTGCTGAAGGAACTGTCTCAACAGATGTCTAGTAGCAACACTGTTTAAATAGGCATCCTGAGGATACATAGGTAGAGTGGTGCCCAGGATAAATGGGGCTTACCAGCTCGAGAAAAGCATGAAGCAACCGCACTAAGCCCTTACCATATAGGATTTTAGAAAGGATGCAGAGAACTAGTGTGCAAACTTAACACCGTGTGGATTTTAGAAAATGCGCAAAGACTTCACGTGCACACTTATCATAACATGGATTTTAAGATACTGTTCTATGGGGCTCTTGGACTCCATTAGATGGAATGGTGCATCTCAAAAACAATTGTTTGGGTCATCAACTCGATCTATGGTAATAATGCTGGAACAGCTAGCAGTAAATATATAGCTGAGGGGAAGTGCAAACACCCAGCTCTCAAACGAGGGGGGAGCTCGACCTACCACATGTCCCAACACTGGAACAGCGAGCAATAATTCACTTAACTGAGGGAGCACAACTAAACTCTAACGAGAGAGGGGGCTCAGCCTGCAGCATGTTCCAATGCTGGAACGGCCAGAAGTAGGCTACTTAGCTGAGGGAGCACAAACCCAACTTTCAAAGAGAGAGGCCTGATTGTGAGAATCAGCGTAAGCGTACTGCAGGCTAGCCAAAGCTCATAAGGGGAGTAATGCTTGAAAGTGTGTTACTAGAGACACTGGTTGAGTGGAGCCCAAATTACCTGGTCTAACTAACTCAGATAAAGGGAAGGAAACTGAGTGTGTAACCCTTAACGTGCAGGATTTCAGAAAGTGCACAGACTCTTGCGTGCACAATTACCATCTATGTGGATTTTAGAAATTCGCTAAGTGTTCAACAGGCACACTTACCACCATGTGGATTTCAGAAAGTACACAGAGCTTAGAGTGTGAACTTAAAGCTACCCAAGCATCACAGAGGTGCTGAAACGAACAGGAGAGGCAAGCTCAAATACAACCCTCTAAGGTGAGGGGAGCACTGCCTGAGACAGCATGACATAAGAAGGTTCTCGTAAATGCCACCTATACTTCCCGCTCGATGCGTCAGCAAGAAAGATATCCAGGTGACCAGGAAACCCCTCAGGGTGACCTGGCCAGACATCCAGGAAATTCTTGCAGTGCCGTGCCAGGGGCCTGATGATCAGGAAGGCTCCTGCAGAAGCCTATGACCTGGCCACATGATCCAGACAATATGAAGCCGAACATGGGCTATCATACCAGCTGTACATAATATCGATGAGTGTTTAGGAAACACTGCAAGTTGAGCAGTTAAGGTTTTAGTTAGGACCATCAGTAACGTGGTCACTATGAAACCATAGAACCAACCAAAAACATCTTAGGTCCAGCATAAGAGACTGTCATGCAAGAAGTTCCTACCTAACCTCGGTCAGATGGAGAGGTGGTGGGGTAGAAGCACGAGCCGTGACACTAGCCTTCTGTACCCGTCTCTGATCCTCAGACCAAGACGGACACGGATCCCATGTTGTTCGGGCTCAGACCTGGACCTTCGTGGAATGATGGATTTGAAGGTCGCTGAGCACGCCTTCGCCTCACTGAACTTCTCGACTACCATCTCAATGGAGGTACTGAAAAGTTCAGAAGGTGAAATCGGAGCTTTGAGAAGGTTCACCCACAGATCTTTCTTCATTACCATCCTAGCCACCATAGACCTGCCCATGGCGGAGATGGCCTGTTTGGTAGCATGGAGAGACAGATCTGTGGCACAGCCTGATATGCTTGAAGCACCGCCATCATGTGCAATGAAGCCACAGCTTGACCTGCTACCGCATATGCCTTGCCATTTAAGCGAGCTGTATCCTGAAGGAGCTTAGATGGCAAGGAGGAAGATTTAAGAGAGGAAGTGTCCCCCACAGAGAGAGATAGCTAGCCAGCGTCTCTTCTACAGGGGGCTTCCTCTCATAGCCGCTTTCGCGTATTTCCTCCACAGAAATGTAAGGCTCACCTAATCTGGAGGGCTATGGTCAGAAAGATGACGCTCATCGAGACAACCTTACGACATCACCTTGCTAGCGCACTTTCATGGTAAGTCCAACTTTGTCATGGCGTGATCCATAACTTCCAACAGCTCTTCATATGCAAGGCAGGAGGATTGAGAAGTCTCAGCCTCAGCTTCTTCGCCCTCCTCGGACATCTCCTGTTCTTCCTGGGCTGAACCCAGCAGAGCACTAGCCTCTGGATTGGAAAGTGTTAATGAAATAACATCATCCTACAGCGGCTCTCTCTTGTCCACAGCCAACAACCGTGAGCGTGAAAGTCCCTCTATAATCTCCTCAGCCAGATCCACCTGTTATCCCCACGAGCTCACACTCCTCTGTGCCTTAGCAGCGGCTGGTCCTGAACCCCAGAAAGCAGATGGCTGCCCCTCATTCCTAGAAAAGAGAGACAAACGAGAGCGGAGCTTTTTCATTGAAAAACACTAGCAATGCACGCATATTGCTTCCTCAAGGACATTGTGTGCGTGCTCTTCATCTAAACAAAAAATGCAAAGATCGTGTGTGTCATCGGGTGTCAAATAGCAATGACACGGATGCACACACCATCTAAATGCTTTGCTATTAGTCGCCATGTTTGATAGAGACAGATCGCTTGTTCTCCCCGGGCCTATATATTCTATAGTCGCACAAGTATTGACCTCAGGGGCTGTCGCCGGCCAACTTGGTGTTTTTTCAGTGTATGCTTCAGACACAGGTCACGACAAGGCATTTCCCCCAATAGTGACCCCTAGAGGATGCATTTCGAAGTCCCCTTGAAAGGGAACTGAATTTATTCAAAACTGTTTTTTTGTATCAGTTTTTTCTAGTTAAGTACTAGTTAACATTCTTTTTTTTATAATAAAACAAAATCTTACTGACAATTTTTTTAAAAGCATTATATAGTGTATATGTAAAGGCACATTAAAAATAGCAAAAACAAATTGAATGATGATGTGATTTATATTTAATGAAATTCATGTAATTGGTTAAGATAGAATGTGTTAGTTTTAACTAAAAATCAACCTGTGGGACAACGGGTCTTCACAGGCCAGTGGGCAGGCGAAACTGGGTTTGCGCAAAAAAAAAAAAAAAAGATATGGCAATACTCGCTGAGATGTAAGGTGTCAAGTGATGTTTATTTACAGTGCTCGAGAGGTGAAACAGTCCCAGTACACAAACGACCAAAAGCTATATACAAAAGTAACAAAGAAAAAAAAACCTGAAACAATAAACACTATACAAAAGGGAAAAAAACAAAAAAATATATATACGCAAATTCCTCCAATGATAGATTGCTCACGGCACCACACTTGCACGCTCGCTCGCCAGGTTAACTGACCCCCAAAAGTTCTTTGGGGCTCCTCTTTATAGTCCAAGCCCCGCCCCTTTTGTTAAAACCTTTGCCTAAATTAGTGGGTAAGTATTTCAGGGGAGTATGTACAATTTTCACAACATCACAAAAATATATACACACAAAAATAGCAAAATATTTACAGGAACAAACTCCAAACCAAAAATAACAAATACAAATGTAGACACATAAAAATGAGCATAATATTAATAATAACAAATTTCCATTATCCCCCCTAACGAACCAAGACAATGGATGAGCCGACTTCCGGTTGCTTCGCGCCGACGCAGCCACACACAGCGGTCCTGGCACTATTTATCCAGGCCGCTGGGTGGCGCTCGGGTTCGGTCGATCGATGGTGGAGAAGCAACGCGAAAGACCGGCAACCCAGACGCTGACAAACGTATTATGTATTAACATAACATGACGAAACATAAAACATGGAAACAGAAACAAACAACTCAGGTATTTATGCATGTTGTTATGCGCAGCAGGGATTCTGACGAGGATGGAAATGGAGTGGCTATGTTTGCGTGTATGATGACCAGCGTGCTAATGGCGTGCGTGTGCACCCACAACGCCCCAGCAGGGAACGGAGGATGAGGTAAGAGGGTGTGTGTGTGTGTGAGGGGACAGGTCACTCTGTCACATCACCTCTCCCCTCTCCAGGCCGTGAACTGACCGGATTTCGGGACAGGTAGTCGCTATTTTATTTTGGGGTCCTGGTCGATGTCTGACCTTAAACTGGTAGGGTTGCAGGGAAAAGTACCACCTAGTTACCCGAGAGTTGTGGTCCTTCATGGTGTGGATCCATGTCAGGGCTCGGTGATCCGTTTCTAAGGTAAACTCCCTCCCTAGCAGGTAGTACCTTAGGCTCTCCAAGGCCCACTTGATCGACAAACATTCCTTCTCCACGGTAGAGTATCGTTTTTCTCTTGGAAGAAATTTCCTGCTCAGGAATGCTATGGGCCTCTCCTTGCCAATATCGCCTTGGGCCAGGACTGCTCCAATTCCAACAGCTGAAGCATCTACCTGGACAACAAACATCTTGGTGAAGTCAGGACTTATAAGGACTGGGTCAGAACACATCTGCCTCTTAAGGGTGTTGAAGGCCATTTCACATTCCTCAGTCCAAACAACCGGGTTCTTCACGTTCTTACAGAGCAAGTTGGTCAACGGAACAGCAGTGGTAGAAAAGTTGGGGATGAACCGTCGATACCACCCCACCAGTCCTAGGAAGGATCTGACTTCCTTCTTTGTCTTTGGCCTTGGACTACGTCGCACTGCTTCTACCTTGTCCACTTGAGGCTTTAGCTCTGCGTTTCCCAGGTGGTACCCAAGGCAGTTGGTCTCTGACTTTGCCCACTCACACTTTGCCACATTCAGTGACAGGCCAGCCTCCTGGATCTTGCTCAGGGTTTCTCTGAGGTGTAGAAGATGGTCCTCCCAAGTTGCACTGTAGATAACCACGTCATCCAAATATGCAGCCGACCATTCTTCACAGCCTCTGAGGACCTGGCCCATTAGTCGCTGGAATGTTGCGGGTGCTCCATGCAGCCCGAATGGTAGGACAGTAAACTGGTATAGTCCCAGCGGGGTCCGGAACGCCGTGTAGGGTCGGGATGCCTCCTCAAGGGGGACTTGCCAGTAACCTTTACATAAGTCCAAAGTTGTAATGAACCTGGCTTGGCCGATACGCTCTAGGAGGTCATCGATGCGCGGCATTGGATATGCATCAAACCTCGATTGAGCATTCAGCTTCCGAAAGTCAATGCAGATACGCAAGGTATCATCCTTCTTTGGGACGATAACAATTGGGCTACTCCACTCACTCTTAGAGGGCTCAATAACTCCCAACTCCAGCATCGTCCCAATCTTTGCTTTCAGAGGTGCCACCAGCCTCTCAGGAACACGATACGGTCTCTGTCGTGAAGGGTTCTGATCGAGCAGATGGATCTGATGTTGTACCAAGCTGGTCCGCCCAGGCCTCTGGCGGAACAACGAGGGATATCGACCCAGAAGGTGGTGCAGTTCAGCCTGTTTATCTTCTCCCAGATGACGGAGTTCAACCTCTGCTGGCTGTGCTGACTCTCTCACTTTTGGCTCTGGCTGGTCTTCATCCTGATCATCCTCCAGCTCACGAATCAGCAGTGATGTTTCGGTCTTCCTGGGTGGTTCTTTCCACTCCTTCAGGAGGTTGATATGATAAGTTTGTACCATCTTGCCCTTGTCAGGGTGATGAATTTCATAAGTCACTGGTCCCATCTTCCGAACAACACTGTACGGCCCTTGCGACTTCATTAGTAGTTTGTTCGCTGATGTTGGGAGCAATAACAAAACCTTTTGTCCAGGTTGCAGCTCTCGGGATCTAGCGTGCTGGTCGTACCACGTCTTCTGTGTTTTTTGTTGCCTGTCGGAGGTTTTCTCGGGCTTTCTCCCTGTAGCTCTCTAGGCGGTCTCTCATCTCAAGGACGTACTGGACAATGCCCTTCTCAGACTGCTTTACGTCTCCTGATGAAGTGGCCTCCCAACTTTTCCGTAGAAGATCCAGCGGCCCTTGAACCTGCCATCCATACAGGAGCTCGAATGGAGAGAAGCCTGTTGATGCCTGTGGTACCTCCCTGTAGGCGAACAGCAAGAATGGTAGCCATTTGTCCCAGTCCCTTCCAGTGTCTGACACAAACTTGCGAAGCATATTCTTTAGTGTCTGATTAAAACACTCCACCAACCCGTCGGTCTGTGGATGGTATGGCGTAGTCTTTATGGCAGTGATGCCCAGCTGCCGGTGCAGTAACTTCATCAGCCTCGACGTGAAGTTGGTCCCTTGATCTGTGAGGATCTCCTCAGGTATCCCCACTCGGGAGAACAGCTGGACGAGAGCATTGATGCATTGATGCACGAGAGCCTTGTCGCATAGTCACTTATGACCAGGATATACTGGTGCCCTGCACTGCTTTTCTCCAGTGGCCCCACAATGTCCATGTAATGCACTGAAAGGGGACAGATATCACAGGGAGAGGATGTAATGGTACCCTGTCTCGTTGGCGCACAGCTCTGGTCTTTTGACATATATGGCATGTGGTGCAGTATGTTTGAACATCAGTGTACATGGAGGGCCAAATGAATCGTAAGCTAATGCTTCCAAAGGCCTTTTGGAGTGCCATGTGCCCTGCCCATGGAACACTGTGTGTTAAGTGTAACACAAGGGGACGACAACATGTAGGGACAACCAAACGGGTAGAATCAGGGGTTTGCATGTACAATACATCATTAACAATAACATATTTTTCCCCACACAAGTCAGCTTGTTTTCCCTCCAACACCTTAGTAAACAAGGGTTTCAAAGACTCGTCAGCTCTTTGCAGTTCTGCAATATTCTCTGGGACCTGCCAGTCATGAACTCCCAGACCCTCTGTCTGAATCTTAGGGTCTGGTGTACC
This sequence comes from Carassius carassius, assembly GCF_963082965.1. Classification (NCBI taxonomy): domain Eukaryota; kingdom Metazoa; phylum Chordata; class Actinopteri; order Cypriniformes; family Cyprinidae; genus Carassius; species Carassius carassius. The sequence continues at coordinate 29,677,102 of NC_081771.1, forward strand.
TAGGCCCTTTTCGAGTCGCCGTTGGCGACGTATTTTCCTGGGGCCCTTGGTCCCGCCTTGCAGCAGGCTATGATGTAAGTCTGGCAATGGCTGCAGACCTGCTTTCACCTGGGCTCGTGTCATTACCGGACAAGCAACATTAACAGCATTAGAGGTATACACACAACTTTTAACAGAATGCAGTAATTCAGTGAGTACTGGTAAGTCTCTTCCCAAAATCATATCAGCAGGTAGGTCATCTACAATTGCCACATTCAATAGGTAAGTTTGGTCTTGCACACATACATTGACTTCTGTTTGGGGGTACTGCTTGACATCTCCATGAACACATTGTACACTGACCAAATTATCAGACACAACATGTGACAAATGACTCTTTTTTTAACAGTGATATGGAGCTTCCAGTGTCCAACAAAGCATTCATACATTGTCCATTAACAGTCACATGCACATTCTGTGTTTGCATACATTGTTCACACTGTCCTCTTCCCTTGGGACGTAACAAAAGCCAGTCAGTTTTGCCTTACGCACTGGACACACTGTTGCTTTGTGACCCAATTGTTGACAGTAAAAGCAAACAAGTTTTTTCTCAGGAGCTGCTTTCTGTGCCTGAGTGACAGAGTCAGTGTTAAGTTCCCCAGAATTAATGGGAGGGGTTTTAAAGTTACCTTTCATAGGTTGAGAGCGCTGACTGCCACGGTGAGCGTTGAGGTACTGCTGAGCCAGTTTAGCAGCATCCAGTCCAGTTGTCGGCTCATGCTCCTTGACCCAGACTCGAATATCATAGGGTAGAACACGCAGAAACTGTTCCAGGACTATTGTCTCACCAATCTCCTCCTTCGTGTGCAGCTCAGGCCTCACCCAACGTCGATACAAGTTCCGCAGTCGATTGTACGTTTCCGTCGGTGATTCTCCAGCTGGAGTATTAGTGGTGAAGTCTCTGGCGAAATGTTGAACTTTTCCAACAGCGCCTCCTTCAGGTCCTCGTAAACCTCCGCTCGGTCCTCATTATCCCCCCTAACGAACCAAGACAATGAATGAGCCGACTTCCAGTTGCTTCGCACCGACGCAGCCACACACAGCGGTCCTGGCACTATTTATCCAGGCCGCTGGGTGGCGCTCGGGTTCGGTCGATCGATGGTGGAGAAGCAACGCGAAAGACCGGCAACCCAGACGCTGACAAACACAGGTATGTATTAACATAACATGATGAAACATTAAACATGGAAACAGAAACAAACAACTCAGGTATGTATGCATGTTGTTATGCGCAGCAGGGATTCTGACGGGGATGGAAATGGAGTGGCTATGTTTGCGTGTATGATAACCAGCGTGCTAATGGCGTGCATGTGCACCCACAACGCCCCAGCAGGGAACGGAGGATGAGGTAAGAGGGTGTGTGTGTGTGTGTGTGTGTGTGTGTGTGTGTGTGTGTGCTGCGCTAACCAACAGGGACAGGTCACTCTGTCACACAACCCCTGAGAGAGTTACAATTGGGAGGAAGTTTTTTTCATAAGAGGTGATCTTAGGTTGACCTCATATCTAATGAATTCAAAAGACTTAAAATATCATGCACACATTGATTTTGTATGACTCTGTAAAGAAAAAAAGTGCATGAAGATCTTTTATGTTAAAATAATAACAGCATACAGGTTTGAAAAAAACATACAGTAAAGACGAGTAAATAGTGATAAGTTCCTTAAGAGCAAAAATTTCACAATAGAAATCAAGCATTTACAGATTACCAGACACGACAGCTAACCACTCAGTCCCATTATCCCATTAACACCTGCTTAATACATGCATGCATATACACAAGCACGAACACACACAGCACACAGTAAATATTTCAAACATGCACGGCATACCCTCACTTCCTAAAGCAGAAAGCAAGAGGTACAAGCATGCAGGGCACATATTTGCTTGTTTGAGAAGCGGCACAGGCTACAGCAGCAGAATCTATAAAAAGGCAATTATTCCTTTCACGCTTGATGCCTGACTGCGTTCAAGTCCAGCTTATTGCCCTGGACGCTGTTCTCTGCACTCTTCTGCAAGCTCAACAGACAACACTTCCTGAACAAAATACATATTTACCCTCTAAGGGCCGAAAGCAGGCTTATGCACGCAGGGACTCATCCCCTCTCAGCTTCCTGCCATGGACTTTGATATCTTCTCTCCGTCTGTTGGATGGGCTGTGTTGTCCAAATTAAGCCAAAGTAGAATCTCATTATTTCACCTTAAAGTTAGAGGTTATTAACCAGGGGAGACAGATGGGCATGCGGCAGTTTTAATGGAGCTCAAGCAGATGGCAGAGCTGCACTGTCAAAACCGTTTCCTGCATCTTTAGAGAGGACGATCAATATGAGAAATCCCCCTCTCGCTAAGAGACACCAATGTTTGTATGTCTTGATATTTTGATCAACAAACAATACATGCTAATTAGCATGAAGCATTGGCCCTCAGTTCTCACAGCATCGCCTATTCAAATATTTGTAAATCAAGCCGAGATCAGAGGATGATCGATGGGAGGGAGAGAAACAGAGGACAGAATTCTCCTCGCTGATAGTAATCACATTTAGCAGTCTCATATCCCTTTTTCCAATGATACAGTGTCGGAGCTGGAAACGCTCGGTGTTTCTCCACCACAGAAAGGGCCCTTAAAACCTGCTGGCTTTGAACCAGCAGTTGTCATGGGGTAAGATAAAAGTCCTAAACTACAGCAGACTTCCCAAAGCAACCAGATCACTCCAGTTACAATCAACGCACTTTCAGCTTCACATATATTTACTATTCTATTTACTATTTTTACTATTCTGCAAGGATGCATCAAATTGATCGAAACAGACAGTACAGACATTAATAAATTTATAAAGTAATTATATTTCAAATAAATGCTGATCTTTTGAACTTTTGGTTTATCAAAGAATATATATATATATATATATATATATATGGGGGGGGGTATTTATCATGTATGATATTATTGTAATTGTTGTTTTAAGCTGATAATATAGAGTATTTCACTTACTCAATCACTTTCTTTTTTTAGACGAATCCAATCGGAGTAAATAAAAATTTTTCCTTGCCCCCCCAAGCCTTGCATGTATGACAGTCAGTGGAAGTGAGAAAAATTTGTTTATTTTGTTTGAAATATGGATATTTATATTATAAAAATGCATGGATTTGCTACAGGAGAGCTTTATTCACCCCCCGGAGCCATGTGAGGCACGTTTTATTATGGATGCGCACACTTTATTTCACGTCTTCTGAACTGTTGACAAAAAGCACCCATTTATCCCCATTGTAAGGCTTGGAGGAGCAAGCGCAATTTTTTATATAACTGTGATTGGATTCATCTGAAAGAAGAAAGTCATAGGATGCCTCCAGGGTGAGTACATCAGGCTAATTTTCATTTTTAGATGGACTAACCCTTTAAACCAACCAAGGTACGTTCACAAAATAAGTTAAAATTAAATTAAAATTAATTAACTGGATGTTAAAGGGAGAGTTCACCCAAAAAAAAAAAACCTGTAAGATGAAATCCGAGAGCTTTCTGACCCTGCATAGACAGCATCACAATTTAAATGTTCCCAGGCCCAGAAAAATAGCAAAGACATTATTAAAACAGTCCATATGATATCATTGGTCCAACCTTAATTTTACAACGCTACGAGAATACTTCTTGTTTGAAGAAAACAAAAAATAACTACTTTATTCAACAATACATTAAACAGTTCTCAAAACTGTACACAACCCCAAGCAGCATGTTTGGTTGTGATAGATTATGCAGTAACAGAGTGTCCACTAAGCTCTCAAGTCAGTGTAGAAGTAAGCCGGTTCTCAATCGAGTTCAGCAGATTCTCTAGCCGAGTACATGTCATTTTAGTGTAAAATCGCAAGGACACACAGACCTGGGTTTCTGACAACAGAATGGATCAGACTGAGTGAAGCCACAATCTGGTCATGATCAAATAGTGTGTGTGTGTGTGCGTGGCAGAGGGCAGCAGTGTTCTGGCCATCAGTGGCCTTCTCCTGCTCCTGCAGCGTGGCTACTGAGGGTAAAATTAGAGGTGAATGCCACCCATGAACAGAGAGAGTGGGAGATAGGCCTGCCATATGTCGGTCACCGGACTGCACCTCACTCACACACAAACGCCTCCTGTGCTGTCATCCGCCTCAGTTAGTGAGTTTGTTCCTCTGTGTGTGTATGTGTGTGTGAACACCGAGACACCAGTATAAGCTGTATTGAGACCGGATTCCATTTGAGGCGCGGGTGCGACATGGAGGGTGTTTGACTGACGGACCTTTAAGTGAGAATATTGAGGAAGTGAAGTCCCACTGGAACAGCAGGCGAAATGAAAACCCTAGAGCGCCGGCCGTCACATTTATCCATTCAGAGCAGCAGGGTGGAGAGGGGATGATGGCTCTAAAGTTTCTAACTCTATAGTTGGCTAACTCCATCATGTTCGCTTTAGCCTGACTCTGCAAGGCATACTTTTTAAGAATTCAGTAGTTATTGAGTGACCTTTTGACCCATACATATCACAGATCAATAAGTTGCAAAAACATTGCCATTTTTTTATGCTTTGCAGCTGCCCTAGTTAGTGAAATTTGTTTTTTTTGTTTGTGGGATGTTTGTACTGTAGTCCATCCTTCTCTGTAGTAGTATTAATATATAATATATATTTTTATTATTATTATTATTTATTAGAATGTTAGAATGTAGAATGATTTGGTGCCCCAAAAATAAATAACTAAATAAATAAATAAATGTTTTTTTTTTGTCTATTACTGCCTGGTTTAGCTGCTTGATATTTTTATGGATGTGATAATTATTATTGTTTAATGAATATAAAGTTCAGAGCAGAAAAAGAGCAGTATTTATTTGAAATCGATTTTTTTAGTTTCCTTTTATATGTTTTTTTTTGTATCAATGTTAAAGTCTTTACTCTCACTTTTAAACCATTTAATGCATTTTTGCTGAATAAAAAAATTATTTCTTAATTATGAAGGGAAGACTATATTTTAGTTTTTTTTTTCTATATTGTTCCTAAAATGTAAATACTGTGATGTATATAAAACATAAATATTGCCAAAAATATATTTTATAAATAAATTCTACAATAGTTGCTACAATAATTGTTTTTTACCCTCACATATTGTGGAGGTCAACAGTGGCAGAAACATCACCATTTATGGTTTCCAAAAATGCAGTTGTTTGTAGGAGATTAGATGCCAGTTTTTGATGCAAAATGAAGTCAGAGGTGCATATTTGTGTAGCTGTTGGTCACGGCCTCAACGACTGAGAATAAGAGAAAGAATCAAAGATAGAGAGAAAGGCTAAGAAGAGAGCTGTAAGCATGTGCTGGGGCCTCGCTGACTCCGCAATCAATATTTGGATCTGGCTGTGGCTAAGAAAAATCCATGCCATTTAGCAATGTATTGTCTAGGATTCAAGTACTATGTTTGGACTGTGATTTAATAAATTAATCCGAGCGCTTTGGACCTTTAATTGGTGCGCTGCCGATTACACTGCAGGCCACGACGCTGGAGAGCTCGTTTCAGCGCAACAGTGATTAAAAGAGCCCGGCTGTTCTGAATGACCCAGTGCAAAAAAAAAAAGGCCCAGCGCCTACATCCAACATGGAGAGATTCCAGCATGCAATAAAAGATGCAGAGATCCAAGGAGAAAAAGCGGGGGCTGGAGTCAGCATAGGCCTCAGCTCAAGTTTAGCCTGTGCACTGACAGGGGTGGAAACTTGACCATCAATTATTTAGCTGTGGTTCAGACTTGGATCTAAGAGAGGGAGAAGAGGTGAACTCATGTAAAAATGATCATTTCTCTAGCCGAAATGGCTGCTCATCACATATCCAATATTAATTTGGAGTGTCTTGCTGGTGCATCTTGAAGATAAGCAATTACTGTAGCACCACAGTCCAGTGCCTGTGAAGGCTTTCATTGTGTGCCAGAGCTCCAGGGTCAGCCCTTGAAGTGCAAAATGGGATCAGTGTTGAGTCAAGGCTGCATGTGGTTTGGGATTTGTAAAAATAACAATGAAATACAGAGTTCGGAAAGGCTAAGAACTTACTAAGCAACCAAACTGCTTTGCTTTCCATACAGAAAAGATAAAACTGTTCATTAAAAACTAGATGTGATGTTTAAAAAAACACATAATCGGCATTGCAAACCACTGTCTATGGACGAACCTGGTTTATGGTGTAAAAAAACAAAAACAAAAAAACAAAACAAAGAAAAACCTTGAAGCCAATCACAAGTAGCAGAAGATACCAACACTTTAAAGAGCCAATCAGGTTGCAGCGTAGGATCGACTATATCCAGCTATTGCTTAAATGAAAGGCTTCTTTGGACCAAATTGGTTTCTTTGTCCAACCTGCCCAAAAAACCCATTGAAATCACATTGAGGTTATTCACAGATACAGAGCCAATTGTACCATGGGAAACACATCTAAACAGTTTATTTAATTTAATTCAATTTTACTTATATTGCACTTTCCAAAGCAGCTTAACAGAGAACAGTGCCTAAAAACCCAGAGACCCCCCAGTGAGAAAACCAATGGCCACAGCAGGAAAGAAAAACATGTAGCAATGGTAAAGATGAGAGGAAGAAACCGTACGAGAAATTAAGACTCAACAGGGGGAACCAATCCTACTCTGACTAATCTTATATGGCAAATTTATATTTATTTTTTTATTTAATTTAACATTACAAAATCAAAGACAAAAACATACCAGATGTGGGCCGGATCTTGGCCAACACTATGTTGCTGTCTGGGTTCCTATAGCACTATAATAATCCCAATGCATTCTCCAAAATCTTCAAATATCCTTCTAGCTAGTAGAAGTTTTTATAACGTAAAACTGTCACAGTGTCTGGGTTGTGTTCTCTGGGGTTCCACTAGATGTCCTCCTTTCTCACGGTGTCTGTCACCTTATCACTTCCTGTTCCCTTATTTGGTCACCTTCCTCCTTGTTGAGTAATTGATTGTTCCCCACCTGTCTCCTGTTCCCTCATTATCCTTCTGTGTATTTATACCCGGTCTGTCTGAGTCTGTGTTACGGAGTCCTTGTTTAATGTCTTATGATTATTCATGTCCGTCAAATCAGTCTTGCCCTTGCCTTGTCTTCTGGTCTTGTTTTCATGTTTGGATTATGTTTGGTTTTGACCCTGCCTGGACTGTTTACCCCTTCGGATTACCCTTTAATAAATGACTTACCTGCAATTGGTTCCCTCTCTGTGTTTTGTGTAACACCGATCGTGACAGAAGGACTCCGTCATTCTAGGAACCAGCGGTATGACGTTTTTCCGTTCCCCAGCCAAGATGGCGGAGCGGCGAGCCAAGTATCTTAGGTTGACCGCCCTCCGCCAAGAGGGAAATGAAGTGGGTGCCCTGGCTCAGGTGTTCTGGTCCCTGGCCGAGGGCATGGGCTACAACGATGCGGCCCTCAAAGACTATTTCAATGGCGGGCTGGATGATCCAGTGTCTCAGGAGGAGATGGCGCAGTTAGAGGCACTGGAATTCTGGGAATTCGTGCGCTACCTGCAGCATCGGCTTCGGTGGGATGCCCCAGCCACTCCTGTCTCAAGATGGCCGCCAACCTAGCTCCACAGCACAAGGGGGCTACCAGCCAAGCGCCACAGCACAAGATGGCCGCTAACCCAGCGCCAATGCCAAAATTGGCCACCGGTCCAGCGCCACAGTACAAGATGGCCACCAGTCCAGCACCACAACCCAAGATGGCCGCCAGCCCAGCACCACAGTGCAAGATGGCCGCCTGTCCAGAGTCATGGCCCAAGATGGCTGCTTGCCCAACGCTGCTGCACAGGATGAGAGTCACAGCTGACCCTCTGGAGTCGAGTCAGGTGCCAGCGAACTCTCCAGAGTCGAGTCAGGTGCCAGCAAACTCTCCAGAGTCGAGTCAGGTGCCAGCGAACGAGTCAGGTGCCAGCGAACTCTCCAGAGTCGAGTCAGGTGCCAGCAAACTCTCCAGAGTCGAGTCAGGTGCCAGCGAACTCTCCAGAGTCGAGTCAGGTGCCAGCGAACTCTCCAGAGTCGAGTCAGGTGCCAGCGAACTCTCCAGAGTCGAGTCAGGTGCCAGGGAACTCTCCAGAGTCGGGTCAGGTGCCAGCGAACTCTCCAGAGTCAGGTCAGGTGCCAGCGAACTCTCCAGAGTCAGGGCTAGTCACCGCTGATCCTCCAGAGTCAGGGCTAGTCACCGCTGATCCTCCAGAGTCAGGGCTAGTCACTGCGGATCCTCCAGAGACTAGGCTGGTCACCGCGGATCCTCCAGAGGCTAGGCTGGTCACCGTTGACCTTTCAGAGTCAAGTCAAGCCACCGGTGATCTTCAAGGATTGAGTCAAGTCAACGGTGATCTTCATGAACTGAGTCAAGTCAACGGTGATCTTCATGAACAAAGGCAAGTCACCTCTGATCTTCATGAACAAAGGCAAGTCACCATTGATCTTCATGAACAAAGGCAAGTCACCATTGATCTTCATGAACAAAGGCAAGTCACCATTGATCTTCATGAGCAAATACAAGTCACCAATGATCTTCATGAGCAGTGTTAGGCCAGCACCAATCTTCTGGAGTCCAGTAAGGACACCAGGGGATTACCAGAGTTTCGTCGTCCCGTTGGTCCAGCCGCACGGAGGTCTGCTCCGCCTTGGGGGGCTCTGGGCCTGACCACATGGCTGTGGTGGTCTTCTGCTCCGCCCTGGGGGACTTCCGCCCTGACCTCACGGTTGTGGTGGTCTTCTGCTCCGCCCTGGGGGGCTTCCGTCCTGACCACACGGTTGTGGTGGTCTTCTGCTCCGCCCTGGGGGGCTTCCGCCCTGACCTCACGGTTGTGGTGGACTTCTGCTTCGCCTTGGGGTGCTTCCGTCCTGACCACACGGCTGTGGTGGTCTCCTGCTCCGCCCCGGGGGGCTTCCGTCCTGACCACTCGGTTGTGGTGGTCTTCTGCTCCGCCCTGGGGGGCTTCCGTCCTGACCACACGATTGAGGTGGTCTTCTGCTCCGCCCTGGGGGGCTTCCGCCCTGACCACACGGCTGTGGTGGCCTTCTGCTCCGCCCTGGTGGGCGCCACATGATGTCCTTCATGGACTTCTGTTTTGTGTTTCTTGGTTTCTGTTATGTTTCTGTCTGTTCCCCTCAGTGAGTCTGGCCCTCCGTCCCTCCCCCTGAGCCTCCACCTGTCCGCCTCCCTCCTGGTCTGTGTCGTGTCTTGTCGTGGAGCGTCTGGGAGCCGCTCCGTAGAGGGGGGGTATTGTCACAGTGTCTGGGTTGTGTTCTCTGGGGTTCCACTAGATGTCCTCCTTTCTCATGGTGTCTGTCACCTTATCACTTCCTGTTCCCTTATTTGGTCACCTTCCTCCTTGTTGAGTAATTGATTGTTTCCCACCTGTCTCCTGTTCCCTCATTATCCTTCTGTGTATTTATACCCGGTCTGTCTGAGTCTGTGTTACGGAGTCCTTGTTTAATGTCTTATGATTATTCATGTCCGTCAAATCAGTCCTGCCCTTGCCTTGTCTTATGGTCTTGTTTTCATGTTTGGATTATGTTTGGTTTTGACCGTGCCTGGACTGTTTACCCCTTCGGATTACCCTTTAAATAAATGACTTGCCTGCAATTGGTTCCCTCTCCGTGTTTTGTGTAACACCGATCGTGACAAAAACACTGAGCTGATCCAAAATCAAAGTCAAATTAGATTTAATGGAGCAGAAATAAAATATGAATACAGAAAAATTCAGCCCCATGCAAGTCGCAAAAACAAGTCAGCACCCCACCCCGCTGCCATTAAAATGCTTGGATGGCAAACTGTAACAGAGGGTTATGACATTCACTTCAAAACAATTGTTCCGTGTTAATGTACAAATTTCCTACTGAGGTCTTGTTCGACTGGTTGAAAAGTCAAACAGATTGTCAATGACCTCATTGCAGATTTAGACCACAAACTGCGCTGATGCCTGGCTTTGATAAGTCCCATGCTGAGAGATTTTTCCCATCCCCTCCGAGAATCCATCCTGACAGCAGTACATAAAAGTTGAATAAGCACTTTGATAAAATGAGGAGATGTCACTAAATCTACGAATCCATCCTTAGGGGGGTACAAAGGGAGTAAAACAGTGAGATTTAATAGTCTTGTGGGAGGAGAATAGAGCATAAACAGCTCTTAAATCTACTGACTAAGGAATATATGTCCCTTTGGATTCATGTCTCACGGCCCTAGTTATGGAGGGCCAGTCAACGTTTTAAACGCTAAATATGGAGTGTCATTTCAGGACATTCATCCTATTTGTCAGTGATTTCGAGAACGTTTTAATACTGGTCAAAGCGCATTTTAGTGCTTCCAATTATACACAGGTGTGATTATAAACACAGGCCTCTTCAAACCCAATCACCATGTTAACCCTTGAACCCTGGAGTGCTATAGTGCTCTCTTGTAAAGGGCCATCCTCTTTATCCACTGAATAACACTTTCTATAGCACTCTTTTCTAGCCAATTAACAGAGTGTTAAGCCTGCTGTATGGTAGCATTCCTGTTTGAGGAGCACCAGTATTGATTCACAATGTTTGTTAGATGTTACAATCCCATTGTTTTTTGAATGATGGCCATGTCCCGCTCTCGCCTTCCATCGACACCTGTGGAATGCTCCAGTTCGCCACAGTCTCTGTCACCAAATTGCAAATAATTAACCAATGAGAATCACTTTAGCTATTGATTGGTTGTAAGAGAGGTTAATGCTGGGATTACCTCCTAGGATCTCTTTTACTGACTTATTTAACAAGCAAACAGCTAGTCATTAATGGAGAGGTGGTGGTGTTAAAAAGAGGGGAAAATTAGTCCTCAGATTAGAAAGCTGTTCATATGACTGTACCTGAGGCTGTACCAGCAAGGCAAGGCAATTCAGCAAGATAACACTGTTTTGGACCTTGAAACAAATTCCCACAGACCAAAATGAAGAAGCATAATGCTGTATGGTAGCATTCCTCTTTGAGTAGCACCAGTATTGATTCACAAGGTTTATTAGATATTACAATCCCATTGCATGCTTTGTAAACAAAGCATTTGTGGAATACATTATCATTGCAATCAAAGGTAAGTTATGACAGATCTGCCGTATTTTTGCATAAATTTAATAGATTATTAAACAGAAAATATAAAACACAATAAAATATAAAACATATATTTGGAAAATAGGGTGGATTTTCATTTCATGCTGACTTTTAACAACAATTTAATGTGTTGTTTTAGAATAGTGATCAATTATAAGATGTTGCTCCTTTTTGTTATACCAAATGTCAACTATTGCAACTTTGTCAGTTTTAATGGCAATAAATAAAAACCACTCACAATCGTGACTTCTCACATGACCCCATAAGCCCTTGCAGCATGTTTTTTTTTTTCAAAAGGTTTTAACCAGCCTTAATGCTATTTTTCCCCTCTGGATGTAATTACCCCTCATCTTCCACATGATATATGTGATGTGAATAGATGTGGAGTGTACCGTCTTTCTCTGTGTTACAGGCACACAAAAGAAAAGCCCTCGCTTCACAAACATCGAAGAATAAGAAAGTTAAAAGCTGCAATCAGTATTTGAGTGAGGGATATTGTACTCTGTGCTGCAGAAAATGGTCGGGGAGGAAGTCAGCGGAAAAGTCACAGTGACAGCCCAGAGATTAATGATGTGTTTACGACAGAGACACTCAGAAAAGAACGCGTCACTTAAGCGTCAATAAGAGAATCACACTTTTTTAAAGTCATGCGGTGATGTTCATCATGCCCTGGATCATATGTTCTGCAGGCAGGTTCAGCTGTATCCATCTGCACAGTTATTTATTTCACACAGCTTTGCGATACAAATCGTTAATTAAATGTAACTAAACTAATGATTTTTGAATCGTACAGGTTTTATTGTAGTTTGGCCTGAAGGAGGGAAAACAAGAAACAATTTTGTACAATTTTAAGTGTTATACACTGTAAATGAGATTGTATGTTAATTTCCATTACTTAAGAAGAACATTCACACTGGTGGTAGTGTGGTGGTTTAGGGATTTTTCACTGCACCATTCAGGACCTTGACGCCTTATCATTAATGAAGTGACTATAAATTCTGCTCTGTGTCTGACATTTCATGAACGGAAGTTGGTCATGCAGTGAGACAATGACCTGAAACAAATAAACAATTGTACCACAAATAGTTGAAAAGCTTTGAAATGTCCAGACTTAAACCTTGTTGAAATGCTGTTATGGGACATGAATGCAGAGAATCCCAGACTTGTTTCCACAATCTGGATGGATGCATAAACAGAGCCAACCCCCCCCCAAAACGAACTATTTACAATAACGAATCCACAATTAAAATGTGTTTTTTTGTATTACAGAACAAAATATTACTTATTTTAAAGAAATAAAGAACAAGAATACTTTTTTCATGAAAACATTTGATAAATGCAGTTTGCCATGTTTAAAATAAATAAATAAATAAATGAATAAATATGCTTCAAAATGAAAACAAAAAGTCTTGGACAATTTCTGGTTGTTAAACTTGTTAATCTTGTGAACTTCAGTTATTCAGATTGGACACACCTGTTTGCATTTTGACAACTCAAAAAAGAAATTATATATATTATATATATATATATATATATATATATATATATATAATATATATATATTATATATATATATATATATATATATATAATAAACATTTACAGTTTTTCTCCGTCACTTTGGTGCATTTCTCAAATCAGAAATGAAATTCTCAAAACTACTTGTACAACCTCCACATCATCTAGTCATTTATACACATCACAAAACCAGTTTCTCATTCTTTTGTACAAGTTGTGATTTCTTTTGTACATTCATGCAATTGATTATGTACATTTATCTGCAGTTTCCTACATTATCAGTTGCTAATGTCATGTGGCTCAAAATGTATTACACAGTTTTCTGTGCAACAGTCTTACCCCTCAAAACATCTAGCCTTTAGTTCATCGTATAATTCATTAAATGCAAACTGGTTAATCTAGTTGTCATAAACTGCCAAGCACACTTTTTATTTTTATTTTTACACATTATTATAAGACTTTTTGTCAATTTGGCATGAATTGTGCAAGTGAATCTTGACCAATGAAGAGAATGTAGATGATAAATCAATGATAAACCATTTCTCTGAAATAGCTCAAAGGTTCATCTCATGAATCTTCAGTTAGAAAGCTTATACTGTATAGACAGAGGACAACACAAGAGTTACAAATTCTGAAAATTGACTTATTTTCATCTTTGTGCCCATATTTCTTTTTTCCTTTTCTATATCACAATGGCATTGTAAAGGTTTTATTTTTTTATTTTTTTTGGGCCACTAGTAAAAGTATAACTGGGAATTCTATCCAGTCTCGTTCAATCAATATCCCACATACAGTAAATCTGTACTTTTAAAATGGATATATGGCATACATAAGCATATGGCATACTGTTCAATACAGCAACTATATCATCCAAAATGTTGGCATAGTTTACATCAGAACTTTCTCCAGAGTACACTGTTATATCCATAAACTATGACACAAGGACTTGTCACTTGTCATTCTGATGGCACTGACATGTTCATTGACACAGATATTTATTTTTGAGAGATGAGATAAGGATTTTGAGCAAGAGACTGGCTTTTGCAGGTAATCCATTGTGTTTTGCTCTTTGTACGAGTTGTTTTGAGAAATGCACTTACTGTTTTGCAAATCTCAAGGATGATTCGAGAAATGTACCAAAGCGACTGGCCTGGGAAAACTGTAAACTGTTAAAAATAATTTTGTAAAATTGCAAGCCTCATTTGTTTACATTTTACTTGGCTTGATGTTTTGTGTCTGCTGCACTGAAATAAAATTGGTACAGAAACAACTTACACTCGGAAATGATTACATATAACAAAAAATTACAAATAATTATTATGTAACACATTGAATCAAACATGACATTTTGAAGAAGAAAGACTGAAATGGTATTTCCTTCTAAAATGTAATATAATAAACTTATTTCTTACTGTACACAATGGAATTAGGCATGTGATGGAAAGTTGGATGGACAAACGGATAAATATGGACAGACGGATGTACAGATAAATCGATAGACAGGCAGGCAGGCAGGCAGGCAGGCAGGCAGGCAGGCAGATAGATAGATAGATAGATAGATAGATAGATAGATAGATAGATAGATAGATAGATAGATAGATAGATAGATAGACATACACATAGATAGACAGATAGAAAGATATAAATCGATAGACAGACAGACAGAAATATATAGATAGATAGATAGATAGATAGATAGATAGATAGATAGATAGATAGATAGATAGATAGATAGATAGATAGAGAGGCAGACAGATGGACAGATGGACAGATAGAGATAGACATACAGATAGACAGAAAGATATAAATAGATATATAGACAGATGACAGATAGAGATAGATAGATAGATAGATAGATAGATAGATAGATAGATAGATAGATAAATAGATAAGCAGCTAAAAGCAGTGTTGCTCTTCTGTAAGCTGAATTAACTGCTTCCTCTCAATCCCTCTCTGTCTGTCTCACACACACAAAGTTAAGGTGATCTGTGTACAGCCTTCTCCATCACTCTGGGCTGATGATGAATTTTGGCTATTACACTCCGAATTATTATTAGGTTTACTTGTATGCAGCGACCATAAAGCACAAAGAGGAGAAGTGAAATAAGTCTACTAAAATAAATATCACCATCTCTGCTAAGCACAGAGAGGTATTGTAGGAGGGATACAAAAGCTAGTGAGTATAGAACAAATTAATTTATATCACCATAAAGCTCCACTCCACTGCAATTCAGCTGCTATTACAATAAACACAAAGCCAGCCTGGTGTAATGGATGTAACATTTTTTCATGTTGCATCAGGGAGAAGAGTAATGAAGAGATGTCTGAGTACCACCTTTATTTCTCCATGAGAGAGCAGTCAGAGCGGCTTCTAACTAACAAATCCCCTTTGTACTTTGAAGAACCTTTTACTATGCAAAACACTCTGTCAGTTCCCATAGGAAAAAAGAAAATCACAAACAAGATCTCTGGAATATCTCAATTGTTTCTCCTGACTTGAGTTTAAGTCTCCTGATTCTGTCAACTTTCTCTTGAAATAAAGACCACAGTAACCTCACATTTCTCTATCCTACATGTTAACTTTATAGCTTTATATTCCTACTGTATGTCAACAATTGTTTCTACCAAAAGCCCTTTAGAAGAAACAAAGGAAACAAACCAAACCCTAACCCTAACCCCTAACCCTAACGCTGAAATTAAACAGAATCAGAGGCATACTAATAATTCAAAAAGTGGAAGCACAATGTAAAATGCATCAGCTTTGCTTATGAAGATCATACTGCTGAATAAAAACCATCCTAAAGAGATTTTGCTAGTGTAAGCCTGACTAAGCTAGTGTGAAGCTGGTTTAGCTAATTGCTTCCCAGCTGAACAATTACATCATAAGACTAGCAAACCAAATGTAGGCCTGTTTAAGGTATATTTTGCAGCAGGGTATCACTTGTGATTATAATGTTGGCCCTGTCACAAATTGCTTAGTATGCTCTTGCTTGTAGGTCGCTTTGGATAAAACCGTTGGCTAAATGTATAAATGCAAATTCAGTTCATTCTCCTCTGCTGGCTGGCAGAAGTTTCTGCTTGGTCTTAAAGTCATTCTTTATAGAGCCATCAATATATATTTTTTTCTGCTTTGAACTGCAGCCAAGCAAAATGAAACTCTTAAAATACCTTGATAATCCCACAATTATAATGGCTGCTACGCCCCTGAACATAGCTGTGAACTGCATTAATTCTCCTGAGCTAACAGCTGAGCAATACAATTCGGGGAAACCCCCTGGGTGTTCAATTTATATAGAGAGAGAGAGAGTTAAAAAGATGTTAATTTAAAGACTATTTTAAAAAGTACAAAAAAAAAAAAAAAAACACGGAAAGCTTTGAGTTGATGTCACACAGTAAAATAGTTTAGCAGTGTTCATGGAAAGATGCACCAAAGTGAGACAAAGGGTCACTAATATGGTTTATCTCCGCTGATGTTGCCTGGCAACAGCAGTCAAAAAGTTAGCTCGTGTTTCAGTAACTTTAAGCTTTGGTCATCACATCATAGTGTAACAGATGCCACAGAAGCGGTTGTAACGAAAAGGGGGAGGTGAGGTTGAGGTGCATTGCAAACTTTTCCATGCCAATCAAAAGACAAGATCTATGTGCAAACGGATCCAACGGAGTCGTTTGTTTCAGTTGTTCTTCTTCACTAACAAGCAGGTGCATGCATCCCATTGGAGGTACAGCAATTTACTTATGGAAGTCAGTCAGACAACTGTCAGCAAAACAGTTTCCAAAATACACTTTTCATCTGTCTGTGGAAGAGACACCACACTGCGCTCAGAGGAACAGGTGAAAGGAACGCCTCAGGCTGTGCTGTGTTCATGTCCAATCTGCTCATTCCTCTTTCAAAAATAGAGACAAAAATGAGTGGTAAAGGGACATGAGTGATTTGTCCATAATTGCCTCTGGTAAATCGGTAATCTTCACCCAGCATGTAAAGGCCAATACATACTGACTTTGGTGGATAAATTCCCAGGTTACCTGCAAAGTGATAAATCATTCAGAGCAAACTTTTAGATATCAATTACGCAGAAACAGCATGTCATTCAGCAAACTGGCTAAACAGTTTGTTTCGTTTTACATGTTTAGAGGCACGTAAATTCAATAATAGGCTACTGAGCAATAGCCACTGCAGTCTACTGAATATTTCTTACAGAAATCAGAAAAAAAAAATTGTAGAACTGTGTGTAGCATTAAAAATTTCTGTCCATCATTAAGTACAGATTATTTCACTGCTTATTAAACAAAGATAAGTATATAATGCTCATGCATTTCTAGTTTATTTTCTACCAAGAGCCTCGAGCAAAACTATAATATTTTATTCAGTATTTCACAGCCCTTGCAACTCAAGGAAAGCAGTGGATTATAATCACTGTGTACAAAGAACTGAGAAACAAATAAAAGCAAAATCACATGGTTTTTCATTATCATAAGCGAAAAACAAAACAAACCATATTATTTCTATATCTGACTGGGAACACATAAATGTATCGCAAATATAATTTAAACATGAAAACGCTCACACTGAAAATTAAACTAGGCACCATATAATGAAATACTGTACCAGTTGAGCTATCAAGCAAGTTTACTACACATAAAAGCTACAAATATTAACTTTTATATTTTCGGTATTGTGCAAGGAACCATGTGAAAATAAGTATTTTTTTTAATCAATAATCTGCACTTGTAATAATAATAATAATATTAATACAATCATGTACTGATGCCAGTAGTGTTCATTTCAGTTAACTTTTGTGACTTTTGCAAAAAAATATATAAAGAAACATCTTCTTTATTTTTTCCCCTGTATATATATTGTATGTACTATATATGGATGGACTGATAAACAAAAGCTGTGGATGATGCTCAGAAGCTGCAACATAACTGGAGCTTGCCTTTTTGGCACTTTCTCTCTACAAGCAAACTGTCGGCGACTGAGACTACTATGTAATCACAGTTCTGCAGAGTAATGTTCTGTTTCAACAAGTAATTATCCATCATGACAGCCAGGAGCACCAAGCACTGAAAGACACTTTCCTAATCCATTATGTGGATATATGATTATGTTAAAGGAAATTGCCATTAAAATCTTCAGACAGTGATGAACTGCGCCCATACTCTGTGTTCCGTTCAAAAACAGCCTCTTTTAAAGTCGCAAACATCAGTTGGGCAGGAGAAAAAGAGGACATTTAGGCCCAATCAAGAGTAAAATCATTTTAACGTCATCATATATTTATTAAGCCTGGACAGCCGAATCGTTTGCTCTAATTTCCAAAAGGTTCAATAAAAACCATAAGCAGGCCATTCATTACGGAGCCGCCTGTCATAAGTGGAGCCCACGAGAGCCATACGCGGAGAGCCGGGCTGTCTTGTAGGACGAAAAGCAACCGGTGACGAATGAAGTGATTTCTCTCGACATCACATCAAGATCAAGGTCTGGGAGGGAGAAAAAGTAATCAGCCCTGCCTTTCACCACCACCAGAGCTGAGCCCAGACAGCCCCGTGATCAAAGCTGTCTAACTTTCCTCCGAGCATGGAGGCCAAACTCACAAGCAGATATTTTACTTGACAAGCATCTTGATAAATATCTCGAATGCCAGTTTGCCATGTAAGAGATTGAGCTATTGGGTGGACCAATAGGTCAAACCCGGTTATGAGCTGAACCATGTTGCTCCATTTGTCTTGTTAACTAGAGCCTGACACAGTTTTTTTTCCCCATCTCCTCTGCTCTTGGCCTCTGTTTCATACACACGCATCAAAGGAGACCATCAGACGTGTGCTACATCAGACGGAGGGAACATCACAGCTCTTTAAAGGATTCATAATGACTTTTTAATGATTGGATTTGAAAGAGAATGCTGTGTGTTTGTAGTATAAACACATTTCAGCAGTTGCAGAAAAAATACGTACCAAGAAAGGAAACTATTCTTTATGCTCGTAAGGACACAGAAAGATATTTACACTCATTTGGAACCTACCTTTTTAATTAACTCTTCCTCACTCACTTCCCACAAAATATCAATTGTTTTATTTTGTGATGATGTTTCTGTTTCTGTTTCTGTTGCCTTGTGGGTCATTCCACAACATGGATTCCTTTAGTGTACATTTCTTTAAGAAGTTTATATATATTTTCAAAGGTAACTGGGTCGATTCAGATTCCATGGGATCTGAATCCATGACCTAATGCCATGCTCTACTGGTTAAAAACTATTTTAGTTACAAAGTTGTACATTTGGCCCCAACCACATATACAGTGAAAAGACAGGTTAAACATGCTTATGTCTGAACGTGATCCGATTGTGAGGTATATGAAACCAAAAAACCGAGGGGAAAATTGGTTGTCTAGGAACCACCATGGTGGCTTGCTCCCAGAATTAAGTTCCTAGAACTATGCAGTGCGAAATCTGGCTGTTGTTGAATACAAAATCCATGGAGTCAAAGACTATTGAGAAGTTAATATTGAGTAACATTTTAGATACATTTTTTGCTAACAAGTTCCAAAGAAAGCTAAATCAGAATCATCGCAATGGGAAGGTAGTAGTGTTTATTTCCTGAATGATTCATTGTCTGTGAACAAATGGTTACTTAAAAGGATTCCATGATTTTGAGCAAATCACTGAGTAAATTAATCAAATGATTCACTCAAAACACATGTGCTGCTACCTACTGGCTTAATGATATAACCTGCAGAAAGAGTCACCGAAAAATCCTCACCACCTATGCAGACAAGATTAGACAATTCACAATAACTGTTATCCATAAAAAACAACAATTTGTTACATCATTGAATTTTAAAAGATCATTAAATAGTAAAGAATGTCATGTTATTTTACAGCATATAAAATTTAAATTAAATTAAATTTATGAATTTAGCAGACACCTTTTTCCAAATCGACTTACTATCATGTGTTCCCGGGGAATCAAACCCATTGGTAGAGCGCAATGTTTACCAATTGAGCTACAGGAACAGCATGTAACTAGATATTTAATTACTCTTACTATTACTGTTACCGTTTCTATAGTAGTTAGTTTTTTGAGGGTCTAAAAACTTCTGCAGCTTTTAAAGGACCAGAATCACACTGATGGAAACT
Source organism: Carassius carassius (assembly GCF_963082965.1). Classification (NCBI taxonomy): domain Eukaryota; kingdom Metazoa; phylum Chordata; class Actinopteri; order Cypriniformes; family Cyprinidae; genus Carassius; species Carassius carassius. The sequence goes on from NC_081771.1 coordinate 29,696,892, forward strand.
CTATTTGAGCCTCTGACATCCTGTGAAATTACTTACTGAAAACACAGGCCTCTGCACCGACACATGCTCAAGATTCAAGGCTATTTTTACACTCTTGCTTGAGCAAATTATTTATTTCATGGTTTTTTGAAAGCTAAAAGAGAAGGAGGATTAACCATCCATGAAGGTGTAACACAATAAGCAGCACAATAATGAAAGGCCACTTTCAAATGGCTGTGGCCCAGCTACACTTCTGTGCATAAAACATTTCACAACATACCTTATTTGAGCATGTGTGACAGTGAAGATCAGAAATAAAGATACGAAAAGAGAAGAAACGCCGGCTCTCCTATAAAGAAAAAAAAGGCAGAAAAGGCCTTTGATACAGAACAAATCTCTCTAATGAAATGATAAGCACTTGTTTGACATCGCGCAGTCACAGCCTCATCGTTTGTTATTTAAAATTGTGCTTTGAACCATGTGCGAGTGCTTCCATCCAGTAAATAATATTAAATATAGAAGGATGTGAAATGTAATACTTCAGCCACTTGTGAAATACAAAAGAAATGATAGTATGTTTCAGTCACAACATTTTCACTGGGAAACTAATTAGTGGCACTTAGAAAAATGAAAGTAATATAAAACGTGGCAGGTAAGATATTTGCTCTTCATTTAACCACAGGAATTCTCCTGTACAGCTACAGTAGCAGACTAGCATAAAAGTCTGATGGCTAAATAACACAAACAGTGGCTAGGGTCCAAAATCTAGAGCTGTCTATTCATACACGTACTGGCAGAATTATAACTAAAATAGAACCACATTAGTCATAATTAGAGTTCACTACATAAGCAACAACCCTCACTTATAATTAAAATTAAAACAACTCAAGATGGTTAGCTATTATTCAAGTCTGGTAAAGCTGATTAATCTGGCCTGTTTTGGTGGTTTTAGAAAGGTTTTAGATGCTTGCTAGCTGCTGGGAGAAAATTTAGTGAAAACAATAACTTAGCTTGGTCCAGAATGTAACTATCAATGATATTCTTGTTTATATGAAAGATCTGTTTATATATACACTCACCTAAAGGATTATTAGGAAAACCTGTTCAATTTCTCATTAATGCAATTATCTAATCAACCAATCACATGGCAGTTGCTTCAATGCATTTAGGGGTGTGGTCCTGGCCAAGACAATCCCCTGAACTCCAAACTGATGCCACATTTACACATAGCCGGGTATTTAGAGAAACGAATATTTCCCCCCCTCCGTTTTCAAAAATAACATTGTGCACACAACATCGTTTTCAAAAAAGTTGTCGTTTACATCAACCCGCATAAATACGCCGTCGAGCGCCATTATAACTATGCCAAACCTATGGGCGGCAGTGTAAGGAGAAGGATAAAGCCATGCAAGCCAATCAGAATCCTCAAAATCGAGCAACTTCCTGTTCCTTTCAAAACAACATAGCAGTTGTGTTTGCAAATGCAAACAGACCAAAAGCGTTTGCACAAACGTAAAATGAGTACCACCTTAACAGCATCCATGATCAAACAGTAAAGTTACCCAAACAAACTCTAAACATAGGGCGCTCGCATGATGTTAAGCATTTTCTGGCGCATAATGTGACGTTTGAGAACCTAAAACCCCGTTTCTCCCGGTTGACACGGCAACACATAACCGGCGTTTTCAGAAATCTCCACTTTGGCCGGAGTTTTTAGAAATAATCGTTTTCAGGGATAAAAACAGCGTTTTCGTGTAAATGACAGGCCAAAACGCAGGGAAATATCTGCGTTTTCCCATCGTGTAAACGGGGCCTGAATGTCAGAATGGGAAAGAAAGGTGATTAAAGCAATTTTGAGCATGTCATGGTTGTTGGTGCCAGACGGGCCGGTCTGAGTATTTCACAAACTGCTCAGTTACTGGGATTTTCACGCACAACCATTTCTAGGGTTTACAAAGAATGGTGTGAAAAGGGAAAAACATCCAGACACTTTAGGCCCCTTAGTGCCAATTTGGCATCGTTTAAATACCACCGCCTACCTGAGCATTGTTTCTGACCATGTCCATCCCTTTATGACCACCATGTACCCATCCTCTGATGGCTACTTCCAGCAGGATAATGCACCATGTCACAAAGTTCGAATCATTTCAAATTGGTTTCTTGAACATGACAATAAGTTCACTTTACTAAAATGGCCCCCACAGTCAACAGATCTCAACCCAATAGAGCATCTTTGGGATGTGGTTTATCTCTGGATGTGCATCCCACAAATCTCCATCAACTGCAAGATGCTATCCTATCAATATGGGCCAAGATTTCTAAAGAATGCTTTCAGCACCTTGTTGAATCATTGCCATATAGAATCAAGGCAGTTCTGAAGGCGAAAGGGGGTCAAACACCATATTAGTATGGTGTTCCTAATAATCCTTTAGGTGAGTGTGTATATATATATATATATATATATATATGTATAGTGTTGTATATGAATATTAGGGCTAGGCAAGTTAACGGGTTATTATCACGTTAATGTATTGACTGATTAATGTCAACAATTATTTTATTGCACGTTAACACAGTTTCCGATAGCTTGTGAAGACAGCAGAGAAGCGATATAGCTCAACATATTGGATTGAATCGTATTGTTAACTTTGTGGTTTATTGTTAATCTGCCTCGTTTTATAAAGGAGTAAAAGTTGTTTGTGCTTTACCGGCACTAGTGTTAATTTTTAGCTGAAAATGTAGCTGAAAACTGAATTATAAGTATGTTTTTGGAGGACAGTGATGCCTTAAAATGCTGCCCAAGTAGGAAGCTTACTACGTTTTGGAACACAGCCAGCATGTGACATTTGTTAAAGACCCTTTTCTCAAAACAAAGCAGTCTCATCCTCCCAGATAGGCCCTTGATATGTTCTGTAAAAACCCCTTGAGTTAACAAATGAGGCTTTAATTGAATTATGCATGTTAGGAGAGCTAGAGGGGTTGAGAAACAAGGATAGGGAGGGAGATCTGAAATCAGAACGTCAAGTGATATCTTCCATCATGGATCCTTTTGTTTGAAGGGCAGGTGCGATTTGATGGCTCCCATTTTATTGCCTCAGGCTGGCCATTGGCACTCCATTCTACATCCTGTGAAAATTCTTGTCACGGCCTGCACTTGGTGATTACATCACACAACTCTCTTCAGGAGAACACATGCTCCAGCCCCAATACATCAGCCTCTCTCCATCATTTGCTCATTCTGAGATGTTTTAAGACGGGGTTTGCTCTAAATGTCTCAGTTGCATGGCAGGTGGGGAACAGAATATGCTGTTCCTCAGAGCAATCAGTACAGTATTACAATAACAATAAAAGATTGAGGGTCATTTTTTGAAGAACACATGGTTTCTATCTGATTCACACAATTTAAAACTTTTAAAAAATGTTCTTTGAATGTCTTATTTGAATGTCTTAAATTTTTATTAAAAGGGGGAAAAAAGAAAACAGAAAGAAAAATAGCAAATATTACTAATATACTTAATAATTTATATTAACTTTCTGACTTATTTACACAATTAAAATTCATTACAAGAAACTAAGTAATAATGTGTTGTTTATTTTTCTTGTAATTAAAAAAAAATGAAAAAATAAAAGAAGAAAACGAGTACACTACAAACGCATACACATAACTTTTGTGACACATTTCTCTCTGCACCTGGAGGCTTCTAGTAAGATCTAAATAAATGGTTCTGAGGGTTGCTCACCACACCATAGCAGATAAAGGTCATTTGGCTCGTTAGCTCTTTTCCAGAGAAACAGCCTTTGTGTCTTTGAGGTCTGATTTCAAAACAATGTGCAGAGCCGTGTGAAGTTAGCAGCGAGGCTGAGCTTACAGTTTTCTGACTTTAATCAGTTCAGATTCTCTCTTCTGCTCATTTAGCTTAACAGGATCCTCTGCTAGTCTTCTGCGCCGGAGTCATTTAGAGGAGATGATAACATTTAATACACTGACACCCAGCTTTGTTCCACCTTCTTGTTGCACAACATGAGCATTGTGCACAATATGCATTACATAGAGTCTTCTGAGAATTAAAGCTAAAATCAAACATTTTGGGATTGTTTTAAAACAAAACAGAAAGAAAAGTTATGGTGTTAAACAAATAAGTAGTATCTAAGATTCTTAACTATTTCAGGGTGACTGATCAAATCACCAGATGTATGACAATGAGCTCCTACAAAAATGTCAAAAGAGATGTGAGATGTGCTTCCATTGAAGGTGACATGATGATCTCTTTGATAATGTCAATTTACAATTTTATTTTTCCTTCTTTCTTTTAATTTTTCAGATTGATCATTTATAACACTATTCAAAATGTACAACACCACTTTTGCACTTGTATTGTTAACACAAACTTTCAAATTTCAAATAAATGTTTTTTTTTCTATTCATCAAATAATCCTGAAAAAAGGTGTCCACGAACGTATTAATCAACATAACTATTTTTCTATTCTATATTTACATTGATAATAATAAGAAATGATTCTTGAGCAGCAAATCAGCATATTAGAATGATTTCTGAAGAATTGTGACATTGAAGACTGGAGTAATGATGTTGAAATTTCAGATTTTCATCACAGAAATAACTATTCAAATATAGAATTAAACATATTAAAACATGTAATAGTGATTTTAAATCGTAATATTATTTTACAATATTACTGTTTTCACAGGTGTTTCACCCAAATTTGTAATTCTTCATTGCATTGTTTTGGGTTTTAATTGTCCATAAACTTTTGTCCATGTAATATATTTCCCTTAAAAACCATTACATATAATCTAAAAGTTCAACTTATTTTTTTTGACCAAAGAAATGCAGACTTGTTGACAATAAAATAAATACATTAATTAATAAAAACTCATCAACTCCAAACATTTGAATTTGTAATAAATTGTTGTGTTGATTTAAAATTAAAACCATTTGGTATCCAACTTTTGTACCCCAAGTATAAATACTGTATATGTGCCTGGTCTCATGAAAATGCATGCCAAATAGCATGCCAAATAAAAACTAAATATTGTGATACTGACAAGCAAAAAATGACTTTGGCCTGCATATGATACGCACATTTTTGGTGTGCATATAATACACAGTTTTCGTATGCATATGATACGAAATTTGTTGGCGTGCATATGATATGACTTTTTGTGTATATGTAATACAAATCTACCACCTACAACCCTAATCCTACCCTGTGTAGCATATACAAGTCAAAGTCAATTTGTGTGTATCAATACCACATGTTTTTGTATTTATTTGGGAGATTGAGATTGGGTTGGCGCACAAGCATACACATGCAAACACATATGAGGCTTGCTTGGTTGTGATAAATTATGATATGTGAAAATATGTGAAATTCAGAAATGATGCTGACCTCCAAGATCACAGACACGCAGCTGAATTGAGGACAGAAGTCACAGAACATCCTCCATTTTATAAATGCTACAGCAAGCACAAATGAACTATAGCTTAAAACTGAAATGTGTCATTTCTGTGCCACTAGTGGTGCCATTAAACTTACTAAGAACAATCCTGAAGTACAGACCGGGCTGGCTCAAGGGCTCAGGGATGATGGCTCATGGCTCAGTCCTTGCAGGGATTGAACAAACAACCTTCTGGTTACTGGCCTTAAGTCTTAACCACTACTTCACCACAACACTATGTTCTTATGATGTCTGATGGATACCATCATTCCCTTAAAGGTGCCATAGAATGCAAAAATCACTTTTATAAGGTGTTTAAACACAGGTGTGTGGCCGTACACAAGCAGTTCCAGACTATGATGAAATAGTCGGTGAAAGTTCCTCCCATTTGTGATGTTCGTTGCCCTATTAGCATATTCCAGACCGTTCTCATCCCAAGGCGTCATATACTGACCCTTTTGACATTTCGTCAACATCCTACGCACATGGCGCCCTCTAGCGTCAATATTAGATGCAGATAAAAATGGGCCAGAAGGCGCCTCCTAGCGGTCTAACCCTAACCCTAACCCTAACCTTAACCCATAATCTGTGTCTCATATTGACGCTAGAGGGTGCCATATGCGTAGGATGTTGACGAAATGTCAAGAGGGTCAGTATATGACGCCTTGGGATGAGAATGCGTTACATATTCACAGAGCTGAATGAGAAGCTGCGGTTCCCCATTACTGTTCTCTTGCTGTAGCTGCTGGAGATACAATGTCAGCACCAAAGAGCCATTACAAATGTGTTGTGATGCACCAAATGAACATAGGAGGCTCCATAGACCGCTTAGGACACGGTGGTTAACTTTCATTTTCGAAGGAAATGTCATGGAAAAAAAAACTGAAAAGTCCTATACTTTGTGCTAACATTTTACACCGGACTGCCTCACAAACAAGGATCAGTTCAGGGCTGGAGTTGTGAAAAGATTCTATGGCACTTTTAATTTAAGACTTTGCAACATTCTTTGGCCCAAGGGGGTAAATCTTACAGAAACTTCCCTCCAAGAATGAAAAATCTGTCAAAATAAGGCACATTGTACTGTGTTAATATGAAATACATTTTTTTATTGTTTTTTTTTTTTTTTGTTTAACAATAATGTCACTTTTTTGGATAAATGTAGCATTGTATCACTTGTTCACAAATGGATCCACTGCAGTGAATGGGTGCTTTCAGAATGAGAGTCCAAACATCTGATAAAAACATCACAATAATCCATAAGTAATTTACACCTCTCCAATCCATCAATTAACAATTTATGAAGCAAAAAGCTGCATGTTTGAAACTAACAAATCTATCATCACGATGATTTTAACTGTTTCTTCCGGCTAAAATATTAGTACTTTCTCCATAATATTGCGGTGAAAAAGTAATCTCGTCTGAATCAGGAGAGAAATATGCACAGATCAAGCACTGTTATATACAATTTAGACATGTGGGTGGAGACATGTGGGTGATGTGAGAGGACAACAGGAGATTTCTCCAAATCAATTTTGAAACAAATGAATCTAAATCTTGAACTGCCTATAAAGGTGAGGTACTATTCCTTTTTTATTTTGTCAACATGTTTTTTCAGGATAGTTTACGCATTACTGACCACCCTCTATATAAGGCATGAAAAGGCCAACAGTAAACAGGACACAAATCACAATTTTCCCCTCAGTCAGTCACCATGGATACCAGACCCAAGCACCTGTAGTTCAATCAGGCAGATGCTGTGATGCTGTGGGCTGGACCACTAGGAACGGCATCAAACCATCAGTAACGTGCAGATCAGAGAGCATGCAGCACTTTTCACAAGCCGATCTGCTCCCCATGTTCTCTGGACTCAGTGGGACTCGGCAGCCTTCAACTTTTCTCCTACGACCCTCCATTTGCCTTCATCTTCAAGTTTTTTTGCATGCAAATGTCAGATGTTTCTCCTGCCTTCAAATCCGAGAGGAGAAGGAGGGGCGGGCTGTGGTGAATGATGACAGCGAGTCTGGATGCCGGGGTCACATTTTCATAGAAAAATGGAATGATGGGTAATTGCATATGCAGTAATAATTCCTTTAAGCACCTGTCCTCTTCTGGCTCTCTCACTTACACTCTCAGTAACTGCTACTTTCCATGTTGGAAATGTATTATAAATGGGTCTGACTGCAATTTTTGTAACAGTGGAACACACTTTGCCCTTCAGAAGCTAAAGACTGGTGTGCTTTTTTGGCATCCACTTCTAGCTGACGTTTAACACAGCATTCACAACCGAGAAATGCAGAAATATTCTCTTAATTTGCCTTTACACTTTTTAGCTCAGTGTCTAATTTGCTGTTTAATTATTATTATTTAGGATGTCAAATTGCTTTTTATTCTTGATTTTTATATCGCACAGTGAAACTGCAAGGCTATCTCATAGAGATAATAATTTGATGTCAATAACCAGACTGTAGGTCAGTGTCTCAATAGAGGAATTTTTGAAAGTGACAACGACATTTAAATCCAGAAAAGAAACCCCTAAAGTTTTGGTCTGTATGTTTATGAATTACAAATGTTAAGAATTGCCATAATGATAAACCATATCAATGTTTTGGAGTGACTGCAAAAGAGTAGTTTACATTTACCAGAAGTTTAATTGGTTTGATATTAACCATTTTCACAAAGCATATGTACTAATATTAAGGATCCTTTCAGACTAAATGCATTATATTATATTATATTATATTATATTATATTATATTATATTATATTATATTATATTATATTATATTATATATTTCAACGTATGGGCTTTATGGCTAAAAACAGTTTGTATGGCTAAAATGACAAGATTCTGATAACTTGTAAATGAATAAGATCTTATTGAGATCTTATTTACTTTATCTTATAAAGTATAGCAGAACACTTACATAAAATGCATGTATATATCAGTTGTCACTCTTTATCTCCTAATAATGTCTTAATAAGAGATTTTGAAATGTTTAGTTTTAATGGTTATCTATGGAGAATCAGGTAATCCTAGGTTACTTTAATCCAGTGACTTGGGTGTTTAATTTGAAGTATTACTATCTAAAAGTTATTTTTATGTTTATATTATAATAAAAAAAATTCTCAGGATTTCTCAGCAAAGAGACATGTTAACCAAGACCTAAAAACCTTTTTTGTTTATACTAAAAAAGACCTTTTACTTTCTAAAACAAAGAAACAAATAAACAAACAAAAATAAAACTATGAACTGTCAGTCAGACAACAAAGGGCATGTATTATCTGTAATATCTTTTCTGCAATGTTTTGATTGCACACTAAAGTAAAGGCATAGCAACAGATTATGGGAAAGATTTAAACCTTTAAGAGCAAAAACACCTTCTTAAGAACAAGAATATAAGGAGTTTATGGCTACCAAAAACATGAAATCATTGAAAAAAAAAAAAATAAAGAAAGAAAGAATATATTTAAAAAATACAATATGATATATATGTATATATAAACAGTACAGACCAAAAGTTTGGAAACAGTACTATTTTTAATGTTTTTGAAAGAAGTTTCTTCTGCTCATCAAGCCTGCATTTATTTGATCAAAAATACAGAAAAAACAGTAATGTTGTGAAATATTATAACAACTTAAAATAATAGTTTTCTATGTGAATATACTTAAAAAAAATAATTTATTCCTGTGATGCAAAGCTGAATTTTCAGCATCATTACTCCAGCCTTCAATGTCACATGTAACATCCAGTTTATCACATGATCATTTAGAAATCATTCTAATATTCTGATTTATTATGAGTGTTGGAAAAAGTTCTGCTGTCTAACATATTTGATGAATAAAAGGTTAAAAAGAACTGCATTTATTCAAAAAAAACAAAAAACATTTCTAATAATATATATTCTAATAATATATTTTCTTTACTATCACTTTTTATCAATTTAACACATCCTTGCTGAATAAGTATTGATTTTATTTAAAAAAAAATAAATAAATAAAAATAGCTGACCCCAAATTACTGACCAGTAGTGTGTATTGTTATTACAAAATATTTATATTTTAAAAACATAGCTTCTTCTTTTTCTTTTTTTTTTTTTACTTTTTATTCATCAAAGTATCCTAAAAAAGTATCACATGTTCTGAAAAAATATTAAGCAGCAGAACTGTTTCCAACTTTGATAATGAATCATCATATTAGAATGATTTCTAAAGGATCATGTGATAATGATCCTAAAAATTCAGCTTTGCATCACAGAAATAAATGATAATTTAAAGTATAATACATTTAATAACAATTATTTTAAATTGTAATAATATATCACAATATTAAATTTTTTTCTGTATTTTTGATCAAATAAATGCAGGCTTGATATGCAGAAGAAACTTCTTTCAAAAACATTAAAAATAGTAATGTTTCCAAACTTTTGGTCTATACTGTATATATACACATATATATATTTATTTTTATTTTTAATTAATTTTTTTTCTGGACAACTTTGCCACACTCATGCATGATTGACAACTCTGTCGGTGTTGGTCCACAGCTTGATGTCCGATGTCAAATTTTGGTCTTGAAGCAAAACCAGCATCGGATTCATCCACCAGTCTGAAAGGACAGGACCTTAACAACAAGTGTCCAAGTCCAAACATTAAACATCATCTTATGTTCTCATGATTAACATCAGCCGCTGGGACCTGGCTGGTTGATTTCATCGAGGCGGACGCGCGCGCACTACGCGGTGGATTTTGGCGTGCATCTCTTGGAGATTAACGATTATACTTTGATTTTTGTAAGAAGCTTGCTTCCTAAGTTGGACATGGTGCGTATCTGGGTAAAAAATACCAATGCTGACGTTATAGTATTATCTGAAACATGGCTTAATAAATCTGTTCCGGACAAAGCTATTGGTATCGATGGCTATATTGTCCATAGGGCCGATCGGCCAAAAAGAGGAGGTGGGGTAGCAATTTATATCAAGGATAGATTTGAAGCTACTGTATTACTTTCTGAATCAGTGGCTAAACAATATGAATTATTAGCTTTAACTCTTATCGTTTCTAAAACTGTACATCTTACAGTAGTTGGATGCTATAGACCTCCTTCAGCTAACAATGACGCCATTTCATCTCTGATGCACACAGTGATATCATTGGATTATAAGGAGCTTCTTATACTGGGTGATTTTAATGTGAATTGGTTGCAGTCAGCTTCTGATGGTCTTAAATTAATTTGTGATACTCTTAACTTGTCTCAGCTAGTTTAGACGCCCACTAGACCAAATTTGAAGGACTATAAAAAGTCAACATTAATTGATCTTATTTTTACAAATGTTCCACACAAATATTCATTGGCGTCTGTATTTGCAAATTATGTTAGTGATCACTGTGTTGTCGCCATAGTTAGAGATACAAAACTACCTAAACAGAAATCACGTATCATTACAAAACGGTGTTTGAAATATTTTATTGAGCAATGTTTTCTCCATGACCTTGCTACTTATGACTGTGAAAGGATTTCCCTCATCCCCGATGTCGAGTCTGCTTGGAAATATTTTCATGATGGACTTACTTCGGTTCTTAATAGGCATGCACCAATTAAGAAATTTAGAGTTAAAGGCAGGAATAACCCCTGGTTTTCTACAGCATTGTCTACTCTTATACGTGAGCGGGATATTGCTTGGTCAAAAGCTAGGCAATCTGATGTAGATTCTGATTGGATTTGTTTCAGACAGCTTCGAAATAAATGTACAGTCGCCATCAGGAATGCTAAAGCCGACTACTTTATTGCTAAAACTTCGACTAATTTAAATAATCCTAAAAAATCTTGGCAGAATATAAAATATATAGCAGGGAACAAAAAATCATCCGATTTTCCTTCATGTATAAATATGGATTCCACTATCATTTCTGACAAAGAGCAAATACTTAACCATTTTAATAAGCATTTTATTGATTCTGGGTATTTATTTGAGTCATACAATCTTTGGCCCTCAAATAATGACTTTGTTAGTGCAGAAACTAGTTTTAAAAAGGATGAGTTCTCTTTTGTTCACATCAAGAGTACTGATGTCCATAAAGCACTTTAATCACTTGATATAAATAAATCTCCAGGCCCTGACTGTGTGGAAACTATCTATTTGAAAATGGCAGCTGATATCATTTCGACCCCTTTAACTTATCTTTTTAATCTTTCATTAGATACTGGTGTTATTCCTGAAATCTGGAAATCAGCTTTTGTTATCCCCTTATTAAAAGGGGGAGACTCTACTATACTAGATAATTTTAGGCCAATCTCTAAGCTTAGTGTTCTATCAAAAATTTTAGAAAGTTTTATTAGTGATCAAGTGACTTGTTATTTGAATGCTCACAAAGTTCTATCTAGTAATCAATCTGGGTTTCGCAAAAAACACAGTACAACTACAGCCGTTATGAAAGTTTTAAATGACATCATTGGATTTGTTGATAAAGGTGATTACTGTGCTTCTCTTTTTATCGATTTATCAAAGGCTTTTGACACAGTGGATCATGAGATATTGCTGCATATATTAAGGAGTGTTGGCTTATCAAAACATGTAATTTTTTGGTTTAAAAATTATTTAATTAATTGAACCCAATGTGTTCAGGCTGAGGGCAAAAATTCAGGACTATTGGAGATTGTTAAAGGAGTTCCTCAAGGATCCGTGTTAGGGCCTCTTTTATTTACTATCTACATAAACAGTATTGACCATGGTAATCAAGACGTTAATTTTCATTTTTACGCAGATGACACTGTTATGTATTGTGGTGCACCTTCAAAACCGCAAGCCTTGATTAAACTTCAAGCGGCATTTGATGTTTTTCAGTCTCGGCTTCATACACTAAAACTTGTTCTTAATGCTGATAAAACTAAAATCATGTTATTCTCAAGCTCGAAAAAGGCGGTAGAAAATATTATTCCTCTTCAGACTTTGCAAGGTAATGTGATTGAGTTAGTGAAAAAATATAAATATCTTGGTATCACTATCGATGATAAATTATCTTTTGGGTCTCATATAACTAATTTAATGAAACAAAAATAAAGCTTGGGTTTTATTTTAGAAATAAGTTCTGTTTTTCATTTAATGTAAGAAAGAGGTTAGTTTCTGCTACTTTCTTGCCTGTACTCGATTATGGTGATGTGGTTTATCAATTTGCTTCTTCTCAACTTCTTTCTTCTTTGGATGCTGTTTATCACAGCGCTTTAAGATTTATATCAGATAGTAAACCTTTAACTCATCATTGTATATTGTATAATAGAGTATCCTGGCCATCTTTGTCTATTAGAAGTAAAATTCATTATTACTTAATCATTTATAAAACTATTCTGGGGTTGTTGCCTTCATATCTAGGTTGTCTAATTCAAAAGAAAAGTGTTGGGAAATATTCCCTCCGGTCTGATAATTGTTTTACTCTCTCTGTCCCATTTGTGAGAACTGAACTGGGAAAAAGGGCTTTTATGTACGCAGCTCCATTTGAATGGAATTTACTCCAAACAAAATTGAAATTACAAACTCTGTTGCCTATGGAACATTTTAAATCTATTATTCGGTCACTCGAAGAAGGCTCATTGATTTGTAATTGTTTTTAAGTGTTTAAAATTGTACATTTGTTGTTTCAATTTGTAAGCTGTGACTGTAACTGCTGTCCATTCTTGGCCAGGACTCTCCTGTGAAAGAGATTTTAATCTCAGAGAGATTTTCCTGGTTAAATAAAGGTCAAATAAAAATAAAAATAAAATCTCAGTAGCACGGATAAACGGTTTTACAGGGTTTAGGAGATTTTAGCCAGCTTGCACACCTTTCTCCTGAGACCAAATATGATATCAACAACTGAACAGAAGCATGCATATTTCCCCATGCATCCTCTCCAGCTCTTGACGGACGGGGCCTGACATGGCACCGGTGTGCCAACGCTGATAAGGTCCTACTCTCTCAATCAGCTGCCGGGAGATCGAATTTGAGTTTGAAATTATTACTGACTGCAGCATCTGCTGATGCAAATGTGACGGCCGCAGTGATTATCTTCTGCTTTTGGATATCTTCTATGGTGTGGGTGGAGAGCGAGGGATGGGTGCGAATGGACCCCCCTAGATGCTCGTTGGCTGACAAGCGAGGGGATTTGCACACAGCACTGATCTCCAGCTATGGGGGCTTAGTGTCAGAGCTGAGCTTTACAAGGACGGGAGAAAGAGAGGAGTGAGATATCCACACTAGAATAGGGAGAGTATCCTCACAGATCTTCTTTGCTGAAATTACTGATTTTCATTATGCTGCTTAATCCGTTGAAGATATTTCTGTCAGTTTGTTAAGTTCATGATGAATCCGTTCTGGTCAGTGGATGATATGCTAATGATGGCGGATGACATCCATGGGGAGATGGTAAATAAAAGTTTCCGCTAGCATAAATATTCAAATTTGTTGTCTCCAAATTCTGCTGCATTTCCTGTTCAAAGAAAAATCTATCAGAATTTCATAACTTTTTTTCCTTTTTCTCCATGGAACACAAACATATTTAAGCCGTATAATGAATATGAATGGGTCATCAATCTCTTCATGAACTTAATTTCCCTCACTATGATATCATTTGGATTCAAAATACATATAATATAGAGTCAAAGTTATATGTACCCCTTTTTTAATGGTGATTTTTTGTCTTATTGACATTAAAAGTATAGTTCATCCAAAAATTAAAATTCTATCATCATTTACTCACCCTCAAATCGTTCCAAACCTGTATGAGTTTCTTTCTTCTGCTTCACACACAAGGATATATTATGAAGAATGTGGGTAACAAAACGTGTAAAGTCAGTGGGGACCATAAACCATTTGTGACCCTGGACCACAAAAGCAGTCTTAAGTGTCAAATTTTCGAAATTAAGATTTAAACCACCTGAAAGTTGAATAAATAAGCAAGTTTATTAGGATCAGACAATATTTGGCTGAGATACAACTATTGGAAAATCTGGAATCTGAGGGTGCAAAAAAATCTAAAAACTGACAAAATCGCCTTTGAAGTTGTCCAAATGAACTCTTAGCAATGCATATTACTAATCAAAAAATATGTTTTTATATATTTACTGTAGGAAATTTACAAAATATCTTAATGGAACATGATCTTTGCCCATATAATTTTGACCCATACAATGTTTTTTGGCTATTGCTAAAAATATAAACCAGCGACTTAAGACTGCTTTTGTGGTCCAGTGTCAAATTTGTCCAGGACCAAAGTAAACTAAATAAGGGTGAGCAAATTATGAATTGTATTTTATTTGTATTTTTTCCCCTTTACTGATTTACTTCCATTATAGAAAAGAGCTTCTTAAAGGGGTCATTGTATGCCCATTTTCCACAAGCTGATATGATTCTTCAGGGTCTTAATGAAAAGGTTGTAACATATTGGTAGTGTAAAAAACACCTTCTTCTTCTTCTTCTTTTTTTTAGCATGTTAAAAACAGCTCTTTTCAGAGCAAGCCATTTTGTAACATTTTTCCTTTAAATGTTAATTAGCTGTGCTGACCCCACCCCCTCTTTCAGCAGCTCTCAGAGAGACTGTTTGCTTTAGCCACATTCACCGTGAAACTTGCTAATTAGCACATTATTAGGAAAGGCGATTTGCAAAGATTCATTAAAAAAACCTTATATTCATTTTTTCTGTTGGTGAAGCTGGACCAAGAATGATTCGCATGAAGATAGACGCATTTATGTACATCGGGGGCGCATTCCCTTCAGAAACACGTGTAATCCACTGTGTCTTCAGCAGCTCAGATGTTGGGAGTAAATGACGACTTTTGTGTTCATTATTACATCCATCAAACAAAACACCTCAATCACTTAGGAGTCATTCTTGTCTACATCTGCTCCGGCGGTGAAACAATGGCGAACTCATGACAGCTCACTCAGGGCGGGTCAAAGGTAAGACACCAGTCCAGTCTGTGCTGAAACGCTACTGTCAGTCAAACTATTGAGGGAGGGGTCTGTCTGTATGACATCACAAAGACAGACATCTGAGATCGGCTTGTTTTGAGAAAGTGTATACACATTGCCAACACACATTTCAGTTCAAACAACTTGTAAAAGTGCATGTAGCATCTGATGACCCCTTTAAAACTTTACTTGTTTTTATCTATTTCTGTTCCACAGAAGATAGAAAATACTATGGGTTTAGAAAACCATGATGATGAGGAAATGATGGAAGAATTAACATTTTTGGTTGACCTATTGTTTTAATTTGGTTACTCCGCACTGCAAAAACACGAGCTCATTAAATCGTACATTAGATATTCAATTACATTTCTCTTTACACTTTAGACAACAAAGGAAGCCAGGGGAATCAAATAAAAAACAAACAACCGCATAAAAATGAGGGATGGCGTGAACCCCGAATGATTTGATTCTGGGGGAAAATTCTCTCTCACCAGCCGAGCAGAAATGTAAGAATGCATTAATTATGGATCCATAAATTGGTCTTCTTTACTGAATCATGCATCAAACAAATGTGTGAGGACTGGAGGCTTAGTAATATGCATCTGCATATCTTTTCTGATATATTACTTTATTAGAATTGACTCCAAATTATCATCATAATAACACAAACATTGAATTAAGGTATATATATATATATATATATATATATATATATATATATATATATATATATATATATATATATATAGTGTTTATGCCACTTTATTGCATTCAGTACCTAATAATTCAACGTTATTCTGTACTGACAATATTTGTCATTGTCCATGTTTCTTTGGCACATTAAATGAATAAATTCAAAAGTACACACACACACACACACACACACACACACACACAAACACATATACATGAACACACAAGGGAGAACCTCTAAATAGTAATCAGAGGGAAAAGACCTCATGAAAGCAGAAATAAGGATGGCCCAGGGTAAATTTCCTGTCTTTGATAGAGCCACGGACGGATATTAGCGATGCACCATAAGTAAAGCATAATCCTCCTGAAAGCAATTGCTTTTCAAATAACATCTGCAGGAAATTCATCAGCTGCTTATCAAATAATGATTTTACATTTCCATCTATTATACATAAACTGATCCTTAAATAGAATGAAACCCCTATTATTATATTTGCAACACCAGAATAAGCCTATAACATGTTGTGTATTTTCTGTTATTTTAAAAGACAGTTATTAGAAGAAATAGATGACACAACTCAGTGTCAAAGTATTGTTACATTGCAGAATTATTTCTGTTGCAATAAAAAAAAAAAAAAAAAAAAAAAAAAAAAAAAAAAAAAGATGGCCTGATCAGATGGCCTGAGTGAATTTTCACGTTTGGATGAAACATTCCTTTAAAGTCTGTTTTTTTGTTTAACAACAAAATCCAAAATACTATAATTTAGAACTTTACCATCTCTCTGTCCTTTAGAATTAAATAGTATGATTTTTTTTCATGATTACTGATTTACTATGTCATTATTTGCGAACCTGTTTTCCTTGATATGTACTTTTTAATTAATCATTAAACAGTCACATCATTCCAAAAACACTGTCTTCTTCGCTTGTTTGCTTAACCCTCTATTCCTCGGCTACAGAAACAAATGTCATTTTTTTCCTCCTGGAAAAGAAATGTGCATTGCTCACTTTAAGACATAAGACTTCCATTAAATACTGGAATTAAGTTAGAGGTAAATAACAAATAAATAAATAGATAAAACATAATAAATAAATAAATAAATAAAATAATATAATTAGTCTCTAAAGACTATAAACAAAGAAATTCAAGCTAATAAGGAAGCCTCTATTGGCTACTTCTCTCCAGAACCAGGACAAAGGACTAATTAAAGAAACGCAGAGGTGCTGGCCTCAACAGTGTGCTTTCCCTTCAGCTGTCAACCTGCTCAACTCTGAACTTATCGGGTTAACCCCTCCACCTCCCAGAGAAGGTGTATTTTCTACTATTTTGCACACGTTTATTATTATTTTTTAATGACTCTTCTTTATTTTTACACTCTCATTTGCACTGTAAGGTTGCACTTTCATTGCTCAGGAGACTGAATGGAGTTCTCACATATACTTTGTTTAAATATCAACTTGAGTTAGTTGTTTTTCATAACATTAATATTTTCATGTTTTCGAACCCACACCACCTTCTCTATTTAAACGGCATGCCATTTGCACTGGAACCTTCACTTGTCACTTATAGCTCATTATCACTTGTTCGCTCTGCCGTGCCTATTTAAATTCCATGTCATTTCACCTAATGCTGTTATTTCACTTGCTATTAGTGGTGTAACAGTTCAGATTTCTCAGGGTTCAGTTTGCATCACTGTTCAGTTGTCTTGGTTTCCATTCCATGTTTATTCAATTAATGAAAATAACTGATATTTAAATGATTCAACCGATTTCGATTATTGATGCATATTCAAATCATTACCACTCTAAAATTTGAGATTAGTAAGAAGCAGTGGCATAGCAAGTCAGTCCCGGGCCCATATGCAAAAAAAAAATAAAAAAAAAATAAAATGACAGGCCCCTTAATAAGAACAACTTCGAGTGGGATGCCAGGTGTTCAAAAAAAAAAAAAAACACTTTTTAAACAACTGATCTCAAAATGTAAAAACACAAAACTACTCACTCATTTTAGTTGCATTCTCTGGGCCTTTCATTCGGCAAATTCATCCACAATGAACGTGGTTTAATTCACGGTTTCGTGCATTCTTGATGGAAATAATTGCCAGTCCCGATAGTCTGTTTTGCGACATGGTGCTCCGCAAATAATTTTTGTGTCGTGACTAACTTCTCCACCTTCTCTTTTCTCTTTAAGGCCCCACTTTTATGTTTATATTTTCCATCCTTAATGTTCACGTAGATAGCCGCTAAAGTAACCTCTCATATTGTGTTTTCTTTTTTTTTTCTTTTTTTGGCGCGGCGATGCGTCAGGTAAATAAATGATGGCATAGTAGTCTACAGCAGCTGCGGAGTGCAAAAACAATTATAAACGCAAACAAGAAATGACGGAGAAATTAGACATTACGGAGAAATAAGAAATTACTACACATGATATGCATAAAAAATATATTTATCACGGCCACAAATTAAAATTAAATTGAAAATTTTTTTTTTTATTAAAAGCTGGGGCGGGCCCCCTATTGGCCCGGGGCCATTTGCACGTACATACCCTGCATGCCCAGACGCTACGCCACTGGTAAGAAGTCTCTGGTACTGAAGCTGAATTTGTTGGATGAAAAAGTACTATTTTGAAATACTATTATAAATAAGAATAACTCTTCTCCATTGCAATATACTTTATAATATATAATAATTTACTAATATAATTTTCACCATCATTATTCCAGGCTTCATAAGATGTCTTTACTTATAAATGTATTTACTTTTATTTTGGACTTTTACTTTTGAACAATTTCCTGAATAGGAGTAATGAAACAACAACAATTGTACTGACCTCAAACTTTTGAACTGCAAAGTGTATAAATCAGATATGAACAGTTAGACATCAGTGACCACATCTGTTAAGATCCATAAATAAATAAACAAACAAACAAATTCATTTATTTATTTATTTTTTTGTATATAAGTAGCAACCTGTGGCATTCCAAGTCCACTGAAGCCATATGATAGCTTTGTGTGTGTGTGTGTGTGTGTGTGTGTGTGTGTGTGTGTGTGTGTGTGTTAAAAACAAAGAAGAAAAAAATCAAAAAAGTCTTTATTCACTGAAAATCTTCCCTGGTGAGCTGTTAATTGACTGAGTCATAACTTAAGTAGAGCTGGATCTTTTGGATGAATCTAAACAAAGGGTAAGGGTAAGGTTTCCCTCACAGACGAACAGGAGGGTCAGTAAACTATGACTTTGTCTTTCATTTTAATATTTTTACTTTAAAGGGTTAGTTCACCAGAGAATGAAAATGTGTCCATCGTCTGCTTGTCTTCCACGTGCCACAGTCAGAAGATGTTAGAAAAAAAGTGTTTATTATATTATTATATTTGAAATCTGAATATTTATCTTACAAAAATGCATGGATTCACCACAGGGGGCTTTATTCACCCACAAGAGCTGTGTGAGGGACATTTTATTAGAGATCCGCACACTTTATTTTACGTCTTCTGAACTGTTGACAACAAACACCAGCTTACCCCCATTGAAAGGCTTGGAAGAGCAAGGACAATTTTTTATATAACTCCGTTTAGATTATTCTGAAAGAAGAAAGTCACATACACCTAGGATGCTTTGAGGGTGAGGGACACATTGTAATTTTTGGGTGAACTAACCCTTTAATATTTGCATCATAAATTGGACTGCAGGACAAAACACTGTATTTATTGAAAGGGGATCAGTTCAGGCTTACTTGCATCGATACAGTCTATGTTTATTATTCTATTTTATTTTATTTTATTTTATTTTATTTTATTTTATTTGCTTGTTAAATAATACATTGCTATTTGAAGTTAGATGCCAACTGCATTTCATTGGTTCTGTACTAGGCACAATTCCAATAAAGTGGAAACCAATCTTGTTTTTCAACAAACTTTAGAGAGCAAAACTACTTGAATTTAACGAGATCTCCAATTTGCAAGGAATTGAAAGAGAAAGGGAGATCCATTACTGACTGTCTTCAAAAGCTCATCTACTTCCTTCCATCACTTCAAAGTCAGCTTGTCTTGCGGTGCGTCCATTTCAGTGGCTCCTGATGTTTTCTTTTCACAAAACAGATCAAAGCCGGTCCAAGTTGAAGGATTGTCATTTCTTCAAGACTGCCATAGTCTAGAAGGTTTGGAAGAGGGAATGAGAAAGAGATAGTTGGGAAGAGGAATAGAAAGAAAAAGGTCTGAGCATTGATTGTCAGGTCTTGTTTCCTCTTCCTCACATCCAAAACGTGAGAAATCATGAGAGCGTGTTCCCCTAGAGCCATTCTTGCAAGATGCCTTTAACGCATCTGTCTTCCACATCTCTCGTGAGCAAAGCTGGGTCTTTTTTTATTTGGATATATATTCATCACCCCATCAAAGTGAGACAAAAGAGTCTATTTCTACCCTGTACCACTTTCACAGCTTGCTTTTTGAACTTCAGGGTTGTCAGAGATAGAGAGCAAGAGTGAGAAAGCGGCTGTGATTTCAAGTAAAGACACGGCACCAAAATTTTGTGGTCCCCAATGGCCTGCATACAGGAAAAGACATTTTAAACAACCAAGTTAAAAAGAAAAGTTCAAGGCAACTCACAAAGTGAGCCGAAGGAGATGGAGAGTGAGCAAGGGACCTGGCATTTCCAAATTTTGGACACTCAGTAATCATTAATGAACAAGGTTAACAGCAGCAGACGTCTGTGTTACAAGGGAGTTGAGGCGTTTAATTTAAGCCAACAGGTTCCATCTGACACCTTGAATCCAAGGACATTTACATTTCTGTGCCAAAACATGTCAGGGTTAGAAAAGGAGTGAGCAAAAATTCAGAGACACTCTACTCTACGAGAGTCCCAGATCACCAATTCCAGTGCTAACCAAAGGAACAACCTCTGAAGAACTAAGGCAGGCATGTAGGCTACTAACCAGGGAAGCGCAGAGAGTCTGGACGTCAGCCACTGGACATCTGGCAGTAATGTCTGAGAACAGTTTAAATCTGTAGTGCATTGGATGGTGCGGCAGTAGGACATTTCTAAATACCTTGTTGGTTTAAGCACTAGCATTTTTAAACATAAAGATTTTACAGCTTAATTATACAGGATGATACCAGAAATGCTGTATACATGTATACCGCATTTTTTTGAAAATTGCACAGTTTGTCAAAGCAAAAACAGGTTGTGCAGGAAAGTCATATCATGTAGTGTATGTATCTTGCAATGACAAATTATGCATTTCTGTATCTGTATTTGGATACAATAGGGTGTCAAGTCAAATTTACAGTGGCATGAAAAAGTGTTGTGTTCCTGATTTTTTTTTTTTTTTTGCATGCTTGTCACACTTTAATGTTTCAGATCATCAAACACATTTAAATATCAAAGATAACACAAGTAAACACAACATACAGCTTTTAAATGAAGGTTTTTATTATCAAGAAAAAACTAAATTCAAAACTATGTGACCCTGTGTGAATAAGTGTTTGCCCCCCTGTTAAAACTGTGGTTTATCACACCTGAGTTCATTTTCTCTAGCCACACCCAGGCCTGATTACTGCCACACCTGTTCACAAACAAGAAATCTCTTAAATAGGACCTGCGTGACAAATTGAAGTAGACCAAAATATCCTCAAAAGCTAGACATCATGCTGAGATCCAAAGAAATTCCTAAACAAATTAGAAAGAAAGTAATTGAGATCTATCAGTCTGGAAAAGGTTATAAAGGTATTCCTAAAGCCTTGGGACTCCAGTGAACCACAGTGAGAGCCATTATTCACAAATGGCAAAAACATGGAACAGTGGAGAACCTTCCCAGGAGTGGACCGGCTGACCAAAATTACCCCAAGAGCACAGTGGTCACAAGAGGTCACAAAAGACCCCACAGCAACATCCAAAGAACTGCAGGCCTCACTTGCCTCAGTTAAGGTCAGTGTTCATGACTCCACCATAAGAAAGAGACTGGGCAAAAATGGTCTGCATGGCAGAGTTCCAAGATGAAAACCGCTGCTGAGCAAAAATAACAAAGGCTTGTCTCAGTTTTGCAAGAGAACATCATGATGATCCCCAAGACTTTTTTGAAAAAACTCTTTTGGAAGGTGTATGTCCCATTACGTCTGGCGTAAATGTAACGCCACATAAAAAAAAAAAAAAAAACATTACAACCGTAAAAAATGGTGGTGGTGTGATGGTCTGGGGCTGTTTTGCTGCTTCAGGGCCTGGAAGACTTGCTGTGATAAATGGAACCATTAATTTGGCTGTTTACCAAAAAATCCTGAAGGAGAATGTCCAGCCATCTGTTTGTGACCTCAAGCTGAAGCGAACTTCAATGTAGCTGAATTGCAACAATTCTGCATAGATGAGTGGACCAAAATTCCTCCACAGCACTGTAACAGACTCATTGCAAGTTATTGCAAATGCTTGATTGCTGCTAAGGGTGGCCAACCAGTTATTAGATTTAAGGGGCAAAAACTTTTACAACTTTTAGTTTTGGATTTTTTTTCCCCTTAATAATAAAAACCTTCATTTTAAAAACTGCATGTTGTGTTCACTTGTGGTATCTTTCACTAATATTTAAATTTGTTTGATCCGAAACCAAGGGGGCCGACACTTGTTTCAAACCACTGTATATACACTATACTGTTCAAAATTGTGAGTTGTTTTTACATTTTAATGTAATTTTATCTCTCATGCTCACTACGGAAGAGAGATTTATTTGATTAAACATACACTTAAAAAAACTTTGATATTGTAAAATATCATTACCATTTAATATATATTAAAATGCATTTTATTTCTGATATTTATGCATCATAACTTCAAGATCCTTCAGAAATCATTCTAATATTCTCAGTTTCTTAATGAACCTTTTTATTATCAATTTTGAAAGCAGTTATGCTGCTTAATTTTTTTTTCAGAATTTTTTGTTCAATAGACAATTAAAAAGAACCGCATTTATTTTAAAAACAGCCATATTTTGTAACTTGTATGTATATTGTAAATGTCACTTTTACGGACTTTTAAATAAAATGTTCCCTCCTGGTGGAATGACCTCCCCAACTCAATCCGGGCAGCTGAGTCCTTAACCATCTTCAAGAATCGGCTTAAAACACATCTCTTCCATCTTTATTTGACCCTCTAACTTTAACACTCACTATTTTAATTCTATTCTTTAAAAAAATCGAACTACCTTTCTAATCTTTTTGTATTCTATTTTCTTTTCATTTATTATGCAATTGTATGTGTGTGTGTATGTGTAAAGATCTCTGCGCTTTAAAATGGTATTTAGTTGGCATTTACATAGGCAAGTGGAAATGTAGCCTAAAGTAACAGTACAGCGTATGGACGCTCCTAATATTACTAGAGGAGAGAAGAAAAAGTTAAAAGGAAAAGTTTCCGCGTCACTTCAGGAACAAGTAGGCATGGGGACGCTGAGGGCTGATAACGCTGCCTTGATTGCTGAATTAACTGAAGTTATTTCTACACTAATGGACGATAAGCTAAAAAAAATGATAAACTTACAATTGTAGTGGCACAAAATGAGCAGAGACTTCAATCGGCAGAAGAGCGGATATCAACTGTGGAAGATTCCGTTAAGATACTTCAAACTAAAGTGGCTGTAATGGAAACACAGCTGAAAACAGCAAACGACAAAGTGATCGATCTGGAAAGTGGAAGTCGTCGGGACAATCTCAAAATCCTGAATCTAAAAGAAGGAATTGAAGGGACTGACCCGAAAATATTCCTTGAATCTATGCTCCCGAAACTATTGGGCCTCCAGACGGGCAAGGGCAGGGTGAAGATTGATCGGGCTCACCGTGTAGGACCCAAGCAGGATGACAGACCGCGAGCGATGTTCATAAAATTACATAATCCCAGCGACAAAGACAGGATTATGCGTGCTGTGAAAGCCAAGGGGTCACTGATGTTAGAGAATAAGAAGCTGTCCATCTATCAAGATTTATCCCCAGCTGTCCGTGAACAACGACGGGGTTTCAATGAGGTGTGTGAGGCGCTGATTAAAAAGAACATCAGATTCAACATGAAATTTCCCGCAATTCTGTGCCTGTCACACGGAGAAGATCGCCGTTCATTTAGAAGCCCAGCTGATGCACGTGAATATTTGACCACACTCAAGGACTAGTTCATTTTTTTTTCTCTCCGCTGATGGGGCTGATTTTTACACTTCTTGGATTAGACTTAACGTCACATCTCTTATTTACGGATGTCCAGCCGAATTGAAGGGGGTGTCTTTGCTGGAAAGGTAGGACCCCCTGTTTGGGTTATATAGCCTACTTTTCTATGTGTGAACTTTGAAATAGGAGGACTACTCTATTTTAACATCATGGAATAACATTATTGCTTCTTCCTCCTGCAAAGGATAATTTGAGTGGACTCATGAAAATACTCTTAGGCCTATTCCTGCTAATCAAAGTAGCCTATTATGTCGGAATGTGGCTGGAAAGCCTCGGACTATTACTTGTTTTGTTTGGACATTGATTGAAATGTAGACGTTGATTTATTTCATTTAGCCAATTAATTATCTTAAGGATGTATGACGGGCGGGCGCTTGGAGTGCTCTTTTTTTTTTCTCTCTCTTTCTCTCTCTTTTTTTATTCTCTTTTTTTCGTTATTCCAATGCCCCTCGTAAAGAGGACTTCTCCCTTTGTTTGTCTTGTATGTTTGTTTGTGTGTGGCTGCGCTTGTGTGTATGTGTGTGTGCGTGTGCGTGCTTGTCTCCTTTCGTGTGATCCTGGGAAAATGTTTTTGTTTTATCTTTTATGGGATTTAAAGACTTGACATATGATGGAGATGATATATTTCACTGTATTGATGTTGAAAACAACATAACCTGTAAATATTATGACCCTGAGCATGTAAAATGTCTGAATATAGTAAATAACTTTTCATTTCTGCACTTAAACATAAGAAGTTTGAATAAACATCACGATGAGCTTGTCTCCCTACTCTCAAACACTAAATGCTGCTTTAATATAATTGGTTGTAGTGAGACATGGCTAAATGACAAATCGTACATAGATGCCTTACACCTCGAAGACTATAAATTATATCATAAGGACAGATTTGGCAGATCTGGTGGTGGGGTATGCCTCTATGTACGTTCGAATATGCATGCTGATGTTTGCAATCTTGCTGTTAATGACAATCACACAGATTCTCTTTTTATTGAGATAAAAAATGACAAAGGTTAAAGCATTATTGTGGGTGTAATTTACCGCCCCCCAGATTCTGATTTAAACATTTTTAATAACAAACTTGAAGAAATTTTATTACACATAAATAAATTAAACAAAGACTGCGTCCTCCTTGGAGACTTCAATATTGATGTCTCCAAGGACGATGCAGTTAAAAACGACTTCATTAACACACTACATTCCTCCTCTTTTTTTCCAACTATAAATATATTTACTAGAGTCACAAATACTTCTACAACTGTTATAGACAATATTGTCACAAATATACGAAATGTTAAGCTTGAATCAGGAGTTTTACTTTCTGATATAACTGATCATTACCCAACAATATTGTACTTTAATTTTGATTACAAATGTTTACCTTCATGTCAACCGGTAAAAATTAAAGTAGTAAACGACAGAACAATGTATAAACTTAAGGCAAGTCTGCAAGCTAAAGCATGGAACACTGTTTATTGCTGCTGCGATCCTGACACTGCTTATGATTCCTTGGTAAATGAAATAACAGATTCCATTCGCTGCTCCATTCCTATAAAAACTGTTACACGCAGTAGGGCTGAACACAAACCTTGGTTAACAAGGGCAATCTCTAACTCCATTAAACAAAAAAATAAACTTTACCAAATATATGTTAAAAAAGCAAATATAGAGAATAAAACTAAATACAATGTTTACAAGAATAAACTGGTATATATAATCAGGAAAAGCAAATATAGTCACTATTCTGAACTTATAAAAACCGCGCAGGGAGACTCCAAAAAATCATGGAAAGTGCTCAATAATGTTTTGAATAGGGGCCATAAAGACACCGTGCTCCCAGACACAATAAATAATACTGATCTTGCAAATGAATTTAATAATTACTTTGTATCAATAGGGGCTAATCTCTCAAAAAACATCACTAAACCACACAGTGTCTCTTACAAACAATATATGTCAGGCAACTATCCGAACTCCTTCTTTCTAAAGCCTACAGATGCCACTGAACTGCATAATATTATAATGGCTCTGAAGAGCTCAAATTCTGCTGGAGAAGATGAAATTAGCAGTAAAATATTAAAAAGTATTGCCAAAGAAATAATTGAACCACTTACACACTGTATTAATCTTTCACTGCTCACAGGAACTGTTGTCAAAATGACAAAAATTGCAAAAATAATTCTGATTTTCAAATCTGGTGATAAAAATGATATAACAAATTATCGTACCATATCCATCTTACCAACTCTTTCCAAAATATTGGAAAGAGTGGTTTATAATAGACTTATTAATTATTTTAATACACTGAACATTTCGTTTCAGGAAAAAACATACCACCTGTATGGCGATCCTTGATCTTATTGAAAAGATCAATGATGCCATTGAAAAGGGGGAATATGGTATCGGTGTATTTTTAGACCTTTCAAAGGCATTTGATACCATCGACTTTACTATACTACTGTACAAATTGCACCATTACGGAATTAGAGGCCAGCCATTGAATTGGTTCAAGAGCTACTTACACATGAGGCAACAATATGTAACTATTCACAAACAGACATCAGAAAACAAACACATTAAATATGGTGTTCCACAAGGATCCATATTAGGTCATCTCCTCTTTATTATTTACATTAATGATCTGGAAAATTCCTCAAAGATCCTCCATAAAGTAATCTTTGCAGATGACACTAACTTTTTCCTATCACACAAAAATGAGTTTGAACTTCAACAACTACTCAACAAAGAGCTTCAGAATGTGGATAACTGGTTCAAAGTAAATAAACTATCCATAAACACCAGTAAAACCAACTACATAATATTCTGTCCAAATAAAAAACAATCTAATTTTGAGGATTCAAATTTCCAGATCAAAATAAAGGGAGAGGAACTAAAGAGAGTAAGGACGACTAAATTCTTGGGTGTCTTTATAGATGATCACCTAAACTTTAAACACCATATTGAATACCTTGTCAAAAAGCTATCAAAATATTTGAAAAACTCAAGCTCTATTATTTCTTTTAAACAAAACCTCAAGAAACAATTACTAAGCTTGTATGCATCTTCCTGATGTATGTACTATTTCTCACTCTGCATGTATGTCAGTATAAAATTTTCAATCTTAAGGTAAACAAAATTGTATCTGTTAAATGGGATCTTCTACTTTTTGTTGTATGAATGAGATGTATGAAATGTATTATATGTAGGCCACACATTTTTTCATTTTTTTATCTGTCTTTTTTGTCATGGCCCCCTAGTATAAGCTTTAGATAGGTTCTTTGGGGACCAGTTCACATGCATGATTATTTATTTGTTCTATGTTTTATCTCAAGTGCATATGAAAATATGTATGTGTATGTGAATAAAACTTCTTCTTCATAGCACAAATAAATTATGTCAGTTCTAAAAAAAAACACTAGCTTGCTCTATTCTTTTTTTTATTCTGTTTTCTTTTTATTTATTATATTATTTAAAATCCCATGCTACATGTACCTAACTGAGACTTGTTATAGCACTTATATATCATTGCTCTTTTTGTTGTTTTTGATAGCTTCCACTGTCCTCATCTGTAAGTCGCTTTGGATAAAAGTGTCTGGTAAATGAATAAATGTAAATGTGTTTACTATCACATTAAGTTAATGTGTTCTTGCTGAATAATAATAATAATAAAAATAATAAATATAGCTGCAAGCAGCAATTATGGGGCCAAGCACTCCACTGGCAAATTGAGGAGCTAAGCATGGCATGGGGCATCAGACCATATACAGCAATTTTAGGATGATTGTAATTGAAATGGCTGAAACATCATAAATACAACCTCAAATATTATGATTTACTGGCTTATCAAGTTTTACCAATACTGTAGGTGGCACTGTTATCAAATCAATGTGGTGTGTGACTTGACAATGACACACAAAAAGTTTGGTGTCAATAAGCCAAAGCATTGCAGAGATACAGCCTCATGCTGTGTTCACACCAAACGCGAATAGAGCGCTAATGATTTCAATGTTAAGTCAATGCAAAGGGGCGTTTACGCGCGTCTGGAGATCTCGCGGCGCAAATGAGGCGTTTAGTGCTTTTGTGCATTTATGTGTTTGACAAGAATTCGCGTCTGTCGCCCGAGTTGAAAAATTTGAACTTTGGAGTCAATTCGCGCCGCGTTAACCAATCAGAAGCCTGCTCAGGAGTCACTCATTCAACATGGAGGAATGACTGATGTTGTAAGTGAGCAGTCAACCGGAGCTTTATGTCACATAAAGTTCATATTTCAGGAATAAAAAGGACTTCGCTTGGAAGAGTGTGATGTAAATACACATTTAACTTTTGAGTCACGTACACGTTTATCGACCCGCGGACTTCCTGCAGTTTTTTACAACTATTTTCCCCCTAATATAGCCTACAGCTACTTTTCGCTAACAAGATAATGCATTTATTCAGAGGACGTGTGCAGGAAAAAGTGGAAAAGACCCGAGTGCTCGGGTTGGTTATCTTGCAAACAGACAACCGCTAGCACTTGCCCCCCCACAAGAAGCGGATTTCGTCTCAGACGCGTGTCAATTTCGCTTCAAAGATTTGCTTTCTACGCGCGTCTATTTCGCTCGAGGCGCGTGAAAGCATTCAAAATGTTCAATCGGCAAACTAGACGCAGTAGACGCGAATTTGACACTTTATTCGCATTTGGTGTGAACACAGCATCAAGTGTCATTTTGGCATCATGCCTAACATTCGTCGCTGTGGTATGCAAAAATGGTTTTGTCTGTCAACACAAAATCCATAAATGTTTGTCATCACAGTCTGAAGCTATGATTCCATTTTGGCAGAAGTCAGACCACCGGTCTCGGAGGAGTTAAAAAAGTAGGTTTTCAAAGAAAATCTAAATAGCAGATAGGAAGTTTGGCTGACTATAGCAACATTGGTATGACTGTTCTCACCATCACCCAATAAATCTATTAATACCAGTCTCATTTCAATAAGCAAAACTCAGAGAAACTATTAGCATTCATTTTAAATTTCATTATAACTCTGACCACCAAGTGGCACTGTTTCAAACCATTTTGAGTACTTTCAGGTCATGGTTTCGATGGTAAATACAAACTTTTGTAATGGTACATCAATGCATTCTTTACATATATCATTTTAAATCATAATACTCTATTGTAGTTAATGGCAATTTTATGGAATTACATTTGCTTCAATAAAAATGAATGAAACTTTATAAAACTGAACGTAACTTTTTCAGAAACGATCAAAAATATGCCATTACAAAAGAAGAAAAAACAATGAAAATGAAAAAAAATGAACACAGTTGCACAAATTTAACAGGCTCTTCAAATATGCTTCATTCTTTGTTAATGTTTTTCAAAGATTCGTTTTCGCTAATCGTGGATTCTGAATGCATTGCCACAGATTTCGCTTTTGCTTCGCAGTTTTTCGTTTGGTGTTTTGACACAAACCTCTCGTGGGTGCGGGCTTAACAGTGATCTATTGGATAGTGAGCTTTTGATGGACAGGTGCTCTCTGACTGGGAAGTACAGACGTCACTCAGTGGCGCAAATATTTGAAAGCTCTCGCGTGATTTGTAGCCTATTACTAAATATGTAAATAATATTTGACATTCGATCGTCTCAGTCTGTAAAGATGAGCTCTTGTCCTTCAAGGCAGCTTGAAGTAAGCTTGTGTTACTGAATGACAATAATAATCCACAACAAACTGTAGCACACTGTATAATGAAAAACTTGTATCGATGTTATTGGTTACCTCAGAAACACAAGCTTACTTCAAGCTGCCTTGAAGGACAAATGGAGGAGGAAGATGACGCCGCTCCGTGTCTCCTGAGAGCTCATCTTTGTAGAATGAGATGATCGAAGGACAAATATTATTTATATATTTAGTAATACAAGGCATGATGTGTTGCATACAAATCACAGCGAGACCTTTTTTTCTTTTTCTTTTTTTATTAATGCAGAGAACAAAAACATACAAAAGTATAAACATACATCACATAATATCAACCACAAAAAACAAAAATAAAATAGAACTAAAGAAAAGAGGGCCAAAATCTAAACAAAATTACACAATGAGATCAAAGGCAGAGCAAATTCTAACAGTCCTTATAGCTTTCTTATTAGTAGATACTGAGATCACTTTCAAATAGTTTTCCATTTCTTTTAGAAAAACAGAGAAGACAGGTTTACAGTTGGAGAATTTGTGAATGTGAAATTTGTTTAGGAAAAAATGTAAATTAATAACAAAACTGATATTTTCATTTGTGGGGTCAGAGTCATAATACCCATATATAATGTTTTTCAAATGTACTGAGAAGCTTGGCAAAATCTTACACTTGACAAACACACCAATATCATCCCAAAGTTTCTGAGTGTAGTGACATGACCGAAATAAGTGTCAGTGTCAATGTCAATGTCACCTTTATTTATATAGCGCTTTAAAACAAAATACATTGCGTCAAAGCAACTGAACAACATTCATTAGGAAAACAGTGTCAATAATGAAAAAATGATAGTTAAAGGCAGTTCATTATTGAATTCAGTTATGTCATCTCTGTTCAGTTAAATAGTGTCTGTGCATTTATTTGCAATCAAGTCAACGATATCGCTGTAGATGAAGTGTCCCCAACTAAGCAAGCCAGAGGCGACAGCGGCAAGGAACCGAAACTCCATCAGTGACAGAATGGAGAAAAAAACCTTGGGAGAAACCAGGCTCAGTTGGGGGGCCAGTTCTCCTCTGACCAGACGAAACCAGTAGTTCAATTCCAGGCTGCAGCAAAGTCAGATTGTGCAGAAGAATCATCTGTTTCCTGTGGTCTTGTCCTGGTGCTCCTCTGAGACAAGGTCTTTACAGGGGATCTGTATCTGGGGCTCTAGTTGTCCTGGTCTCCGCTGTCTTTCAGGGATGTAGAGGTCCTTTCTAGGTGCTGATCCACCATCTGGTCTGGATACTGTCCTCTGATCTGGACACAGACTGGATCTGGTGGCCACGGTGACCTCGGAACAAGAGAGAAACAGACAAATATTAGCGTAGATGCCATTCTTCTAATGATGTAGCAAGTACATAGGTTGTTATGGGAAGTGTTTCCGGTTCCGGTTTACCTAATTAATGCAGCCTAAAAATCCTTTAACGGATTTGGATAATAAAAGCATATTAGTATGTTATGTGTATGCCAGGTTAAAGAGATGGGTCTTTAATCTAGATTTAAACTGCAAGAGTGTGTCTGCCTCCCGAACAATGTTAGGTAGGTTATTCCAGAGTTTGGGCGCCAAATAGGAAAAGGATCTGCCGCCTGCAGTTGATTTTGATATTCTAGGTATTTGCCTGAGTAATTGCCTGAGTTTTGAGAACGTAGCGGACGTAGAGGATTATAATGTAAAAGGAGCTCATTCAAATACTGAGGTGCTAAACCATTCAGGGCTTTATAAGTAAAAAGCAATATTTTAAAATCTATGCGATGCTTGATAGGGAGCCAGTGCAGTGTTGACAGGACCGGGCTAATATGGTCATACTTCCTGGTTCTAGTAAGAACTCTTGCTGCTGCATTTTGGACTAGCTGTAGTTTGTTTACTAAGCGTGCAGAACAACCACCCAATAAAGCATTACAATAATCTAACCTTGAGGTCATAAATGCATGGATTAACATTTCTGCATTTGACATTGAGAGCATAGGCCGTAATTTAGATATATTTTTGAGATGGAAAAATGCAGTTTTACAAATGCTAGAAACGTGGCTTTCTAAGGAAAGATTGCGATCAAGTAGCACACCTAGGTTCCTAACTGATGATGAAGAATTGACAGAGCAACCATCAAGTCTTAGACAGTGTTCCAGGTTATTACAAGCAGAGTTTTTAGGTCCTATAATTAACACCTCTGTTTTTTCAGAATTTAGCAGTAAGAAATTACTCGTCATCCAGTTTTTTATATCGACTATGCAATCCATTAGTTTTTCAAATTGGTGTGTTTCACCGGGCTGCGAAGAAATATAGAGCTGAGTATCATCAGCATAACAGTGAAAGCTAACACCATGTTTCCTGATGATATCTCCCAAGGGTAACATATAAAGCGTGAAGAGTAGCGGCCCTAGTACTGAGCCTTGAGGTACTCCATACTGCACTTGTGATCGATAGGATACATCTTCATTCACTGCTACGAACTGATGGCGGTCATATAAGTACGATTTAAACCATGCTAATGCACTTCCACTGATGCCAACAAAGTATTCAAGTCTATGCAAAAGAATGTTGTGGTCAATTGTGTCAAACGCAGCACTAAGATCCAATAAAACTAATAGAGAGATACACCCACGATCAGATGATAAGAGCAGATCATTTGTAACTCTAAGAAGAGCAGTCTCAGTACTATGATACGGTCTAAATCCTGACTGGAAATCCTCACATATACCATTTTTCTCTAAGAAGGAATATAATTGTGTGGATACCACCTTTTCTAGTATCTTGGACAGAAAAGGGAGATTCGAGATTGGTCTATAATTAACTAGTTCTTTGGGGTCAAGTTGTGGTTTTTTGATGAGAGGCTTAATAACAGCCAGTTTGAAGGTTTTGGGGACATGTCCTAATGACAATGAGGAATTAATAATAGTCAGAAGAGGATCTATGACTTCTGGAAGCACCTCTTTCAGGAGCTTAGATGGTATAGGGTCTAATATACATGTTGTTGGTTTAGATGATTTAACAAGTTTATACAATTCTTCCTCTCCTATAGTAGAGAATGAGTGGAACTGTTCCTCAGGGGATCTATAGTGCACTGTCTGATGTGATACTGTAGCTGACGGCTGAATGGTTGCAATTTTATCTCTAATAGTATTGATTTTAGAAGTAAAGTAGTTCATAAAGTCATTACTGCTGTGGTGTTGGGAAATGTCAACACTTGTTGAGGCTTTATTTTTCATTAATTTAGCCACTGTATTGAATAAATACCTGGGGTTATGTTTGTTTTCTTCTAAAAGAGAAGAAAAGTAATCGGATCTAGCAGTTTTTAATGCTTTCCTGTAGGATATGTTACTTTCCCGCCAAGCAATACGAAATACCTCTAGTTTTGTTTTCCTCCAGCTGCGCTCCATTTTTCGGGCTGCTCTCTTTAGGGTGCGAGTATGCTCATTATACCATGGTGTCAAACTGTTTTCCTTAACCTTCCTTAAGCGTAAAGGAGCAACTTTATTTAAAGTGCTAGAAAAGAGAGAGTCCATAGTTTCTGTTACATCATCAAGTTGTTCTGAGGTTTTGGATATGCTAAGGAATTTGGATACATCAGGAAGATAACTTAAAAAGCAGTCTTTTGTGTTAGAAGTGATGGTTCTTCCATACTTGTAACAAGAAGTAGAATTTACAATTTTGGCTATATGAATTTTGCAAAGAACTAAATAATGATCTGAGATATCATCACTTGGCTGAATAATTTCAACACCATCAACATCAATTCCATGTGACAGTATTAAATCTAGAGTATGATTTCGACAATGAGTAGGTCCTGAAACGTGTTGTCTAACACCAATAGAGTTCAGAATGTCTATAAATGCTGATCCCAATGCATCGTTTTCATTATCAACATGGATATTAAAATCACCAACTATTAAAACTTTATCTGCAGCCAGAACTAACTTGGATGTAAAATCACCAAACTCTTTAATAAAGTCTGTATGGTGCCCTGGTGGCCTGTATACAGTAGCCAGTACAAACATAACAGGGGATTTATCATTAACATTTGTTTCTTTGGATAATGTTATATGAAGTACCATTACTTCAAATGAGTTATACTTGAAGCCTGCCCTCTGAGAAATCCTGAAAACGTTGTTATAAATTGAAGCAACACCTCCACCTTTGCCTTTTAGACGTGGCTCATGTTTATAACAGTAATCTTGGGGGGTGGACTCATTTAAAATAATGTAATCATCAGGTTTTAGCCAGGTTTCTGTCAAACAGAGTACATCTATATTATGATCAGTGATCATATTATTTACAAAAAGTGTTTTCGTAGAAAGGGATCTGATATTCAATAAGCCAAGCTTTATCATTTGTTTATCCATATTGCTTCTGTTTTTTATTTGTTGAACCTCAATTAAATTGTTAATCTTAACTTGGTTTGGACGTTTTTTGTATTTTCTAGTTCGGGGAACAGACACAGTCTCTATAGTGTGATATCTAGGTGAAAAAGTCTCTATGTGCTGAGAATTAACTGACCTCTGTGACGGGAGGCAGCTAGCAGACGGTCGGTTTAGCCAGTCTGTCTGCTTCCTGACCTGGGCCCCAGTTAGTCAAGTATAAACACTAAGACTATTTGCCATATTTCTAGAGAGAAGAGTGGCGCCACCCCAGGAGGGATGAAGACCATCTCTTTTAAACAGGTCAGGTCTGCCCCAAAAGCTCGTCCAATTGTCTATGAAACCTATGTTATTCTGTGGGCACCACTTAGACATCCAGCCATTGAGTGATGACAATCTGCTATGCATCTCATCACCACGGTAAGCAGGGAGGGGACCAGAGCATATTACAGTGTCTGACATCGTGCTTGCAAGTTCACACACCTCTTTAATGTTATTTTTAGTGATCTCCGACTGGCGAAGTCGAACATCATTAGCGCCGGCATGAATAACAATCTTACTGTATTTACGTTTAGCATTAGCCAGCACTTTTAAATTTGCCAAGATGTCAGGCGCTCTGGCTCCCGGTAAACATTTGACTATGGTGGCTGGTGTCTCTATATTCACGTTCCGTACAATAGAATCACCAATAACTAGAGCACTTTCATCAGGTTTCTCAGTGGGTGCATCACTGAGTGGGGAGAACCTGTTTAATGTTTTGATCGGAACAGAAGAGCGGTGTTTTGACCCACGACTACGCTGCCTCACCGTCACCCAGTTGCCCTGCTGCTGGGGCTCTGTTTCCGGAACCGAACAATGTACAGGAATCCCTGAGCTAGAAGCATTCAAAGCCGTATCTAGAGCCCTAACATTCTTACTGTCCTCAATTAAAGTTTGGATGCGTGTCTCTAATTCTGAAATCTTCTCTGTCAGCCTAACTATTTCCCTGCATTTATCACATGTGAATCCCTCATCAGCGACAGAGATAGATAAACTGTACATGTGGCAAGAGGTGCAAGAAACAATGATAGGAGAAGCCATTACTCACCATGCTTGATGAAAATTCTTACTGCGGTTGTTTGATGAACTTGTGAAAAACTGGAGCGAGGGAGAGGAGAAAAGAAAACAGCGATAGGTTCGAATGAAAACGCTAATGACAAGCTAACGAGTGCTAACGCTTTGCAGGTGTACTGCACTCACGTAAATAAAATAAAAGTGAACGATCAAAGTTAATCTGATAAGATTGATCGATAATATCAGAAATATGGTGTGAATTAAGTTATATTTTACCACTTTAAAAAACAGAGAGTGATAGTAAGATAAAGATTCTAGAGAAAAAAATAAAATAAAAACAGCTACACGGAGCTACAATTTGCTACAGAAGGCCAACAGGAAGTAGAGAAAACACTGTCCAACAGCGACACCCGCAGGCAAGTGTACAGTTTCTTCAGAACTCGAACAAAAAGAGCATGTAAGATCAATGTCAGATTTAATTCTTTGTATAAACTTATTTACAGGGTAGAACCTGTGTATGAGCTTAAAATTTATTTCTTTCATTTTGTCTGTGAAAAATGATTTTTGCGGTAGAGGCCTGATTTAATCACCGCGAGAGCTTTCAATATGCGCAGCGCACGGCACTGAGTGACGTTTGTACTTCCCGGTTTAGAGCACCTGTCCATCAAAAGCTCACTATCATTCAATGCATTCAGAATCCACGATTAGCGAAAATTAATCTTTGAAAAATATTAACAAAGAATGAAGCATATTTGAAGAGCCTGTTAAATTTGTGCAATTTTTTTTCATTTTCATTGTGTTTTTCTGCTTTTGTAATTAAATGTGTTTGATAGTTTCTGAAAAAGTTACATTCAGTTTTATAAAGTTACGTTCATTATTATTGAACCAAATGTAATTCCACACAATTTCATGTTTTGTTCAATTACAGCGCCACCAAGAGGCACAATCCCACCCATTTTTTATGTGTCCTTAGGGTCTGCCCATACTTATGCGTGTCAAATTTGTGAAAATATCTCATTTTATTTTGAAGTTATAGACAGTTTTATATATGAGAACAGAAACAATTACTGATTGCTGACTTTGTTTGCATTTATTTGCCACTTACTATCAAAATTTTGGAAATTGGGCATTAGTATAATGCCGACACGCTATGTTTTCGTATTTTCTATGGTGGTTTTGTGTTGATCGGATTAATGGTTTGTAAATGATGCAGAATATAATCCGGAAAAATATTTTCTGATGTGAAAATCTAATAATATCACCTCTATATAAAACCAAGTAAAGAACAGCACTCAATATGAAAAGGGTTCTTTGATTGCATTTATTTGCCACTTACTATCAAAATTTTGGCAATTGGGCATTAGTATAATGCCGACACACTATGTTTTCGAATTTTCTACGGTGGTTCATGTTTATCGGATTAATGGTTTGTAAGTTATTGGCAAATGTTTTTTAAACACTAAAATGAAACGTTACACAAACCATAAGGTATAACCTTGCATGTATGGTATAGCTGGAGAAAGGTAATTCCCATGAAAATAAGTTGACCACACCCAAAGTTCTAAGCATGTGAATATTAAATTTCATCAGTCTTAAAACTTCTTAGGTTCCTTCAGGGCATCATGCTGATGACCCATATCAAGTTTCGTGACAATACATCAATGCATTCGTAAAATATAGCATTTTAGAACATAATACAAAATGGCTGACGCCCAAAATGGCTGTCATGGGAAAACTGGGTATCATTCGATTTGGCGTGATGCTTTTCATCAAATTCGTTTGCGTATTAATCAAGAACTGTTATACGAATCAATTTGAATTCCATAACTTTTTGCCAGCATGGTCTGAAGATGATCTGTTTCAATTTTCGGCGCACAGCATAGGACATACGTATACCTTGTAGATTATATAAATTATTTAACATTACAACTTTTATATTTACAAGGTAAAGCTAATGTATTTTATATAAATTTTTTTGTGTGAGTAGTAGGTTTTTTTTGCTTCATCTCAATAACTATTTTTTTTTTCCCACCAAAAGATGAATTCAGATTTGTTCACTGATCCTTTCGGCTTTGGTTGGTGGAAACTTAATTGATCAAGCACACTACACAAACCATTGTGGCAATGCACAAAATAATCCAGAAAACTATTTTCTGACGTGAAAAGCTGATAATATCACCTCTATAAAAACCAAGTAAAAAACAGCACTCAATATGAAGAGGGTTCTTTGCACTTGTTCTTAAGGTATGGACAAGAACCATCAAATAATCTTTATTTTCATACGTACACTCATGTCACTCCTTGTGACCCTCTAGGCTAGGGTTCCTCGATAGGCAGCCCGCAGGCCATATTGGGCCGCGAGAGAAAAATGTTTGGCCTGTGCTAATTTCAAACAATTTGAAATAAAAATTCAAATGCAGCATCAGAAAGCGACAGTTAACTTACATCGTGTCTACACCGGACGTGCACGGCGCGGTGCAACACAACAAAATACAATTTAACTTATTATAATCAGTAATGCTGTCTACACTGGATGTGGTGTAGTGTGGCATGACAAATCACTGACAGAAAACTGACTCATTCTATTTATGACGTGCTGACACAAAGTTCAAATGATTTGCAATGCTTTATCACATCCAGTGTAGATAAATGATGTGACAGCAAAAACTTGGCAAGTTTGAAGTAAAGAAAACGTACTCCGTTACTAACGTAACCTCGGTTCCCTGAAATACGGGAACGAGTACTGCGTCGAAGACGCATATGGGAAAAACTCATTTTTCTCCTGAACTGAAGCCTTATTCAATCACGCAGTGAAACTGCACGGCCATTGGATCGTGCAGTGTTATTAAAACAAACCAATGGCTTGGCAGTGGTGCTGCACGAACCTATGGCAGCGAAGCCCGCCAAAGCCCGCCAAAATGGGCGGGGAATCTGGCTATATATTGGCCGCTTCACCACAGGAATTCAGGTTACTTTGACTGAAGCGACGACTGAGTCGTGCAGTCTTTTAGCATGGCAAGGAACGCAGTACTCGTTCCTGTATTTCAGGGAATCGAGGTTACGTTAGTAACCGAGTTACTAACGTAACTTGCAAATCTAGCAAATGTGGACGGCGAGTTCCAACCAGCCGCCGCACAAATTTCTGCGATAGTCACACCACTAGACCATGCCCAGGACGAAGACACTGCTCTCGTCGAATGGGCTCTTACTCCAATTGGGCTTTGCAGGCCCAGAGAAGAGTAGGCTAGCTGGATTGCATCAATAATCCACTTTGAAAGCCTTTGCTTTGAGACCGGCAACCCTCTGATGTGGTTTCCAAAGCATATGAAGAGCTGCTCTGATCGCCTTATTGGCGCAGAACGCTCTATGTAGACTTTTAGAGCCCTCACTGGGCAAAGCAGATTCAGCTCTGGATCATCCTCTGTGTTTTGTAATGCAGAGAAAGGGACCACTTGTGCTCTAAAAGGTGTGGAGAGCACCTTTGGCACATAGCCATGCCTTGGTTTCAGGACGACCTTTGAGTCATTAGGCCAAATTCTAGGCAATTAGGGCTTATCGAGAGTGCTTGCAAATCGCCCACACGCTTAACAGACGCCAGTGCCAACAGCAGAGCGGTCTTTAGCGACAGGGCCTTAAGGCCTATGGACTGTAGCGGTTCAAAGGGGGCCCCCTTTAGGGCTCTCAGTACCGTGGGCAGGTCCCATGAAGGAGGTCCCGTCTCAGAGGAACGGGCCATGGGGCCGCAGTCAGCATCTGTGACAGGTCGGCTATCCAGTGCTGATTTTCCCAGAGTGGGGCTACAAGAAGAACCCTGCATCTCTGGTCCCTGACGCACCTGATTACTTGGGGAAAAACGTAAAGAAGACGGTTGGGCCAGTCCTGGGACAACACGTCCTCAATCTTCGAAAAATATGTTGGGCAATGAGAGTTGTCTTTTGAAGCAAAGAGGTCTATTTCCGCTTTGCCAAAGACCTCCCATATCTTCTGAACTGTCTGCGGGTGGAGCCTCCACTCTTCTGAGGAGACTCCGCTTCTTGACAGCATATCAGCGCCCTTTGATCTGACCAGCACGTGGTGGCTCCTTAGGTCTGACAGGAAGCTCTGGCAGGCTCGTTGAACTGCATTCATCTCGAGGCAGTTGATGTGAAGCCTGCTCTCCTCTTTCGACCATTGGCCGAAAGCGGGCTTCCCCTCGCACAGCGCGCCCCAACCCTTGTTGGGTGCGTCTGTGGAGATCACTTTCCTTCTGCAAACCATACCAAGCGGAGCACCCCGTTCCATCCATTGCATGTTCCTCCAAGGGGTCAGGGCCGAAATGCAGTCCTGACTCACCTTGATCTTCAGGCATCCGTGACGCCACGCATGAGGTGGAACACGCGGTTTCAGCCAATATTGGAGGGGGCGCATACGTAGCAGCCCGAGCTCCAGCACCGGTGATGCTGCTGCCATAAGACCCAGCAACTTCTGGAATGTCTTTAGGGGTCAAGAAGCACCTATTTTGAAGGAGGCCACAAGTCGCTGTAGATGCTGCTGTGCGCGCTCCTTCACCATTGTTGCCCTCATCGTAACTGAGTCTAACACTGTTCCCAGAAACGATATTCGTTGGCTGGGGGACAGCGAACTCTTGGCAAAATTCACCCTGAGCCTCAGGCATTCCAGATGGCTGAGGAGCAAAGTTCTGTAACCCAATGCCTCCCCCTCTGACTGAGCTAGAACTAGCCAGTCGTCGAGGTAATTGAGAATGCGGATTCCCTTCTGTCTGAGAGGGGAGAGAGCCGCATCCATGCACTTTGTAAACGTGCGAGGCGCCAGAGACAGCCCAAAGGGGAGGACCTTGTATTGGTAAGCCACACACTCGAAGGCAAATCTCAAGAATGGCCTGTGATGGGGGGCTATCTGGATGTGAAAGTAAGTGTCTTTCAGATCCAGCGAAAGAACCAATCCCCTGAGCGTTATTGTGAGAGGATTTGTTTCAACGTGATCATTCTGAAGCACCGTCTCATGAAGGCATGGTTCAGATGTCTTAAATTGGGGAAAAATGGTTGGGGCGCAGCCCGCCATCCTTCTTGGGAACTAGGAAGTAACGGCTGTAAAACCCTGAGTCGCGGTGTGCTGGGGGAGCGATTTCTATAGTACTGAGTACTGCGTTCCTTGCCATGCTAAAAGACTGCACGACTCAGTCGTCGCTTCAGTCAAAGTAACCTGAATTCCTGTGGCGAAGCGGCCAATATATAGCCAGATTCCCCGCCCATTTTGGCGGGCTTCGCTGCCATAGGTTCGTGCAGCACCACTGCCAAGCCATTGGTTTGTTTTAATAACACTGCACGATCCAATGGCCTTGCAGTTTCACTGCGTGATTGAATAAGGCTTCAGTTCAGGAGAAAAAATGAGTTTTTCCCATATGCGTCTTCGACGCAGTATGAGTGAAGTATTGAAAGGGAACTGGACACTGAAAATAGATGATTCAAATGTGAATGGACTGAAGCGTGAGTGAGTAATATCATCTTTGTTGCCAATGTTGCTTCACAGTGACTTAAAAAAAATAAATTGTAAAATTGAATTCCGTGTTGCTTATTGTCACGTGTCGCTATCGCAGGTGGTTAGAGCAAAAACTACATGTAATAGAACATTTTTATTACGTTGCATTACATCTGGTTGGGTCACATTGTGTTACAGTTTGATCCCCCCTAAAAAATCTAAGTGTAAATATATCAAT
Source organism: Carassius carassius (assembly GCF_963082965.1). Classification (NCBI taxonomy): domain Eukaryota; kingdom Metazoa; phylum Chordata; class Actinopteri; order Cypriniformes; family Cyprinidae; genus Carassius; species Carassius carassius. The sequence continues at coordinate 29,737,986 of NC_081771.1, forward strand.
GCTAAAAGATTTAATAATTGAATCTGCAATTAGGGAAAGTGGAGAGAAGAAGTCCAGTCTGGAGATGATCAGGAACAGTTGATTTGGATGGCAGACATGGAGATCCATATTTTGTGTTTTGTTCAATTGTTTTTAACATTCAACAGGCAAAGTTTTTCTGTATCTAAATGCAAAAAATGTTAATTATTGTTTGAATAAAAAAGAATACTGGTGAGGAAAATCTGAATATTTATCATTTGACCATCTTTTGATTATTTTGACATATATATTGATATATATACACACACCCATACAATCACTGGTCACTTTATTAGGTACACCTTGCTAGTACCAGGTTGGAACCTCTTTTGCCTTCAGAACTGCCCTAATTCTTCATGGCATATACTGTATTCAACAAGGTGTTGGAAACATTCCTCAGAGATTTTGGTCCATATTGAAATGATAGTGCCGTGCAGTTACTGCAGATTTGTCGGCTGCACATCCATGATGCGAATCTCCTGTTCCACCACATCCCAAAGCTGCTCTATTGGATTGAGATCTGGAGACCATTTGAGTAAAGTGAACTCATTGTTATGTTCAAGAAACCAGTCTGATATTATTTGAGCTTTGTGACATGATGCATTATCCTGCTGGAAGTAGCCATCAGAAGATAGGTACACTGTAGTTATAAAGGGATGGACATGGTCAGCAACATAATTTAGATAGTCTGTGGTGTTTAAACAATGCTCAGTTGGTACTAAGGGGCCCAAAGTGTGTCAATAAAATATCCCTCACACCATTACACCACCACCAGCAGTCTGAACCGTTGAGACAAGGCAGGATGGATCCATGCTTTCATGTTCTTTATTCTAAATTCTGACCCAGCCATCCTAATGTCACAGCAAAAATCGAGACTCATCAGACCAGACAACGTTTTTCCAATCTTCTAATGTCCAATTTTGTTGAGCCTGTGCGAACTGTAGCCTTCGTTTCCTGTTCTTAGCTGCCAGGAGCAGCTACCGGTGTGGTCTTCTACTCCTGTAGCCCATCTGCCTCAGGGTTCGATGTGTTGTGCGTTCAGAGATGGTATTCTGAATACCTTGGTTGTAACTAGCAGTTATTTGAGTTACTGTTGCCTTTCTATCATTTCTAACCAGTTTGCCCATTCTCCTCTGACATCAACAAGGCATTTTCATCCACACAACTGCCACTCACTGGATATTTTCTCTTTTTCGGACCATTCACTGTAAACCCTAGAAATGGTTGTGAGTGAAAATCCCAGTAGATCAGCAGTTATTGAAATACGCAGACCAGCCCGTCTGGCACCAAAAACGATTCCACATTCCCCTTTCTTCCCCATTCTGATGCTCAGTTTGAACTTCAGCAAGTCATCTTCACCACATCTAGATACCTAAATGCACATGAGTTGCTGCCATGTGATTGGCTTATTAGCAATTTGTGTTTGTGTTAATTTGCTGGTTAATTTTGTGTAACAGGGGTCCTAAAGTTTCTCGACACTCAGGCCCTAATGGGCACATTTGTTTATATTTGCTAAACATATTTATTTCTCTTGCAGGCAGAGAGTCTCTGAGGAAAGTCTTTCCAGACTGAACATACACCCCAGGTGTGGAAATTAAACACTGACCTTGAGATGGAAATTCAGAGGCAGTAAGTAGATAACAAATGAACGTGTAAGGAAAGAACGATCAGAAAGTTTATGTAACATTATTCTGACACCTACATCTCAAAGATCTTTTTTTTTCGACCTAGTTTGAGGGTCAACAGGCAAAAAGTGACGGGCACCTTTGAATTGTGAAACTTTGCATACACAGTGCTGTCAGCATTATTGGACAGGATGCATCTGAAGAAAGGCTGTGTAGTTGAGTCTTTTTGGAGCAGAGCAGAAAAAGTGAAAATAATAATAAAAGCACATTTTTTTTGACCTGCACTATGAAATCACCTGTTGCAGCTAAGTATTTTTCCGACACCATTTGTACACTGAATAAACCGACTTTATAATATATATATATATATATATTTACTGTGTAAAATTAAATCCATTAATTTACATCACTGAAACCCAATAAACTCCTCTGTATTTGTGATCAATCTTTTCAGAAATGTTTTGTGCAATTATAACAGGTAAACAAAGAGGCATACTGCAGGCCATTTGTCTCACATGGCAAGAATTGTCCAGTGCTCGAAATGGGAGATAGCACATCTCCAAGTAACATATTATCACTGCTTTCAGGGACTGATAACCAAGGCCGGACTGGGACACCATTTCAGAATGGGAAATCTCACACTCATCTAAGCAGCACAGAAAAAAAGGCCAAAATTTTACCTTTTGGGGTACTACAGCTTTTCACTGGAGCAGTACCTTTAAAATAACATCTTTGTACTTATATATGTTTTTTTTTAATACTCCTAATAGGGTACATATTAGTACCTTCTGAAGTCGTGACCTAGTGGTTACAGAGTTTGACTCCTAACCCTAGGGTTGTGGATTCGTATCTCGGGCCAATACGACTTAGGTGCCCTTGAGCAAGGCACCAAACTCCCAACTGCTCCCTGGGCGCCGCATCATAAATGGCTGCCCACTGCTCCAGGTGTGTGTTCACAGTGTGTGTGTGCACTTTGGATGGGTTAATAGCAGAGCATGAATTCTGAGTATGGGTCACTACACTTGGCTGAATGTCACTTTCACCTTCACTCATAGTAATTCATACTAATATTTACCTATTAGAGATTAAAAAAAAGTGTCAAAAATACATCCTTTTAAAGGGTACTGCTCCAGTGACAAGCCGTTATACCTCAAAAGCTAAAATATTGGCCCATTGTTTTCTGTATAAAGCTAAAACGCCCATTACAAATTCTGTAAAAAAATAAATAAATAAATACGTAATTTTACATGGCTTTCTAAACATGTGGCTCCTTTCTGCGAGATGCGAGTGGAACTGTGATAGATGTCCCTCTAGAACATGCACAAAATATGTGTTTTGCTACAAATACATTTCTACAATGACAAGATTTTAGCATGGTAATGGATATGACAATGTTAGTGTATTTGGTCTTGGTGGAATAGATTTGCTACACTAATGCTGTTGGTTATTCCTGTTGTAGATTATTGTTGCTGCTGCTGCAAAGCTAGAACAGGAACTTGCTACTGCCACTTGCTACTGACATACGCAGATATGGTGGTGTGAGGATTTAAGACATGCAGAGCTGCACAAATAGCATATATAATAACCGATAGCAGATCTATACAGGTGGAGTGGGGGAGGTGGAGGGTTTCAGAGGAACTCTGAAAGCGCACTCATAACTGCTCTAGTGAATGGTATCCAGCCATTTAAAATGTAAAGCAGTAAGCTCATTGGCTGCGTATGCAACATGAATAATTCAGCTTATGCCAAGTAGTTTAACACTGTGAATATCATCAGTTTACCTTAATGACCCATCAGCCTTCACCATCTAGAGTTTCATGACAACTCCCATTTACATATTTGTGTGCTTAATAAAAGTACCCAGCAAATGTCCTTTTGGTATACTAAACTGATATGCTTAAAGTCTGATGATTATTGATTAGCTATTAAATAATTTAGCATACATTTTGTATGTATCTATTAAACGTACTATTATATATATATATATATATATATATATATATATATATATATAGGGGTGCACGATAAATATCAGCTGATAAGTAATGCGCAGCTTGTCAGTAGAGCCGGTTCTCTAATCAGCGATAAATTCCATCAGGTGCAGTATTAACAGCTGCTCTGTGAAATCACACACTTGATGGAATTTACTGCCTTTTTTTTACTGACGAGAGTCGCATTAATTATCGGCAAATATTTATTGTGCACCCCTAATATATAAACTTATCTTTTAATATTCACCTGCTTGGCAATCAGTTAAGTGTTAAGGTGTTTTTAGGGGATCTACCAACAGTGTCTAACTGACCCAAGCTAACCTTATAGAGCAGGGCTCTGGGAATTGACTGGATTGTGAAAAGAAGTTGTTAGTAATGTCTTTTCAAGATTTGTATTCGTCACATACACGATTATATAGAGCATATATAACCAGCAGTGAAATGTGAGTAAGGTCTGCTCCATAGACAATTATTAAAGAATACAACACAGGTGAAAATATACATGAACATAAAAAGATGTATACTGTAGAATTAAATATAGAATAGAAAATGATATGCATGAAATTATAATGTAGTCTTAAATATTAAGATACACAGGAATGTGCAAGAGGCAAATGTGTAAACAGGTTGAGACTGGCAGTATGTCAATGTGAGGTAGAGAATGATGAATATCTTACTGATTAAGTAAATACTAAGTGGAGACGTGTAGATGTTAAGAGGCTGGTTTTGAGTTTAGGAGCCTGATGGCCTGGGGGAAGAAACTCCTCCTAAGTCTCTCGGTTTTTGCCATCAGGCTACGGAAGTGCTTACCAGATGGCAGCAAAGTGAAAATATGGTTACTGGGGTGGATGGAGTCCTTAATGATTTTAACAGCTCTGCTTTTGCAGCGTTTGAGGTAGCTGCCTGCAGAGAGGGGGGAGCAGACCCTTGTTCCCATTACCACACTGACATGCACTGAGTCAATACACTTTCTATGGCCCCTTAATAGAAAGTTTTCAGGATTGCTGGTGAGACCCTGAATTTCCTCAGCTGTCACAGATGGTACATTCTTTGCCTGGCTTTATTAACCATTGTTTGAATGTGGTTAGTCTAAGTCAGGTCCTTTGAGGTATTTACACCAAGGTACTTGAAGCTGCTCACCCACAGGAGTCCCGTTGATCATAATAGGAGTATAGGGCTGCTGCTGTCTCTTCCTGAAGTCAACAATCAGCTCTTTAGTTTCGTTCACATTCAGAGAGAGACAATTGTCCTGGCACCATGATGTTAGCTTCTCTACCTCATCCAAGTATGTGGTCTCATTATTGTTGTGAATGAGGCCAAGAACCACAGTATCATCAGCAAATTTGATAACAGAAGTGGAGCTGTGGGAAGACACGCAGTCATGTGTGTAGAGAGAGTAGAGCAGGGGACTCAGGACACAGTCCTGTGGGGCTCCTACATTCAGGGTGATGAAGCTGGAGATGACCTGGCCTACTTTTACCACTTGAGGTCTGCCGGTGAGTAAGTCTTGAATCCAGTTGCAGAGTGAAGAATTCAGGCCGCGGTCTATGAGTTTAGAAGCTAGTTTGATGGGGACTATAGTATTGAAAGCTGAGCTATAGTCGATAAATAGCAGCCTTACATAGTTCCCATTATTGCTGTCAATGTGTGTGAGAGAAGAGTGCTGGAAGTGAGAGATGGCATCATCAGTGGATCTGTTGGGGCGATAAGCAAACTGAAGAGGGTCTAAAATATCCGGGATGGAGGAGCAAATGTAGTTTTAAACCAGACCCTCAAAGTCCTTCATGACTATTAATGTGAGGGCAACTGGACGATAGTCATCCAGGCAAGAGGGTTTATTGTTCTTAGTCAGAGGGATGATGACAGATTTTTTAAAAGGAGGTGAGAATCACAGAGGTAGCAAGAGACTCATTAAAGATGGATGTAAACAAACCAGCGAGCTGATCAGCGCAGGACCTCAGAACACAGCCAGAAATCCCATCAGGTCTTGCTGCTTTCCTGACGTTCACTCACTTTAGAGCCCTCCGAACCTCGTCCTCTGACACGGTGATCACATGATTATCGCTGCTCTGACTGCTGCTTCCTGACGCGCTGATTGGCAGACTCGCACTGCTTAGATTGTTTTCAAAGCAGCCGTAGAAAGAGTTTAGCTCATCAGCAAGCAACGGATCTGCTCTCACCTCTGTAATATGCTCTGGTCCCCTCCCTGCTTACCGTGGTGATGAGATGCATAGCAGATTGTCATCACTCAATGGCTGGATGTCTAAGTGGTGCCCACAGAATAACATAGGTTTCATAGACAATTGGACAAGCTTTTGGGGCAGACCTGACCTGCTTAAAAGAGATGGTCTTCATCCCTCCTGGGGTGGCGCCACTCTTCTCTCTAGAAATTTGGCAAATAGTCTTTGTGTTTATACTTGACTAACTGGGGCCCAGGTCAGGAAGCAGACAGACTGGCTAAACCGACCGTCTGCTAGCCGCCTCCCGTCACAGAGGTCAGTTAATTCTCAGCACATAGAGACTTTTTCACCTAGATATCACACTATAGAGACTGTGTCTGTTCCCCGAACTAGAAAAAACAAAAAAACGTCCAAACCAAGTTAAGATTAACAATTTAATTGAGGTTCAACAAATAAAAAACAGTAGCAATATGGATAAACAAATGATGAAGCTTGGCTTATTGAATATCAGATCCCTTTCTACGAAAACACTTTTTGTAAATAATATGATCACTGATCATAATATAGATGTACTCTGTTTGACAGAAACCTGGCTAAAACCTGATGATTACATTATTTTAAATGAGTCCACCCCCCAAGATTACTGTTATAAACATGAGCCGCGTCTAAAAGGCAAAGGTGGAGGTGTTGCTTCAATTTATAACAACGTTTTCAGGATCTCTCAGAGAACAGGCTTCAAGTATAACTCGTTTGAAGTAATGGTGCTTCATATAACATTATCCAGAGAAACAAATGTTAATGATAAATCCTCTGTTATGTTTGTACTGGCTACTGTATACAGGCCACCAGGGCACCATACAGACTTTATTAAAGAGTTTGGTGATTTTAAATCCGAGTTAGTTCTGGCTGCAGATAAAGTCTTAATAGTTGGTGATTTTAACATCCATGTTGATAATGAAAACGATGCATTGGGATCAGCATTTATAGACATTCTGAACTCTATTGGTGTTAGACAACACGTTTCAGGACCTACTCATTGTCGAAATCATACTCTAGATTTAATACTGTCACATGGAATTGATGTTGATGGTGTTGAAATTATTCAGCCAAGTGATGATATCTCAGATCATTATTTAGTTCTGTGCAAACTTCATATAGCCAAAATTGTAAATCCTACTTCTTGTTACAAGTATGGAAGAACCATCACTTCTAACACAAAAGACTGCTTTTTAAGTTATCTTCCTGATGTATCCAAATTCCTTAGCATATCCAAAACCTCAGAACTGGATGATGTAACAGAAACTATGGACTCTCTCTTTTCTAGCACTTTAAATACAGTTGCTCCTTTACGCTTAAGGAAGGTTAAGGAAAACAGTTTGACACCATGGTATAATGAGCATACTCGCACCCTAAAGAGAGCAGCCCGAAAAATGGAGCGCAGCTGGAGGAAAACAAAACTAGAGGTATTTCGTATTGCTTGGCGGGAAAGTAACATATCCTACAGAAAAGCATTAAAAACTGCTAGATCCGATTACTTTTCTTCTCTTTTAGAAGAAAACAAACATAACCCCAGGTATTTATTCAATACAGTGGCTATATTAACGAAAAATAAAGCCTCAACAAGTGTTGACATTTCCCAACATCACAGCAGTAATGACTTTATGAACTACTTTACTTCTAAAATCGATACTATTAGAGATAAAATTGCAACCATTCAGCAGTCAGATACAGTATCATATCACACAGTGCACTATAGACCCCCTGAGGAACAGTTCCACTCATTCTCTACTATAGGAGAGGAAGAATTGTATAAACTTGTTAAATCATCTAAACCAACAACATGTATTTTAGACCCTATACCATCTAAGCTCCTAATAGAGGTGCTTCCAGAAGTCATAGATCCTCTTCTGACTATTATTAATTCCTCATTGTCATTAGGATATGTCCCCAAAACCTTTAAACTGGCTATTATTAAGCCTCTCATCAAAAAACCACAGCTTGACCCCAAATAACTAGTTAATTATAGACCAATCTCGAATCTCCCTTTTCTGTCCAAGATACTAGAAAAGGTGGTATCCTCACAATTATATTCCTTCTTAGAGAAAAATGGTATATGTGAGGATTTCCAGTCAGGATTTAGACCATATCATAGTACTGAGACTGCTCTCCTTAGAGTTACAAATGATCTGCTCTTATCATCTGATCGTGGGTGTATCTCTCTATTAGTTTTATTGGATCTTAGTGCTGCGTTTGACACAATTGACCACAAAATTATTTTGCATAGACTTGAACACTTTGTTGGCATCAGTGGAAGTGCATTAGCATGGTTTAAATCGTACTTATATGACCGCCATCAGTTCGTAGCAGTGAATGAAGATGTATCCTATCGATCACAAGTGCAGTATGGAGTACCTCAAGGCTCAGTACTAGGGCCACTACTCTTCATGCTCTATATGTTACCCTTGGGAAATATCATCAGGAAACATGGTGTTAGCTTTCACTGTTATGCTGATGATACTCAACTCTATATTTCTTCGCAGCCCGGTGAAACACACCAATTTGAAAAACTAATGGATTGCTTAGTCGATATAAAAAACTGGATGACAAGTAATTTCTTACTGCTAAATTCTGAAAAAACAGAGGTGTTAATTATAGGACCTAAAAACTCCGCTTGTAATAACCTAGAACACTGTCTAAAACTTGATGGTTGCTCTGTCAATTCTTCGTCATCAGTTAGGAACCTAGGTGTGCTATTTGATCGCAATCTTTCCTTAGAAAGCCACGTTTCTAGCATTTGTAAAACTGCATTTTTCCATCTCAAAAATATATCTAAATTACGGCCTATGCTCTCAATGTCAAATGCAGAAATGTTAATCCATGCTTTTATGACCTCAAGGTTAGATTATTGTAATGCTTTATTGGGTTGTTGTTCTGCACGCTTAGTAAACAAACTACAGCTAGTCCAAAATGCAGCAGCAAGAGTTCTTACTAGAACCAGGAAGTATGACCATATTAGCCCGGTCCTGTCAACACTGCACTGGCTCCCTATCAAGCATCGTATAGATTTTAAAATATTGCTTATTACCTATAAAGCCCTGAATGGTTTAGCACCTCAGTATTTGAATGAGCTCCTTTTACATTATTATCCTCTACGTCCGCTACATTCTCAAAACTCAGGCAATTTGATAATACCTAGAATATCAAAATCAACTGCGGGCGGCAGATCCTTTTCCTATTTGGCGCCTAAACTCTGGAATAACCTACCTAACATTGTTCGGGAGGCAGACACACTCTTGCAGTTTAAATCTAGATTAAAGACCCATCTCTTTAACCTGGCATACACATAACATACTAATATGCTTTTATTATCCAAATCCGTTAAAGGATTTTTAGGCTGCATTAATTAGGTAAACCGGAACCGGAAACACTTCCCATAACAACCTATGTACTTGCTACATCATTAGAAGAATGGCATCTACGCTAATATTTGTCTGTTTCTCTCTTGTTCCGAGGTCACCGTGGCCACCAGATCCAGTCTGTGTCCAGATCAGAGGACAGTATCCAGACCAGATGGTGGATCAGCACCTAGAAAGGACCTCTACATCCCTGAAAGACAGCGGAGACCAGGACAACTAGAGCCCCAGATACAGATCCCCTGTAAAGACCTTGTCTCAAAGGAGCACCAGGACAAGACCACAGGAAACAGATGATTCTTCTGCACAATCTGACTTTGCTGCAGCCTGGAATTGAGCTACTGGTTTCGTCTGGTCAGAGGAGAACTGGCCCCCCAACTGAGCCTGGTTTCTCCCAAGGTTTTTTTCTCCATTCTGTCACCGATGGAGTTTCGGTTCCTTGCCGCTGTCGCCTCTGGCTTGCTTAGTTGGGGACACTTCATCTACAGCGATATCGTTGACTTGATTGCAAATAAATGCACAGACACTATTTAATTGAACAGAGATGACATAACTGAATTCAATAATGAACTGCCTTTAACTATCATTTTTTCATTATTGACACTGTTTTCCTAATGAATGTTGTTCAGTTGCTTTGACGGAATGTATTTTGTTTAAAGCGCTATATAAATAAAGGTGACTTTGACTTTGACTTTGCAGAGGATTTGTTTCCAAAGGCACAGATGGTCCTTAGTCCCTGCCACATGTGTTGGGAGTCATTGAGCTGAAAATGAGACTCTATTCATTCCCTGTATCGGAGTTTCGTGACTCTTACTGAGCATTGGAGAGCATAGCAAAATGCTTTGTACTCGCTCATGTTTCCCAACAAAAGACAGGCGTTGTCAGCAGCAGTGCATTTGTTTACTGCTGCACGGATTGTTCTGTCCACCCACGGTTTCTGATTAGAGGTCCTTGTAGTTACTGTTTCAGTTGCTTGCTCGGCTAGAGTGTTTACAAAGCTTAATGCTACATCCGTGAACTTGCTGACATCATATGAACTTGCCCGAAACATGTCCCAGTCTACGTCATCAAGAGCTGCCTGTAGCATGGCTTCATAGTTGACGTAGCAGTGCAAAAGCAGAGCGACCTGGACGATGTCCGAACTCGGCGGCGCCGTCTTGAAATTCTTGCATTTTGTTGAAAGATTACGAAGACATACATTTTATGTCTTTGGAACATATTAATCATTTACAGTAAGATCAAGAGCGTGTGTCACGAATATAAAAAGTCAATTTTCATTTCATGTTAGAGTTCACTTGGGGCCTAGCAGAGATAAACAACTGTTTTTGGACAATCCCACCTCTGGAGACCAGACAACGGCAGCAGATAAAAAACGATTTGCAGTGTGTTCTAGAGCTTTCATCAGTTTGAAGTTCTAATTCTGGCCCTGTAGGATGTTCTGGCAGTGTTACATGAAATAATGCCAATGTTTGAAAACCTCCCATCAGAGGGCCGGTCAGTCAGATCACGAGTCTGTAAATGCAGTGAAACTAATCCTGCTCTTATTCTTAACCTTATATTAATTAATGAATTATTTTTATCTGTCATCTATAATAAATGTAAAGGCCAGGGACTTACGCCAAGAGGTCTGGACATGAAAGAGAGAGACTTACTTTAAACCTGCTTTGACTTGGAATAAAAAAGATGTTTGGGGAACCTTCAAAGGATCCCTGAATCTAATTTATGACATCTGTGCTAAGGTTTACCTGGCAACTCTCAACATCAAAGTTTAGAGATTAGCATTTTAAAGGTGTATGCCATGGATCAATCACATCCTGCTGAAGTCCCGCTGTATTCCGCTTAGTCACTGAGAATGTAAAATTGGAGAATGTGTTGTTCACTTACAGGCACTAATGGACTGCACCTTAAAAACATGCTGGAATGCATGCTCAAATGCATTATTCAGCTTTTCAAACTACATTCTGAATGTCTTCACAGAAGAGGGGAGCAGGAGGTCAAAATCCAGCACCCTAAAAGTTAACTGCCCATAACTGTTCAACTTCTGTTTAAGGTTAATCTTCAGGACATGGCATTTCTGCGGATGTGTTGGTCTGTGCCAAATATGTCAGAATAATCCATCGCAATGCATGAAGTTCTCAAAGGTCACAATATACACCTTATATACGTGCAACCTCCTCCATAGACAAAAGAAGATATTCTGAAGCATGTTGGTGAGATAAATTAATTTGGACCCCAAAGATTCATGTACTGACAAAAAAAATATTTTTGAAATATTTTAATAGATTTAATAGATTTATTTGGTGTGTGTGTGTAACAAATGTCCCCACAAGGATAGTAAAAACCTGAAATTTTTGACATTGCGGGGACCGACCTCAAATAACATTTATAAACATTAAGGATTAGAGATGGTTTGGATGTGATTATACAGAGATGCTCCCTGGAACCATAATCTAAAAATGTGTGCACATGAAAAATAATAATAAAGAAATATAAAAAATGCAAATACAAAATGCACCTGAAACAAATTTTGATTCTGGCTGACATTACCAAGAGTCAATAGCTTATTATTATATTTGCTTACACCCAAATTATTTATTCATAATCAAATTGATGGCACAATCTGACTGAAAAGCTTTCATGTAAACGCCGAATGAGCTAATTTGAATAAAATTTCAATCGGATTGGAAGGAGTGCTTTAGACCTGAAATTAAATTAATCAACAAGAAAAAAATAAAACAAGCATGTAAACACTTGATTCTGTTGTTTTCCTCATTGTGATTAAAAAATATCTTGCACTATGCCATTATGTGTATTTTTGCATGTTTTAAATTATACAAATGTGTGTATGTTAATTTACTGATCTTACCTTATGAACTGCTCAGTGGATGAAACTAAAAAGTGACCTAGGGCCAAATTCACTCATTTCACTCACCTCATTTCATGTTAAAATAAATAAATAAAGAAACCACCTTTTACCACTAATTTACTAAAGACACGCAGTGAAACATTAGCAAAAAAAAGGTGTGGACACTTATTTTTGCGGCTGTCCTTATTGCATATGCATGTGTAGGAGTTTGCATTTCAGACCCAAAATTTATAAGAGAAAAATATTTAAATGAATTACACAACCTGATTTACTAAGGTTTGCGGTAGTCAGTTTACTGGTATTTGCGGCACTATTTAACACCCCCAAAAAGCATGTCTTAACCCATTTTACAGCAGGGTTGTAAATGGTGCGTTTCATTTTTCCTCGCAAGTTGGAAATTCCAATTTCCTAGTAGGAACTGTTAACAGGAACTTTTTATGCATTTTTAATCGACTGGTGTTGCCAACAATGGATGTGTTTGTCTTGGATTTCTGGCTTCTTTACTGGAACACGGTCAACTTGGGTGCTCGACCTCTGCTGGTCCAAGTCTTACAGTAGCAACGTACTTCTGGCTGCAAAAATAATCTTTTTCTCCTCCGCTATACGTTTTTCTCATTGAATATGCCATTTCACTCAAAAAAATGTCAGATTAGATAAGCAAAATGGTTTGCAAATGTTGTTTCACATTGACTTTAAGCTAACAGTTCATTCAACTGACTCAAAGTCACGAAGTACTCCGTGGCTCATGACTGAACGGTGCTGCAAAACTTTATTTTTCTCTAAACCCCTAGAACAAACATCAAGTTTATCCACATAAAGCAAAATATTTAAACATTTCCCACTGGGACCTGAAACAGTACGTACAGTCAACATTTCCTAGGCTTCAATTCAGTGTCGTCTTACTGATTTTAAAAGTCATTGAACATTTTTCCATTCTGTCTTCCAATGAGTAAATTCATTTGCAATGTAATATAGTCTTACTTTGTTTTACGCTTCTTTTTTTTTTCTTGTCATATGCTGATGTATGCAACGCTGGCCTCCTGTGAGCATCGACGGCAGTGCGTCCAGTAGGGGGCCTGCATTAAAGTCAGCCCTGTTGCATTTCAATGATAAAGTGAGCTAAACAGTAATACCTCCTCCACTTCCTCTCACAGCCAGACTCTGTCTCATTTCTGACAAAGCTATTATGCCTGACAAATGTAGAGGGCAGGTTCACAAACGCCTATTGCCAACCAAAATAACCCTGCCTACATTTACGAAATAGTGCTATCTTCACTTCCTTCTGCTAATTTAAAAATCATCACTTCGGAAACACATCTCTGAAACATCCTGAAATCAGCATAAGGCCTTAAATGTGTTTGCTCTTCAGTGAATTGTTTAACACACTGTTTGCATGGAAACCTACACAACAAAAGGCTACTGTCTGCTGGCTATACACTACGTAGGTTATACGACGGCAGGTCCGTTGCCTCATGTAAGACCCCAGTCATGCCTAAAATGACAGCTTGAGAAAAAATAATGAAGTAAAAGATTATCTCTCCAAAGCGATAAAAACAGGTCAACAGAAAGCAGAGATACTTCTTATCACAGAATACAGCTGACCATGTCATCATGTAAAGTTTTACATGCTACAGATAACATGTTCTCTCATGCTGTCAACAGAGAGTTTTTTACATGTGAAGAATGAATACACACTGACACTGGGATGAATGCTTTTGTGGTCCAGTTTAAATCACTATGGATGGCTTAACATGATCCACACAAGTAGGACATGTTCATACTTGAATCTTTTCATTCCCTTTTATATAGCAGTAGGCCCTTCAGGGTCTACATCTTTGCTTTCAGAAACAAGAAGCTACTGCAAAAGACATGTGACTGATCTACCAAATGATAATGCTACTGGTAGCTTTGCATGTGTTATTGTTAATACAAACGTCCCCTGGCAACCAATTTTTGCAGGTGTGTGATTATCAACAAAAAACATAATTTACTACAGTACATTTTACACACCTTTCTCTGCAAACAACCCCCCCCCAAATTTTTTTTATAAAAATAAATAATAATAATAATAATAATAATAATAATAATAATAATATATATATATATATATATATATATATATATGAGAATCACAGGTCAAGCCTCTTCCTGACCGATACTCTATGATTAGAAAATGGAGATAAGCTATTCCAAAATAATCACAATGTGAAACTATCATTAGAATGTCTATCATGATTACTCATAACAGTGATAAACATGTAAAATAAGGGTAAATTGATGGATGAGGATGAATATCTTTTTCAAGGAACATTCTAATTAAATAATTTAAAATTAAAGTCAATATGAACTTAGAACTGACCCTATTTACCTTTTTAATGCATGCTCCTCATCTTTTGTATACGATTACTTAGTGTATATTATTCTAAATGTCACCAAGACAGGTGTGATTTTTCACAACATTTATAAGGTAAAGGCATTTTTTCTACTGTCAGCACCTTAAGAATTTTTTTTTTTTACTAACTCATACGTTTAGTGCATGCTATAAAATATACTACTGTTCCATGTATTGAGATGGTGCATATCAGCTTAGTTCAACATATTGTGTTTGTGCAGGACAAGCAGTATTTACAGGTCAGGTATGGTCAAATGAAGTGGGTCGAACAGGCAGCAGTTAAGAAATCAATTTCATGTCACTCTTAGTACCCTATGATTCAGTAAGGTAATACTGTATGTTGTGTGTAATTGTCTCACCATAGCATGCTCGTCAGCTTCTGTTGTTCCTCCAGCGTCACAGAGCAACACGGAAGCTGATCTTTAGAGATCCTGGCATATATGTGCACACCGGATTGCACAGGTGATGAATTGGTTAAATAAGCTGCTTTTGCAGAGCGTTTCTCCTTGTTGAATATACTGTATATATTTTCAAACGGGTCTTTATTTAAATAACTATTTGGACACAGTTAGCTTTATAAACAATGTTTGAGTTACTAAAAGAAGATGCCCTTACGAAAGGAAAATATATTTACCAATATATTTCTTAAAATATATTTTGATATATTGTAATATATTATTTTCCATTTTTATTTTCTAATATATTATATATTTGAATACATTGAATAATATATTGATGATACATATATTATATTATATATTGCAAAATATACAAATAATTGCCGCTTTCGGTATATTGCAATATATTGGAAAAAATAAATATATATAAGAATATATGCCTAATATATTACATGATATTTTCCAATATACTGCAATATATTTTTGTTCCATGAGGGTGTCTGTCATTTTAAGTACTGATTCAGATAACATTGGGATTAAATTATTACTAAGTGACTTATTCATTTGAAACATTCATTTGAATTTGAATGAGTGATTCATTTAAACAAATCCTTCAGCTGATTTGGTAAAGAAAAGTATATTTCTTAAGATCTCCATTTATCAAAAATAAAATAAAATAAAATAAAATAAAATATTAAAAAACACTAGTCAAATAGTGTTTGGTCTTATAGTGTAAGTTCATGGTGCATTTTAGCTGTATAGCAAGTGTCAACCTCATTTCAGAGATGTGCACAAGGCATTGACCGCCACTCTGATACTGAGAAAGCAGAGAAAAGATATCCAGGACTCAGCTGGCTGGCTGTCACCTGAGTACACCAGGTGCAAGAAGATTCTGGACCAGTGAGTGCAGGAAATTCCCCTGATGCTTTCCTTCATTTAGCATATGATCCATCTTGGGATGTGTAGCCAACATATGTTGACCCAGATGAACATAGTAACACATATACCGTCTACCATATACACAAAGAGAGATTTATATATATATATATATATAATTGTTTTTTTTTTTTTGTCAGTATAACAAGTATGAAGTATATTTACTATAAAAGTCAGTATAAATCAAAGTTAATCCTACTTTTTAATTCCATGTTCCTCTTCTTTTATTGTGCAAGATTTATGTCTTCCCAAGGGCGTAGGAACGTGGGGGGGGGGGGGGGATTGCTGCACAGACTCAAACTGAGCTTGATGACGTAGATGCCATGTGAGCAACCTGTCTGACAATTGTAAGTCTTCTAATCGCTGTGTCAAGAGAAATCTGAATCCCCCACCGAATCCTGCAGACGTTGTTGAACAAATTTGTCCCGTTGCTTTTATGGACTCTCTATGGGCTTCTCCCTTGACTTCATACCTCCATGTCACCCTGATAGGCTCATAGACAGTTAAAGATTGCCCATGAGCTTCTCCTCCTGTCCATACGGTAATTTCTCTACTGTATGACAGAGATGCAGGTTATGACGCAATCGTTAGCCCATTTTTACAAAAAAAAATCCTTCTAAAAGAAAAAAAAAAGTGAAAGTGAAGTGACATTCAGCCAAGTACGGTGACCCATACTCAGAATTTGTTCTCTGCATTTAACCCATCCGAAATGCACACACACAGAGCAGTGAACACACACACACACCCGGAGCAGTGGGCAGCCATTTATGCTGCGGCGCCTGGGGAGCAGTTGGGGGTTCGATGCCTTGCTCAAGGGCACCTAAGTCGTGGTATTGAAGGTGGAGAGAGAACTGTACATGCACTCCCCCCACCCACAATTCCTGCCGGCCCGGGACTCGAACTCACAACCTTTCGATTGGGAGTCCGACTCTCTAACCATTAGGCCACGACTTCCCATAAAGATACAAGGTAATGGGGCCTTTTATACATTTTCGTGTTTCTTTATAAATAATTAATGGACAAATGGAATATTTAAACACCTCAGATGTAAAGTTATTCACTGTCAAAGTGACGCCAAAATGAATGGGAGTCAATTGAATGCCAACACCAGAGATGCTTCAATAAAATACGAAACCCTGCCCTCCTGGGTTTTGCAGCTGGCGAGTGGCGACCATAGACTGTGGCGACATAGATGTTAAGATGAAAAGGCAGCAGCAGCAGCTCAGTTTAAGTAATTTCTTTATCATAGGGAAGAAAAGAAAAGAAATGTGAGTTGGTAATAATTTTATCCTGGAGGATAATTATATTTTCTGTCTAACGTTAGACTTATTGATGTTAAGCTGATGTTGTGATTCGACATCTAACTAGTGCACTCTTGCTAGGTAAATGATGTTACTATTAAAGTTACTAGACAATGTTGGCTGGCGAAAATATGGCATACTTTCCAGTAATGTAATGGACAAAAGCAATTTGTCTCTAAAAACAGTATTTAAAATGATTGTACAAGGCTTAATCTGTGCGATAAAAAAAAAAAAAAAGTTGACTGCCGCCAAAGCCTTATTTGATCGAAATAGAATGACTGCTAGCAGCAGTAGAGAGAGAACCCCTGGCGCGCGCGCACACTCTCTCGCCATCTTCAAGTTCAAACAACAAGAGTGAGCGCTGTCTTGCTCTCTCTCCGTCGCGCATATTAATCAAAATCAATTGAAATGATTGTAAAAGGTCAGAATACCGAAGTTTCACGTGGAGCATTTGGATATATTTTTTCTCCTGAATTACCGCGGGTGCGACAATTGTGCTAAAAACGTTGCCTTATCTTCTCTGAAAAGCGTTCCGCACATTCAGCTGACATAAATTATAATATCCCAAAAAAAAATATCCAGTGATGAAACTAATGACTCATTTGAACCGATTCACTTTAATGAATTGTTAACTTATCTGTCCAACACGGAATCGGTGAATAAAAAATCTTTAAAACTTTACAATTTAAGTTCCATTTATTAAGTTCCATTCATTCTAATTTTACTCATTCCTATGCCCCTATGTCTAACTAAAAGGCTAGGAAATAACCAAAAATCTAAAACGAAAATCTACCTATCTATCTATCTATCTATCTATCTATCTATCTATCTATCTATCTATCTATCTATCTATCTATCTATCTATCTATCTATCTATCTATCTATCTATCTATCTATCTATCTATCTATCATGTCAGTCTGTCTGTCTGTTTGTCTGTCTATCTACATTTAGGGTAAGTGCCATTTTACAATATTATTGTTCTCACAGTAACAACACAAGACTGCACCATACTGCACATATTTTTTGACATCTTTGCATCCCAAACATTCTTTTGAACAGAACTGCAGACCACCGGCCATCCATTCCCAGAATCCTCTGCACTACTAATAGACAAAGAAGATTTGCTGATTAAGCTCCGCAGGAGATCAGTTGATACTGCCAGCAGCGCTCCGAGCCCTGTCACTACCGAGATCGCCCACGGAAATAAAAGCCATGTCCAAGACAACAGCTGGGTGCGGCCGTGAAAGCAGTGACACGGATACACCACCACTCCAGGCGCCAAACCCCTTGCAGACACTACACACCCTTGCCAGCATGAGCAAGATGCCAGCGCCATGATGCATGTGTCCGCTGGCCATGGCACCATATTAACTATTATAGAATATAACTATAAGAATGGGAGGGTGGACATCTTGGGACTGCAAATGAGGTGGGCAGAGACAGACAAGCTAGCAGCTGGGAGTGGATATTCACTCAATACCAGTTTTTTCCTCATTTTTTTCGAGGTTCTGCTGCCTGCCAGACATAAGGACAAATGCTAATGTCTGAAATCTGGGCTGGCAGAGGCGCGTAGAACCAAAGTCACCCGCCGAAAACGTTTAGTCGTCCCCGACGCCGCTTCTCGCTCAGGCTTTGCAGCGATGCCACACATCGGCGTCTGCTAACGAGATTCAGACATTTTTGGCAGGCTGACTATCAGGGGTGAAACAGGGCTCTGTGAACTGTCACAGTTCAGAAGAGGAATTGTAGGAGAAGGAGCCATTAGCTCAAAGACAGAACTGCTGCTAAAAAGAAACAGCTGAGCCGAGGTGCTGGCAAACGCAGTCACAAAGATACAAATCGCTGCCCTGAAATACAGAGTTAATATACAGATCAAGAGGCTATAATATACAGTTAGTCAACAGACCGGGTCAGTATCTTTCTCTGTGCCAGACATTCTGCTACTTTGTAATGATGGATAATTTACAATGGAAAATTCAGCAGTGTTGGAATTTAATGCTACTAAATTTTGGCTTCCTATGTTGCAAGCTACTCATAATTTAAAATAGGCAAAATACAGTCATGTCATCCAATGGTAAAGGTTGCAACAAGAATTATCAAACTTTAAAACTAGCATTTATCTATTAAGCAGTTATCTGAAATACTTGATTCTGACTGGTCTATCACAGTATCACAGCTAACAAAAAATAAAGGCAGTGTGCCATAGGGTTGTGCACTACACATTTTGACAGATTTCTGTATTCCATACATACAGAAAAGTCACTTAGTGTTCACGTTTATGCATACTGCAAATAATAAGCATGTAGTATGCTAGTTTAAAAACCCCTGATATTCTATAGCATATTGCCTCTTTTATAGGACTGTAACACAAAAATAAGACAGTGTGAGGTTATAAAATCCCATAGCTGGTTCCGACAACGTACAACAGACGTGTTTAATTATGGCTATTGTGCTGCAAAAGGTGAAAGAGGCTGCTAGTCATTTTCTCTCATTGTCAAAACACCATTTTGTACTTGCATGCATCCTGGCACCTGTTTTCCTAGCATTCCCTCTTTCCAGTTTGCCTTTGTGCAGGTACCAATACCTCTATTCTCTCTCTCTCATCCCCAGGGGCGTACTGGCCATCAGGAGCACCAGGACATTTCCCGGTGGCCTGACGGTCATTCTGGTCTGCCGGCTGCCGCTGTCCAATCGATCAGGCTGACGTGCAATAGGCTGGTATGGAACTGCAAATTAATTGACGGACTTATGAATCTACGAATCAGGCGATCGCGGAGTGAAAATGACACCACCACACGACTAAACATCAGCGAAGCACTGCCTAATTGGCTATATCCAGAGCCAGGCTTTATCTTAGAAAATCGCGCAAAAAATGGAGCGTAAACGCAAAGGAGGAGCAGAGACGGAAAGGAGAAAAGCCCTGGCCACAGACGCAGCAAGTTGTTGCAAAATCCCAGCCATATTCGCCAGTAAGGGTGCAGGTCGGTCAGAATTACATTTATATTTACTAGGGATGGGACAGTTCACTGAAAAAACCAAACCGTTTGGTTCACCACACACGGTTTGGCACGCGCTGGGACGCGGTTCAGCTGAAATCTGACAAAGCATGAGCATTCGGGGTTCCCAGACATTACAACAATAGCGTTGAAAAAAAAAAAAAAAACCTGGACAAACCATTCACTCTTGTTCAATACTAATACGAACACTGGATCAGTGCATTCTCTTAAAGTGACAGTCTTTATATTAATCGAACAGCAACAACAAAGAAATCACTCACTGATCTTGATTGAAAAGCTTTTGTAACTTTAAAGGGACACTTCACCCATTTGCATTTAGCTTTGTATTGTTAGAAACCCAGTCATATATTATAATGATCATGGATTTTCCCTTTATTTTTCCCTGAGATGGGAGAAATAAGGATTTAAGTGTTTTACTTCCTGCTTATTATGACGTAAAAATCGTCATTCTGCGTCATAATAAGCAGGAAGTCAAAATTCATTGAAAAGTGTAGAGACTACAGAGACTAGCTTATTATTATTCCAGGGGGTGGGACCCACTCACCCTACAGGCCTATTACAGATCAGTGGGTGGGACTAAACTTACAGAAACGAAAATGAAAATCCGCCATCTTGTTGGAAGCTATGTAGCTAAGCTAACAAGCGCTTATGGAGTCAGATTTACGAGAATGGCTGGAGGAACAACTCATGATACGGAAGAAGAGGATTTTCTGTTGCTCGAAACAGATGTTCGTGGCTATCTATACGAGCCACAATATAGCACAGAGCAGCTGATGTAGGAACAGGAGGCGGCGGCTGCAGCCGAGGCCGGAGACCTGCCTGTCGCGTCCGAGGAGCCCGGGCGTGCTCGAGCTGGTGCGGACTGGTGGTGCCTGTGCTCTCGTTGTGCGCCTACGGACACAGAGCTCGAGTCCGTCTGCTGCAAGAATTTGAAAGATGCCAATTTCTCCTCGAAGAAATGTCTGAGGCAGACAAGGACACGGATGTTTGCGTTGTGAACCATCCTAGTTTCGCCCCGCATATGGACAGAGGCGTCCTGGAGACATACTTCAGAATTCCGAAGGTAAACTGGAAACGCCAGCCGAAGCCTGCACAAATGGACGTCTAACTGTAAAATAAGTGTTTCAATTTTATTTATTATTCATTTCGTGAAATGTACACAATTTCTTCAAGCATTATTATCACGAAATGATTCCCGGTTAATAAGTTACGTAACGTCAACTGTAAACTGTTTGTGCAGTACCTTTTTTAATGCACAAAAAGCTTACTGTGGCATTGTTTACTACTGTGGCACGTAAATACCATACATCGCTAACTGTGTCCTCAATGTCTTGTAGACAATATCGCCTAACAGCCTAACAGCGGTGTTCTGGATTAGTGGGAGTGGCTTGTGGAGCTGTGCAAATGTGTTGCATTTTGGGAGTTGTGGTTTTACATACAAATGAGCCCTAAAGTTACTTTCTGTAATAACTCGGTCAAAAAGGCACCAAATTCGAAAGTTTTAATAGATTTCGACTACATATATGACCCACTTTCAATGAAGATCAATGTTCCCACGGGTGAAATGCTCCTTTAATAAAGAATAATCTTTAATTTATAGTCCAAAATGCAATGCTGTTTTACATTTGATAACTAATGCTAGACCTCCCTAAAATAGCCTGAAAGTAAGTTTATTTTATTTGTATCTTTACTCTATTGTATTTATTTGTGCTGTTGCTTGTTGTTAGAATATTCTTAATAATATGATACATTTAATTTTCAAAATTAATTTTTTTGAAAGTTTAGTTTTTCCATAAACATAGCACATACAACAGTAGCCTACCGAACCCATCATTCTAAAACCGTAAAACAAACCGAACTGTGAAAAAGTTGAACTGTTCCACCCTAATATTTATGTAATCATTTGGCAGATGGACGCTTTCATTCAAAGCGACTTACAATATATAAATTCTATTATAAAAAAAAAAAAAAAATATATATATATATATATATATTACAAATATATATAATGATAGAAGTTTTAAAATAGCATCTTAATGACAAACTAGCACACTGTTTTACATATGGGGATAAATAATTTTTCTAGTGGCAAATTTGACCAGAAATGTTGATTTTCCATTTCTAGCTTATGTAGCCTAGTGTACAATGCTTATTTATTTATTTTGAAGGTGACGAAGGAAACAGTAGCACTAGTGCTGCAAGTGCTCATGCTGTTGAAAAAGACAGTTCAGCTTTTGAGTCAGAGCAGTCAATTCATGTGCAGCAACAGGAGGCCTGGGGTGGAGTCAAATTCCCGGCCTGATTTACTGTCCCAGTCCGCCACTGCTCATCGCCAGGAGATGAATTATTTCTCCTCTTGTCCTTTTCAACATTTACACCATTATTCCATGACACACGCACACACAAAAAACTCAAACAATTGCACACCACCATGCTAATTTGCATCTAATTTCATTCCACGTTGCAATTATGATGACACATAATTTTCTTTTCATAATTGAATTTTGATTAAAAAAAAAAAGAAGAAAAAGAAGGGAAAATATGGGAACTATTATTGTAAGTGGCATTTTTTATTTATTTTTTTGGCAAGGTTGGAAGTGATTATAGTGGAACGAGAATGCTTGGACTGATGCCTTCCTGCATCACAATGTCTGCGGAAGAGCCAAGAGAAGTATCTCAGACCTGCCACGGAAAACACCTGTCGTCTGAGGAAATACCGTACGTGGGCTCTTTATCTGCACCGCACAGACACCAGTCTCATTACAGTATGGATTACACCAGCCTAGTCTCACTAGTTGGATCAGGCTTAGTTAATGGACAATGTCAATAATAAAAGTTTGGATCATACCCAGATGGTCTAGGCAAGTGCTTCAGTCTTCTATTATCCATAAGAATGCATATGGGCTTTTAAGTGTTTGTTCAGTGATATCACATGGTATGATGTCAGGCTTTGATTTGTGCCAGCAATCAGATTCAGCACCTAATTTGGTGTAGGACTGTATGCTATTAATTATACATATATTTTGTGTAAAAATCAAGAATGACATGAAAATGTGCTGTTGACATGGAATTTTAAGCAAAGACAATTCAATTGAAACATTCTGTGTTAACTGACAGTACATAATACACCCGACCATTAGTTGGCGCTCTAGTAGCAGTCTGCTCCTAACAGTTGCTGCAGGTGTACCTTCACTTCACTAGCAAATTGTTTGTTCTTTCTTGATGGGTAAGATGCTAACAATATATGACCATGGACAACAAAACCAGACTAAAGTGTACATTTTTTGAAACTGAGATTTATATATCATCTGAAAGCTGAATAAATAAGCTTTCCATTTGTTTATGGTTTGTTAGGATGGAACAATATTTGGCCGAGATACAACTATTGTCCAAATGAATTCTTTGCAATGCATATTACTAATAAAAAAAATAAGTTTTGAAATATTTACGGTAGGACATTTACAAAATATCTTCATGGAACGTGATCTTTACTTAATATTCTAATGGTTTTTGGCATAAAAGAAAAATCGATCATTTCGACCCATACAATGTTTTTTTGGCTATTGCAAAAAATATACCCCAGCGAGCTAAGACTGGATTGGGGCTCCTAGACATGTATTATTAACGGCTTTGTTGTGTTAAATTTTATATGACAACAAATACAGTGTAATTATTAATTAGTCTCACACGTGTAGCGAAGAAATTGTATAGTTCCCTTTCCAGGGAACTTCGTACTGCGTCCTCTAGGGGCCGCTTTGGGGAACACCTCGTCGTGACCCGTGTCTGAAGCATACATTGAAAAAACACCAACTTGTTGGCCGGCGACAGCCTCCGACGTCACTACCGGCGCGGCTATAAATAAGCACCGGGAGAGCACGTCATTATCTTCTTCATCTTCAATGACTGTTTTGTTTGAAGCATACATCTGAAAGAACCGGTAAGGGCGATCTTTCTCTGTTTATCATGGCGACAACTAGCAAGCGTTTAGACGATGTGTGCATCCGTGTAGGCGTTATTTGACACCCGATGACACACGCGATCTTTGCATCATTTATTTGGATGAAGAGCACGCACGCAATGTCTTTGAGGAGGCAATCTGCGTGCATTGTGAGCGTTTTTTCAATGGAAAAAGCATCGCTCTCGTTCGTCTCTCTTCTGAAGGAAAAAGGGAAAAAAAGGCAGCCATCTGCTTCCCGCGGTTCAGGACCTGTCTGCGTTGAGGCGTGGAAGTGAATGAGCTCTTGAGAATACAGGTGGATCTGTCTGAATGGTTTAAAGAGGGACTTTCCCTTTCGCGCTCGTAAAAAAAAAAAAAAAAAGAAAGGAAGAAGGGCGGCGGACGAGAGAGAGCCTCGGGAGGATGATGTTATATCTTTAACACTTTCTGATACAGAGGTTAGTGCTCTGCTGTGTTTTTACCCAGGAAAAGCAGGAGATATTTGAGGATGGTGAAAAAGCTGAGGCTGAGCCTTCTCAATTTTCCTGCCCTGCATATGTAGAGCTGTTGGAGGTTATTGAGCAAAAATTACCTTTTGACCATAACCCACCAGCTCAGGTGAGCCTTTTATTTCTGAATGATCTCCATACAGAGATTAAAAAGAAATGAAAGATGCCGTTTTCTTCTCGCATCCATCGGTTTCGGCATTAAAATAATCTGCCGACATCGAGGTGATGCGCGAAAGCGGCTATGAGGGAATGCCCCCTGTAGAAAGAGCAAAATATTTTATAAATAATTTATAAATTTTTATCTGTGAAAATTTTTTCTTTCCGCAGGGGAAACATCCTCTCTTAATCTCCCTCCTTGCCATTTGAGCCCCTTCAGAAAATCATCTCACTTAAAGGGCAAGGCATACGCAGTAGTAGGTCAGGCTGTGGCTTTATTACACACAATGCTGGTGCTGGTGCATATCAGACTGATCTGCTAAGAGACCTGGATAGAGGCAGGGGCCTTTTTCTGATCAGGTAGCTGAGCTGCGCCGCACCACGGATCTCTCTCCGTGCTACCAAGCAGGCCGCCTCCGCCATGGGCAAGACTATGGCGGCCATAGTGGCAGCGAGAGACATCTGTGGATGAACATGGCAGATATCGGGAGTAAAGAAAATGCTTTCTTCTCGATGCTCAGGTTTCGCCTTCTGAGTTTTTCGGTATTTCCGTTGAGACGAGTTCAGGGAGACGAAGGCGCACTCTACTGCTTTCAGATCCTTCGTTCCACGAAGGTCCAGGTCTGAGCCCGAACAACATAGGGGTCCTGGCCTGTCTCGATCTGAGGATCAAAGGCAGGCACAGAAGGCTAGTGTCGCAACTCACGCTCCTCCCCCACCTGCGGGCAGGGGTTAGAGGAATCGTGGGTCACAAGGAGGTATGCAGAACCTAAGGGGTATGATCTAGATGAGGCAATGTTCTCGTCCGAATCAGAGTGATACCGAGGTATCTACTCGTTCCCTTTGGGGATTTTTAACCCTCTGGAGTCTAAGAGGTCATCAGGAAAAAATTGCCTCATAACGCGTATATGCGTTAATTGACTTCAGAGGGTTTTCTGCTTTTATCCTCCCCTTCCTAATTCACCTGTAACCACCAGCTCTCCACCTGATCGAGGTTAAGTGTAAACCTCTCTCATAACAGTCTCCTATGCTGGACCCATAATGTTTTTATGGTTCTATGTTCATAGCAACCACCTGACTGATGGTCCAGACTAAAAGGAGGCGCCCCTTGAGCGGGGCTCCAGCGCAGGAGGGTGGGTGAGTAAATGTAACCCTTAATTGCTGGTGGTTATGTGTCTACTAATAAACTCTGTGAGTTTCCTTTGCAGTGTTCAGTTACAGTGTTTACTAAACACTCGCCAGCACCAGCCATCCAGCTTCATGTTCCGGTATTAGGCGGCTGAGATCACAGGTTTCTGAGGGAGCCTCCTTGATCATCAGGCCTGGCATAGCACTGAAGGGAATTTCATGGATGTCCGGCCAGGTCACCCCGAGGGGTCTCCTGGCAGCTAAGGGGTGCTGTCGCATCTAGTGGGAAGTGGAGGTGGCAGTTACAGAAGTCTTCTTGTATATGCTGCCTCAGGTGATGCTCCCCTCGCCCGAGGACGTGAACACTTTGTGCACTTTCTAAAAATCCACAAGTGGTAAATTTGCACGCAAGACTCTGCAAACTTTCTGAAATCCTGTACGATAAGGGTTACGCCCTCCGCTTTGTTCCCTTTCTTGAGATGATTAGTCCTTAGTTCATACCTGTCAACAT
This sequence comes from Carassius carassius, assembly GCF_963082965.1. Taxonomy (NCBI): domain Eukaryota; kingdom Metazoa; phylum Chordata; class Actinopteri; order Cypriniformes; family Cyprinidae; genus Carassius; species Carassius carassius. The sequence goes on from NC_081771.1 coordinate 29,764,365, forward strand.
TTGGTTTTCAAAATGTGGGAGACTTGTGCGGGGGGTCGTTGCAGAAAAGCAAGAGGTAGTCTCATGCTGTAAAGTGTACTGCACGTGTAAAGTATATTATTTACATTGCAATACCCATAAATGTAAACATAACTTAATTTATTAATATTTCTTTATAGTTTTTATTTGTAATTTTATTACAACAAAACATCACAGTTTTTAACACTGGTACAAACACATATAACACTGTGGTACAAACTCATTTAACACATTTATTTACAGGTCATTCCTTGAGCATCAATAACTGTATCTCTCTTTTGTAAACATAAGTACAGTATTTTTGTAAACATGAGTATATGTGCGCACTTTTATTTTGAAGTGTTGTAATTGTATGTGGCAGATTTAGCTGCTCTTAGTGCCCTCTTGGACGGAGTGTATTTTGAAACCAAACCGGTGTGGTTTATTTTGCAGGATAGGAGAGAGCAAAGAGTGCTGTTATTCATGTTCATGCGATTTTCTGTAACTATCTTTTTCACCATGCTGAAACTCCTCTCTGAGGAGGCATTGCTATGGGGAATGCAGAGCAATGCTTTCATGAGTCTAGCCAGCTCATTGAACCTGGTCTCATTCCTCCCTATAAGGCCCCAGAATCTGTCAAATCTCTGCTCCTGGGGCAACTTTTTGCTGTCTGTGACCTGGTAGTCTGTGAACTCCCCTCTCAACTTATCTGGATCCTCAAACTTCAGTTGGGGAAACATGCGACCTAGCCTTGCCACTATGTAGTATGAACAAATTTCCAATAAATATTCAGTTTGGTCACGTGAAAGTACTGAATGAGTATTCCTACAATACTTTTTACCTGTTTCAGGAGAGATATCCAGGCGAGAAACTGGGTCCAGTACCTCCAGGTCTTTAAGCAGCTGAGATTGTAAGGCAAAGGCCTTCAGCATATTCCCAATGACTTCCACATAGAAAGCTCTCACTGTCCTAAGAGCACAATTGCCACATAATCACATAAATATTTACCAGGAACTATGAAGGTAGACAAATTAAGCATCTAGGTATGATTATTACACAAGCTACAACTTATTGATATATCCTTGTCACTGACATGGAGGAGAATTCTTCACTTTCGAGGAATGCTCTGGCCTCAGCTCCAATGAAGAGATCCTCATTTGTCAGCTGGTGCTCTTGTCTGTAGGATACCTCACTGACAGGAGTATCCACAATCAATCTAGCTGGAACAATGTAGCCCAAGTATCTCCTGACCAGTCTTGTCATCCCACTCTGTAGCTTATGGATCATCACTCCCTCTGCCTAAAACATGGGTACAAATTAAATGTAAATTAAAAAAATAAATAGACATTTACACTTTTTGTAATGGCTCCACCTTTCATCCTACCTACCTGGAAGGCAGTGTTGAATGCAACCAATGGCTTAAAGGAACACTCCGACTTTTTGGGACTTTAGCTTATTTACAGTATCCCCCAGAGTTAGATAAGTCTATACATACCTTTTTCATTTCTGTGCGTTCTGTAAGTGTTATTTGACGCACCCACCGCTAGCCTAGCTTAGCACAAAGACTGGATGTAAATGGATACTGGTAGCATAGTAATCCCAATAAGTGACAAAATAATGCAAACATTTTCCTATTTACATGTTGTGATCTGTATAGTCACAGCGTGTACAAATAACAAGGCTATATGAGACAGAGACCATTTTTAATCGTATAAATACTGGGAACTATATTCTCACTAGGCGTAGGAGCACAGCTAACGTTACTTGGGCGGAGTGGCTACTTGGGAGGAGTGATTAGCGCAGCACCCGAGACGCACTGTGGTGAGGAGAAGAGAGTTCGCTCAGAGTTGGAGTAATAGAGTCAGCAATTACTAGATAGTAGATTTATAGTGTACAATCATGGGTGTTCGCTGTATTGTAAATAACTGCAACAATAAACAGGGGAGACCAGGTATTACTATGATGTTTCATAGAATTCCAACCACAAACGCTGACCTGATGAATCGATGGCTACTTGCTCTGGAAATAGATCCAAACACACCTGTAAACACCATCACGAAGTATTTCGTTTGCTCTGAACATTTTACTGTAGACGACTATTTTGGAAAAATGCAAGTTGCCACACGGACCATGAAACGTGTGCTAAAGGATACAGCCATCCCATCGATAATAAAGACAGGACAAATTGGATCACCTGTTACTGCGGTAAGTGTTCCGTTATGTTTTGAGATGACTAACATTAGCCATACTGTAACAGTGCCATGCTAATGTAATATAACCTTAGTAGTGACACTATTACGTGAATAGGGGGTCCGTGTATCCCCTTTATTGTTATTATTGTGACACACTGTATGTAATGCTATACTGCAATTTCATTGAACTATGAGTGATCATTAAAACAAAATCACTTACTTGGTGGACAGCTGACCATTAGGTTCACTCGACATGGGGCGTTTCTTCCAGTTGATCTTGTCACAGTGGGAAAAAAAAAACAACTGCCGGGTGTATTAGGGCAGAGAAATCTTCCGTGGTAGTGACGCAAATATTTTGATTGTCATCAAGCCTTGACATTGATGGCAATACCCGGTCCCATTCATTACAACAAAGGCACTCGGTTTCTGTCGGCATAGTTTGGCATGTTCCACATTTACACCACCAGTCTGTGTTCGTTCTGATTCTCCCTTCGTCTTACAGCTTCCAAAGTTTGTAACTCCTCGTCTGTGTATTCTGGCTCAAAACTATATGGTTCTGGATCTTGGTTTGATACACAGTAAAATTCCTCTGAGTCTGACAATTCCTCAAAGTCAGCCATGATCACGAGTCACGTCTAGCTAGTTAGTCACGTTTGTTTTGTTTACGGTCTCGTGTGCTGCGCTAATCACTCCGCCCAAGTAGCCACTCCGCCCAAGTAACGTTAGCTGTGCTCCTACGCCTAGTGAGAATATAGTTCCCAGTATTTATATGATTAAAAATGGTATCTGTCTCATATAGCCTTGTTATTTGTACACGTTGTGACTATACAGATCACAACATGTAAATAGGAAAATGTTTGCATTATTTTGTCACTTATTGGGATTGCTATGCTACCAGTATCCATTTACATCCAGTCTTTGTGCTAAGCTAGGCTAGCGGTGGGTGCGTCAAATAACACTTACAGAACGCACAGAAATGAAAAAGGTATGTATGGACTTCTCTAACTCTGGGGATACTGTGAATAAGCTAAAGTCCCAAAAAGTCGGAGTGTTCCTTTAAGAGTGGCACTCAGAAAGAGAAAATAGGATTTTATCTCCGGATCATCAAGGTAGTCCGCCAGGTTCCTGATTTTAACACTCCTCTCATCCTCATGACTGTTGAAGTAAGCCTGCAGAGCAGCCCATTGATTCAGCACTCTTTCAATGCAGGTGTGGAGGCTGAGCCATCGTGTACTGCAGTATCTGAGCAGCTTCAGTGTGTCTGTGTTTGTAAACTCAACAAACACTTTATACAGCTCACATCTTTTTGCACTGTACAAGGAAACACAAACAATGACAATAAATAGGGATAACAGAATTAAGGGAAATTTAGAATTTGTTCAGAACATTGTAATAAAAGATAAACTTATCCATCATACTCTAACTAGTATGACCAAGACAGGACAGTCAAAACTTTTCTCTTTTATACTCACCTTTTGTCAAAGTGGCCATATACACCAACAAGTAAATCCTCGACTGGGGCCTTGATAGCCTTGATGCCACAGCCCTTTGGCAAGTTGGGCAAGGTGGCATATGCAACCCACATCCTGGACATAAGGTTGACTAGCTTTTAGTTTTGTGATGACTAAATGGTGCTTTCCTTTCATTACACTGCAGTTGTCAGAGTTGAAGGTTATGCCATGGGATTCCTCTATCTCTATTACTGTGATAATCAGACAAAAGAATTTGTTGTAAACATACATACTGACACATTCAACTGAGCCTTAAGTCCTCAGTACTCATTATGTAAATACACTCACCTCAATGCTCTGCTGTGCCCACATTGCAGACTGGCATGTCAATAAATTTGGTGACAACCTCAAGATTATTCTCATCATAAACTCTTGCAAGTATGACAAGTTATTTTTCTTTTTTCATGTTGTTTGACTCATCACACTGTAGTCCAAATGGCTGAGACCGGCAGATGTTTGTGACCTCATCATCAAGCTCTGGAGCAATGGCACCCAAATAATAATAGTACATAAAATAGATGTTAGTTTTTTTTAAGCATGTGATGAGGTCAAATGTCCAGTTTGGGACATAATAACTTGTAATAAGGGATAGAAATGATGTTGCCCAATCTCAATGGTAAAGCGTTGCACAGCAACATTGCCCAAAACGTTACCCTGTAGCACTATATGAACATCTGTCCTAAACAGAAGCTCCCATAGCTGACTAGATTTGAGCTCGCTGATTGGCTACAGTTTATGTCAAACATGTATATCTTAAATCAGCAATTGGCTAAGCTGCTCCACAGACCCGCCTTCCTGGGGCGATTTCTCCCAGCGCCCCAGAGCTGATCGACGTGCACTGCACGCAGGTGGAGGAGACGTGTTGAGAACTTTTCTATCATATTTTTCACATATACTGGGTGTATTTTATATCTCAAACACACAAATAGTGACAATTTGTATGTATGATTTATGTATGTATTTACTTCTTTATTTAATGAGTGTGGCTCATAAACTGTGGTCTGGCTCATGGGGGGCGGCGCCCTAGCGCCCTCTATTGGCCAGCCACCCCTGCAGAAGGCTAACATTACAACATTGTATAGCATTACATTACCACAGCCACATTGTAAATCTAGCATTCACCTACTAATCAGATAAACTTAACCTTGATGAGTTGAGTTGTTTTAGTCTTTCCAGAGGAATATTTCCTGGCGATGGCAGAATCAGGGAACATGCCTGCCACACTCGCAGTGAAGTCAACACAAAAAGCAAATGGAACATTTTTCTGCGCTACCAACATTGCCATTTTCAGTTCGGCTTGCATCACATTTTCTGCCTCTGTCTGTCCTTTCGTGATGAAGGATGAGATCGCCTGTGTGCCCTTACTTGCCTCTTCTGTGCGATGGTGCCGCTGTGTTTTAATGTGCTGGCTAATATAATTTTTCCCGCCGTGGCCTACATTAAAATCAATGCGACACACCTTACAAAACGCGTGGAGGTTGTCGATATGACTGGGTAAGATGCACGTAAATTGTTGTGTCCAACACTGTTAAACTTTGCACCTGTACTTAAGTTTCTTTGCGGGGACACCGCCATCACCTTCCATCATGTCTATATCGGTTCGCTTTCGGGTGAAGCTCGACTGCGAAGGTTCACTGCGCGCGGCAAAAATGACATCATTGCACCTCGTCCGTTTGGGGAGGCGCGTGCGCAGTCAGTGGAGACTAACAAGTCTTTAAACTTTCCGCGACTGCGCAATTGGGTTATAGGTTGCCAGGTTGAGGTGAAAAACGGGTTGAAATTGTATATGGTGTGTGGATTGTGTGAATATAATGCATTTAATACAATCTGGCAACTGGTCAACATTAGACAAACATATTGGTCCGATTATTCATAGAGGAGTTTGTGACATGCAAATTACGGGAGTTTCCCGGGAGAAATAACAAACCGGGAGGGGTCCGGGAGATAGGGCTAAAAAACGGGAGTGTTGACGGGTATGACTTAGTTCCTTGGGCTCTATTCAGCCAGTGTGTATTTGTTTATACACCTCAAGCATCGCTTCCCTCAACATGAGGGGTTATTGGGTGATTCACGTAGTAACTTAGCAGCGCTCCCCTTTTTCCACAAAAGGGTCACCTATGAGCGTGCTACTCTGAGCTCTGAGTTCTCCTCTCATATGAGAGTGAGTTCTCGGTTTTTCCCCAGAGCGCTCTAGTATTGTTTCCATAGATCGAGTTGATGACTCTCAATCATACTGTTTTGAGATGCAACATTCCATCTATGAGCTGCTCTATCAGAGTGCCACGAGAGCCCCTCCTTAGAACAGTATTTGAAAATCCATGCTATGGTAAGTGTGCACGTGAAGTCTTTGCACACTTTCTGAAATTCACACTGTGGTAAGTTCGCACGCTAGTATTCTGCGTTCTTTCTAAAATCATTATATGGTGAGGGCTTTGCGCGGTTGCTTCGTGCCCTTTCTTGAGTTGGTAAAAGCCCTGTTCATCTTGGGTGCCACTCCACCTATGTATCCTCGGATACCTATCTAAACAGGGTGTTGCTACTAGAGAACTGTCGAGACAGCTCTTTCAGCAAGCTTATGCGTAAGCTAGCGGTAGCCCCTATGTGACAGGCAAGACTTGGTAGAAATGCTAGGTTCTTAGCCGTATCCCTTTAAAGGAATCTTTCCTGATTCCAAGCCTTCAGCTCTACCCTGGGCCGAGGCCCTAACAATTAAGTTGGGTATGTAGCTTAGGCCTTTTGGCCGTAAGGGGTACTGTCACAGACAGCCGTCTAACGTCCCAGGGGCAACTCCAATGGAAATGGTAGAGTTGGTACTTAGTGCCCGCCATGATTCTGGCCTGCACTCCCCTCAGCATGGCGGCGTGGGTATACTGTTCCCCAAAGCGGCCCCTAGAGGACGCAGTTCGAAGTTCCCCTTTGAAAGGAAACTGTCTCAGGTTACATATGTAACCATAGTTCCCTGAGTAGGGAACGAGACACTGCGTCTTCTAGCTCCCTGCCATGCTTCGGACACAAGCTTCAGACGAAGAAGATAATGACATGCTCTCCCGGTCGTGCCGGTAGTGACGTCGGAGGCTGTCGCCGGCCAACAAGTTGGTGTTTTTTCAATGTATGCTTCAGACACGGGTAACGACGAGGTGTTCCCCAAAGCGGCCCCTAGAGGACGCAGTGTCTCATTCCCTACTCAGGGAACTATGGTTACATACGTAACCTGAGACAGATTTCTTTTTTTTTTTCTTTTTTTCATGTTTCTGATGATATCTTGTGAAATTTCTCTAATTTTACGTTCACATTTTATTTAGTAGTTTGATTATTTAAACAGATTGGCAGATTCCTTCCATTTTGTACATAATCTTAACAAAAATGAAAATTGACTGAAAATCAGACAAAAAAAACTGCCCACATGTTGCATTTACCATCATTTTTCTTGTTTTCTTGACATCATATGTCTCATATTTCATCTCAGTGCTGTTCATTGAAATGCTGTCTGCTTGGTGCAGTACACTTGATTTTATCAAGGTTGGTTGTGGTGGAAACATGGAGCAGTTGCTTAAAGGGACAATACGTAACTTTTTAGATATTTTATGATCTAAAATCAATATTTTTATTCATAAATATGCCCTCAATGGTGTACAAATACCTATGCCAATGTTTCAACTAATCCTCGTAAATGAAGAATTTATTATCTTTATATACATGGGACGGGTAGGTCGACGGAGGCTTCCATGTAGTTCCACCATCTTGCAAAACTATAATAGCAGAGAGGGACAAAAAGTACTATGCCAACGCGTTTCCACAACGCGTTTTCGGTCAGAGCCAGAAACGCAGGTGCAGAGCAGTGAGAGGCGCTTGAAACTGCACCGGCAAGTTTAAAAGTCTGGATTGCATTCTTATTATGGACCATACATATGCCGCGCCACAGGAGAAGAAAACATCGTCGCTCAAACAGTCAAAAATTGAACGTAAAAGGAAACGTGACCGTAGATTACAGAAAACAAGAGTTAATGTCGGGGAAGCTTTTTCTAGGTGGAAAGAGCTTATGCTGGATAAAGATTTCAAAAGAGACGCTGAAGTGGCCTGTTTTCTTCTCGACAGGTAAGTCAGTGTTGCAATCTATATTATAATATTTTTTCTTTGCTTGGTTGTTATTATATAGATAGACGAACATTTATAGTTAAAAGTTAAACAGGCTATTTGATTAATAGCAGCTATTGAGTAATGTAGTGAAGGTGCTAAAAACTAGATTTGTAAGTTTTAGTTTTTGTAACCCAGAAATTCTATAGAAATATTTTAATAGAGCATACAATTTTTCTTGCATTGTTTGCACACCTAAGGCTACCAAGTTAATGTTATCTGACATTTTCTGTTATTTATCAGTTATACTGTGTCCTCGCATTGAATAATACAGACGCATACCGTAATTCAGTATCTTACGCGTATAGTGTTAGTTGTCATGTTGCAGTTTGTTTGAAATAACACACCTGTTCACCTGAAGGAAAACTCGACAAAGTGCTATCAGAAGACATCCTGTCAAAGCTTTTTGGTACATATCGCCTACCGTAGATGCAACGCGCATTTGAAAAAGCGAGGCGTTGGAGAGCAAAATTAGTTTGAATGCAAAATACAATTTCACCACTAGATGGGAGTAATTCCTACTTACAGTCCCTTTAAAAGAAATGTGATCAAATAATTTTATTCATATTTTATTCAATTTGTTTCAAGCTTTGCAGTTTTCATTGTTGATCATTTGGCAAGTTTAAGTAAGGGTAAGGCAAAATGTTTTGTAAAACTAAATGATGAAAGCATGGCAAAAAGTTCTAAAGACATTTTAATGAGAGGAATAATGTATCTCAATTCCTGGGACAATAAACAGTTCCCAAAGTTGAAGAAACTCCCAAATATGCCTTTGTGATTCAGAATAAGAAAAATACAGTTGATCCAGTAAAATATTTTATGTTCGTTGCATTGCATTGCAAGAGAATTTCACATAGTACTTGTTGTTTCTGATACCACCTCTGCACGTCTGTTTGCATTATTTGGTGTAAATGTAGTAGGTATTTTATCGATGGGTCACACAAGTAGCTTCAGGTGATGCAGTGACAAGCAGAAGAATGATACACTCCAATGCATAGAGTGTATAATTGCATGGAATATTTCGGATTTGTAAGCACAGGAGAAAATTCATTTGTTTTTAACCTTGTTCTAATGTTAACAAATTTAAAGTGTTCTAAATGAGTGACTGCGTGCATGAGGTTAATCATTTGCATAAACATGCCCAAACCATCTCCATTTAAGGGCTTTCTGCAAAACGTTTTATTTATACGTTTACACTCTCAGCAAACATGCAGTAGGCCTATGTCTCTATATAAAGATCCATTTAAGAGCAGGATCCTCTAGCAATGCACCATCCTTGAAACCAGTTGCACTACAATAAACACCTTGTATACAGATACAGATGCATCCATGTATCTGCACTGTTATACAGAAGAAAACAAACAAACAAACAAAAACATAACAGCTCTAGGTATAATACAGATTTTTTTAACACTTTCACTGTGCAGTATGTTATATTGACAGCTAGCTGTTGAATTGAGTATTACTTTAGGTACATACAGTAATACAATATTATGCATTATTATAATTTCACATAACACCTTTAAGATGACATATGTATAATATTTCATCTTAAAATGTTTATAAGGCAATCTAGAATATGTTTTGTAAATGTATGGTTTTACTTGTTCCTACAGTTTTTCATAATTCTATAATAGTTTAGAACAAAAGTTTCTGGCAAATATTTTATTTATTTCTTCATTTATTTTGGAAAACATTAATCTGTAATATGATAACCTAATGTTTTTTTTTTCTGTTCTTTTGTAAAATAATAATAATAATTCTGACAGAGTCCCTCACAAAAGAGAACTTTTGATCTTTTCTACACTTCTCATATTTTCTACCATAATTAACAAAGTTATGAACACTAGTGATTGACGTCTGTCTATTTGGGAACATGTCAAAGCTGCTGATTTTAATGAGAGCAACTTAATGAACAGGTATGCTAACATAGTGTTACTGTAATAATCTTTTCTGTGAGCTCCTAATTTACAAATTAATGAATAGTTCTCGCAAAAAATTAAAAATTCTATAATTATTTTCTCATTGTTATTCATCACCTTTCTGTAGCTTAAACAGTAGAGCACGCCACTATCAATGCCAAGGTCACAAATTTAATTTAAAAGAAAAGCAAGTGCTGACAAAATGTGAATGCAGGAATGGCCTACTATAAACAATATTCCAAATGCAATTCCAATTTTTTTCTTCCATAAGACAAAACATGAATTTTCAAAAAAATTAAGTCTTCTGAAAAAGATTTCAGAAGGAAAATAGTAGATACATAGGCTATGCTTTTATGGTTGAGTATTCATATGAACACTGTATGACTTGATAGTTTAATGCATTTTCTGATTCATAGTTATAGGTCTGTACTAAATGTTAATGGGTTCATGGGTTGTTGTTTGCACGATTGTACATGCTAACCTTGGAGTTCATTTAGAGAGTGCTGCGTCCCCAAGGTTTCAAAAGAATAGATCATATTCTGCAAATTGGAGATAGAAATCCTTGTTATAGTTTGTAAAGTATGGAACGTTTGAAAGCATCTTTGACCTTTCCATTGTCACAATGAGCTCTAAACTCAATTTTGACAGTCTTTGTAAAGCATAGTTTTGTCTTCTGGGAATAAAAGCAATTTAGGATTGCAGAAGCAAACACAACTGAACACATTAATTGGAAATAAGCAGCAAAGAATTACAGGGTCCAGTTGTAATAAGTGTATTTCTGCCTCTTTGTCATAATGTTTTGGAGAAAAAAGCTTTTTGTAGGTTGTGATCGATTAGTTGTCAGGATTGTCACAGCAGATTCCAATACAGCAGACATTTTGATATGAATCATTTCAGCAATAGTTTTTGTGTGCTGGACATTAAACAGACCAAATCAGAATGATTTTAGGCTGAATAACTAGACAAAGCATAAAACTGTGGACAATTGAAGTGTTAACCTTCTCGCACAACATGACAAATCTAAATGATACTGAATTTAAATGGCGAATGGATTCAAGAAGCATAAATCAATATAAATTAAATGACTTATCAGACTAGTGTAAATATCATTCACACTGATTCTCTTTGATGTACCAGAACACTTGCAACAGTTTCTTTCACCTTATTTTGACTCAAAAGATGCACTTTTAGATATTATCTTTCAGAAAACAAAGCTAATGTTTAACTGTGCATTGATGCGTATTAATCATGTAATGTTTGCAAGTAAGTGAAAAACATGAAGGCCATGAAATGAAAAGTGGCTTCAAGTCTCAAGGGTCGGGAGCTGAATTACGCTATTGATTTCAGACTTGTTGGAACCAGACTTTTGTTTGTGTAAGACAGCGTATAGGGCTCTATGATTTCTGTGATGTGGAAAACATAGACTGAATAGCATGGAATGTCATTAAATTTGGCAAAACTTGGATGACTCTACATTGCAATGTGATATGGAATAATGTGAAGTTAATCACAAAATGCTATTTAATAACAACTGTTTAACTTTAAGGAATAAAGCACAATCTTAAACCATGTTTTAATTCAAATGTAATCAGATTACATTTTAAAGAGTAATTAAACTGAATGCATTCATTTCATTACCAGTGTTTTTGATAATAAATTTGTTTTAAAACGCAGAATAATAAAAATAATAATAATAATAATACAACTCATAGCCATAGTTTGTTTATGAATTAAATTGATTAAACTTTATTATTATTATTATTATTACATTGTTTTAAACTATTAAACTTTTAAAATATAGGACCCTAAGTGTTTTTATGCAGTTGGTATACTTTTAATGTAATTTAAATGTATTATAAGTATTTGTTTACTCTATATGTTTTCATCACTGCAAGCAATTCAAACAAAATAAATTGACTTTTGAAGGCACTACTTTTAGAAAAACAACAACATCTTTCTAAATCTCATTGTTCTCACGTCTAATGTTTCATGAAATGTGTTAAAATCTGTGACAGTAAAACAGCATAATAAACAGCATAATGATAAAAGAAAAGAAAATGATACAGACTAATTATGAGCTGTTCTGACAGACTTTTTAACAGCTCTGTTGTTGAAGATTTAACGAAGAACAAAAACAGAACAATAAATAAGTGTAAACCATAAATATTATCTTTTTTGTGTGTGTGAATACACATCTATTTTAATGACATTTTAAATGAGCAAAAATGTCAGACATCTGCAGAGTAGAAACTCTTTGACAATGTTTCCACATCCGCGTTCAAACTATAGTCTTGCAGAGCTAGACTTTTGCAGGATAAAATGTAAAGCAGCATAGTTAATTTTGCTTTTAGAGGTGGGTTATCTAAAATAAAAACACTCGTAATATCAACCCTGTACCTTTTCAGCAAGATTTTTTTTCCTGACTGACTTTTGATTTTCTTTCATTAAGCTTGTCCACCTCAAAGTTGAATGTTAATTTAAGCAATCCAATTATAGAAATGTGGTGTCGCAAATACAAATTAATTGTTTCTTGCTTTGCTTTTAAAGGGCAAAGCAACAATCTTGTAACGTGCAAGCAAATTAATAATAGTTGTGAAGAGTAAAGTAGTGACCTTGTAGATGCATATTGAATAAGTGTGTATAAGACCTTTCATCTCTTTGTAGGTCTGATGAATTATTAAATCTGTTATGTCATGGGACACTGCGCATATGAATTGACAGTGAGGTTTATAAAATGAGTTGCTGTGTTTAAATAAGAGGGATAGAGGTAAAAGTCATGCATTCTTGCACACGTTGCCTCAGTTCTCCTTTGAGACCGTTCTGCCAGTAAGACTTGTGTGCAATTTCATATTTTCCCATCACTCTGTGGCATAAAACCAATCGCCTATATGTAATTTGCCATCCTGGCCAGGAACGCAAAGAGGAAAACTGTCACGTCAAGACATTAACACAGAGCTCGGGGGTTAGCGTGCAGATTTGGATTAAGCGGATATATTTTGATCTTCCGTGTCAAATAAAAGGTTAAAATACCTCCAGAAGCGAAACAGAGGGATTACCATTATAAACATAAAACAGGCCCCCAAACCTGAATCGCTGGCCCTTGCAGCATCTTTCAAGGGTGTCTGGTTCACTACAGCTGCAAATGAGCAAAAACAGTTTTGTGGAATAATTCAGATTCAAAAGCACGAGCACGTCATCACCTCAGGGATGGAATATTCCTTACAGAGGAACCAAACGTTCCTGGATCAAAAAATGAACTTGAGGCGCGATGATGCCAAAACACAGCATAAGACCAAATCTATTGTGAGAGCCCTGTCAGAGTGCATCGCCAGTGGTAAAAACAGCAACGGCATGAAATTCATGCTTAAAAAATCTCTTTAATTGCAAGGAACCTTCCTACCAAATATTTTATTTGCATTCAATTAAATGTAAGAATCACAAATATCCACATCACCTTCCTTTGGGAGCTGTTGAATACAGGTAGATTCCTGCTTTGTTGAATGCTTTTTTACTCTTAAATAAATCATAAGTTAATTATAAATTCTCTAGATAAAAGTATTAACCTGAGAGATGTTTCCACAAGCATAATGGGACTGTGATTGAATGCTGTTTGGTTTGTGCAACTTTAACAAGCCTTTCACAGCGCTAGTCATTTGCTCACGGCTGCAGGTGGTCAGACGGCACACGCAGGTGGGTTCTGAAGATCCGAAAACATGACTGATTTTTAACAAGCTCCTTTTGACTTGGAAAGATCCAGGTGCTTAACGGAATCAATAATAAGCTGGCCCGCTGTTCATGATCTTGTCAGTCAAGGAGGTCTAAGGAGTCATACAGTTAAAAGCTAGTTGTTTTTTACTGCTGCTGGTTATAAATTGGCTGAATATGATTGCTGGAAAAGAAAACAGACTCTCAAGGTACCCTACCATTCCAAAATCTGGGGACAGTAAGTTAAATAAATGCTGTCATATTTAACTTTCAATTTATACAAAAATGCTGAATAAAATGAATCACAGTTTCCACAAGTTTTGGTAAAGGGATTGCAAAAGTTGCAAACCTCACAAAATTAATATACAATTAAATGGCTCATAAAATATTTAGTTTGAACTCCTGTGGTTGATAATCAACATTTTCTGAAATACCTCATTTCACTGATCATCTTTTTTAAAGATTTGTATTTTAAATTTGTATTTGTCACCCTCTGTGGGAAAGTGCCAGATTTTTTCTTGCTTTGAAATCCTCTAAATTCCTCCTTTGTTCTGTAAAACTCATAACAACCCAAATGAAAATCTCTCTCTTTTTTTTCTTTGTTGCAGTCCTTTTTGTGGCTTATTCTGTTTGAATCAGCTTGATGTACTGATTTGCTCTTTATAAAGGTCAGTAATCACACAACTGAGTCATATTGATCAGAGGGACGTGTGTTTGTGATGGTGAAGGAAATCAATCACTGTTGTCTTACATTCTATTGCAGAGAACAAAGTCAGACGCAATCAAACCTCCTCAATAACACAGTAGAAACCAATTCTGTGATTGCGAGGACTGAAGCAAATAACATCTGTCTAATTTGTCACCTTCCAATCCCAGGAGAGACACAATACAAAGAACTGTGTGCTTCTGGAGCATCGAGGAAATGTCCGTGGTTAAAAAACATCAAGGTTAAGCTGACACTAACAAGATGGGAGAAAGTTTTCACAAATGTTTTAACAAAATGCATACTATTGGAATATTTGTTGATTTACAGAAGGCGTTTGATACCATCAATCATGAAATTTTGTTAGGAAAATTAGAGCGATATGGGATCCGAGGAAAGGTATTAAACTGGATAAGAAGTTATTTGACTCAGCGAAAGCAGTTTGTGAAGCTGGGAGATTATTTTTCTGAATGCTTGGAAATTTCTTGTGGAGTCCCACAGGGGGCAGTGTTAGGCCCGATATTGTTTCTTATTTACATCAATGATTTATGCCAAGTGTCAGATGTATTGAAATTAGTGTTGTTTGCTGATGACACTAATATTTTTTGTTCAGGCAGTGATCTACAGTTGCTAGTGCAGGAGACAAATAAGGAATTAGAGAAGATTAAATTATGGTTTGATACAAACAAATTATCACTAAATTTAAAGAAAACAAAATTAATGATGTTTGGTAATGGTCGAAATAATTTGCAAATTGAAATTAAGATGGATGGAGTGGTCATTGAAAAGGTTAATGAAATAAAATTTTTAGGAGTTATCATTGACAATAAAGCGAACTGGAAACCACACATTAGTTATGTTAGGAGTAAGGTTTCAAGGAGTATAGCAATAATTGGCAGAGCAAGACCAGTTTTAAATCAGAAGTCTTTACGTATGCTTTATTGTTCATTAGTTTTGCCATACTTTACTTATTGTGTAGAAATGTGGGGAAATAATTATACAACAACAGTTCAGCCACTTGTCATTTTACAGAAGAGAGCTTTAAGGATCATTCACGGGGCGGGTTATAGGGAACATACTAATATATTTTTTATGGAGTCCAAATTACTAAAATTTAAAGATTTGGTGGATTTACAGACTGTGCAAATTCTATATAGGGCAAAGTGTAATGATTTACCTCAAAATGTACAAAAGTTATTTACTTGGAGAGAAGGAGGGTATGTGTTGAGAGGAAAACTAAATTTCATATTACCAATGGTACACAGTAGGAAGAAAAGTTTTTGTGTTTCCATACAAGGGGTGAAACTGTGGAATAACCTAAATGAGAAGCTTAAGAAATGTCCAAATATAAAACAATTCAGGAAAAGATTTAAAGAAATGATTTTTGAACGTTATAAAAATGAAGGAAATTGAGTTGGTTAAGCCAGAATGTCTGTTGCTAACATTTTGTATAAATGTATGAAGATTTATGTGTTTGTGTTTTGTAAAAAAAAAAAAAAAAAAAAAAACTAATGTATTAAGAGTTTGAAAGAGGGGTGGGAATTAACAAGTGTTAAACTTCAGCCCACTCCTTTTTCAAGCAGCGGTGAATTTTATTTGTTGGATCATCAGTGTTTTTTCAATTATTGTTTTATGTTGTACATACTGTACACTTTTTCACTGTATGCTTGAAAATAAAAAAAATAAAAAAAAAAATAAAAAAATGTTTTTGCCGCAGTTTGATCAAGGCTTGAGATGTAAGACTCCACAAGAAAAAGCACAATAATCTGTAAATGCATTTACAGAAATTTACCATGGTAATCATACTAAAATACCATATTTAAGACACTACAGTTATTGTCCTTGATCTCCTGAAAAGTGTAAAAAGCAAGTTTCGTTACTTCTCGTTGCATGTCTGGTAGATTTGAGGCCATATATGCCAGAGTAGATGTTAAAGCTATAGTTCATTATATATGTTTATTTATTTTTGTCCAAATGCTTAATATGAGAATATCCATCACCCCAAAATTTCACTTGCCTATCACTACTATCACGAGCAAACGGGAAATAATGTTATTGTCTAGTAAAAAAAAAAAGAAAAAAGTTTAAGGCTTTTAACTAGTCTTGGTCCCATTTGTTAATGTGTATATATATATATATATATATATATATTAGTGCTGTCAATCGATTAAAAACTTTAACTAGATTAATCACACATTTTTTCTGTGATTAATCGCAATTAATCGCAATAAAAAAAGAAATGTTTTTGTACGTTTTAATATATTTTTTAATGTAATAATTTCACAGTTAAATTTAAATACTTGTTTAAATGACATCTTTTTTATGAATGAAGGCCAGTATTACTGATATTAATACAGCTACTGTTTTTTTTTTTTTTTTTTTACATTTATTACAACCCGAATTCCGGAAAAGTTGGGACGTTTTTTAAATTTTAATAAAATGAAAACTAAAAGACTTTCAAATCACATGAGCCAATATTTTATTCACAATAGAAAATAGATAACATAGCAAATGTTTAAACTGAGAAAGTTTACAATTTTATGCACAAAATGAGCTCATTTCAATTTTGATTTCTGCTACAGGTCTCAAAATAGTTGGGACGGGGCATGTTTACCATGGTGTAGCATCTCCTTTTCTTTTCAAAACAGTTTGAAGACGTCTGGGCATTGAGGCTATGAGTTGCTGGAGTTTTGCTGTTGGAATTTGGTCCCATTCTTGCCTTATATAGATTTCCAGCTGCTGAAGAGTTCGTGGTCGTCTTTGACTTATTTTTCGTTTAATGATGCGCCAAATGTTCTCTATAGGTGAAAGATCTGGACTGCAGGCAGGCCAGGTTAGCACCCAGACTCTTCTACGACGAAGCCATGCTGTTGTTATAGCTGCAGTATGTGGTTTTGCATTGTCCTGCTGAAATAAACAAGGTCTTCCCTGAAATAGACGTTGTTTGGAGGGAAGCATATGTTATCTAAAACCTTTATATACCTTTCAGCATTCACAGAGCCTTCCAAAACATGCAAGCTGCCCATACCATATGCACTTATGCACCCCCATACCATCAGAGATGCTGGCTTTTGAACTGAACGCTGATAACATGCTGGAAGGTCTCCCTCCTCTTTAGCCCGGAGGACACGGCGTCCGTGATTTCCAACAAGAATGTCAAATTTGGACTCGTCTGACCATAAAACACTATTCCACTTTGAAATAGTCCATTTTAAATGAGCCTTGGCCCACAGGACATGACGGCGCTTCTGGACCATGTTCACATATGGCTTCCTTTTTGCATGATAGAGCTTTGGTTGGCATCTGCTGATGGCACGGCAGATTGTGTTTACCGACAGTGGTTTCTGAAAGTATTCCTGGGCCCATTTAGTAATGTCATTGACAAAATCATGCCGATGAGTGATGCAGTGTCGTCTGAGAGCCCGAAGACCACGGGCATCCAATAAAGGTCTCCGGCCTTGTCCCTTACGCACAGAGATTTCTCCAGTTTCTCTGAATCTTTTGATGATGTTATGCACTGTAGATGATGAGATTTCCAAAGCCTTTGCAATTTGACGTTGAGGAACATTGTTTTTAAAGTTTTCCACAATGTTTTTACGCAGTCTTTCACAGATTGGAGAGCCTCTGCCCATCTTTATTTCTGAGAGACTCTGCTTCTCTAAGACAAAGCTTTTATAGCTAATCATGTTACAGACCTGATATCAATTAACTTAATTAATCACTAGATGTTCTCCCAGCTGAATCTTTTCAAAACTGCTTGCTTTTTTAGCCATTTGTTGCCCCCGTGCCAACTTTTTTGAGACCTGTAGCAGGCATTAAATTTTAAATGAGCTAATTAAGTGGATAAAAGTGTAAAATTTCTCAGTTTAAACATTTGCTACGTTATCTATGTTCTATTGTGAATAAAATATTGGCTCATGTGATTTGAAATTCCTTTAGTTTTCATTTTATTAAAATTTAAAAAACGTCCCAACTTTTCCGGAATTCGGGTTGTATTAGGCTTTAAAAATATAACAGTTTTTAATTTAAGTAAACTTAAAACAATGCTAACATAAACCCATAATAAATGTCATGTTTACTCCTGCCCTTCCTATCTTAACAGTTAGGAAATATACAGAAATTTAATAAAGTTATCAAAGTTATATGCAGTCTGCACTGCATAAACTATAAATTAAATAGTTAATCCTTATTAAAGCTACAAAAGTTATTTAGTCAAGAGCAGCGAGTCATTTTCTTTGTTCCCTTTGTTCTTTAACTTTACTGACAGGAAGCTTTATTGGCTGCTGTCCCTTTAAGAGCAGACAGACACGCGGATCTCACCGTTTATATACTGTCTATGGATCTCGCCTCATTCTCTCACAACTCTTTTTGTTCATTTTAGACTTTATATAAATCATTTAAGATTGCTCTTATGAGGATAATCGACAAAACTGGCACTTTGGGATGTATATTGTTAGTTCAAGCGCTTAAGAGAACTGGATTCTGGTGCCCTGTCTATGCATTGTGTGTGTGTGTACGTGTGTATGTGTCACATAAGGGCATTCACAGACAGCGCATTCTCTTTTTTCTTGCCGCGCTTGAAATGTTTAAAAGCATTTAAATGAATAAGAGCGTGATCATATAATGTAAAGCTAGCCAACGGATGGCAGAAAATACGGATGCTGCGTTAATTGCGTTAAATATTTTGACACGTTATACCAGACAAAAATTAATCGCATGCGTTAACGCGTTAACGTTGACAGCACTAATATATATATATATATATATATATATATATATATATATATATATGTATGTAAAACAGTAGCTCATATATTTTTGGAACAACATGAGAGTGAGTAAATGACATAATTTTCATTTTGGGTGAACTGTCCCTTTAATTAGAATAAAGCAATTAATTTTAGCTCTGGTCTGTTAAATTTTGAAATTAAACATTTAGATTAATAAATGCTTTAGAAGGTTTTCTTTCTTTCTTTCTTTCTTTCTTTCTTTCTTTCTTTAATTGTTAGTTCCAGGTTAACTAATTGTCACGCTGTCTAGTCTCTGTTTCCCTGGGTGTCCACTAGTGGGCTCACTTCCCCTTAGGCACTTCACCGTAGGCACTAGAATTCCTCTAGTCTTGTCCTGTCATCACAGTAATTGCACTCCTGTTAATTGCACCAGGTGCAGTCACTTTATTGTAATTGATCTTCAAGGACAGAGTCAAGTCACCGGTGATCTTCAAGGACAGAGTCAAGTCACCGGTGATCTCCACGTGTCTGATGATCTACCAAAGTCTCTCCTCGCTTCTGCAGAACTTTCAGACCGTCGTCACGTCTCATTTGAACTCTCTGAGCACCCGACTGATCCTGCTGTGGCCACGGAGGCTACCCTTAACTTGTTAATGTTTTTTGTTTCAGACTTGCCCAATCAGACTTGTTCTCCTGTTTGTCCGGCCGCACGGATGTGGTGGTCTTCCGCACCACCCTGGGGGTCTTCCATCCCGACCACACGGTTGTGGTGGACTTCTGCTCCGCCCTGGGGGGCTTTCGTCCCGACCACACGGTTGTGGTGGTCTTCTGCTCCGCCCTGGGGGCCTTCTACCTTGACCGCACGGATGTGGTGGTCTTCTGCTCTGCCCTGGGGGACTCCAATCTCGACCACTCGGACGTGGTGGTCTTCTGCTCCGCCCTGGGGGGCTTTCGTCCCGACCACACGGTTGTGGTGGTCTTCTGCTCCGTCCTGGGGGCCTTCTACCTCGACCGCACGGAGGTGGTGGTCTTCCGCACCACCCTGGGGGTCTTCCGTCCCGACCACACGGTTGTGGTGGACTTCTGCTCCGCCCTGGGGGGCTTTCGTCCCGACCACACGGTTGTGGTGGTCTTCTGCTCCGCCCTGGGGGCCTTCTACCTCGACCGCACGGATGTGGTGGTCTTCTGCTCTGCCCTGGGGGACTCCAATCTCGACCACTCGGACGTGGTGGTCTTCTGCTCCGCCCTGGGTGGCTTTCGTCCCGACCACACGGTTGTGGTGGTCTTCTGCTCCGTCCTGGGGGCCTTCTACCTCGACCGCACGGAGGTGGTGGTCTTCTGCTCCGCCCTGGTGGGCATCGGGTTCGGACACTCGGATGTGGTGGTCTTCTGCTCCACCCTGGGGGGCGTCTGGTTCGGCCGCACGGATGTGGTGGTCTTCTGCTCCGCCCTGGGGGGGCGTCTGCTTCGGCCGCATGGATGTGGTTGTCTTCTGCTCCGCCCTGGTGGGCGTCACGTGATGTCCTTTTTGGACTTGTGTTTTTGTGTTTATTTTTTATTTTTTTTTCTGTCTGTGTCTTTTTTTCTGTTTCCTCCTATGGACCTGGCCCTCCGTCCCTCCCCCTGATCCTCCGCGGGTCCACCTCCCTCCTGGGTTTCTTGTCTGTGTCTTTCGTTCTGTTTCCCTCTAAGGACCTGGCCCTCCGTCCCTCCCCCTGATCCTCCGCCGGTCCACCACCCTCCTGTACTCCTTGTTTTGTGTTGCACTTCTCTTGTCTCTGTTTTTCCCATTTTACCTGGTCGTCTTGTCTCTGTTTCCCCATTCTACCTGGTCCTCCGTCCCTCCCCCTGGTCCTCCGCTGCTCCACCTCCCTCCTGGTTTCTTTGTGTTTTTGGTTTTCCCTTGGGTTCGGATGGAGCATCTGGTAGCTGCTCCGTGGAGGAGGGGGTAATGTAACGCTGTCTAGTCTCTATTTCCCTGGGTGTCCACTGGTGGGCTCACTTCCCCTTAGGCACTTCACCGTAGGCACTAGAATTCCTCTAGTCTTGTCCTGTCATCACAGTAATTGCACTCCTGTTAATTGCACCAGGTGCAGTCACTTTATTGTAATTAGCCTCCCTTTAAATACCAGTCTTTTCCTGTTGTTTGGATGGAGTCCTTACCTTTCGTGTTTCCAGTCTTCTCGTCCTCCGAGATTCCTCATTGTCTTCTCGCCCTCCGAGACCCCTCGTTTTCCGAGTTCCCTTTCCTGTCCCTTTCCTTTGTTTATTTGTTTTGGACTGCCCTTTTGGTTTTGACCTTGGCTGTGTTTGACAACGATTTTGATTACCCTTTATTAAATAAATACCTGCTCTTGGATCTCTCTCTCTCCCTGTGTTTCACTGGTCGCGATCGTCACACTAATGTAGTCAATGTTCATAAATGCAACCTTGTTTTAAAGTTACCGAAGTTCCTTGTGCTTATGATGCTTCTGCATTTAATTAAAATGCATTCAAATCAGTGATATTGTGGAATATTGTTACATTTTTAAACAACTGTGTTCTATTGTATTTCTATGATCAAAGCTGAATTTTCAGTATCATTACTCCGTCTTCAGTGTCATATGATCCTTCAGAAATCATTCTAATATACTGATTTTCTGTTCAAGAAAAATGTCTTGACATCAATATTAAAATCAATGTTATGCTGCTTTATATATATATATTTTTTGAAAACATGATACATTTTTGTAACCGTAAGAGTTTTTAAAAACTTTTTAAATGGTAGTGTGAGATGTGTGTAGTTAAATATGTATAACTTGTTGTTTGTTTGTTTGTTTGTTTTTAATAGGGGACCATTTTCCCTACTTTTTAAAAAATAATTTGTCTGGTCTAAACTGGCTGCTATTTATAAAGTTGCAGAGGTCTTAATGACACACCTGGCCATAGCACACTGACGACAGCGCTACAGATTGCAGGCCGAGGAGAGTGAAAAACACAATTAATGGCCTACATACCTGAGGGAGAGAAGGGCGGTGGACAGACCTGGTCCACGCTGAAGAGGAACATGTGTTTGCCTGAAGTCCTGAGCGGCTGTTTACCTCCTCACACACATGCACTGCTGCTGAAGTAGCAGCATTTAACAAGATCAGGTGTTCTTTTCTCCCTCTCTCTCGTCCTCAACTAAGCTCCCCAAATTCACTTTGGGTGTAATTACATTTGACCCAGATGAGCAAGCACTTGATATCATGGCAATGATTAATGCCAGGCTATTTGGTTGCTTTCGGAAAGCCTTGGATGTGTCTTATGTTACAGGAACGGAGGGGGCAGTGAGTGATGCTGTATTAGTTAAAATGCTTTAGAAGCAGAGACATCAAGACAGGTGGTGTTGTCCTATCTGTGGTCACATATTACTGTAATAACAACCCATCTGGCTACCTAATATAGGAATGTGTTAGACCATATCTGATGCCGATTCTTATAGTGAGCCTAGGCAGGCATCATTCAGATACCCTTGTTATTAGTGATACCGTAGGCCGTTAAGTGAACTGCATCCAGCAACTTACTGCTCAGGCTTGCACAAGTAACGTACAAGAGACTGAATGTGATTCAAGGCTGGATATAAAAACAGAAGGATAAAAAGGAGTTGGAAATATCTTTGCAGTGCAGTGATATACTGTTGATGAACATCCTACCACGTCAACACTGTTAAGAGTGACGTTTAGATGAAAACATGAATATGTGCTTTTCATCTCCATAACAAAATAATGTGTCGCTTTCCTGGCAAAAACATCCTGTGTCCTTCACATAATAATGGAAGTTTAAGTTTCATTACAAGCTGTGTACACATTTCCAAGTAAAAAAATAAATAATAAAAATGCATTTTTTTATGTATGTATTTATTTATGTATTATTTAACTTATTGCCCCTTAAATAAAAGAATTTCATTATAGGGGAAAAAAGAGAGGAAGAACATTTGAGATGTTTTTATTTTATTTATTTATTTTTTTTTTACTGTAATTTGAATGTACTGTATATATTTTACTATTGTAATTTTCACCCTTGTTTAAAAATAAATAAAAGCACAATCTGGGTAAATATTGTGTAGTTAATTGCAGCCTTTAGAAACTGTTAATGTCATACCCTAAACTTGAATTTTAACTGAATTTAAATTCACTGTACAAGTAATTTTGTCCTAAATTATATTAAACTGCCTGAATCTAAATTGAATCTTGTATAACTTAAAAAAAGAAATAGAAAAAAAATAATAATAATTGAAGATTTTAAAGTTTAAAAATTCGTTAGATTTGATCATTTCAAAGGGGCATGTCACCAAATAAATTATGTCTAACTCAATGTAATGAATGAATAAAATAAAGTCCACTGACTTCAGCTTAATTCATTTAGATTTACATTATATTAAACAGAAATTTTCAAATTCTAACTGAATCTTGAAATTGGTTAAATATTTTTTTTGATGAGTCAAAGTAATAAAATTTCCCTGACTTATTGATCATATAATCAATTGTAAGTTGATTCTCCTGTGCTGAACACTATTTGCCTGCCACACTAAATTGTTGTACAGCAATCCAAAATCCATCATGTTTAATGTTCTGTCACAGGATGCTGTTTATATGGACAGTGGACAGTGCGGGCAGCTTATTAGATTTTGGAAGAGCCAGGAAGTGTGACCTTCGGTGTGAGTATTTGCCTGTGTGTGTGAGGGAACATCTGACTGAGTGACTAAACGTGGCATGTGCTTTCTGCCAGGCCTGTGGCCCAGTGTGGAGCAGTAATCCCATTACTCATGCCACAGAGTAAAAGAACGCATAAATGTGCCTCTGGACACGTGAAACCAGAGGTGGATACATAAAAGACACGTGAAGTTCACATTAAATTCCATACAAGAAACAACAAACAGCAGATTGTGCGTGTTATATCGTATGTTTTATGAGGTATTGGCCTTTTTTGTAATGTTGTCCAAATTCAATCAAAAGTGACAGTTTTTATTTTTTACATTTGTTATTAAAAAAATTCTATAAATAAATGTTAATGTTAACTAAACATTGTTTAAACCTAAAATAGATTTTTGTTAATTTTATATTTGTATGTTTTATTATTATTTTATTATCAATTCTAAAGTATTACACAAGCAGTAGTCAAGCAATAAACGATTTCCATTCAAAGAAATTAGTCAAAAATAAATAATTCAGACAAGTGTGCATTAACGTTTTTTGTGCATGTGCTCATAAAAGACACTTACCTGTAAAGCTGAGGAATGAGGGAGGGAAGGAAAAACATTTGCAGATGTTGTACAGCACAGCGTATGGTAATAATTCTGCTGAGCTTCCTGCTGCGTCGCAGTAATTGGATGATACGCTGAAGTATGTAATGAGAGTCCTGCTGCATAAATATGAAAACACTTCATACAGCTGTGAAGTGATGGCAATTCACAGATAAATAGAGTATTGAGACCCTGAGATCTAATGTAGCTGATATCTCTTCACCTCTCACAGGTGGCAATTAACAAGGTAAGACAATCTTAATCATGGCAGGGTTTTTCCACTTTATTTCCTCCTGTAATGCACTGGTCTTTTTTTTTTTTTCTTTTGTTTTTGTTTTTTCAGATCTGTATAAAGGTGAAGCGTAACTGTGAAGCGTCTCTTTCCTCAGTGTGAACGTTCGCAGCTGTGTCTTACCAGGTGAATGGTGTGTCTTCTAGGAGCATGAAGTGTCTAGGACTACTTGAGTGCCTTCAACTCATATTACATGGCTGACAGGTTGATGGAAACCTTGACTGCCTCTGAATATTTAACTGGAGAGGCCTTGGAGGAATTTGAATCCACTAAAAAAGTTTGAGAGGTATTTTTTTTTTAATCGATCTAGAGGGACGGTCTGGTTCAAAGGAGGCCACACACCCAGCAACTGTCCTCTCTGGTTTATGTGACCACAGTTGTGATGACAAAGGTTATTGTGTCATCACAACCCTTGTTTTATTTATTAGAGTTATCACCACCTAAGCCTTTAGTCATGAATACTATTGACTTTATTCCTGCTGTTAATATATTGCTGACAGTTTTGTTTTTTCAGGCTTCCCCTTAAATAAATCAGTTTTGTATTTTGCATTTTGCATTTTATTATGAAAGTATTATATGTTACTATTATTTTATGGGACATTTATAATAATAATAATAATAATCATAAAAGCAGCACAAATATTTCAGCATTGGAAATAATAAGAAAAGATTTATGACCAGCAAATAAGAAGAATAAAGTAATTTCTTCCATCCGTCTTTTTTATGTAATTTAGTTTACAACAACACAATGATTAAATAAATAAATAAATTAATTAATTTATAAATAATAACAATAAAAAATACTGCCATTACTTCAACAATGTAATCTATGTTTTACAGACAAAGAACATTTATGTATTTATTTATTTATTTATTTATTTATTTCTAAAGTTTATTTACAGTTAATTTATTTTTTATTAATTAACACTAGAAATAATGCCTTGCCTTATGTGTGTTCTACTAGATAACCAGAGCATCGCAACTCTAAACAGCTTTATATTTATTTATGTGTATGAAAAAAAAGTGTAATTTCTGTTATCATATTTACAAAATAGAAAGATTTCTGAAGGATCATGAGACACTGAAGATGAGTAATGATGCTGAAAATTCAGCTTTGCATCACAGGAATAAATTACATTATAAAACGGCTAGTTCCGGTCATTGATTCTGATTGGTTGAGCCACGTTCAAAGCTGTTGTAAATGACTCTACAGACATACACATTTATTTACATTTTTGTGTTGCTTGGCAACCACTTTGCTGCAACCACAACCTTTTCTGAGGAACTACATTGTTTGGCAGAAGAATGGTGTTTATATTAATATCATTACACTTTATTTGCTCGGTTTTATTTTGTGAAACCTTATGGAATAGCCATTTATAAAAGCAATAAGCCCAAAGAAGCTGTGGTTTTCAGTGAATTCATGACAGCTAAGGGGTTTTACGAACTCTGCTTCGCATCGTGGATAACAATACCCCTTAGACGTAATAAATTCTCTGTAAACCACAGCTTCTTGGGGCTTATTCCTTTATTTTAAAATATGTTCAAATAGAAAAAAAGTTATTTAAAGTTATAGTATTTTACAGTATTATGGTTTTTCACTGTATTTTTTGATCAAATTAGTTTAGCCTTGGCATGTATATGTTACAGTCTCTAAAGGAAGATGAAAAAGTATGGGATAATCCACAACGAAAAGTCTTTAATGTTGTAATCCACATAAAACTCAGGCAAGGAAACGATTCAGGTAGTAACATCAAACATTAACTAATAACCGACAAAATCTAAACTGGAAGAAGTGTTTAAATAAGGCAGTTGACGATGAGAAATATTTAGAGGGAGTTAACTAATAATGTTGTGGCCGGTCTTGGGCCGGCAATACCATGACTGTTATGCCCTTGAGCAAAAATGGCTGCTCACTGCTCCGGGTGTAGGTTCACGGTGTGAGTGTGTGTTCACTGCTGTGTGTGTGCACTTTGGATGGGTTAAATGCAGAGCATGGATTCTGAGTATGGGGGGGGGGGGGGGGGTTCAGGAGGCAGGCAATGGAAAGGGAGCATAGTCCATAGGGCCCTCTCAATGCTGCCTTTCCATTGCCTGCCCCATGTCCGTCTCATGAAGTCCCACCCTCCCTCCTCTGTGGAGCCGGAGGGACGAGGTAGCCTGGTGGAGCTGGTGGGATGACGAGCCACGAGGGAGCAAGGAGCCAAGGAGGAGCCGATGGGTCGGAGGGCCAAGGTGGGGTCCGGGTCTTGAAGGCTGGAGGTGGAGACAGGGGATCCTCTAACCACGAGGTAGCTGGTGATAGGAAGTTCCAAAGCACAACTTACCCACCGGACATGGCATGCTGATGGGCTTTCCTGAGGCAGCAGAGACTGAGCTGATGGACTGGCTGGCTGGTACATAGGAGGAGGGAGTGGGAACACAGTAGGAAATTAACTGGGCAGAACCAGCAGAGACGCAGGAGTTTCAGGGCTGGGCTCAGGCATTTGCTCCATGCCTGAGGATATCCTCCTCAGCAGGGCAGATGGTAAATGACCCACCCACTCCACGAAAGCAGCGAAATCCCCCTTGGGACCATTTGCTCATAGGCATGCCTTAAAGTGCTCGCTTAGGCTGGTGATGTAGAATACTCAGAACGAGCAGTCCAGGAAGTGGGTAAGGCATGCCAGATTTAAAAAGTCCCTGTTATGGTCCTCCAGCGAATGGTCCTGTTGTTCCAGTTAGTTGCATGGAAGGGATGGCCATTCCGGAGGGAGGAAAACAAAAGGCTGATATATTAAATACTTTTTAGGTCAGTTATTCTGTTACAGTCTCTAAAGGAAGACGGAAAAGTACGGGATTATCCACAATGGAAAATCTTTAATGTTGTAATCCACATAAAACTCAGGCAAGGAAACGATTCAGGAAGTAACATTAAACATTAACTAATAACCAACAAAATACTAAACAGGAAGAAGACTTTAAATAAGGCAGCTGACAAGGGAAGAACAGGCAGAGGGAGTTAACTAATAATGACCAATGAGCAAATTAATCAAAAACCATAGATACAAACAAGGCAGGAGAAAGGAAATCACAGAAAACCAAAACAGATCATAACCATAGCAGTATAAAGGAATATATAAACATTTTTTACTTTTTAATTCAGTGAGTCATTAGAATGATCCAAAAAGTTTAAGGGCCTATTTTACTAAATTGGGCAAATTAGCGTGAGAGCAGAATTCTAAAAGAGTGCAGATGGGCATGGAAATTTCAGCGAGTAATTTACTAACAATGCACAAATTAAACAACACAGACAAAACATCTCATTCACATATGAACCAAAGCAGTATACCAAGCGCAGTGCAAATTAGAGCAGTCACAAATAAAGAATAAAGAAACAAAGAAGCCATAGATTGTGAAAAGAACTGGAGGCCAAAAACTGCAAGAAGTTGCAAGAAGTTTTGATAGACCTGGTATTGCGTTATTCCTAGTTGAGGGTTTCAAGTCATCTCTTATTTCCTGATGCAAATGAAACATATAAATACTTGACAAATTATATGTTCGTGTTCGTTCTTGAGTTCACACACTCTCTCATCTCTGCAGTGCCTCATCCTAGCAACAGTTAATTCAAGCGTAAAATAGTTTAAGACCAGGGCTCCGAACCGGTTCAAGGAACGAAAACGAAAACCGGCAACAAACGAAATTTTGACAAGAACAGAACCAGAACCAGAAACTAAATCAAATTTTATAGTTCCGAACAGAATCGAAAATTTGAAATGGCCGTTAACCGGTTAATAACGTTATTTTATCGTTCCATTTAATATTTGAATTTTGCTGTCAACCAATCACGAATTCCAGTAGACTCTGGCATATGCAAATATGACACTGAAGCCAGCGAGTGAAATGTCCGCTCAGCTGTGAACTCATCATAGGAGAGTCTCAATGGCAATGCACCGCCTTAAGGGCCGAAATTGGGCCTGATGACACAGCGCATAAAAAGGGCGTTTTTTTCTCGCCATTGGTGCATGTGCATTGCATTCGACACTCAAGAGCCAGCATGCCTTTCCTGCCCAACTGAGGACCGCAACTCTCCTTTGATTATTTCCAGCTTTGAGAAGCTCCGCTCGTCGGGGGCATTGGATAACATCATGCACAGATAGGTGCGCTAACCAATTTCGGCATTTGGAAACGTCATACAAGCTCTGCTGATTCGTTCACAGTTACCGGTTTCTGAGTGTGCATGAATGCAGCAAACTGTATCAGCTAATTTTGACCGATTAATAATCAGCTAGAGAGAGAGAGAGAGACTTGTATAGCCTATACGTTTTATAGAGAGAAAAAAAAATATTTCATTCAGAAATAGACATAATGCAGACACAAAATGTTTACAAACATTAGGCTATAATAAACACTAGGCTATTTTGTATAATAATTTGTCATTCAAATACATCGCGAATACTTTGATTTTGTGTCAAATGAGAGACCCGCTGGTTTCAGTTTCGTTTTAGCCTAAATTAATTAGTTTTAGTTTGTCGTTAATATTGCTATAGCTTCTTATATTTTTAATTCTTGTTCTTTTCTAAATACTGTTAATTGAAATTATTTTGTTATGGAGTGAGGGGAACTAAAATAGCCTAGCGGAGCTTTTCAAATTTCCTGGAAGCTGAACAGTTTTCATTTGCTATTAACCTCAAATTAATTCTTAGAATGAAATTTGGAGTCCACCTTTCTGACACTTATACATTTACTAATCTATATTCTTTATCAGGGGCGGACTGGCCATCGGGAGCACCGGTGTTGTGCCCAATTCTGACCCCCTGCCAAATTATTACCCCCCTAGTATTGGTAGGTTTAGGAGTAGGTTTGGGGGAGGGGTTAGGATTAGGGGCGGGGTTAGGATTAGGCAATCAGGTAGCGATTTGAACAAGGGGGGTAATAATTTGGCAGGGGGTCAAAATTAGGCACAACAACAGAAAGGAGAAAAGCCCTGGCCACAGACGCAGCAAGTTGTTGCAAAATCCCAGCCATATTCGCCAGTAAGATTGCAGGTCGGTCAGAATTACATTTATATTTACTAGGGATGGGACAGTTCACTGAAAAAACCAAACCGTTTGGGTCACCACACACGGTTAGGCACGCGCTGGGACGCAGTTCAGCTTAAATCTGACAAAGCATCTGCAATATGGTTTACTATAAATAGCACGTAAAACAAACAGGGTTCAGATAATATATGTTTCTGTTGATGGATGAGCATTCGGGGTTCCCAGACATTACAACAATTGCATTGAAAAAAAAAAAAAAAAACCTGGACAAACCATTCACTCTTGTTCAATACTAATACGAACACTGGATCAGTGCGTTCTCTTAAAGTGACAGTCTTTATATTAATCGAACAGCAACAACAAAGAAATCACTCACTGATCTTGATTGAAAAGCTTTTGTAACCTTAATAAAGAATAATCTTTAATTTATAGTCCAAAATGCAATGCTGTTTTACATTTGATTACTTTATTCATTTTCTGTACCTAAAAACTAATGCCAGACCTCCCTAAAAAAGCCTGAAAGTAAGTTTATTTTATTTGTATCTTTACTCTATTGTATTTATTTGTGCAGTTGCTTGTTGTTAGAATATTATTAATAATATGATACATTTAATTTTCAAAAATATTTTTTTTGAAAGTTTAGTTTTTCCATAAACATAGCACATACAACAGTACCGAACCTGTCATTCTAAAACCGTAAAACAAACCGAACTGTGAAAAAGTTGAACTGTTCCACCCTAATATTTATATAATCATTTGGCAGATGGACGCTTTCATTCAAAGTGACTTACAATAGATAAATTCTATTATAAAATAAAAAAAAAAAATATATATATATATATATATATATATATATATATATATATATATGTAATGATAGAAGTTTTAAAAGAGCATCTTAATGACAAACTAGCACACTGTTTTACATATGGGGATAAATAATTTTTCTATTGGCAAATTTAACCAGAAATGTTAATTTTACATTTCTAGCTTACTATATGTAGCCTAGTGTACAATGCTTATTTATTTATTTTGAAGGTGACGAAGGAAACAGTAGCACTAGTGCTGCAAGTGCTCATGCTGTTGAAAAAGACAGTTCAGCTTTTGAGTCAGAGCAGTCAATTCATGTGCAGCAACAGAGGTGGCCTGGGGTGGAGTCAAATTCCCGGCCTGATTTACTGTCACAGTCCGCCACTGTTCTTTATATTAAATAACATTATAGCATCCAGATACGTCGGGAACATGGAAACATTTGGATTCGTGCCGAAAGAGATAGGTAGGCATCAGCTTCACCTTAGATTTAATTGTATTTGGATTAACGTTTTTATAGGCTAAACTAATAACTGTTTTTATAATGTTTTTAAACATTTTGCTTTAGACTACAGGCATTTTAGCCTTTATTATTTCGGAAGTAAAAGGGCTAATAAAATGCGACGTGAGCTGCGACTTTTTTTTTCTCTCTCTCTCTTATAATGTTTTTTTTTTTTTTTACAATGCAGCAAACATTTTTAAATATCTTAAAAATACTTTGTCTTTAAAGTGTTGATAGATTATTATTATTATTATTATTATTTTTTAAAGTAGCTCATTTGGCCAAAATCTAGAGATGATGATGTTGTAGCCTATTGGCTGTGATTAAGCGTTAGATCTCTATTTTTTCCTTTTCTTTTTGAGTAAAGAAAACGCT
Organism: Carassius carassius; assembly: GCF_963082965.1. Taxonomy (NCBI): domain Eukaryota; kingdom Metazoa; phylum Chordata; class Actinopteri; order Cypriniformes; family Cyprinidae; genus Carassius; species Carassius carassius. Next base: position 29,795,522 of record NC_081771.1, read on the forward strand.
ATACTTTATTATTATTCTATTATTAGGCAAAAATATATATTTTTTTAAATAACGTTATTAACCGGTATTTCTTTCACCCGAACCAGTTTCGGAATGGTAATAATATCAGAGGAACGCAGAACAGAAACGTTAAAATATCGATTCTGCTCGGAGTGAACCGATTGAATTTTTTTTCAGTTTTCAAGCCCTGTTTAAGACATGCTTTTTCGGGGGCATTAAATGATGGCACAAATACCAGTAATTTGACAAGAGCAAATGTTGTTAAAATGCGTTGCATGATTCATTTGAATACTCTCCTTCCATGAATTTTGCATCTGAAAGGTAAAGTCCTAGAAATGCATATTCATTAAGGTTAGGTAAAAAAATAACTGTGTCCATGACTTTTCAGCGCTAATTCTTTACTGCGCATCTTTAGTAAAACCTTACAGTAATATTTTAATGCCAAAATACGGTTTGCACTGGCCCAGTCAGACTTTCCTGTTGCGCTGTATTTTTGCTTTTGCATGCAACTTGACAACACAATGCATATGAAAGATGTTGTATAATTACTGTTTCTGCACCCCCCCCCCCCCCACTTCATATTCAGACTCTATACAAACCCATTTCTAACATATATTTCCCCATTTCTTCAAAAACCATTAAAACCTGAAAGATGTTCAAGGCATTTTATTGTTAAAAATAGATCCGACAGTTCTTGATTCTATAGGGTAAATGCACTGAAAAGATATTTCATAAATGCATTGAGATGAGCACTGTGGCATTTCCAGGAAGCGAAAAGGATCACTTCCAAGGTCAGGTTGAAAGAAAGCGACAGAGCAGTCATACGCATGTCCACACACACTCATAGAAACACATGGCATGCTCAGCTTGTGAGTGCTGTCAGGCCTCTGGAGAGGACCATCTGCTTTCTCAAATTTACCTCTTCCTAAGTGGCATTCTGTCCTTCTGGAAACCTGACACCACCACGCCAAATTAGACACCAATTAGTGAGATATGCATCGAACAGAAATTCTTTATCTGGCATCTATTTTGGGTTCCCGGAGGATGCCACCACTGTACCTGCCAGAACATATGAATTATCATTCACCTATAAAGCTACAGGGAGAGAAACTTGCTCGGAAGACTTTTATGCAGTGTAATATATCAGCCATTAAGTTTCGATATTCATATTCATATTCATATTCAAAGTATATTGAAGCAGCTGCCAAGTGCTTGTGTTCCAGTCTTGAAATGACGCTCTTTGAATTGCCAGCATTTCAATAAAATTTCATAAAGGACCATTCACTCACTCCTAATGAAGGAGCATTGATGGATGATAGCCTAAAACAGTTCCATTGCTTATTTAGTGACTGTCTTTCTGCAGTTTCACAATAAGGCTGTTAATACAATCATTAACATCATTCCAATTACACAAAACATCTTTGTGAGAGAAGATTTAATTCTGTTCTTTAAAAAAAGACTAAGCTAGGATTAAAATAGTCACAGATTGTTCTCCGACTCTCTCATGCATATTGTGCACAAAAAAGAAAAAGAAAAAAAAGGCTGCAATTATCAGTTCAAACCTGATTGGATGGCATATACGTTTTTGATCAGTTGTTGGGAGGATGAACTGTAGTTCCTAGGCTCCTACAGCAAGTGTTTCTGAAGAAGACCTGTCATTGCAGATTGCCAGTTTTATGCTTTTGAATTTTAAAAGATAGCAAAAGTTTGGTTTGAGACAAAGTATCAAGTAAACATTCATTAAAACGTGAAATGCCATTCACAATCCTTCAAAACATTATGCATTTAATGGTGAAACTATGGTGAAACAATGGTGAAAATGTTTATTACTAGAATATTAATATATATGCAGTTTTTTTTTTCTCCAAATACACATTTATTTATTTTTGCAAATTACACAAAGAATTGGCAAGTAACACATTTAACTAAACATTGAGTTTAATATAGAAATACTGAAAAACTTTTCTTGTAAATCATACTTAAAAAAAAAGAAAAAGAAAAAAAATCATACTGTGTACTGTACAAAATTGTAGCCAGTAAGTTTCTTATAATTAATAGAAAGAGTGTATTAACTGAATCAATAAAGTGACAGTAAAAACATTTTCTAATGCTAGAAAATATTTCCAATTAAAACAAATGCAGTTTTTTATGTATGTATTTATTTATTTATCAAAGAATACTGAAAAAAAAAGGTTTCCATAAAATTAAGCAGCATGACTGTTTGCTGCATAATAATAAATATAATAAGTAATGTTTCATAAAGGGCATCAAATAAAAATACTAAATGTATTAAAATATAAAACGGGGGGGGGGGGGGGTAAAATTGTAATAACACTTCACATTACACACTATTTCACAACAATACTAATATTATTAATACTGCAAAATTACCCCTAACTTTTGAACATTATGTATGTTTATGTAGGGCAATTGTATTATTGCAGCATCTTTTATTACATCACTAAATGATCAACAATAATAAGCAAACCTGTAAATTGCACTTTAAGATTTTCTGTCCCTCAAGTCACATGATGACATAACTATGATCGGTCACTTTACTAGAGGTTCATACAGTCTTTTCCTGGCCGTTTGGGTGGCCTTGACTTGAAAGAGGTCAAGTGTAGGGTCACACAATCGTTGAAGAGAAAGAAGAAGCTGACTGATGTCTCAAGCATGTCTTTGGCGATGACATTTCAATGTTAGCCTCCTTTGGGGTGTATTTGTCCTTGTTTGGACATAGATTCACCATGAAATGATGGAACGTTGTTGGAGCCACATGGAATTTCACAGTCAAGGAAAAGAAAACTTTGAAGACAATTTAGATTCTCCTTCAATTGATCTCCTGAGAAGAGGCTTCACTCTCTTCCATACTGTGCTCTCAATACTGTGCAAGGACAGTATTGCTGCAGAGGAGGCTTGTGTTATTGAGTTTTAGAGCTGAGCCGAGTCTCTCCTGGAGAAATGCAACACTGGCGTAATGAAGAGAGGGGACCTTGACAAGATATCAAATCATCCAGGGGCACGAACGGGAGGGTGGGAGATCGAGAGCGAGGGAGAGACAGAGGAGACAAGAACAAGAAAGAAAGAGTACATCACAACATCTTGCCCTCTGCTGTACTGTCTACTGACTTGCAGTCTTGACACTGCAATTAAAATACCTCTGTCTTGCCTGACCTTTATTTTCTCTCCTCCGAGACCAATAAATACTGCCCGTATTCGTCACCTTAAACAAGCCTCGAGTGTAGACGAGTCAAACAGGTATGTATGCGAAATGCAGCGTGGGATGCATAGCAGCTGTCCAATTAAAGAAGGTAGAGGAGAACAAAGCCAAAAGAAGAGATGGACAGTCCCCAGATACCTCCGGCTGTTCAGACATCACTGCTGTAGGCTCAGATTTCAGCACGAGGTGTCATTGTTCACTTCCCAAGATGTTAAATGGTTTATACAGCTGTGAAAAAAAGAAAGTGGAGGTTTGATGCACATCAGTATTTTTATTTATCAACATAGTTGTTTTTTCATGACAGTTTTCATTTTTGTGTGTATTATCCCAATAATAATAATAATAATCACAACAACAGCAGCAACAATAATGATAGTAGTAATAATACTTTTTCATAATACATTTTCTGCCAAATAATATACAGTAGATTTTTGGTTTAACTTGATGGTTTTTAATAGCTGACAAGCACTATATTAGTACTGAATTAGAGATACGGTTACATAGAGATGTGAATCTGTATACTGTATCTAAAAAAAACAGATTTGGTTAATCCAATCAGATTGTAGAGTGGGAACAATCCATTTAACAATAGTAATATGGCTATGGTGGTCCAAAAAAAAATATATATATATTTTTAGCCTGTCTACTGTGTTCAACGTAATGTTCATGTTTACCATCATATATGTTCATGTATATATTTGTATTTATGTATTTGTTCATATTAATATTAATATAGAATAATTGATATATATATATATATATATATATATATATATATATATATATATATATATATATATATATATATTTTTTTTTTTTTTTTTTTTTGAGCAGCTACGATGGTGTTGGTGCAACCTGGGAGTTGGTGCCCTACACAAACAGTGTACTTTGCGTATAGGGAGCGGTGGTACATATGTTCCATGGGAAAAAGTACAGTCATACAGGTTTGTAAAAACATGAACGATATGCTTTATTTGTATTATTTTTTGGGGGATAAACTAATGCTTTAAAATACTGAGTATGTCTACAAGAAAGTAAAATTTGGTGCAGCCAAATGAAGCTCAATTTAATTTGCAGCAAGCAGGAACCAGGGGAAAAAAGCTCCTGGTTATTTTGAAGAGGAGGGTTCTGAGTAAATGTGTACAGATGACGCCTCATTAGCTTCTAGCGCTGCACAGCAGTTCCTCTTTAAAACGACATTACTGTGAATGTGCCCTACTGTAAATGAGTCGTTTAAAGTCCTGCCTGTTGCTACGAGTCCAGACTGCAACGGGGAAAGCTTTCGCCAACGCTCTTCCACATTAGTTTCCATGGGGATTGGTACTTCATTCAACTAAGTGTTGCTTTTATTTGTGAATCACAATTGATGTTCTATATAATAATGTGTACGTCTAAATTTAGGAGCGGCATGGTTTTTTTGAAAAACAGTTTCGTAATGTAGTCCAAAATAATCAATAGAGAAGATTGCAAAAACTTTTCCTGTCAGCAGTCTCTTTCACGGCCGAAAATATTCATAACTCCTAACAAAAGTCCTCAAAGAGCCACTGTGGTATTATGAGTCCACATGTGCCCTCTGAACTGTCTGAATGGTGTCTCAGATCTTGGAATGCAACCAAGGACAGTTGGGTATGAGGCCACTCTCCACATGGGCCATAGCTGTGAATAGTTTGATTCAGACACTCTCGCGTCACTCCTGGGAGCCAATTCATCAGTGGCAATAGAGCGATACAGTGATCAGTTGCATTTCAGCGGCCTTGCTTCCAGTATTTGTCCCATTTATTTTCTCTGTAGGCTTTTCAAAGGATGTTTAATATATATTTTTATAACAAACTCTTTATTGAGTTACAAAGTTATATCAAACTCTTCGATGAATCACATAATTTCAAATATTATACACTTCCTTTCAAAAAATTTGGGATCGGTAAGATTGTTAATGTTTTTTTAAAGAATTATTTTATGCCCTTTAAGACTGTTTATTTGATCAAGAAAAAAGTAATATTGTGAAATTTTATTACAATTTAAAGTAATGGTTTTCTATTGTAATATACTTTCAAAAGTAATTAATTCCTGTGATGCTAAGCTAAATTTTCAGCATCATTACTCCAGTGTATTTTTGGAACCTGTGAATAGTTTTTTTTTTTTTTTTTTTTTTTTTTTTAGTATTCTTCAAATGAATAAAAAAAGTAAAAAAGAACAGCAGTTGTGTGTGTATATATATATATATATATATATATATATATATATATATATATATAAATACTTTCACGGAAGGATCAGTAGACAGATGAAATAGCTTGTATGATCTTTTTATTGAGAATAAAGCGAGCCAAAATCCAAAGGACATAATACAAAATACAGCAGGAAGTAGTCAGACAATAGATGAGCAGGAAACTGAAACCAATAATCCAAAGTAAAGGTTGTAGTCAAAAAACACCAGGAGGACATAAAATATCCAAAAAGCATAGTTTCAACACCGGGTAAAGAGTTGATACTTCATAAGCATGAGGAATTGAGAGTCTATTTATATAGGGTGTCTAATCAGTGTGAATTGCTTGCATGTGCAGTCAGAAGTCAGGTGGTTTAGAGCACTGCATGAAAGCATGGATCCATCCTGCCTGGTCTCAACGGTTCAGACTACTGGTGGTGGTGAAATGGTGTGGGGGATATTTTCTTGGCACACTTTGGGCCCCTTAGTACCAATAGAGCATTGTTTAAATGCCACAGCCTACCTGAGTATTGTTTCTGGCCATGTCCATCCCTTTATGACTACAGTGTATCCATCTACTAATGGCTATTTCCAGCAGGATAATGCACCATGTCACAAAGCTTAAATCATCTCCGACTGGTTTCTTGAACATAACAATGAGTTCACTTTACTCAAATGGTCTCCACAGTCTCCAGATCTCAGTCCAATAGAGCAGCTTTGGGATGTGGTGGAATGGGAGATTCGCATCATGGATGTGCAGCCGACAAATCTGCAGCAACTGCGTGATGCTGTCATGTCAATATGGACCAAAATCTCTGAGGATTGTTTCCAACACCTTGTTGAATACAGTATATGCCATGAAGAATTAGGGCAGTTCTGAAGGCAAAAGGGGGTCAAACCTGGTACTAGCAAGGTGTACAGTACCTAATAAAGTGGCCAATGAGTGTGTGTGTGTTGTATATATATATATATATACACACACACACACACACACACACACAAATACACACACATACATTCATATTGTAATAAATTCCTTACCATTATTTAAATTAAAAATTAAATTTATGCATTTAGCAGATGCTTTTATCCAAAGCGACTTACAGTGCATTCAGGCTATCAATTTTTACCTATCATGTGTTCCCGGGGAATCGAACCCCCAACCTTGCGCTTGATAGCGCAATGCTCTACAAATTGAGCTACAGGAACACTATTTAGAAAATAGACTGAATCTGTAGTAGTATCATATTTACAACTGGCTACATTATAAATATTTAATTAACTATTATAATACTAGTATTACATTACTACTATTATTTGTATTCTTTGGAGTTGGCTCATTGTTAAAAGCGACTCTGTGAAAGAACGGACAGGAAGAGGCATCAGTGGCCAGAGGGACTAGAGCAGTTTGGACAGTCGGATAATTAACTCTTTATCCAGTGGCTTCTCAGCACATCAGAGAGCTCTTCTCTCTCTTTATGAGTCGCTCTCTTTCTCTCTCTCGCTCTCTGATTGATCAGTTGCTCTGTGAATGTGGCAAGCTAAGCAATGGGAAATAAATCTGTTCGGCACTGAAATGTGAACCTAATCACTTTTTTTTTCTTCCTCTGTCTCCTTTATTCAAGCCCATGTGTTGCAGTTTTATTTCTTTTCATCGACATCCAGCTGTATGCTTGACACTGATATCATATGTAATTTGCATCTCCTGAATGCATGCAGAATACCTCCACCTGTCCCCAACAATCCATCAAAACACACACACACTAACTTCCTGTCCACAAGCTGCCCTGTGCCCTCCTCCCCGACCCGTGGCGCACATGTACATACAAACGAATCTGTCCCCTGTCAATACGAATCCGATTTTGCAGAGAGCAAAGGGCTTCCAGGAGGTATTAGCCACCCTCCAGTGAGCTCAACAGAGTCTTAATTAAAGGGCCAGTTGTCTAAAATGACCATGCTGTGCCTACAAATTAAAATGCCACTCTCTCTACCGCCTCTCTGTTTCTGATGGATGTCAGCAGAGCGAGCCAGAGGAGAGATGTGACCAGGTTCACTCTCCTACACAGTCACAACCATGTTTCTTACACCATAGGGTTTCGAAAATAGTCATTTTATCGAAACGGGTTGATATTCAGTCTGGTAAAACTGAGATTTAAAAAATAAGAGATTTCTAAAAACGTATTCTAACACACATCTACATCTACTTTTTTATTTTTATTATATTATATTATATTATATTATATTATATTATATTATATTATATTATATTATATTATATTATATTATATTATATTAATAATATTTGGTAGAAAATCTTTGTGTTTGTGTTATTTTAGGCTAGATACATTTAAATAGCATATACTGTAGCAAATTTCATGGTAAATCAAAGCATGTTTTGAAATCGTTATAAATCCTTAAATTAAAACAGATTTTAAAATTTGTGTTATGCAGTGCACAACATGGTGTATTGCACAAAGATGCAAATATCCATTTTTTTTGTGTAAGAGAAAGTGTCTAATAACACTGGGTTACCAATATAAAGTGCCAATAAATAAATAAATAAATCATCTTTTTTATATAAAGCACTTTTAATGATGATGAAATTTGCTATATAGACATAACATGGAATACAATTTTAAAATCTGTTGCATAACATGGATTTTAAAATAAGTACAAATATTATTTAATATATTGTTGTGTGTGTGTTTAGGTAAATTTGCTTATATAGCACATTTATATAGCACATTTCATGATCATTAAAATAAAACATTAAATAAAAACAATAAAACATTTTGGGAAATTTTATTTGCATCCTTAAATTTGCATAAAAATACACTACTATTGGATTCGATGGGTTTTTATTTATTTATTCATTTATTTATTTTATGCAGCATTAAAGTGAATATAAGAGAAAGGTAAGACTTAAACATAAAAAAAGTTTTCAATATTAATGGTAATAAGTAATGTTACCTGAGCTAAATCAGCATATTACAATAATTCCTGAAGGATCATGTGACACTGGAGACTGGAATGCTGAAAATTCAGCTTTGCATCATAAATAAATAGCATTTTATGTATATGTATATGTATATGTATATGTATATGTATATGTATATGAATGTAAATTCACTCATCTCAGATTGAGTGTACTTCAGTAACAAGTACTGGGGCACTATGACTAAAAAATCGTTTATATGTCTCAGTTCATGGTCACATTACTGTGAGCGTTTAAACAAAAACAGATTTTTTTTTTCATTAGCAGTGTGTAATCTTGAATGCCGCAAATGTTTATATTGTAAATTGTGTGCCCATTTGAATCTCTTTTTGAAGCTGATACACAGTATAAAATATATCTGGTGTCTTTGACCTTGAGTTGTATAGTCCTGTCCTCTGTGAGGTCCTGTATACATGACCGCTGCTTTCTGCCACAGAGAGATATGGAAAGATATGATGAGTCTTTCCACAGGTGCCCTTTAATTTGTTTTGCTAGGTTGTCATAAATTGTACTGTCACTGAAAGTGCCAACTGGCTAGTAAACAGAGGTTATTTAAAAATCAGGAGGGGAATCGATACTGCTGTCTTTTTTTTTTTTTTGTCCTTCTCCACTCCTCCTCCTCCTCTCTCTCGCTCTTTGATGTGCCTGCATTTACATAGACACTTTCACACATACGCACACATGCTCACAAACACAAGGTCGCTGGCTAGAGGCTGCATAGCACAAGGACAAACTGTATGAGCTGAATGGTGATGCTTTGTCATGCAGGTTCTCTGGACAGTGAGGCTCTTCTGATTGGCTCTGTTTCAATACCTAGTGTGCTTTGCTGATGCTTTCTGAAGGTCCGACCACATTGGTGAAATTTTGCGAGCAAAAAGGTGCACTGTAAAACATAAGTCACTTTCAAATCAAGCATTTTTCTAATGGCCAATCCAATCCACATTTTTAAATCTTTCATTCACACGAAATTTCAGATTGCATGAACTGAAATGGTTGGATTTTGTAAATTAAAATTTGGTAAATGTGATTACTTACAAATGTAACACTATGAGCAGTGCATCAAAACTAAACATTTCTGCTTGTGTTATATTATATAAATGATGTAGCAATGCTGTAGCCAAATGTTGAAAATTCTATGAACAATGGTAAATATGATCACACATTAACACTCAACGGAGGGCATCATATCTAAACATTTCTGTAAAATTTAATAAGCCAAAAAAGTCCACTGACTATTATCAATAGTGTAGCGATGTACGTACAATGAACAGCTTTCTGCTGGTCAATCCAACTGGAACCCAATGTCAAATCTTTCGGTCACAAAAAAAAAAAAAAGTCCAAAAATGACTCACAATGACAACGTATCGCATTGTGCAAACATAAAACCATGCCTGCATTTGTGATCGAAGAAACGACAAACAACAAGAGCTACTCAAGCTCACATTTGAATCATCAGTGGCAAATCCTTTACACACACACACACACACACACACACACACACACATATACATATATATATATATATATATATATATATATATATATATATATATATAAGTACTTACAGACTGTGAGTCAGAAGCACCAGACTGTCCTTGCAAAGTTGTTCTTGCCCCACTTTATAGAAATATACACCGGTGTTGTAAGCTACTCTCACAGGAAACAGTCCTTTTTTTTTGAGAGAGAGAGAGAGAGAGAGAGAGAGAGAGAGAGAGAGAGAGAGAGAGAAGAGAGTGTTTTAAAAAATACTAGTGCTATGCATTAAATTATTTTCCCATTCTAAAATAACACATGATAATGATTTTTTTGTTGACACAGAAGCAGTAAAAAGTGTCACTTTCAGTCAAAGTTAAGTCAAAAACGCATCAGTTACAGTGAAAAGCAGCAACCTAGATGACAATGAACTAAAACACTGTTAAATCTGCAACACACTAAAGCACTTTACAATAATAGAATGTGTTAGTACATTGCAGCGCTAAACAGGTGATATAGTACTGAGAACAAAAATACACAAAACATTGGGTTTAACAGAATACTTTTCAGTACTGAATGCATATTCGATGCATGGTATATTGGAGCCCACAGTGCATTCTGGGTTTACTGTATTCTTGAAGGATACAGTGATATGTTGAATAGAATTTGGTTAAAAAAGTTGTTTTAGAAGGCCGCATAATAATGACGCCTGTTGTTTGGAACAGCCGTTTTTTTGGGAATGTACCAGTTCTGCCTAAAAATACTAACTAGGTTGGAAGATCGCTAGGTTTTGGAACAGAGTCAGTGTGTTATAGCAAACACAGGTGTGCAGAGCTCTATAAATGATGGTAAGTGGGAGGCTTTTACAGGTGAAATAATATTACAGTTGCAATAATATAAAATAAACGAACCCACACACAAATAACAAGCATTTTACAATGTTTTCTCTTTGGCAAATGAAGGAAATGTCTTGACATGTTTGAATACTTTTAATTGAATTTGTGCTTTGTTGTTTGATGGTATAAAATAAATTGCATTTGAAAATGTATAACTATACACAATCAAGTAAAAACAAATCAACTGCAGTCTAACTGAACAGCATTTCTAAGACAATTGAATTAAATAGCATTTGGGTTTCCTTCAAAGAGCTCAGTTCTGTGTTTGTGTCTCACAGGTAATATTTAGCGACTGATCTAATATTTTTCTGATCAAATAATGTTGTGTGTTTCTTTACGTCACAAGAGGATAAACGATAGGTTAATCCCGGTCATGCTTCTGAATCATAACCACACATGACTCTTCCTAGAAACTATCATTCCATGTCCTTGGGAAGTTTGCAATGCCTCTGACCACACTGAAGGTAAACAGCAGGAGGGTATAGACCATTAGATTTGTGCTTAAGTCAGTGAAAGGTCAAACTCATGTTTTTTTTTTTTTATCAGGTCTTAATAGTTGGTTTATTGGTTGAAAAACATAAAAATATTGCACTGCATTACCCTCTTATGGGTAGAGGGAATAATTCTTAATGCTTAGTGTCTTAGGGCCTCACGGAGCAAGACCTTTGAGACTGAGATGCAACAAAAACTGTTGATAAAAAACTAAAATGCTCAGAACAAGGTTATGTGTTCCTTGTACTTGCTTATGAACGCCTACGAGGAAAAGTGTATCTAGAAAGCATTGGAGGAGAGGATAGAGATGTTTGCACGAACAGAAGACAACTTATACCAAACACCATTACAACAGCATGAATCGACTGCTTTACAAATTCATGGAAGATGAAACCAAATTTACTCTAAGAATTTTAGATATATTGCATATATCTTTCCAAATATCTTATTCCCATTCACCCTCAAACACACACACACACACACAAACACACCATGCTCTTGCAACTTATTGAATTACAGGGGAGGTGGGTAAAAATTTCCTGTTTCAACTGGGTAACAGTGCAACCAAAGGGCCTATGGGCTGCTGTGGAGATTGAGGTTGTGACCTCCTCATAATGTTTTGTTGACAGATATGATAGCATTTTAAAATGGCTGGGAAGGCAGTGGCGTTCTATATATCGAAAACCTGACAAAACCTGGTAAACTGAGGCGAATGTAGCAGAGAACCCATGATTGACTGACTGAATGAGTCCTGAAGGACAGAGAGCTTTGTGAATGGCAAAAACCACTTAATAATGTTTCTCGACAAAAAGTGTTTTAAAGGTAAAGTTTTAAATAATGCATGTATCCTTCATGGTCAAGTAATACTGAATGGATACTTTTCCATGCAAGAGTTTTAATTTGTCAAAAATAAATAAATAAATAAATAAATAAATAAATAAATAAAAAAATAAAAAAATTAATGTCTGACAGTGTTGATTAATAGTAGGAGCTGTGAAGCTTTGACCAAGGCTATGCTTGGTCTTTTGCCATCCTACATCTGTAGTTTAATCACATGGAGAAGTGTTGGTTCTTATTCATTGCGATCAAATGATCACTTGCTGCTCTTTGTTCCATTTGCCCGTACAGAACTGGGAAAAAAAGCTTTTGTCTACTCCGCTCCTTCTGCATGGAACTTTTTGCAAAAATACTTGAAATTATCTGAACTTATTTCCTTAAATGCTTTTAAGTCCAGATTGAGAGAACCTGAAATGACCTGTTTAAATTGTAAATGTTTTTAATTATTTCTATTGTATAACTTTTATAAATGTAATTGACTGTGTTTTTGCTGCCTCTTGGCCAGGACTCCCTTGAAAAAGAGGTTTTAACATCAATGGGACTTTCCTGGTTAAATAAAGGTTAAATAAAAAAAAAGAATTAAAAGGAGGTATATAGCATTTATAGCAATCAAAGGAATGATAAAATTATAATACATGTGTTGTAATAAAGCTGTATTCTCCTTCTAACCAAACAATGGCAAAAAAGTAATACTTTCAATATACTGTATCTGTATATGTTTATGCCATCTTATGAGAACTGTTGGGAGAGCATTTGATGTGGCTAAACAATTGAAATTTTACACTTTATAGCTCCATATCTTTTATGTTAAGACAACAATTATTGCTTTGATGCTTAGTAAGAATATTGTATACATCTAAGTCATATGAAGCTGACCTTATCAGTTACACCAACAATCGCTCATTATTTCTCTAATTGTTAAAAATGGTAAGCTGAAACAGAATGGATTGAATACGTTTCCATTATTACAGTCCATTCCCAATAAATGTGACAGTTTATTTTAAACTTTATACATATATATATATATATATATTTTTTTTTTTTTTTTTTTTTTTTTTGTGTGTTGACTGATTCCGAGGTCATGGCAGATGGTTAAATATTTATTTATTATTATTATTTGCTGATGCGATTAAAACAAATCTAAACTGAGATCCAGTTTTTAAGCATTTTGTCCAAACATACAACTGCAAAAATCGTTTTTTATTAAAAATACAAAATAAAATAAAGTGAGGCACTGAAATGCTTTGCTTGCCAAAGAGCATAGACTATAAATATAGTCTATTAAGTGGCACTTTAGAGGCACAATTCATTACAAGTCTGATGGTTTTGCAACTGCACAAGCAGTTCGTGTGCAACCAGGCAAGTGTTTCTTTCATGCTATGGACTGTGACTGAAATTTGTAGCATTAAAAATGCATCTGAGGAATGACAACACAATCTTCTAAGAGGCCACTGCGCAGTCTGTCAATACAGTCCCCTGGCACGGTAAAAATAGAACAGGAAATGGGAACAGGGAGTGCCAGAGAGCTTATGAAACTTGTGTTTTTACAAAAAAATATTGGAGAAAAAAGTCAGGTAACATTAGGTTTGCACATTAGATGCTCTTTTACATTATTCATTAGCAGGGTAAAACATCTCCTGTATATTTCGAGTTGAGACGTGGTCCATGTTGGAACCCATTTGTAGCCTCTGGAAAGTACAGATGTGACATTAGAAACAGCTCTATGACCTGACTGGAGCGGTTATCCAGCCGAGCAAGACAGGAAATGGAGGAGCTAGATGCTTATCTGTCATCCGTTGCAAAAGCACATTTCAGTTTGATAAAGTTTACTTGATGGGATTTTAAAAGTTGCAAGTGGAAGACAGAGTAGGAGTCAGGGGTTTTTGGAAAAGATAATAGAAGAAGGAAAAAGAGAAATGAGAAGTTGGACGTATGGAAAAGAGCAATTTAGTGTCACAAAATTTTGGGGGGAAAATGGTTCTTTATCACTTTTTGAACATCGCTTGTCTCTATTCTAATTAAATCTAATGAATTTCTTTCTTTTTTTTATGGTGGTTTTCAGCTGGTGAGTCATTATCTGTCTCATTCAGCTGGAAATAATTCTAAATGCAAACTAAACTATGTAATTGTGCAAACCAAACATCCCATTCATGCATACACAGAATCATGCTTATAGCATTAACATTTTATGTATATACGTATATACAGTTTTTTTTCTCTTTACAGGTTATGTACAAGAAAAGTAGGCTTTAAAAATAATTAATAAAAAAAGAAAGAAAAAAAGAAGACAACTATTCTCTTTATTTATTATTTTAAGCCAAATTATGGGCAATGGAATCTGCTCGCCCCTAGACCCAACCCTAAGTTTCAAAAGGGTTTAACTTTCAGATATGGTAAACACGGTCTTAATCCTAATTTTCTCAAAGTTATTGACTTCTAAAATGGTTTCAATTGAGACATTCAGAAAACCAACTTGTTCTGTCTGTGCCAAATTAATGATTTTAAATGTTGTAGAGCCTACGCAATTTGTGTTTAATTTAATTTTTAGGTCCTTTTCCCCATATAAACAATTGTTATAAAGTGTTGGGTCACCATTTGATTCCCAATGTAAAGCATAAATAACTGAGTTTGAAAACCAGACCGAACCAAACCAAAACTAGTACCTGAAAACAAATGCAGTGATCGGTAGACCTAAATCAGGTTAGATGCCATACTGAGTTTAACATTGATGTAAACAGGTCTGTGAAGAGTAGACTTAAAGTCTTTACAGTGGTACACACCGTATAAAGGTACTAACTAGATTATGTAATTTTCACAATTCACTTTCAAATCTGTTTTATGGAGTTTCTGTCTACTGTTTATTTATTTATTTATTTATTATTATTATTATTATTATAGTTTCAATTTCATCTGCTGAACTATCGATATGTTGTTAAACAATAGTAGGATTCATTGAACACACTGTACTTCTATCTCTTACAGCCTCATTTTCATTCCTGTCAAAAATTAAATCTGGCACTACCCTGACTAAGGTCTATAACTTATTTGATCTCCAAACCCTGTTTGCAGTCTAGTATAAGTTTCCATACTGGTTTTTGCAGCAGAGAAACACCAGCTCAAAAAACTCTAGACATGGAAAAATGGTTCTTTATAAGAATGTTTTTTTTTTGTTGTTGTTGTTGTTGTTGAATTAGGCATACAGAACATTCGTTTTGAAGCATTTGAAACAAAAGTCAAACTGCAAAAAGATAAACACCATTTATCCCACTGCTATTGTTAGTGAGGACTCCTGAAGATGAACTTCTCTCCCGCTGAAAACAGCAGCGTTTAATGAAGGGGGAAACAGTCATGTTGCAGTGGTCTTTCCCTTGACTCTGGCTTGGCATGCATCTGAAACTGACACATAGAGCGGATCATCATTCTTGAGTGTGTTTAGGTTAAGGTCTAGACTGGCCCCGTCTCTGTGATTTATGGGAGGTTGAACATTTACACCTTGGCTTTCCCTTACTGTCTGCCCGGGCCATTCATCATGGCCGCCATGTAATGAATGGACTTGTTCAGTCTTGTGGACTTAACAAGACACTGGAGTCCAGAGAGTTCAGTAAAATAAGATTACAACTGTGGTCAAGGAAGAGAAAAGCAGAGTGACTCCCTCTGAATTTAAACCCGGCGTGGTTGAAGGCAAGGTGGCTTGCACAAGTGACCACAGGAGCATTTGTTGTCCTCAAAATATTTGATTCTGCTGTAGTCAGAATGCGAAACAGAGAAAAAGAGTATTATTATTAATCACTGTGGATGATGTTGTATACACATGTAAAGAACTTTGGCTAACCTCACCAGAATTCCTTGTCTGAGACCTGATCAATACTTCTGAATTATGTGGGAGAAGACCCAGCCTTTGTTGATCTATTCTCTGTTGTGCTTCTCAGTCCTGACAGAATCCAGCATGTTCATGTGAAAAAATAAAAAAATAAAAGTCTTTCTATCTATCTATCTATCTATCTATCTATCTATCTATCTATCTATCTATCTATCTATCTATCTATCTATCTATCTATCTATCTATCTGTCTATCTGTCTATCTGTCTGTTTGTCTGTCTGCCATAAAAAAAAATCAATTATTGCATAAAAATAATGTATTTAAATATGCAAATATGTAAATAAACAATTAATACAAATTATATTTTCATATTTACAGTATGTGTTTATTACTCATATACTCATATTTTTTTCTTGTACAATTTATCCATTGCATTTATCCATTATTAAATATTTTGGATTAAATAAACCCTGCAAATGTATATGTTCTCACACAAATTTTACAAACTGCATAGTTTTCCTGTTCTCTAATACCAGCCCGAGATAATTGAAAAATTTATAAATCCACACTCTTGTCTGACATTGTCGTAAATGTTCCTGGACAGCATCACTGCACTGCACAAGAACATGTCCCTGTTCAATTTCACATCAGTGTGTTACCTGACAAAGCGTTTCTCTATGCATCTAAAACACTGGCGCTTACTGTGTGACACACACACACACACACACACACACACACACACTCAAAGAGATTTTCAGCGCACTTCTCCATTGAGGTGGCTCGTGAACCTTTACAGAAATGAACCCATCTCCAGTGACATCTTACATATCACTGTTATTAAAAGGCTCACGAAAGCTGTTTTTGAGCGCTGGCTCTTTCTCTGTCCCTCTCCCACTCTCTCCCTTTCAAATTCTCTAATAGCTTTTTTCAAGGCATAGACCATGCAAAATTCATCAGAATCCAGAGAGGATCGGATGAGAGGCTGGTGACAGGCGAGCGTTGCTGGGCACAGCAGCTGTACAGTGACTTTCAGCTGAGAGAAAGCAAGAGGTAAACCGTCAGCTTTCAAAATGACAGCTTCTGATAGAAACGTGTCGTGTCATTACAAAATGTCTAGCATTATGAATGGCATCACTGTACATCTAATATATACGATGGAGGACAGCAAAATCAAAGTGTTTTACGCAAAAGGAAACATGTTTTCCTTTGTTTCACTTCCTTTATCTTTAAATGTCTTTGTTAATCTGTTGCTAAGAATAATGTACAATAGGGGTACAGCAGCTACTGTACTACTTTTCAAAAAGTACTAATATGCGGTCTTAAGGGATAAATAAAGTACAAAGGTGGACATTTTGAAGCTTAGTGGCAAACTTTTGTTACTGTTTCATTCTCATTTGGCTTCCGGTGTAAAAATACAGATGACCTATCAAGGTCAAGAATAGTTTTTAAAAATAAAACAATTTTTAAAAGTTGCAGTGCATAATTTCTGTTTCAGTTGTGACAACAAACAGAACTGCAAAAGTAATGGTTGTTGCCTGTTGCTAAACATACTCAGTTACAAACGTAACCTTGGTTTCCTGAGATACGGGAATGAGTACTGAGTCTGCTAAGATTCTATGAGAAGAAAGTCCTTTTTTCTCCTGAACTGAAGCCTTTTTCAATAATGCAGTGTAACTGCTACGCTATTGGCTCATGCAGTACACTTTAAAAATGAACCAATGGCTAGGCAGTGGTGCTACACAAACCTATGGCCACGAAGCTGGCCAAAGCCCACCAGAATGGCTGGGACCATCTGGTTATGTAAGCGGCCACTTCGCCATAGGATTCAGGTTACTTTGACTGAAGTGATGATGACTGAAGTCATGCAGCTGCATAGCACGAACGGGTTAAGCTCACAGAGATCACGCCAGGTCTGAGTGATCATTCCAGAAGACTTGCACAGCCCTGGCACCCATGAGGGCCGAGAGCACACAAGTAGTCCTCTGATGGGTTTGAGCATGTTACAGCCAAACTCCTGCTCAGAGAGATTCTGCTGGCTGCAGAATCGCCCTGATCTTCTTGCAAGATATCTTCAAGTACTCAGCCCAAGGCCAATATCCCCTGAAATGGGTACAGGAACTAATGCTATGTTTACACAACAACGATGTAGTTAAAAACAGAAAAAATTTTCCCTTGCGTTTTTTAAAGGTTTCACAAATGCATGACAACATTTTCAAAGTGATTCACGTATACACATGTTCACGGAAACGGCCAAAAAGCTGTATCACGTATGCCAGTCCAGTAGTTGGCGCTATCACCTTGTTAGTAACAGTACCTGTAGAAAAGTGATGATTATATGTTGAATGTGATACGTCTCAGCTGTTGGTTGTAATATTGGTGAAGTAAATCCACACTTTGCTGAAGAAGCGTTAGCAAACTCTTGAGCAGCAACAACTGTACCATGCACTTCGCCATTGTTGTGTGTGTACCTATGTTCGCGTTTGCCTTTAAAATTGATACGTACTGCGCATGTCTAAATACCTAACATGTACTACGCATGCGCATGACGTCACGATTTATAAAGATTCCCGTTTTCGGTGTTTACAAGGAAACAATAATGGTGGCATTTTCAAAAACTGCCACTTTAAAACACATTTTCAAAAATATGCGTTTTCAGTCCCTAAAACGCTGTTTTCATGTAAACGCACAGGCAAAACGTATAAAGTTTTTCAGTTTTTGCCTGAAAACATTGTCATGCCCCTAACAACTGGAATTTGTATTGATTGAATGGGCTAGTTGCATATCTCCGCCATCTTGGATTTCCGGTCTTGCGAGTGTGTGCGTAGATATTTCCGGTTGTGCTAAACGTCAGTGCAGAGAACCAGAGAAGTCAAAATATTACTTTCTATATGTTTACAGGATTTATAATATCACTTCAAATGCAAATAAGATATACACTGCTATTATTACTATACTATAAATGTTAATTGAGCCAGTGGATTTGAAACTTGTGTATGTTTGGGTCTGGTGAATGAATTAAATACATATGTTCCCAACTGTTCACGAGATGAAAGTCGAACTCATGGTTTGTATACACAGCTACATAATGTATTATTATCTTACCAAATATGTGAATGTACAAATTACTTATTTCTCGAAAATGTTTGCATTATTTCTTTTTGTATGAAATATTTACCTCGTGAGACTTGGGCTGCGATTTATCTTCAGAAGTATCCATTTCTCAATTGTACACATACATCAGTCTGTTTCATCGTTATTTTCACAACATATTTTATTATTTTACACAGTAAAAAATACGTGACTAATTTTAATATCTGTTTAATCTGATAATTAATGCAAAAAAAATAACAATATACATGGCTGCTCATAGACAGATAATGATTTATGCTGCAGATGTTTCACAAAACAAATAAACATGGATAAAAACACACATGAATGCAAACAGCGATCTTTTATTTAAGGCAAACCTACCATAATTATATTACGTTTAATTGTACAGTTAGTTATAAATTATGTTATCAAATAAAGTTAATAAAACATGCTTTATCAGAAATCTCTGTGCGTCTTGTTTGACAGTCAGAAACATTGATCTTACATAACAGTCAGAACAAAACCAGCTCTTCGAAAATGAAAAGTATTGCATATTTGAGTGGTTTGTGTTTGAAAGAAGAAATCCCTGTGGACCTGACCTGACGCTGATCCGCATAATCAACAGAAGAATAAAGCAATCTCCGCGTTGTATCTTGATGAATTTCCACACAGAGGTACGCAAAATGTAGGGAGGATGTTTCCCCATGTTTTTGATATACCACTATCGGCTGTTAAATTTGAATATCATTAATTATATACATCTAGCCAAGTTTCGTATGTAAGTTTCCCTTACAGTCAATGCGAGCGTCGCAAGACCGGAAATAAGTATGCACACACTCGCGTCGCTGAAGCTCACCGGCGCCATCTTGTGCAACTAGCCCATTAACAATTAATTTGTACATGAAAAGCAGTGGAAAATGGCACACCCTTTACAGTGAGCAAAATATATCTAAACTCTTAGGATCTGTATTACCTTTACTAACTGTATTTACTTCATGTAAGAATGAGACCATTGTACCAGACGCACAGAGACAATTCAAATGATAACAAACATGACTGTAAATATCACCTGCATTCATGTAGAACATTATATTATGCTATTAACCATTCTGAATGAGCTGAATGAAGGGAAGGATGAGTGAAGGCAGGGCAGGGGATGAGAAGAAACGAATGCATACAGTAGGTGAGAGAGACTTTTTCCCACATTTTCTTTCAGTGAAATGCAGAAACAGATGTATGTATTTAAATATACAATTTGTGTGTATTGTCTGTCTCAGAAGATCAAAGTTTCAGAGGTTCTGTAATTCTTATACAGGTATTAGACCTCCTTTGTTCAGAAAACAGTCTCAAATTAAAGCCATTGCTATGCTGGATCACTCAAACAGAGAGATGTTGAAATGCCACAGTCCAGTGTTTATATTTTCTGGTCACTTAACCTCCTAATGGTTTGCCTATAGTGATGGTGGTCTTTAAGTCACTCTTTGAATTGTCCTTCATTGTCTCTGTTTCTCTGGGCATATGGACAGGAGAAGGTTCATTACAGAGGCAGACTTTATGTAACCTCTGAGCCTGTAAACCCCTGCTGAGAGGCCAGTTGGATATCCTTCATCTTTGGCTTCCTCCCTTCACCATTACATCCCTAGTGGAGAACATTCAGAATCCCACCGATTGCCTTCCTTTGCTACTTTCTAACCTCCATTCTAAGAATGATTGTGTACTTTACTTATTAAGTGTTTATCCGAGAACTCATCCTATTTATAATACATGGGCAGCGCACTCCTGTAGACCAGATAAAGGCAAAGTCCTTGTTTTATCCCTCTTTTTTATTTTAGCCTGCTTGCCCCCATGTCAGAGCCCATGAGGACCAGTGTGGTTTGGTTGGACTATCGATTTGGCCGGTCTTCAGCTCTACCCCTGCTGTGTGACCTCTTTCTACAGTAGAGAGCACGGGACTCATGCCAGACTTAAACAGATATTCTGCAAACTCACCTGCTTGTCATTTTAGTGGATATTTGACTTCATTAGTGTGTGCTGAGTAATAATGTCACATTGATTCATGATAAAATATGTCCTACAGAATCGCTTGGTCTGATAAAAGGAACATTTAGAACAAATACATATTTGAAAGTATGTCCAGGACCAGTCCTTTACAAATTATTCTTCCAAGTAGTATATAAAACAAAGATTACTGGTGTTTGATTTAAACAAAATACTGTTTTAGTTTTTGTACTTAAACATTTAATGTTTACTGCAATGTGTTAATTGCAGTTTCTTTGTTATTATATCTGAAATATTCTAGTAATTTCTGAGTAAAAATTCTTTCTACGACAACATTTTTTGAGTATAGTTAATACTACTACTACTAATAATAAAAACATTATTATTATTATTATTATTATTATTATTATTATAGTAGCAGTAGTAGTAGTAGTAATTATAAAATGTATTTTAACAAGATTATATGCTATTGTTAAATAATCCAGAATATTTGTACAATTCTAAAAAATATAATCATATTATCCCTTTCCGTGTAAGAATATGTTAGATAATAGTAGATAAAAAAAAGAAAGAAAGAAAGACAGTCCTTTATGTTGATTCAGTGATTGATTGACTGATTGACTGATTGATTGATTGATTGATTGATTGATTGATTGATTGATTGGTTGATTGAATGAATTCCGTTTTTCCTCAAGAATTTTGTGTATTTTGAAGTGGAGGTCAGATAATTATGTATTTGTTGACTTATTTTAAATCTTCAAAATCAAATTTTTAAAAACAAAACAAAATAAAACAACAACTTTAAATTAAAGCTGTATATCTACTTTTAGTGCTTTATGAGGTTGGTCACACTTTATTTTAAGGTCCATAACAAACCATAAACTATAACTTTTGCCACTTTAAATTCCTAATTTGCTACATAGTTTTAAAGGTACTGTATTTTTCGGACTATAAGTCGCAACTAAGTTTAAGTCCCATCAGTCATGACGAGGAAAAAAACATATATAAGTCGCATTTATTTAGAACCAAGAACCAAGAACCAAGAGAAAACATTACCGTCTACCTCCGTGAAAGGGCGCTATGTTTTCAGGAGTAGACAAAATTGGGCAGAACTTCCAAAAATGGGGCGGGGTCTTCTTTCACAAAGACTTTCACCATTGGCTGTGGCTTCAGCCAATTGTTACTGTTTCAATTGTTACTTTAATTCATAAAACTTTATAAATTTAACATTGTTTCTAGTTCATCTAAAATAAAATATGCTATATAAATAAATATTCTCCATGAGAGCAGAGCCAAAGGCTCGTGGCCAGTGGTGTTTGGACCCAAGTCTGAACCTCTGCATCATGATGTAAACGGGAAACACTCAGGAGCTGTCCCAGCGGAGGGGAAAGGTTTTACTCTATCATTTTATTCCAAGCAACGAGACTGTCCCGAGGCACGAAATTCGCAGGCTAGGAGAGGGTAGAGATGCTGGGTGTAACTAAAAAGGTGTCATTGTCTGGTGAGTCTCTTATCGCATAATCTTATTAACTGTTATCGCCTGAACTGCAATTTTCTTTACCACACCATTCAGCGCCAATCCCGTCATTCAGTCAATTTCAATGGTTAAGGTAAGGTGTGGGGTAGGTTTAGGGGTTAACATTTTCGTTGCATAATTTAGGAAACACTTTATCAGACACAACCAATAAAAGCATCAGAATCAGCTGTGGGGCGGAGTTTGCAATGAAGTGGATTGGTGGAAAAATTGTGCATGTGTGTCTTTCAATGTGAGGAAGCCACGCCCTATTTTGAATATGTGATTTATTAGTACTAATAAACAGCCAATGTGTTAATAATAGGCAAATTAGTCTCTATACCTAAGTGTTAGGTTATGTATAGCTATAGGTTAGGTTAGGTTAGGTTATTTGCTATGTATATGAAAACAGCTTCACAACATTTCATATGGAAAGTGATTATAACCATTATTACCACTCTTGTTTATGACTTTTGCCATGATAAATCTGATAGAAAATGAGCAGCTCTCAGAATGCTAATGGACTTGTACTGAGGACATATAAAGAGGCCAAAAATCAATTAGTCTAACTCTGAACTATTGCAAATAGTGAAATAATACACTTTTCTTAACATCTGATTTTAGGGTAAAAAGCAGAAATGATTAAAACTGCAAACTGCAGTGCTTAGTGACTGAACATTTTTTTTTTTTTTGTATCTTAAAATGATGAAGGATCAAACATTGAATAATCAATATAAGGGAGACAGGTGCTAGTTGTCACATACTGTAAGTGAATGGCTTCAACAATCTGTTTAAACCTCTCTTAAATTAGTGAGTTTGAGTGACGTGACATACAGCCAAGTATGGTGACCCATACTCAGAATTTGTGCTCTGCATTTAAACTATCCAAAGTGCATACACACAGAGCAGTGAACACACACACACACACACACACACTGTGAACACACACCTGGAGCAGTGGGCAGCCATTTATGCTGCAGTGCCTGGGGTTCGGTGCTTTGCTCAAGGGCACCTAAGTCATGGTATTGCCGGCCCGAGACTCAAACCCACAACCGGAGTCAAACTCTCTAACCACCAGGACATGACTTCCCCTAGTATTACAGATTTGTCAAATATTATTATTATTTGGCTATAGTTGTTTGGTAAACATGAGAACATAATAAAACCAAAGTGGCATAGATCATATAATGAATGTATAATGAAGGTAGATTTTAACAAAAAGATTAAACAATGTCTTCAATGCATTTTTTTTCATAGATTTCAGATTTTGTTTGCTTTTATATTAAAAGATTCACATGTTTTAAATGTTGTAATTTTATGCAATTAATTCAGTGCAATTAATGTTGGCAGAAAGAATGGTTTATGTGAGCTGTTGCTTTTTTTCTGCATAATTGTTTTGCTTTAAACCTATATGAGACTAATAAATGGCTTGTTCCCATTGTGACATCAAATCCTGCTGTTAGGGCAAGTCACGAAAGGTCAATGTGTGTTAAATCAAATGTACCTTTACTACATGCAAAAAAAAAAAAACCTGAAAAGATGTCCGTAAACATGCCATCATAGAAACCAAAGCCAATAAATAAATAAATAAATAGAACACTGTTTGTTTAAATTTGACCCTGAATGTTTTTCTGTGACATTGGGTGTGCAGTGACCCTTTCAGTCACACTAAAGCTGCTCCACTCTTATTGTCTTCTTTTCATTAACTGACTCTTGGTGGTGAGGATAAATAGGATCAGTTTAATTTTCATAAGCTCTTAATTTCTGTTAAATGCTAGCTGAATAATGTAGTTGAAATTAGATCCAGATAATTATCCTTGGATATTAGTCCATTAAGAATCAGATGAAAATGCATTACCGAAAAGGCAGATAAAAAGGCAAATGTTATACAACTAATAAGATTTGCAAAGCGATACAAATTGAGAAAGAGAGAGAGAGTGAGCATGATGAATAAAATTCTATCTATCTATCTATCTATCTATCTATCTATCTATCTATCTATCTATCTATCTATCTATCTATCTATCTATCTATCTATCTATCTATCTATCAGAGTGAAGTCACATCGCACAGCAACCAGTGAAGCCATAATGTGCTTTTAAAAACACGAATGAGGGAATGTGGGAATTTATGGCCTGAGGCAGAGCGCAGCTCATCGGAAGCAGGTGGTGTGCATCGATGGGCCGTTCTCCACCCTTAGACCAGCTGGAAAGGATGCGCTCCTAATGCCTTGATTATTGTATTATTCTCACCTTCATCCACAACTACTTGAGAGCGACCCGTCAGAAAGTAATCTCTCTCTGGGGAAGCGGTGGCCGTGGCTGCTGTTTGATTTTCTGTCATGACTCTGAGGCCTAATGAAAACTAATGTTGGGAGAAGGGAAATGACTTGTTAAAAGTAGCAGGGGCTAAAAATTGAAGAGGGTGGCTGGGATATTACAGAGACGCCTGGCTCTCCATTGGCCCCCGGCACTCCTCCTTTCCTGGCTCCTTGGCCATTTATATTTGAATGTTTTGACAACCTTGTAAATTGCAGTATTGATCTATGCCATGGCGAAGAATAGAAATACAAAGTCGTGAGGGACAACCGTGAGAGTGTGTGTGCGTATTGATGGTTGTAATGAATGATATTACATTAGATGACCTCAGAGATGTGGAAGAATCTCTCTGGTTTTAATTTGAGCCGCCTAATGCTGTCAAAAGAAAAGCTCCAAATTAATAAAAGCAAGTGTCATTAAGATTCAAGTGTGGTTCAGTAACTGGAATAATAGGGACTTGAGGAGGAGGAAAATGCCAAACATTCAAGGAAGAAAACATCTTCATGAAAGAACAAGAGTTGAAAGAGAGGGAAGGACTCAGAAATAAGTGAGACCAGTGACTTGATGACTTGATGACATCGACAACCTGAAATTACAGACAGTTTGTCATTTGTTTTGATGATTTACAGGTCTGCTGCTTTATTTTTTTTTTCTTTTCTTTTTTATTTTTTCTTTTTTCTTTTTTCTTTTTCTTTTTCTTTTGGTTTGCCAAAGTCTTTATCACAAAATGAACTTAGGTTGACCTTGGTACAATCCTGAAGGAGTTTATTTAAAAATAATGACACCTTCTTTTACACTACATTTACAATGTTACAAAATATTTCTATGTCAGAATAAAGAAATAAAGAAATATAATTAAAGTAAATAATCCTAAAAAAAAATAATAATAATAAAATAATGTGCATATATATATATATATATATATATATATATATATATATATATAAATGTATACATACATGTATATATATATATATATATATATATATATATATATTTATATATATATATATATATATATATATATATATATATATTTATTTATACATATAAACATTTTAATAATTATTGTTTTCATGTGTTTTTTTATAAAATAAATGCAGAGTTGAGGAGATTTTATTATTATTATTATTATTATTGTTGTTGTTGTTATTATTATTATTGTTGTTACTAGATTTGTATTTATTTTATTTTCAAGGGGAAATCGAATTAAATTTTCACTATTCATTCATTTATTTGTTTGTTTATTTATAGCTTTTTGCATTTTGTCTAGGTCTAAAATGGTCATCTACTGAGCTGTTTCAGTTTGCAGCCAGTTTCTATGTAGATAGCTAGCTATTTAAATAAGACCACCTCCGAGACATATACAGAGTCTAAGGCAGCAATTGAAGTGTCTAATATTGACTCGCCCCACGGATGAAAGGGGCAGGGTGAGCAGTAACTTATAATTTAAAAAGACATGCACTGTAATGGGTCACTTTAAAAAGGGTGTTGTTGTATACAAAATTTCTGGAATTTTAACCTGAATATGTTACTGACACTTCATGAAGAACCTAAAGAATCATACATCAACTAACTAACTAAAAAAAATAATAATAAATAAACACTTTGCAAGATGTTAAAGAAAAACCCCAATTATTTAATTAAATTAGCAATAATGAAACATTATTTATGTTTTAGATTACTTTAAAGATTCTGCTACGAAAAAAAAGTCCATTATCATGTAGAAAGATGGTGCCAACTGTTGATTTGAATTTTTGCTAGGTAAAAGGCTAGTTAAAGACTAGATGAAATTTCAGAGGTGTTAAATGAACATTGCTAGAGTTATACAGTGTGATGCAGAAAGATTCAAGATTGTGATATTGGTAAACGTTCTGTGAGGATCCACAGTTGCAGTCAAGGTTGATTTCTTTTCATTTGGTTCTGAAAGCATGAAGCATTCAAACAGAAATAGCTCTACACATCTTTACACTTCCATTTCAGAAAATAACCATAGAAATCAAGTGCTAAGAAAGGCCAGGCCAATGCACAAGCTGCAGAGTTCGTGTCTCAGAACAATCAACAAGATTTGTTGTAAAAAAAAAAAAAACTGAGAAGTTTGAAGGTGTTAAAAGTATTGAATTATTATTATTATTATTATTATTATTTAGCATTTCTGCTTTTTTGTGTTTAATTAATGCTTTGTTATTTATGTGAAGAGAGTAAATGAGAGCAAACACATAGATTGGTGTGTGGGTATTTAACACATTCACGACTAACATTTTTAGTCACTGATGTGTGACATTTAAAAGCATCTAAATTGCTTTTTGTCTGAGTTGTTTTCCAACTGACATAAATGGCATTTATGATTTTTTATACTTTATTATACTTTTTTCTCAAAATTTGGCAAACATACAAATAATAATGTGAACACGCCAAAATAAACTAACTAAACTTTTTTCTTTTTCTTCTTTTTTTATGTCTATATTAAAATTGTTTAATTATTTGTTTAATGTTAAGCAGTCATTATAAGATTTTCAAATATCTGTATTTGACAAGTTGCAAAATTAAAATGAAAATCTATTACCCAAATTGATTAGATATGTTTAACATGTCCAAGAAAAAACTGTAGCAAAATTATCATTTAAATGCTGTTTTTCCTAAATATATTTCTACTTAGGAGTAGGACACTTGGGATTGCATTTTTCATAATAATACCGCATGATAATTGTAGCAAAATGCAGTGAGAATTTCAGAATGCATTCTGAGCCAAAGATGCAGTAAATGGGTAGCAAAATGGTGATTTAAATGTCTTTTTATTTATTTATTTATTTATTTATTTTTTAAATGCACTGACACTTATACTTAAGGTGTTTCAATTGAATTTTCATTACATACTCTGGGATTGTCAATGTGGATTTGAAAATGGCAACAGGACACACAATGGTTCAAAACTGAGTGAGTGACATGACATACAGCCAAGTATGGTGACCCATACTCAGATTTTGGGCTCTGCATTTAACCCATCCAAAGTCCAAACACAGCAGTGAACACACACCCACGGAATAGTGGGCAGCCATTTTTGCTGTGGCACACGGGGAGCAGTTGGGGGTTCAGTGCCTTGCTCAAGAATACCTCAGTCATGGAATTGCCCACCGAGACTCAAACCCACGACCTTAGGGTTAGGAGTCAAACTCTCTAACCACTAGGCCATGACTTCTCCCATATTCACCATTAACCAAACGCTTTTCACCTGAACATCTCTCACCATTTACATTCCGATCGATGCACATAAACAAACAGACAGTGGCAGTGCTATTATACTTTTTTATCAAGGGCGAATAATGGCCTCAAATGGGGTGCTCGCGAGCATCCTTCAGAATGCAAAAATGACAAATGGGACACCCCGTGGTCTCATGGACTTAAGGGACACATGCACGTGGCGTCCATTGTAACTCAATAAGACTACAAGTGCAAATGAAGTGTACCATTTGGAATGGGGCCAAAGGGGATTAAAAAAAAAAAACCTGTGTGGATTTTTATCATTATAGGATGGATGTGTACACACACTTCGAAGACAAATTTTTATTCAAACAACTTGTAAGGTGAATTTTGTATCCAAAGACCCCCCTTTGATAAGTAATCATTACTTTTCAAAGACCTAGATGTGCCCCCATTTTCAAATTGCTCTTGTTCCACTTCCTTTTCAAGCAGCTTGTACAAAAGTTCACATACTGTGCAAGTAACCATTACTAAAGTTATAAAACTCAAGCAAGGCCATCCTGAAGTGCCAGGGACACTGGCAGATTTGTATCATTATTTCTGGGTTTTGCCTTTGTGTAACTTGACAGTAAGTGAAAGGAGAAAGAGAATAAAATAGGATCAGGATATATTAAAGGCCTAGACAGTTGCTCTGAGTGGCGCTAAGCGAGATGTTAGCGTGTTTTGGTTGGTTAATGGGATGTTTGGTGATTCCATCAAAGTAGAACAGAGCCCTCAAGTCTAAACATTGTTTTAGTTGATGTGAGGTTGAGGCTCATGGACTGTTTTAATCTGTGATCCTCAGTTAATTTTCAGTGCACAGTTCAAAGCACACTCAAAGTATATGCAGAATGTGATTGACACTGTGGAGTCTCTTCTTAACATCATAAGGGCAAAGTCATTTTTACTTCATGATTTTTCATGAACTTGAGTTAATTAGGCTTTTACCTTCAAGCTGAACAGTTATATTTATACCATATAGCAGGTATTTTTTTTTACTTTTTAGTACTAATTCTACTTTATGCAGTACAATTAGGTTTAATTGAAGCACACAGAAAGTCATAAGTTCACCAATATCTTGAGGTCACGTTACTTAAGTTCATTAAATCACTCACTAAAATGGATCCAAATGAAACTCCCTCATATAATACAATCACAGGCAAGCATGATTTCCATCTAATACACAATACGTTAAAAGTGAAAGAGAAATAAAAATACAAATTATATGTATAAAAATAGGGCTTGGGCGCCGCGTTGCATTCTGGGATGTGGCGGCCATGTTGATGGCCTCGCGAATGTAAACATACAGCAAGTTGAACGAAAAGAATCAGAGTTGGGAGAAAGAAAAAATATGTTAAAAAGGTTGTGGGATTTACAGGAATATGCAAAATAGGGATGCCAGGGACCAGTATGTGGACAAAATCGGCACTATTAACGGTTTGGATCCATATGAAATTCCCAACAAAGAGTGGAGCACCGACGACGACTTGCATTGCAGATATCTTCGGCTGCCTTGTTTGTTTTGTGATACAGTACAGTAATCCGGACAAAGGCAAGCTGCGCTCCACTTAGCTGCTAGTTTAGTAACTGTTAGTGCTAACAACCATTCACACATGTACTTTTAACCATGTGTTTCAAAGGTGTAGTTAGTAGCTGTCAACCCTCACGTTTGTTTTCCAGGTTTCTGACGTATTTGAGCTGTCCTTCCCGTTGTAATATTTTCCTGTAAAATCTCCCGCTAGCCCTTCCATCGGACATGTCAGTCTCTGTACTGTTGTCCTGTTGCTACTCCTTGCCCTTCCAGCTAAACAGATGTTTTCAAAGCATCCTTAGTGTGATGTTGGCCTTTTTAAGATAACAGCGTGGTTGTTTTGAGAGTACGATTTCACGCCAATCTGTAAGCAAAGTCACGTTAGACCTAGCTTCACAACTCGCTTAGTTAATGCAGCAATTTTGTAGTACAAATTTTTGCTGTCAGCAGAGGGATAACAACCGAAATACAGCAATGGTTTACCATGGTTGAAATAGATTTTTAATTAATCAAATTAAGACACACGGCTGAGAGGGAGTACGTCTAAACACTGTGCAGTAGTCCGAGTAGCAGTAAAGGAGGCCATCAACATGGCCGCCACGCCAAGCAATGACGTCACGACGCCCAAGCCCCATACAAAGTGAATAAAAAATGAATATATTTTGTAAGAAAATACTACTCCAGTGTTTCTAATTCACAATTTAATGCTTAAAACAATGTGTTACTTTGCCTTTTTATTATTATTATTATTATTATTATTATTATTATTATTATTTATGCAATCTTACACCAACTCTTATTAGCAGCATCAATGTAATTGAAAAAGAACATTTAGTAATAATAGTCAACGATGATGAATTCTTTCTTACATGGAGTCCTCATGAATACTTTAATGTATGACTCCAAAAGAAAATAAATGTGGAAATTTTCATTCTTGAATGAGACGGAGCTGATACGTCTGAAATAATAGAACTACTAGAATACTTTTGTGCATTAAGTAGTGAAGACAAGTTTAGAAGGCAATTACTCTTTTTTTTTGCTGCATCCAACAGGGCATTCCCAAATTTACATATACGTTACGGTAGAAATGAGACTGTATTATCAGTCCTCTCAATGAGGCAAAGAGGGTGATGAGGGGATTAGCATTAGCATAATTAGCATTGTGTAGTGAGAGCTTGCTAGCTGTGGCCTGTGAGAGTTAATTCAGCTGTGTTGTGCCCCATGTGCTCTATCCATTACATGCTATAATAATAATAATAAAAAAAAAAAAACCTACAATTTACACTATCACATTGGATTGTGCTTCAGTGTGCGCAATGATTAAGCCAAACAGGAGTTTGATGGAAATTCATATGAGCTAGGAGTAATGGTGTTTTCTCCAGAGCTCTTTAGAGACACTAGATGTCCCATTACTGCTCTCAATTTACTGCCATGCTCAAATTGTAATCCTGCTTGCTATTCACTGGATACGAGTCGTTATGTATTCCAGGAACAGTGGCGTGTTTGTTTATTTTTTTATTGCCATGTTATCATGAATATGCTTTGGCCTAAACTTGTTAATATTCATGTTGGAGGGTGTCAAGTGAACCTCGGAGGACCTGGTTGGCCTTATCAGGTGTTTGTGAACGTGTTGGTTCAAGGACCACAAGATAATTGCCACACATAAACATACACATACATATACTGTATAAATTATATGCCCTTTATACATATTCTCTGAGACATACTTTTTAAATTTAGTGTGTTTCCCACTGTTAACCGCCAGAAGTCTTCGTTTCTCCTAGTCATTGTCATTGCATTTTTTAATATGAATTTTATTTTCAAGAAGGTGTAAAATGGCTAAAGCTAACGGTTATCATTCCCAAGTTGCTTGGTTGGCTGATGATTTCCTGGAAGTACACAACCTGTCTTGCTACCAGCATTTTTTAAAGCCAGTCTGAGCCATAAATATCATGTGACTCATTACTCTTGAGATGCAAAATGACATCATGACAACACTGATGGCACAACAAAACCATGTTCACTAGTAACTATCCTGAGACAGGACATCAAAGGTAGCAGACAGGAAAAAAATGTCCATTTCACACTTCAAAAAATGACACTGCTAAAACATCTGTTAAAAGTTTGTTTTTATTCCATGTCTGTCAACCATGTTTTTGTGTTCTATTGACTGAATCAACAATTTTTATGATTTTCTGATTTGTTTAGCTTGGTCTGATAGGAATGTTTGACAAGTCCTACAGCACCTACAATAAAATATTATGCACCGTCCAAAAAGATTGGCGTAGTTCCAGGCCAAGAGTTGGAATGGTTTTCGCAAATTAGAGCAATGGAGAGAAAGAGCAAACTTATGCCTTATGTTCTTCTGGGAAATTATTGAAGAGATACACCAAGTTTTGCTTCCTGAACCCTAACCATCTACAAGCTTTATATCCATAGAGAAGCAAGATATCACCTTATTCATTTAATAAATAGAACTTTAAAAGCAGTGTTATTTTAACATTAATTATGTTATAGTGTGTTGAACTAGCTTCTATTTCTTTGATTTTCAGTTCTTATTTAAGTTTTAAGTTTGTCATCTCTCTCTCTCTCGCTCTCGCTCTCGCTCTCTCTCTTGCTCTCTCTCTCTCTCTCTCGCTCTTCTTTGTGCATTAACTATTATGAGATTTTTCCAACTTTTTTATCTTCAGCTTTTTAAAAGTTTAATAGCTTGTTAACTTTTTAACGTACTGTATACTATATTAACCTGTTAACAGTGGATTTTGTGTTCATATATTTAAGTAAAGGGTGATTATTTTAGTAAGTACCGCGTTTTCTTTATTCATCTTGTTTTTGTATTTTCAATCAATACGGCTGTTGTGTAGTCACGCTTAATTTATTTTTTCAAATCTATTAACAGTTACACGATTAAAACTGATCTTGAAAAACTGAACAACCACATTGCTACATTAAACTCTGTAAAACGTTAAGTTGGTCGCAGTGCCATGCATTTAATGCCTCATCTGCGGTCATTCTTCAATAAGGTTCATTAGTTAACATTAGTTAATTACATTAGTTAACATAAACAGTATAAATAACATAAATAATAATGAATGATATTTCCACAGCATGTATTAATCTTAGTTCATGTTAATTTCAGCATTTACTTAAAATCACAAGTTGTGTTTGTAAACATTAATGTACTGTGAACTAACATGAACAATGAATGATTCTATTTTTATTAACATTAACAAAGATTAATAAATTGTGTGATAAATGTATTGTTCGTTGTTCATTCATGTTAGTTAATACATAAATGTTAACAAATGAAATCGTATTGTAAAGTGTTACCATTCATATTTATGCATCATACTTTTGAACTTGACAGTATTTTCTATCTTGTTATTTCATAGGAGCTACAAAGAAGACAAAGAAAGCAAGAGTCTTGTGCCCTGCATTTATCAGTATCCTTATGTTCGTTGGGTGAAAAAGAAAAAAACTCAATAAACAAATAAAAAAATAATTTGACTGATATCTTTTTTACACCCCAAGGTTTCTATAGATATCATGATATATCGATATTGTGAATTATTATGGCCACAATGACTGTGACATGAAAAATTTTATATCGTGACAGCCCTAATCTGGAGGCCACAACATAAGGATGTCGTTACCTCTACAAAATGATCTCGTGGCCACAACATAACATGACGTTCTCACGGATTAATATCTCGTGGCCACAACATCTTATCACGTTCCCTTGAGTCCCATGTCGTGGCCATGACAAAACTAAGTGAACCGACCATGTCCTCTCCCAGGCACCGTATAAAGGGGTCATATGACGTTGCTTAGAACATTATTTTGTGTACATTATTATTTGGTGTAATGCAATGTGTTTATGTGGTTTAAGGTTAAAAAAAAAATTACACTGTTCATTACGGTTTCTCTTCTATGCCCCGCCTTTCTGAAACACGTACATTTTTAAAAAGCTCATCATTCTGAAATGCAAAGTGTACGCTGATTGGCCAGCTATCCAGTGCGTTGTGATTGGCCAAACACCTCAAGAGTGTGATGGAAATGTTACGCCCCTTACCATACTGTGATGCTGTCTCCCAGCGTGATGAGACAAAACTAATAAAACCCATTACAAACCATCCATTTGTTGCCTCCAATGGGGACATCATTACGGATTATGATGACTTATAATGTCTTTTTACGCGTTGCTGTATTTGTGATCGGAGAAACGAAAAACATCAAGTGCTACTCTACACTGCTCAAAACTCGCGTTTGAATCATCAATGGCAAATTCTTTAAATATTCTGTGAGTTAGAAGCGCCACACTGTCCTTGCAAAGTTGGAATTGCCCCACTTTATAGAAACAACCTTTGTGCAAACCCGGAATTTTAGGCTACTCTCCGAGGTTCAGGAAACAGTTCTTCGACAAATGCGCTGCACACATCTGAATATTTGGGTTGGACTTTTTTGGAACGGTGTTGTAAATGCAAATTAACCATTTATATCCGGTTATGTCTTCTTTAGGAAAGTGTTTTTTTTTTTTTTTTACATTTTGTTTTCCAAGGCAACAATGACCAACAGACCACATTTACTGGTGGACTAGTGAAAATGAGCATTCAAGTGGACAACATTACTCATAAATGATGTTTGCTGCTGTTCAGTTTAATTAATTAATTAATTAATTAAAACTGTTGTCATGTAAATGAACTGCCAAAACATAAAAATATTTATTTATTTATTTTATTTTTTTAAATATTAAAATTGGGTGTTATTTTATGTTTTTGAGTAACAAAAAGTGTTTGTTTTTTTTATGTTACTGAATGAAGACATGTTTGGAAAGATTTGAAGTTGAATAGATGATGGAATTTTTATATATTTCCATTCAGTTATACCAATAAACTATTTTCTAAAAGAAGGTGAAGAGGACTAGGAAATATTAAAATGCATTTTCCTACCACTTTTCCTGGTTAGATAAGTCTGATTTTCAACCTTCATATTACCTTTCTTGATGTAAGTTACTGACCTAGAATTAATGAAACATTGCTAAGCACACTTACCACTGTGAAAATCACAAGGTAACATACAGTACCTTTCCTGCTATCTTTGTTCCCCTCCTGTAAGGCTGTTCATTCTGCTTTTCCTTGACTACACCTCAGTTGATATCTACTCTAACTGGATTGGTATTGAAGCTTATTTCATGTCATTTGAACTCCTCCATAATTGAAACTCGATCATGGCAATTTTTAACTTGTAGATGAGAAATACCTTGAGAATGATTGTGGGTTCCAGCTGGTGGCATGTTGGACCCGTCAATAGTGAATTCTGTCATGGCCAACTTGACAACTCAGACTTTGCCTAGAGGCAGGACTGGATGTCTGCACCACTGAATTCTAGACTGTTGAAAATACAGTTCTTCACATGGATCCTGTTCTATTCAGAGAGGAACCCATCCTAATAAAAGCGCATGTCTATGTCACACTTTTATGGCTGTATTTCTCTAATCTATTTTATTAGCCTGCCTTCAGAGACAACAGCTGATGTTTAATGTCACACGGTAGCATAAATACATCCATCTCGCTCTACCTTCTAACTCCCTCTCTTTTTCTCTGCAAATCCCCAGTGCCCTTTCTTTGACAATCTGATGGCTCTCATACTCACTCTTGAAGGATGATATCCCTAATGTTCATGACAAATTAATCCACTGGGGGAAAACCCATGACAGTGAGCCAGCAGTTGGTCATTGCTTTTACTGAATCTGTCATTTCCAATTTGCAGATCCATTTTGTAGGGGGTTGCATATATAAACAGCAAATTTGAATAACCTGAATTAAGTTAGGGGGTGTGAGATTACTGTAGATGCTAACTCAAATGTTGTCATTAAGTTGCATATGCTCCCAAAGCAGCTATTTGAGTTTGAAATGTTGCAATGTTGTTACATCAATAAATAAATAAATAAATGCTGTAAAGGATATTGAACAGAACATATGGTAATTTAAAACTTCTGCTAATCAATCAAGGTCATTAAAGGACTTTGCTTACTCGAGTGTCTACTTTGATATTGCAAGTATTCATGCAATAAATAATGAAAAATAATGACTTTATATGACTTCATTTTTTAAGACCTTGAAAAAAAAGGATATTTTTCCAGCTGTTAACATTGGTTTATAGTTACCACATGCTTTATTAACAGATTGTATTTTTCCTGTAATTTTCTACAGATGAGGTCCTGTGAACTGTCATACGAAGAAGAGCAGTTTCAAATGTCTCCTTTTATTTTCAAATAAAAAATTAAATAAAACATTTGATTCGTCATACTGCTTGGTATCATGATACTTTAGCTGGCATACAAAAAAAAAAGACATTGTGAAAATGTCTTACAGGAAGCCTGTTTTTATTACTTGGTAATTTGTAAATATCTCAAGAGTGCTCACATATCTGATTGATCAGTTCATTTGTTGATTGTCACGACCTGCTCTTTTCAGAAAGGTATTTCATTTCCCCATGTGTGCTTGAAATACAATTTGTCCCATAAGATGAAGAATGTCCTAATTTATAGAAATTGAACGATTTGTGGCCACGACAAGTACTGAGACAGAGCACTGAGTTCTGAATCATCTACTTTGATAAAATGATTATATGTTTGGCTTGAGGATTTTTGAACAGATTATTTACACAGCAACACACAAACACGTACACACACACACACACACACACACACACACACACACACACACACTTGACTTTTTCACTTTGGCTGTATAACAAACCAATTAACTCATTGACAACAGCAGCTGTTTGAAGCAAATGGACAAATGTTTGCATTCCATTTATAATTTTCTGCTTGGTGATGACTTTTTATAAAGATCTACATTTAAAACTGAACAGAAAAAAAGAAAGAAAAAAAGTATATTTAAATTACTTCTTGTACAAGGTAAATTTATATAATAAAATAGATATTAATTAATAAAAAAATCATCCAATGCACAATGCATTATTTTAATATGCAAAATCACCCAATTGCATATTTTGCATATGCAAATGTCATATTTAATATTAATAACAAAGATTGCTGAAAATAAGTCACATAGCCTTTGAGGTTCATTTTAAGCTATGGGACTTTGCTTTTGTCTTGTTAGCAACACGTCAATACCTAATAAAACTCTAACAAAATTGACTGTGAATTGATTCTCTTGTGTGCGTCACATTAGGAATGCTATTTTTATTATTTTTTTTTTTTGAGTATTGTTTCAATAGCTTATCTATAATATTCTAAATCATTCACTAATGAGGTTCCAGTTAAGAAAATACGTCTGTTTGTGTTGTTAGCAACATGCAGAACTCAAAATAAATCGATTAAAAGATTGATTCTCATTTACGATTTATGTATATATACTATATATACTTAGCTCTTGATTTACTTAAAACATTTAAAGGCACCACATGCAAGTTTTTTCCCGCTAGAGGGTGCGTATTCAAAACAAACAATGAAACAAAGGTGTAGTTTGATGACGAATGTGGAATCATCGGAGTTTGTCATCTTCATCCCCTTAGATGAAGCAATCCGACAGTACTCAGGCAGAAATCAAGTTTATGGATGAGCTAATGTATTAAAGATTTATTAACATTGTAGTATGAAGCAGGGTGAGGCTGAATGCCGTCGAAGTGAAACGAGACCGCTGATGCAATTGGTAATGAGAGACAAGCGTGACACGTGGCTCGAAAGCAGTAGAGCTTTTATTATGCCACAGTCGACTGCTTCCTCTCCTTCTGGTCATGCTTATGTGGGGTAAAGCAGCGCTGTTTTATCAAACTAGATACATTTGAAATTTCCGTTATTATGCAACTCTGTGAGGTCGCTACCTGTGTAATAAAATGCACAACATATTAAAGCGTCTTTGGTGTTTCTATGTTATCTAAAAAACAAAACTGTAAATCGAGGGTGTATGACGTCATTGGCAGACGACACAATGACTAGGAATGAGCCACTATTTAAAATGGCTGTTTCTCTGGATTTAAACATTCTTCGGAACATTAGGGATAATGTAAGTATACAAGTAAGCAAAATATATAACACTGTTGTAATGATTTCTGGATATTTTTAGTTTAAGTAAATCGAGAGCTCAACTTAGTAGTTCCTTACCTCAGCATATTGTGATTTACCAATTTGTTTTTCTTGTTTTTAAGTACATTGTGAGCACTTTTAAGCCTACTAATTTGTTACCTCATTTTATGAAAATCCATTCTGTTCATTGAATTATTTGTGAACAGGCTACATATCTGTTAGAGTGCTGTCATACTATATTATAACAGCAATGTAGATATATTTTTTTACACTTTTCAATAACAGATGCCTGATATATATTGAACAGGTTAAATATCTACAGTAAATCTGTAAGAAGTCTTGTAGTGTTAAAAGTGTTTTGACTGGAACTAGAACTCAGCATTGACTGACATTCGTGTAGAGTGTTGGTATTAGACAGCAACACACTAGGACTTGGAATAGAGATGTAGACTATAACAAATCTCCTAAAATAAAGCCACGGTTCAGAACTGTTTCAAACTATCATCTAAGATGTCAGCTAGCAAACTTTTCAACTTCCCGGCACTAGTGCTGCTTCTGGTCTGTTTTTCCTGTGGGAACGGCACAGGACAAACACAATAACAATCAGGGGATAAAAATAAATGAGAGAAATCAATAAAAATGCACTTTGGCTGCCAGTTTTCAATGGCAGTACGAGGGCTTACTGAAGACCGGCAGCATTTTGTGACCAGGTTGAGTTTTGATTGACAAATAATGGCCCCGTAGACGTTTGCCGCTCACTGCCAGGGGAGGAAATGGACAGGCATCTCACAGGTGTGGTGCAAGAGGGAATAATTAGGCCCAGATGCCTGAGGTAAGCCCCGGCAGAGTGAGTTCGTTAGCAGGGAAGGAACGGGGGAGTGAGGAGGGGAAGAGAGAGAGCGCTGAGGGCCGAGAGTATGGCAGAGACATTTACCAGGGAAGCTGTGGGGAAGAGGAAGTACAGGGGGAAGAGGGGGCTCCCAGAGGATCCACAATGGCTGCTCACAGCCGCTAGTTGACTGGACTTATGTGGCAATAGAGGTAACTGCTACGAGCAGGAAGAGGAACAGCTCTGCAAAGGGTGGCTCTCTCCTCAGGCTGTCATTCCTTGAAAAATAAGACACCATGTAGGCAAATTGCTTGTCTGGATTTTTTTTTCCTTATAGAAAGAAAATAGGAGAAATCATAAATCATAACAGAAGTCTAATATTTATTTCCGTTTTTATCTGTTCTCTAGAAGAATCTCAACCATTTTGACTTTAAGGCCCCTCATTAACCACAGCAATATGTGAAGGCCATTGCTATTACAAGTTTTGGATCAAATATTTTGGAGCGTGTCAAAATAAAAAGAAAAAAGGACAATCTTTATATATATATATATATATATATATATATATATATATATATATACAATTTTAGTAAATGTTATTCTTATGGTTTAAGTTTTAGTTGACTGACTGATATGAGTACAAAGTGCTTTACAAATCTCAATTCTAATTTCAATACCAGAGTAAAAACTACTAGCCTGACAAAGTTCAAACATTATCAAAGTGAACAGTCAGTAAATACGAAAAACTGAACAAATTACAAGCAATATCAAATAATAATAAATAGAAAAAAGATACAAATTAAATATTCTTTGAGGTTTTAGGTTTGTATGTGTTCCACTAAAGAAATTGAATAACATTGCATATTTTTCACTGTATTATAGATTATATTATTGAATAATCATTGTAAAAGTTAAGTTATTAAGTCAACAGCAGTGAGTGAGATTCTCTTTCAGCAAAATTCAGCTTTTGGACAACATTATAGGACACTACTTTTTTTGTGATAAATAAGATGTTTTAGCTAACCGTATTAACCTATTAATATTAACTCTTTGAGGTCTGTATAATTGAGGAAGCACACTTCCAGAACACCGTTTACATAGAATAATAAATTGGTGACAACATTATTTTTGACTGCCTTGACACCACTATCCAGCCTGCCAGTATCCAGTTATTTTCCGAGTTAAGGACACAAAGAACACAAAGCTCAAGTCATCTATCCTTCATGTGTGATGTGCTCTGAGGTTCATACTGTATAACCGTGTTTCTTTCTCTGCTCCACAGTGTGGTGTAGTCCAGCCATGAATCCTGTAGATGAGCGCATTCAGGGAATCAGTGTTAGGAAGAACAGACCCCCATGAAACTGAGGTCCAGGATCAAAGCCTTAGCGTCAAAAGATTGAAAACCGGGATCCGCCGGGCTTAGAAGCTCATTAGAATCGTTATTATCCATGCCTAGGAATTAACTACCTGGGATTTTTCCTTTAGCCACTTCTTCCAAATCCCAAGAACGATTTAGGTGGTAGAATATACTTTCCACACTACAGAAACATGGAACATGTTTTTAATAAAAATCCTCTTAACTCTCTTTTCATACCTACGCTGATATTAGCATATTTTAAGTTTTGTCTGTTTAATTAGGGGCTAAAGGATTTACCTCCTTAAATTATTTACTGTAGTACAGGAAGAATTGCTTGCTTCTGAATTATTGCAAAAGTGCAACGATTATAGTTAGCATTCAGTATACCAGCCATACTCAACATATCCTTGTATTTTCCTTTCATTATGGCCGACTTGTCCCTTGAATTCATGTGGTTTCTGAATTACAGCCTACTGTAAATTCAAGCTTTGTGAGCATGCAGCAGTTTGAGACAGATCATTGATAAGCTCCTTCGATTCAATCTCATGAGTTTGCCATGAAAACTTCAAGTGTTCCAGAACTTTCCTGGGAATTTCCTTCCTAATAAAGGTATAAGAACAATTAATTTAAATTACACAAGTGATTTTATATATACAGAAAGCATATTAAATGCAAGTAAATTGTCTGCTGTAATGTTACCAATAACTTGAATGAAAATAAAATGTTACAATATAGTTGAAATTATGTTTCTTTGTTATTCAGTGTAACATATATATTTATATAATAATTACACCATATACTAATTCTGACCTGCACTACAATTATGATCTTTTTCTACCTGATCTGACTCTTAAAACTCACTTTTGTTGATGGAACTTAATATACTGTGATTTTAGTCACTAAATAGTATTTTTGACTCAAATCAAACCAGTTAATTAATTTAGTTAAATTTAGTTAATTATGTTATTAGTTAATTTACTTGCAATTCTGCTGTTTATTTTAATTCATTAGTGTACTAATACAGTATTAGTTTAATATTCTAGGATTTGTTTGATCATTGTAAGCTTCTTATGATAACCTCATTGAAACAAGCTTAAAATGGATCAGTAGAAAGATCAACTGTCTATTCGAAAGTTTCATATTATAATTTAGGACTTCATAAATATATTAATAAACTTAAATGATAATGAATAATCCAAGCTGGACTGTGACATCCAGCTAGAGCTGCATTGTATTTATTTGAAATGTGAAATTTCAGAGAGCAAAGTGCAATAGAAAGCCTTGTTTTCAGATTTCCAATGTGAAAACTTAATGGATGAAAATGTAACCTGCTTAGCACAAGTTTGCAATGGCTGGTGTAATTGTACATTTGCTAAACAAATACTAGCATTGTGACTTTTTCTTTTAACATTACACAACACATACCTGAAAGGAGAAGGGTAAAGCGAAACCCACATATTGCTTTAAATATAACGCATAATTGATGTACTGTAAAAAGAAGAATGGTGACAGAAAAATGATAATCATTAAAAATATTTAAGCTATCACAAAGTCATTATCATTATGCCTATGAGCATTTTGTTGCTACATTTATGTACAGCAAAAATAAATGCATTTGTCGGTATGATGCAATAATATCCTATTTAAAATCTCACTTTTACATTAAACCAAACAACATTAGAAATATGAGGTTTATTAATGCTTTTTGCATCCATTAAAATCACATTTCATAAAATGCACTCAGATTGGATTTGCACATTTTGGGCTATTACTTTTTAATCATCTTCATTTGGATTGTTCATAATTGCCTTAAATGGCCTCCAGAATAACTATGATAGATATCTGTTATTTTCAGATGGAGCAGGGCCTTATGACACTGAAAGATTAATTGGGCTAAACAGACAAAAACAGAGACTGTACACCTCCTCAGTTGCATAGACAGTTTTTAAAGCAGTAGTTCAATATATATATATATATATATATATATATATATATATATATATATATATATATATATATATATATATATATATATATATATATATATATATATATATATATACATATTCTGCCATTACATATTCACCTCTATGTTGTTCCAAAACAGTATTTTCTTTTGGTATTTTCAGCATTAAATACTGATTGGTATACAAACATTTAACTGATATTTTTCTAAATAATTGTATCTTTGGAAAGTCATGTAATTCCTAACTGAATATGACAAGAAAATAAACATTTTGCATTTTCAACATATTAGGCATATAAATAAGAATGAATGTGTGCCTATTTTAAAATATTGTTTACTAATAGTTCAGATTGATTACTTGAGTAGAATTAGACCTACAGGAACATGTCCTTTACCATTCAAAAAAAAAAGTTTTGTTGTTTCACTTAAAAATAGTATGTCTGATGTTTCGTTCATGTCATTTCTTGTTATAACTAGTGGTAAAGAGGAAAAGATGATCAGTTCACCGTTCCTTTTTAGCTTGAGCTGACTACGGCATTCTGTCATGCCAAAGAGCACCAACACAGTATTTATTTGGCAGAATTTTAAAGCTGAGACTTTGTTTCATATTAAAAGTAACAAAACACAAATCTTATTGTGATTTATTGGATGAGAGGGACTCTACTACAGATGAACAGCAAAGCATAAAACAGCATAGACTAAAATAATGATTTTTGAGATTTAAATACCAATATATCATCAAAATGCAAATCTGTTAAAATCAAGAAATCATATAATGATAGAATATAAATTTATTTAGTGAACTATTCCTTTAAATATGCTTTTGTTTCCATGGAGAAAAAAAAGGTCAGTCTCTGCACACTGCTCTGCTTCCTTTGTATCAAGGAGCTTGTTTCCTGTAGCTTTCCATCTTCAGAGCTGTTCCAAAACTGTTGAGCGTAATCCCTTTGGCATTTGTTTTTAATTGTTAATTCTGAGCACAAGACTGTGTTCTATGTGTTCCATGTCTGCCTCGCTCTCCTTGTTAACACGAATCCCAAGGTGCCTGCTCATGCGCTGAGATACAATTTAATGTAGCAGTCAGGGTCATGTGATCTCTTCAGGGATTCATTGCGCACAGACCAAAAACACAAAAGGCACAACCGCTGTGTAACAGCAGCTGGCGTAATTCTGCCTTCTCATAATCAAAACTCTCACAGACAGTCTATTCCCCATTCTTTTCCCACAATGCTAAGGGAAGCCAAGTTAAATTTAAATCTTAATAGGTGAGAGAAAAAAGAAAAGAAAAAAAGAACAACCACCACTGACGTCTAACTTTGACAGCAGTTTGCTTCTGTACTTACTGTTACTGGAGTGTTAAGTTGTGCTGAGTATTTGTGAGTCCCTGAGGATTGAACAACTGGCTATTTCAGTCTCGATTGTTGTTGTTTTTACTCAGCAAATAATAGTTGAGAATTGGATGTACGATTTTGCTTTACAACGAGAGGTTCTTAATTGGCATCTATGGTTCCATGAAGAACATTTCTAATGCAGAAAATGTTCTTTATAGTGGAAAATGGTTTTTTAAATTATTAAAAATGTCCTTCACACTAAGGGAAAGGGTTATTTTAAGAACGTTACACTGAAAGGATCTTTGGGGAACCCAAAATGGAGGTTCTATGGCATCACTATGGAAAATCTCATTTTGAAAGTTATATTTCATTAAAGAGTTTGGGCAGATACAATGCTTGTGACATTGAACTTCTTCCAATTAAGTGAAGAAAGCAAAGTACATGAGAAATTTGTTGTTACAAACATTGAAAACTCAATGGTATTTCTGAAAAAAAAAATAATAATAAAATTTCTTACGGTCTTCCTAATTGGCCTCCTGCAGGTTCCCGTCTTCCATGTATGGTGAAGTAATTAGGTATGTTCACACTTATACTGCTCCACAGATGATCTAAGACTTCATTTATGTTCAGACTCGATCTTTATTACCTTAAAAAAACCTCTTAATAAACCTTTAATGCACACCAAGAGGGGTCCTGTCCATAAAATGAAGATTTACTTCCTCAAGCTACAGTAAGTTTCTGTGTAATATTTCCACATTTAGTACCAATCAAAGGTGTTATAGCAAAACGATTAACCCTCCTTTGGGTAACTACTGGCAATGGGCCTATTAAGAGAATGGTTGTCAGAGTGTTAAATTGTGGTTATTTCATATTCATTCTTGGGTCTGGCTGCCCGGTAAATGTTCATAATAAGATAGCAAAAACTATAGTTTTTAATAATATAAAAAATAATTGAGATGTTACACATTGCAGTTTTTTTAATCTTAAAACAATTTAATTCATAATCATGACTTAATTCATGATTCATAAAACATGAATGTTACAAAGAATTTATGTTTTAAAATAAATTCTGTTCTTTTGAAAAATAAATAAATAAAGCAGCAAAATTTGTTTCCAACATTTATAATCATAGGAGATGTTTATTCAGAAGCAAATGAATTCAGTTTGCACAACCGGAATAAATTTCATTTTAAAATATATTCAAATAGAATTATATTCAAAATCATATTCAAATAGTTATTGTAGATTTAAATTATTTCAAAATATTGTTGTGTGTACTGTATTGTTTATAAAATATATGCAGCATGGGTGAGCATATGACTTCTTTCAAACTAAACTAAACTAAAAAAAAAAAAAAAAAAAACCTTTTGGACAATTATAAATACACGTAAAACTTAGCTTCCTTTGATTAACAACACTGAAACATTAAAGGCAAGTGCAATGGTTAGGCTAAAGCCTAGTGATAATCCATGTACAGATGTTTATTTGAAGGGCAATCCAGAATCAGCATCAGATAACAGACAATTGTCAAAACACAGTCACACAGTCCAATGGGCAGACAAAATAAAGTGAAAATCCAATAATCAGAAGTAGAAGCAAACAGGCAATAGACTGTGCCCTCTAAAGAGTGTCTCCACTCTCCAATGGCAGCCTTCATATAGATAATAGTTCCTTGTTGCCAACATCATAATTATGTTCTGCCTCTGTGAGTTTTCTCAAAAATAAAGCACATATAATTTACAAGGTTGTTCATGAGTCTGGGAGATTACAGCTCCAATGCCATTGTCAGAG
This sequence comes from Carassius carassius, assembly GCF_963082965.1. Lineage (NCBI taxonomy): Eukaryota > Metazoa > Chordata > Actinopteri > Cypriniformes > Cyprinidae > Carassius > Carassius carassius. Next base: position 29,840,481 of record NC_081771.1, read on the forward strand.
GTGCACACTTCGACCACAAAGGGGAGATTAGGGTCTGGATGCTGTAATATGGGTGCTGTTGTGAAGCTTACCTTGAGGGTATTGAAGGCCATTGCAGCATCTCCTGTCCACTTCAGTTTGGATGGTTTACCTTTGAGGAGAGAAGTCAGCGGGGAGGCAATGGAGCTGTAGCTGCATATGAAGTGTCTGTAAAAGTTAGCAATAATAACCCTGCACAATAACCTCTGCAGTTCCTTGATGGTAGTTGGTTGTGGCCATTCACTGACTTTGACTTTGGATCCATCCATTTCTATCCCTTGATAGTTGATGTTGCACCCCAGAAATGTAGTTTGTGAAATGTGGAACTCACACTTCTCTGCCTTGACAAAGAGTTGATTCTCGAGGACACGTGAAAGAACCATCTTTTGAACTGTACTCGGTTCTGACTTAGAATAGATTAAGATGTTGTTGATATAAGCTATCATATATTGGTTTAACAGATCACAAAGTATCTCATAATTGAATCACTGGAACACAGCTGGAGCATTGGCTAGCCCATATGGCATAACGAGGTACTCATAGTGCACCCTAGTGGTGAGAAAAGCTGTCTATCACTTATCCCCTTCTCGAATCCGAATCAGGTTGTATGCATCTCTTAAATCCAGTTTAGTAAAACATTTTGCCTCTCTGAACTGCTCAAGGGCTGCTGGAACCAGAGGGAGTGAGTAGCGGAACTTGACTGTTACATTATTCAATCCTCTTTGGTCGACACAAGGACGAAGTCCACCATCTTTCTTCTCTAGAAAGAAGAAACCTGCAGTGGCTAGAGACATTGAAGGGTGGATAAATCCATTGTTTAAGGATTTTTCAATGTAACTCTCCATAGCTTGTGTTTTGTTATGGGTTAGTGGATACACTTTACTTTTGGGTGGCATTGTATTGGAAATGAGATTGATAGCACAATCCCAGGGATGGTGAGGTGGTAATTGGGTGGCCTTCACATTGCTAAATACTTCAGCTTAGTCATTTTAACAGTCTGGAATTTTAGTGATTTGTTCAGTGGCAGGGCTTTTAACACTGGTAGACAGGCACTGAGATGAAATATCAGAGTGCATACAGTGAGTTAAGCAGAAATTTGACCAGCGGGTTAATTCACCATTATACCAGGAACTAACTGGGTCGTGAACTGGGTCGTGAAGTCAAGGAAAGCATAGAATGATTTAATTTCTTGGAGAGTCGATTAAATAAACTATTTATGAAACAGGCCAAGTTGGAGTTGAATGGGATGAGTTTGTTCCATTATGCCATCTCCAATGGGTGAATTATCAACTGTTTGGATCTTGAGAGGTGGTTTACAAGATTGAGCGGGAATGTTATATTTGATGGCGATTTCTTTGTGAATGAGGTTTAAGGCAGCTCCAGAGTGGATCAGTGCTGTTAACAAAATGTAGTTCTCACCAGAAGCCAATTGCACAGGAATGGTGAGTGTTTTAGATGGATGGAGAAAGAACTTATCAATATTTACCTGAGGTGTGGAATTGGACAACATCCGAGTCTTGTGAGGGCATTTCAACCTATGATGTCCAGCCTCTCCACAATAGAAACACACGTTGTGCTGTTGTCGTTGAACTCTCTCCTCCTCAGACAGCTTAGAGAGACCCTGTTGCATAGGTTCCTGATTGGTGACCATGGGAACTGAGTGTGACTGGGAAAAAGTTGATGTGCTGGACAACAACCCATGAGCATGGTTTCTCTTAGGAGCAATCCTCATTAAGGTATCAATCCTTATGACTAAATTCACAAACTCAGAAAAATTTGAAATCTCACCCTTGCAGACTCTGCTTGAAGTTTCTGAGTTAGGCTTCACTGGAAAACCACTTTCAGCAAGACATCATTCCATCCACTCTGTGCTGCCAGTGTTCTGAAGTCCACTGCTGCCAAACAATTTCCTTGGGACATAAGAAGTAATTGCATCAAAATATCCCTGCCCCCAGTGGGATATTCAAACACATCACGTAGCTGTTGTTTAAAGTATTCATAAGAGTTAAAAATTCGTGAATCTGAATCCGACAGCAGCAGCCCAGGTAATCGTGCTTCCCATAAGGAGTATTATCAAAAAAAGCTAATTTCTGGTTATTAGAAAGCAAACTTGTCTTTCTGGTGGTCAATATAAATCTCTACTTGTTGGATAAAACCTCTACATTTATCCCACGAACCATCGAATTTATATGGCATGGCAAAGCTTACTGTTTGTGGCATGAGTGGAGCAAGTGAACAAATATAATGTGTCAAGTATTCGTTGGTGGACTGCAAGCTTTCGAGCTGTTTTTGGTAGCCCTTTACTACCGCGCTTTAATAAGCAAACATCGCTTGTAGCTCCGTAACTTACGCTGGATTCATAGGTAGTGAAGTATTCTGTAACAATGATGCTAAAGCAGAGGGAGAATCATTGTGTATAAGTTTATTTGAAAAGAAATCCAGAATCAGGGTCAGAAAACAGGCAGTTGTCAGAAAACAAAGTCAAACAGTCCAATCGGCACCCAAAACAGCCGTTTTTTGTTGATATATGTGGGCTTGCAGCATAAGAGTGGGAGAGTTTGGTCACAGCATACACTTGTTCCACCATTTTCTGTGAGAAGCTACCAAGTATACAGTAAATACAAATGTATGTGTTTAGTGATATGGGCTCTAGTGTTTTCTGTGGTTGTGATATGTTGTCCTGGCTTCCCTGGCTGTTTTCCAGAAAGACATCTTTGGGTACTGACTCTTGGAGCTGTTCTGATACGTCACAGTCTGTCTGTGATGAGCTCTGTGGACAGGACTTAGCCGGGATTTTGTCTATGAACAATGCTTGTTGTGGCTGTGTGGTGTTATCAGTGTCCTTGTGGGATGTGTCAACCACATGATAACTTGGAAGCTGATATGAAGTCCTGTCATCACTCATACTTTGTCCAGTTGTGTGTGTGCCATTCATGTTGAGTAGACACTACCAAAGGATGATGGAGGGAGAAATAGATATTATCCTTTAGCACTCTTGCACCAAGTTAGTTTGGGTGGAGGCTATCCAGTTTAAACAGTTGTCTATGGCCCCAGAAGAGATTGAAGTTGTCGATGAAGTTGACTCCTTTTATACTGCAGGCTCTTTGTAGCCATGTATTCAGCCCAAGAAGTCATAAAAACATGTTAGTTCCCCTTGCTGGGTGTGGTCCACTGATCTGATCTGATAATCCGTTTTAAGCAGTTCTGACTGCTCTTTCTGAATATCATTCTTTCTCACATGGATGATGATCCAATTTGTAGTCTTGTGCTTCATTAGAATGTTCTGAAGTTCCTTGTTCACATCCAAGATGGCTGCTTGAGGAAGGCAGCATGTTATAATATTTCTGCTAATGATGTTTCTGATAATAAAGTCAGCAACTATCAGAGTCCTGGGCTCGGCTGCACTCTGACTTGAATGCCACTGTCTGCCCGACCTTGAGCACGTGTTAGTAGCGATGTTAGCTGCTGTCTGATATGATCCAAGTTCAATCACCCACAATCATTAATGCTTCAAATATGTTCTTAAGGTGTATAGGGGGTGGTAGAATACCAGTCTTTGCAAGCCCTGTCATAGCCATATCTGGGGTAGAGGATGCTATTGCAGCAATACAAGATACTCATGACAATCTGATGTGCTTTTGGGTCTTGCTCCCTATTTGTGCCATCGATTAGTGTGTTGATCAGTTTCGGCTTGTTCCTCTACACTTGATATTAAAGGGGTCATCAGATGCCCATTTTCCACAAGTTGATATGATTCTTTAGGGTATTAATGAAAAGTATGTAACATAATTTGGTAAAAATTTCTCAATGGTAGTGGGGGTGCATACCCTTCAGAAACAAACGTAATCCACTGTGTCTTCAGTGGCTCAGATATCAGGAGTAAATGATGACTGCTATGTTCATTATTACATCTAACAACAGAACATCTCAATTGCTGAGGAAACATTCTTAAATTTATTCATTCAATCTTCCCTGGCAGTGAAACAATGGCGGACTCATGACAGCTCACTCAGGGTGGGTCTAAGGTAAGACACCAGTCCAGTCTGTGCTGACGTCACAAAGACAGGCATCTGAGACTGGCTTGATTTGAGAAAGGGGAAATCATTTAACAAGATAAAAATTAAAAAAATAAAAAAAAACACCGAGTGGATCTTTATCATTATAGGGTGATTGTGTACACACACTACCAACACACATTTCAGTTAAAACAGCTTGTAAAAGTGTATGTCGGATCCAATGACCCCTTTAACTGTTGAGATTCACTAGATTCACAGCACTCACCGGCTGTTGCTGAGGGGGTCCGTGATGACGATCTGCTGTGTGTTCCACCTGTTTTGGAAGATTAGCATGTAACTTTTTTGCAAGAAAAAACAATCTTTTGTAGATATCAGAAGCAGTTCATGCAGCCAGCAAGTAGATTCCACAAGAAACATTTTCTTTCTTGTCTGTTTGAATGTAGGCAGCTGTGTCTTCCCGTCTCCGGAATGTAAGCTGCTGGCAGTGGGAGGCAAAGAGTCTTCTTTTCATAGTATTATTCCAGTCCTGAGAAGTTTTTAGTTTAGTGTTTGAGCCTGAAATGTGTTGTTTGAGCACCGTGCTGATATGCTAAAATTAAAATCATAGAAAAATCTGAGAAAACTACATAATCAGGGAGCAAAGCACGGAGCAGTAAGGAAGAGCATCCTAACGGTAGTGAAGCCAGAAGCAGAAAAATCTAAAATATCAAAACATTTACTAAGGAACTATACACAGTATTCTTGGTGGAACATCTTGGCATCAAGCTGCTTTTCTAACTAAAATCTTTATCTTTAAAAGGGTAACATAGCCACAAAAGAGAACCATTCTTTGACCTGTAAGGTCAAAGTCATTTCAAAGAAGATGTCTGTATTAATTTTGGTCACAAAGAATCATAAAATTGTTTTTGAGGTGTCTGGCATCTCTAAAGCAGTGTTTACCCACCATAAATCCTTTGCCAGCCATTGTTAAAAAACAATTATGAAGACAAATTGGGTTCTGACAGGACTTTGGGTTGGATATAGACTTGGACCAGGATTAATTGGGGAGATTTTAATACACAACAATAAACCCCTCATTAAACAACAAGGACAGTAGCGTTTCTCATACACTCTTTATCATTTCGATGGCAAAGAGAAATAGCCAGCGAAGTCAGTGTGTGTCCATAATGCATCATTTTGCTGTTAATTAGTCATGTGAAGCTCATTTACAAGTGTTTGAAAGTGAATACAATTAATAGCCAAGCAAAGGATTTTTCATGGCAAAAAACTGTAGGGGTAAAAATAATGGCAGCTGTCTTCTCATGACTTATTATCTGCATTTGTGTGCATGTTCACATATTCAGCATCTGTCATTTTTATGTAATTGAAAATAATTAAAATTAAAAACACATTTTTAAATGGGAAAATAATAAATGCATAATAATAATAATAATAATAATAATAATAATAATAATAATAATAATAACAATAATAATAAAGGATTTATAGGCAAATGCACAATACTTACTCATGATGACTACTGTATTTACGCAACTACATACAGTATGCATTTATTTATGCATTTACTTATGTATTTATCTTTTTATCCCAGCTGTTTAGCCAACATATAGTCTAAAATCATAGGAATTGTTGATGATTACATTGCCACATGATATGATGCCAACTGATGGAAATTAAATGTTAATAAAAAAGTGTCATATTCACTATCTGGATGTATCATAATGCATCCCCCATCGCAGGTAAGGCTTTCAGACTAATGACTCTGGTAAACGTTGATCTGTGTAGAAGCTTTTGTTGTGAAGTGCTTGACATGTCAGTGTACATAATTTTAGCATGAAAGATATACAAAATTATTTAATTCAGCTCCAATTCCTCATTATCAAATAGCATGCTGCATATGTCGGTTCTTGTCCAAAATTTACATTAATCACTTTGGTTTGTTTGAAATAAACGTGTATTTATTAGGCACTGCAGTCAAAAATTATAATGAAGGACTAATCAGCAGAATGTTGTAACCAGTGAAAGGTTTAATAATAGGCTAGTTATAATTTGTTGAGTTGCATCTGAATTGAATATCATTTATTAAAACCATATCCAGATGAGACCCAGTTACTATTTTATTGAATGCTGCTATTATAAATAGTGTACCAAGATTGTGACAGTCCACACATGGAATTTATGGAATTTGATATCCTGGTGATGGGGAATAAATAAATAAATAAATAAATAAATAAATAAATAAATAAAGGTAACACTTTAGATTATGGAACACTATTCACTATTACCTATCTTTGTACATGTTGCTAGTATATTGCCTGTTTGTTAGTACTTATAAAGCACATTAATGCCTTATTCTGAATAACCATATTCTAGATCCATTAACCCTACCCAATAGCTAAGCATAACTACTACTTAGAAGTATATTGAGGGAAAACTCTTATAGTTACTAGTGAATATGTGTTCTCAAATGTAAAGTGTTACCAACTTTACTTTAATATGTATTAACTTTGACAGCAGTCAAAAAAAACTTCTTTCTTTCTTTCTTTCTTTCTTTGGAAGTACTTTGAAAGCATACAGTGTTTAAACATGAAGGATGAACAGTAAAATAAAAAGCAGGCTGTGCTTTAAAAAGACACACACTTTTAGTTTGAAGCATTAGTTGAAGGGATTTTTGAAGGGCAAGTTGGTCTTGAAGCCCACAGAACAAGAGCTGAGTGAAAATTAAACATTGATTTTTCCCCTTCTAAAAGCAGGTTGCACGATGCCTGGACTGTTAAGCATAGCATGATGATTGGTGTTACAGTTGTAGTGTTATTGTTAGTGGTTTCTTCTTGGAATTTCTACGGATGGTGTACTTTCATGGTTTGATGTCAAAGCATTTCATTATAAATTAATTAGTCCATGAAAGAAGAAGGAAAGCAAAAACACTGGTTCATACAAAAGTTGCAGTGAAACATTCTGTACATTAATTTTGCAAATGGGGAAGAATAAATGACATTTGAACCATATTCGCTCAATGGCAACACACACAAAACCTTTCAAGTGTGCCAATGTGCCACTCTTTCAGATATCAGATATTCCTACTTGATTCCAACTATAACGGTGTTCCAGTGCAAAATAAGATGGCATATAAAGCACCAAATAGCAAAATGCCAACAAAGATGTCTTTATCAGAGGTACACTGGATAAACGATGCTATGCAATACTAGCATTTCTTCTGCAGGTGTGTGATTATTAAGAGGATTGCTATATTTCACACACCTGTATCTGCTGAAGTGAGATAAAGAGGTTTTATTATCATCTAATGTGCAAGGAATGTATACTCTCTTTTGATGCTTTTAACAGCTTAAAACTGAATAGCCGTGTTTCCACTGTCAGGCCAGTGTAAGCCAGTGCTTCAAACAGGCTAGGCAGAGCTAATAGTCTCGGGCCTGTAGCACCGAGGCCAAAATAGTGCTGTGTTTCCACTGTCGAGCTAGAAACTCCGCCGCGCTTCACTAAAACCCTCCCTTTACACGCCTCTCAGAAACAACGTCACAAAAAACGCATCATTACACCAACAAAAAGAATTTATCAGAAAACTAATAAGAAATAAGTAACTGGAACTAGTGCGATCACAAAACAAAGAAAATAAAGATGGCCGTTTGTTTGCATGCTTTGTTAAATATTTAAATCCAAAAGCATGATATTTTACTATAATAAGTGATACTTTGATTGTGATGAATTAATTTAGCATAATTTGAAATGTCACACAGAAAAGCGTTATCCTGCTTATTTAGTCGAGTCTGTTTCTGTTTATTTGTAGTCACAATAGCCTATATACATCACATTTAGAAATAATGATAATTTATATGTTTTTATAAAAAAAATAAAAAAAAACATTATTATATTTTTATGATAGGCTATGCGGAGCTAAACTCTCAAGACGAGACTTATTACAGATAAAATATGTTACTAAATAATACATGATTTCTTTAAGCGGTCATATTTATCATGTTTACTATGGTAATATTAATGCCTAGCATGCATAGTCTTTTGCATCGCTTATACATTTTTCTATTTATAACTATTTATAATCCACATCAGATCAAGTTATTTCAAACATTCGCTGATGACTGAAAGTGAGTTTTGAGCTCATCTTATTTTAAAAAGTCTTTAATTCTTGTGTTATAATTTAACATTCTGTTATAATCCATGGCGCAGACGTTCTCCAGATATGGAGAAACTCCACCTTTGTTCATAACCACATCTCTAGCCCCCACTGGCCCACTTTGGCCCAAGGTTTTCGTCGGGCCAAAATACCCAAGTCTTTGGCCCTGAGGAAGCACCAACGAGGTACAATCAAGCACCAGAAGTGACAGTGGAAATGCGATTGGCCCTGGCATGCACTAGCATTACCCGCTTTTGGCCCGACAGTGGAAACGTGGCTGGTGTCTACCATTAACTCTTTGCATTTCTCCATTGGAAGTTTGGTTAGCTTATTGAATTGCACAACAAACTTTTGCAGAACACAAACTGAAAGTATTTACTTTACTGATGAAATATGGATCCTATAAAGGTCTCCTGGCAGCCACATCCATTTCCTTTTTCCTTAACATACTGTAGGATTCTTGACAGATTTTTAACTCATGCAGATTTTATAAGTAACTTTTATCAGGTCCTCAGTAAACTGGCATAGGCCTATGTGTATTACTCAGCACTCTGAATGTGGAAAGCTTTCTGAAGTATTCAGGGCTTTCTACAGCAATGAATGATTGGAGATGTCAACAAAGCTTCTGTGAAACATACCATTATTTAATGAATATTTAAATAAATGTGGCAGAACTGGATTCAGCAGACCCACTGGGAATATCTCATAGATCACCGCTATCATAAATCATGACACAGAAAAGAATAAATACAAATATGAAAAATCCAGTTCCTCAAGCGATCAATAAATAGAGCCTTCCCTTTTGGCATCACTGTAGCTCTTGGTTTCTAACAGATGCAGTACAAATGAACTCCTACTTTGCTATTGTTGTTTATTTGCATATATAGAAACACAATAATCAGTAAAGCTCTCACAGCAATGGTACTAAAATTGGTCCTTACCTTAAAAGTAAAACTTTAAAATTGGTCAAATATAATATATTGAATATGTTAGTACATGCTTTTGTTTTATGACCAGCTTTGTTGTGTTTGCCCTGCAAGAAATGCAAGATAAATAGTGAAGAATGAATTTAGGCTCAAGGGAACGAGACGCTGCATCTGAAAACACTATGGGAATGCCATCAGCGTGACCCGCTCTGAATCACATGTGTAATAAGTCCAATGAAAGGCTGAGACATCGAGCGGGTGATCTAGCAACCAGGAAGCTATAAAAGCATGTGATATGGAACTGGCGTCAGCTTCTAGGAATGAAGCAAGCTCTGGCAGGGATGCTGGAAGTATGGCCTTGAGATGCAGCATCTCATTCCCGCCAGACTTGCAACTCCCTGCCTAGTGTTTATCCGAAGAGCATAGCTAAGGTGAGAGAACAGAAGATCGCAGATCTAGACCAACATGATCTGACAAACATGAGAAGCGTGGACCATCCCGCTGAGTTGTAGATATCCTGCATAGACACACCTGCCAAGAAAGCCTTGAAGGCCACCATACTTTGGGTCGAGTGAGCCTTGACCCCCAATGGTGAGGGCAGATCAGTGGACTCATAAGCAATAGTAATAGCATCTACTATCCACCGAACAGATCAGGCCTCGCTTTAGAAGCCCCAGACTTAGCTCAACTTTTGAACCTCCCTGTATGAGGAGCTGGTACACAGCTGGGGCTGCTACCGCCCTCAGCCCCCAGAGCTAGAAAATTGTGAGGGAAAAACCGCTGGAATGTCGCCGCCTGTTTATGAGCCTCCTGGAATCTGTCCTGGAACAGACCAGAAGGCAGAGGCAGATAGGTGGCAGATAGGTGGAGCGCCCCGCCCGCTTCCCGGGGGGAAGTAGCGCTGGAGCGTGCTTCCGATCCCAGAGAGCAGGTGCTGGATCTGGCAGGTGAGGAAGAAGACAGGGAATCCCCCATCTCTATTCCCTCCACCAAATCCAAATTAAATTAAATGCTTACAAATGTCATAAAAATTTTACAGATGTTAAACAATTATTAAAAGCTTTTGTTAATTAACAACACCTTTGCTGCTGTTGAGGTGTGATACTGGTAGGGTTAGGGACAGGTTTGGTAGTATGGGTAGGTTTAAAGTTGGGTAAGGGGTCGACAAGTGTACAGGGGTCAATTTGAGTACTGTAAGGGAATACAAATAAATATGTTTGCAATTGATATAAATACAAACATGAATTTTCTTGAAAAACATTTTTCCCCCTTCTGTTGATGTATGACTAAAGGAATATTCTGCTTAATGATATACACTAGTAAACTATTATTAGTGTTGAGGTTATAAAAGCATGTTTTTCACCTAAATTACAATGTGGCATTTAGCTAAACCTAACCAACCACCATTTACACAAACTTGTTAAAGTAGCTAAAGGTCCAGTGCCAATAAAGATACTATAAATAAATAAATAAATAAACGTTTATAAACATTTACACATTATGAATAGTCTCCACTTTAGATTGGGTACTGCAAAAACATCAACAAATTAATAATAAATGATTTGTAAAGGTATGAAAATAGGGTGATTTCCGGTCATTTGAGACACTTGTTTATTTATAAACCTATTTATTTATAAACATTTACAATTGAAGAATAGTTACAACTTTAGATTTGGTACTGCAAAATCATGAACAAATTAGTAATAAATGATTTAAGATGTGCAAATGGTAAAAGTCAACACAACAAACAAAGACCAAATATATGACCTTTACAGACTGTGATTATGAGTTAATGAACATATTAACATGAATAGTTTGTGAGGTGCCTATAAGCTATATTTCACAACATTTGAAAATGTAAAAATGAGCATTAGCTGTGAACTTAAGTTTAATGACATTTTTAAGCATTCAAAAGTACATTAAGAAATAAGCTTGTAAATATTGTATAATTTCTGTAAAAATTGTTTGTAGATTTTTAAAACACATTGAAAGTCTAATGACATTTGTAAACATTAACTAATGATCTGTTAAGCATTATATAATGTTTGTAATAAATGAATTCAAATAATTCTAAATGAAAATACATGTCAAACATTAACAAGCACATTATCTCATATTTCTAGATATGTGAATATATATTAAGTAATGATTAGTTAAACATTATATAATGTTTGTTAATGATTAATTAATGAAAGTTATTATAAAGTGTTACAGAGGATTGTAGTGAGAAACAATAAATGAAGAGACAATCCTGAATTACCTAAATCAGAATGGAACATTGGATTCATTCTGTAAAAAAATTCAATAAAAGTATTGTAAAACCCATAAATCCTCTCGTTGTTTTCTTCCAAATGTCACAGAATGTCCTTACCTAAATACAGGGCACCCAAAAAGAAGGACAGACAAGTCTAGCAGACTCTCCGTCTCCTTCCAGGGGAAAAAGACAATAAATACCCATCTTTTAAATATTTAATCTGCTAAAAGCTGGGATTTGGGGGGGTAAAAGGCTCAGATCTCTAAATTAAAGGTTTCTAGAGGTTGTTTATATGCCGCCTGTGGAGAACAATTCATTTCATGAGACAGAGTCCACTGCAGGGTCCCAACAGGCAGTGCTTTGGGCCCACAGTGCCGTCTCCCTTACTGGAGTGGGATTTCAACAAGGTCGGAGTCTACTCTGTGATTGGATTGAGTGTCAGTGAGAGATCCCAATGCATCACTAATGGATCCGAACAAGGCAGCCAGAGAGGTTCTCCTTGCTTCTGTGAGATGATGGTGGCAAATTGCCTCACCGAGCTGAGAGAAGAGCAGAACACCGGAGAAAAAAATAGAAAGAGAGAACGAAGAGTACAGTGGAGGGAAAGTGGGTGTCCAAAAGTCTATCAAATTAGGAATGTCTTTATGTTTTGGGTTCCCAGTAAGTTGTGCAAGATAATGATGATCATTTCAAAATATTCCCCCCTCTGTCGCTTTCACTCTCTTTCTTAATAAAACCCATTTGAAAGATATTGTTGCTTTCTGAGACACCAAACAGAAATATTGTAACATTTATACTCTTCTTTATTCACTTAAGATGACATGGTGTATTATGTTTACACATTATTCTGTTCTTTTTTTTCTTTCTTTCTTTCTATCTTTCTATCTTTTTTCTTTTTTATTGAGTCTAAGGAGTTAAAATTATTAATTATTATTAATATTGAATCTCACAAATGTATACAACCAAAACAATATATTAGACTGTAAAGTATTTAATTTGATTTGATTTCTATAAGTATTTTCTGGAAATCAAACTCTTATTGATTATTGTTGTGGCTATTATGTAAAGTTAACACATGCTGATTTTTGTAAAAAAGGACAGTACAGAATTAATCATTTTAACTTTACATTTGGTATTGTTTTGCTCCTTCTCTCCTGGCAAAAATCCATGCTAATTATCCCTGTTGTCAATTAACAAATAGCAGTGACATCTGTGGGAGTGTCACATTATGGGTTTGACCCGTCTGATTCATGTGGAGCATACCCTTTGGGGCTTTTCAACAGCCAGTGACATGACTGTAAGCTCTGAGGACTCTATGATAAACAGAGCAAGCTGTCAATCACACACAATCATTAATGGAAACAGTACCACAGGGACTCTGCTCTACAGTATTATCTGAAAAAAAAGAAAAAAAAAAACAGCTATAGTAATAAGGATCCAAATCCGTTCTACTGCCTCATATAACTTACTAAACTGAGATTGTAATTCATTCATTGATGTTTCTCACTACAATCCTCTGTAACACTTTATAATAACTTTCATGTTGCCTACTTGTCTGGCAGAACAGCTCTTAACATAAGTGATGCCCTTTAACTCTGATGCAACTTTGCCCAGAACAGCCCAAACTTACTGAATAGACTCTTGTCAATCTGTTTTACTCATTTTCATGGCCTGATCCAATCCAATCCATTTTTTTGTGCTGTTGCCATTGTCTATACTTAGTTTGGATCACTCACTGGGATTTATGCTGAACAGCAAATATTGCTTTAATTAAAAATAACTAAGGAACTGGCATCTTCTTTTTATGAGCAATCAAACTAAATACACAAAAGCTTTAGTAATTGTCCACCATAGTTTGTGCTGAGTACAAAAGCATAAAATATATGTAAACCCGAGTGGTGTTATCTGCTGGAATCACAATGAAAATGATTGTCATATTACTGTGTTTTGAAATTTAGACATCAGTGATGGCTATAGTTGTAAATCAGCATTTGAATCCGACTTTGGCAGAAGTATAGGAGTGTCTGGGTAAAATGTTTCTTGTTGCATTCCAAATGCAGTTTGTATGAAATAATATACTGATCAGGCACAAAATTGAGTGAATAGCATTGATCAAACTTTCAAAGTAACAAAGTATCATTACAATGGCTCCTCTCAAGGGATGAGATATATCAGTGTTGGGGAGTAACTAGTTACATGTAACGGTGTTACGTAATTTAATTACAAAATTACTGTAACTGTAATTAGTTACAGTTACTAAGAAAAAATGAGTAATTAAATTACAGTTACTTATGAAATTTTTTTACGATTACAAAGGGGATTACATTTGAATATTTACACACATCCACATACAGATTTAACTGATTTCTTTCCCAAATTGCACTGACTATTCTGAGACATACCGCTCTAATAATTTCCGGGATGCGGAAATACAGTCTGGTTCGTAGAATCCAGTCATAAAAACGAAATGCCTAACGTGGACGGAATATGCCACATTTTGGATGACTAAATCAAAAGTAGGTCAGTACACTTGAATCAAAACATGACATCGACTATTGTCTGTGAATATAAAGCCCCAAAAATGCGATATATGACTTATGCACATTCTGCGTGTCTGTGGAAATCAGGTGCGGACTGGACACCGGGAGAACCGGGACAATTCTCGGTGGCCTGGCAGCCGATTTTGCCCCACTATTTAATATCATTATTGTATAATTGCCTGCCGAGTGTACTGAAGCGATCATTTGCGAATCCGCCATTTGATAATTAAATCTCTAATAAGTCATGAATTGTTAGCCGTGACTCGCGCGCTCTCCGCGCCTCCGCCAAACGGTTTGGATCAGACTCCGAGTAATCAATGCGAGAGAGAGAGAGAGAATAGAGTGGACTGCTGAAGCAGAGAAGCAGAACTCCTGTTCAGGGTTTCAGGTCAGTTTCATCTGTAAAGATGCTTTTTTTGTCTTAGTTTTTTTTATTTATTTAATCAAGAGCAGCACGTTACTCATCAGTCATCACTCAAAATACTATATAAAGGACATCATTATTATCTGTTGTAATGTTACAGTAGTAATTTAGCTGAAAAAAAAATCTGATTTTTTTTTATAGGTTTAGGGGGAGCTATGACAGACAACAACACAACCCTTACGAAAATTAACATTTTAATATTTAACTATAAATCCAGAGAAAATGGTTACTATTGTTTAACTGTTATAACCAAAAATGTAAAATTATTTTACAAATGTATTTATTTAAAAATAAATACAAATCCATTTGCAAAAAAAAAAAAAAACAAAAAAAAAAAACAAGGTTATTTTACTTTTATATAGGCTAATAAAAGCATGGTTAATTTTTGTAAGGGAAAACATGACTCGTGTACAGTATTAGGATTTTTCTATAAAGATATTGTAGTATTGTAGAGTATTGTATTGTAAAGTATAGTTTTGTTCAATCTTGAGTATTAAAGTCATGAGAGAGATGGATAACAGGGCAAAATAAAGAGACTGAAGAGAAAAATGGAAGTGAAGGTGTAGTTCAGGAGAGAACTTTTAATTATTTTGCATGTCCCCAAATTAAAGATTTAAACCTTTTTTATGTCAGGTCCATACAAAAAATAGTTTTGTCCATGAATTTGTTTGTATGAGTTTGAATTTTCCAGTCTGAATTTTTTTCCCAGTCCGCCCCTCCTGTAAATTAATGGCAAAGACATGGTTTCATCTACTACACATAGGCCTACTGAAGCTTGCAGTGTTTTCAACCTCTGCTGCCTCAATATAGGAGTACACGAGCACATAAACATAATTTCTAGAACTGCTCTGTGTCACTTCATGTGCATTTTACTTATTTTGAGAAAACTATCATCATATACAGAGACAGCAGTTTAAAAAAACACACCAATGTTTCAGGAGTTTAGTACACAGAATACATCACATGCTTATTAGATAACTGTATTTAAGTTGATGTATATGCTTTTATTTATTATTCTTTAATTTTCAAAAATTTAGAAAAGTAATCAAAAAGTACTCAAAAGTAATTAGTTACATTACTTTAATAAAGTAATTGAAAAAGTTACACTACTATTACATTTTAAACAGGGTAACTTGTAATCTGTAACCTATTACATTTCCAAAGTAACCTTCCCAACACATATATTAGGCAGCAAGTGAATGGTCAGTTCTTGAATGTTATGTGGTCTGAGTGATTTTGAGAAGGGATAAATAGTGGTGGGTTGATAGAGTCAGAGCATCTTTATGCAATATTCTCAGAATGCAGTTCCTACCGAATGTGGTGCAAGGAAAACAACTGGTGTCAGGATCACGTTCGCCCAAGGCAAGTGGAGGCCATCAGGATTGATCCAAAAAGGAGCTACAGTAGCTCAATTTGCTGAAAAATGTAACACTGGCCATGATAGAAAAAAGTTTAAGAACACAATGTTTGCTGCGTATAACCCTGGATAACCATCAGACTTCCCATGATGACCCATGTCCACTGCTGAAAGCACCTACAATGGGCATGTGAGTATCAGAACTGTATCATAGAGCAATGGATGCAGGTTGCCTGGTGAGTCACATTTTCTTTTAGATCAGATGAATGGCTGGGTGTAGGGGTGTGCGATATGTCGATTTTTGACTGTGGACGATAAAAATGTCTTGATCTGCTTTTGAAGAAATATCGTAGTATCATGCTACAGCACACATTCTATCAGCTGCAGTTCTGGCGCCTCCATCATACACTGTACAAAACCACATGCATTCACAGCAGTGTTAACTCAGTGGTAGAGTTACTCTCTCATTATTTGCATGTACTTTTAAATGTTTCATTCATGTGCTGGTCTGACCTGTGCTTTTTCTGAGTTCCGCATACACCCGAAGCGCACGCGCTAAAGCCTGTCAAACTGATTATTAAACTAAGTTATATTTTGTGCTAATACTGTCAAAACACACAAGGTTTACATCTAGACTTGGTTATGTCTAAAATTAAAGTAAAAAGTTGACCAAAAAAAAAAAAAAAGAAGAATGTGGGTAACCAAACAGTTGCTGGTCCACATTGAATTTGATAGTAGCAAAAAATACTATGGAAGCCACTGTGGACCTAGCCTGGTTAAAACCAGACCCTTTTCAGTTGAAACTGAGTTAGGGTCTGGCAAAGCCTATTAGACGTCTCGTTTCTAAAGGGGCGTCACCGACGGACCTCGTTCAAATGCCTCTGGGCGCAATTGGATAGACCTAAAACTAATCAGAGCGATGAAGGAGATGACGTATGCAGACTTGAAGGCTTCAGGTGTTGTTCTTTGCTCGGGTTTTAACGCAAAGTTAAAGTTTAAATCACTTAAAACAGACGCGATAGCAGTTTTGAACGAATGTTCCTCTGCAGCATCCATCTTTGTAATATACAAAATCTGCTTTACCGTCGCTGCGCTGTCATCATCGTGTAAACCCCGCCTAAACGTTTCTGATTGGTGCCGCGATTTCGGCGGCACAGAAACGAGCTAGATAGTCCTCTTTGCCAGACTATTCTGTAGAGAGAATTGAAATTCGCCGGAAGTAGTCTGGGTTTTCCCAGGCTACTGTGGACCAGCAACCAACCCCTGTTTGGTTTTCCACATTCCTCGAAAAAGCATTTATGCTCCGAAGAAGAAAGAAACTCATTCAGGTTTAAAACCACTTTTGAGTGAGTAAATGGTGGTATAAAAATAAAACATTAGATCTGTGACTTACCGCAGTCACGAAAGTCAGATAAGGCTGGCCACTCACTGTCAAGTGGTTCCAGAATGCTGGGTCTGATGGCAACTGAGTCCAACATGAAAACTATTGGCCTGCTGTACATGAGACCCCTACAGTGGTGGCTCAAGACCAAGGGGTTCTCCCCAAGGGGAAACCCACTTCACATGCTAAAGGTCACGCGGCGGTGCCAACGAGCCTTGGACATGTGGAGAAAGCCTTGGTTCTTGTCTCAGGGCCTGGTGCTGGGAGCTCCTTGTCGTTGCATTATGCTAGCGACAAACGGTCACCATCTGACATGGCATATCAACTGCATATCAACATTACCTTCTCCCAGACCTAAGAGGTCACCATATGTTGGTGCGCATCGACAACACAGCATTGCTCTCTTACATCAACCACCAAGGGGGTCTGCGCTCACGCCATTTATACAAACTAGCGTACCAGATCCTTGGTTTTGGCCAGACTCGGGTTGATCTGTTTATGACTCGAGAGACATCGCACTGTCCCCTCTGGATCTCTCTCTGACTCACCCATCTCTACTGGGCATCTCTACTAACAACCAACTTCGGTTGTTGTTAGTAACCCCGTTCCGGCCGGGCTGGGTATGGTTCTTGGGCCTGATTTCTCTCTTTGACGGCACTCCATGGGAGGTTCCCGTCAGGAGAGATCTTCTCTCACAGGCAGAGAGTGCACCCCCGCATGGAGCTTGGAGGCTGTATGTGTGGTCTCTGAGGAGGCATAACTCATAGCTTCTGGTCACTCAACCGAGGTTGTTGAGACCATTCTCCAATCCAGAGCTCCCTCAATGAGGAAAATGTATGCCTTGAAGTGGAAGCTTTTCACTTTTTGGTATGGAGACCGCCAACACGACCCAGTTAACTGCCCGGTTGGTACAGTTCTGGAGTTCCTGCAGGCCCTTCTCTCCACAGGGTTGACCCACTCCACCCTGAAGGTCTTTGGGCGGGCATTGTGGCCTACTGCACCCCTCTCGGTGGCCAGTCAGTGGGCAGACACCCTCTGGTTACAAGTTTCCTCTGTGGTGCGCTGAGGCTAGGCCTCTGGCCAGAAGAAGCTTATGCTAAATGGCAGCAGATTTTAGTTCTAGCCAGTTCAAACACAGTTTCCAAGTTTCTAGTGAGTCTGAAGATCTTGATTAATTTGCTTTATGTTTGTTTGATTAGGGTTGGAGCTAAACTCTCCCTCCAGGAAGAGATTTGGACAACCCTGCTATAGATTCCCAGTCACTGGATATCCAAACCTGTTCCTGGAGGGCCATCTTTAAACTAGCTAATCAAAGTCTTCAGACTCACAGGAAACTTTCAGGAAATTGTGTCAGGGCTGGGTTGAGCTAAACTTTGTAGGACGTTGGCCCTGGGGACATGGCAGCACCCCTGGACTGTGGATTAGATTTGTTGGTCCAGCACATCCCATAGATCAGGGGAGTCCAATCCTGTTCCTGGAAGAAAACATCCTACAAAGTTTAGCTCCATCCAGTTTCAACACAATTGCCTGGAAGTTTCTTGTTATTTTCTAGTAAGTTTGAAAATATTTATTAGCTGGTTCAGGTGTGTTTAATTTATGGTTGGAGCTAAATTCTGAATGTTCAGAGGCCCTCCAGGAATAGGTTTAGACAACTCTGATGTAGCCCCAACCTTGCACTTTGGAGGACTTAAAGGGTAACTAAACCCCGGGTCAGAGCCTGACTCCACCCACTGGCAATATTTGAAAAATGCTTAAAAGTGGGCAGAGCACAGCGGAAATAGAGGGGACGAACCGAGGGCGGGGCTGAGTGCGTGGGGCGTGAACCTGATAGCCACAGTAATGGATTAATTGACAGCTGCTGTCAGAGTCGCTAAAATGGAGAGTGACTGTAGTGACTCAAGTGGCTTTGCAATGGAGCGTTCATTTGAAGTAGAGGACTTTTCTCCCCCACCTTCACCTGAAGTGGAGGATGTCGAGGTGTCTGTGGCCTGAGCCATATCAATTCGAGTCGCTGGCTCAAACTGCGGCCTTAACTCCCGCACCGCGTCGCTTTTCAGCACGAGCTGTGTGGAGAAGCCCATTTCCACCTCCATTGCGTTGGAGAAGCGATCCCGCGTAAAATGCAATTTGCACACTCCAGCTCTAGATGGGAACTCGCGGTCTTCCAGAACAAGTGCATGAAACCACCGGCCCCTAATTTTAAAGTCTGCTGGAAAACTATGCAGTCCAGCAGTGCTATCGCAACCAGCAACACTACACCTACGTACCATCCTGACCACTGTACTAAATATAGATAAATCTACGCCAACTGATGCAATACTATGCTACTAACTAACTATGCTTCTAACAATACTAACGTTACACTAACAACTATGCTAATTAACTACATAGGCTACACAAAATAATCTAATTAAGTATATAAATTCTATGCTAAATAGATGCTATAATAGTTTATCCTGGTCGTTTTCAATACTCGCAATTCCTATTCCTGACTCACTACTAGGGTGACCAGATGAGATTAGCTGAAATTCGGTTGTCTGCGGTCTTGGGTGACGGGAAGTGGGGCTTATGATATTAGACTTCACAGCCTATAATAAAAGATAATGAATTTCAAACCTTAACTAAACACATTTTTATTCAAAGATCAACAGTCTGTCATTAGTTTTTAGTCTGCCACAAAAAACAACAACATTAAAATCATGAACTCATTGTAAAAAAAAAAAAAAAAAAAATACTGTTGTAATAGTGCGTAAATCAGACTTTTCTGTAACGCTGAAGATAATAAGCTTAAATAAACAAAAATAACAAAATAATTGTGTAGGAGTATTTTTTGTACACAGTGCCGCGAACTGTCAATCACTCCTGTATGCGTGCATCACTGTCCTCCTCACAGCTGCAGCAACTTGCACTCTCTTCATCAATCTTTAAAACAAAAAGGGGACAAAAAGGTCATATTGTCTTTGTGCATATAGATTAATTAGATAAATGAATATCTAAATTCGTGCCTAGATGCCTACGGTATTTTTTTAGAACTTAGAAAAAAGGTGCTGCAGCCAATGAGCAGCCAGCGGGGGCTGGTTGCAGGACAACTCAACCTCCGCAAGCAGATTTTTATGTTTATCAGACAATAACTACTCAAGATTTTGCTTTAGTATAATTTTCGGAACAATTAGGGCCAGATTCGGGAAAACAGTTTAGATTTCGGCACTGTCCCGATCTTTCGGGATGTCTGGTCACCCTACTCACTACAGTAATTTTGACGGAACGAGATGGTTTTATACTGCCAAGGGTGTGGTAGCTCATACCAAGGGGCGTGGTGAGCTAGAAACTGCTTACGTCAGCTGCCACCGCTTACATCACTTGTCACCGCAAAATCCAATAGGAAAAATCAACTGCAGTAGCCACCGTTCAACCTAAAGAGGGCAGCACGTTTTTACACCATATATTGTAGAATTAAAACACTTTATACTCAAATGTCAAAAAAAGTTACTTGAATCAATGAACAGCACTAATAAAGCCCCATTCTTACAGAACATTAACTAAAAAAAGTTGGTTTAGGGTTTAGTTACTCTTTAAATGATCTGCTGCTAATGTCTTGGTGCCAGATAACACAGGACACATTCAGAGTTCTTTTGAAGTCCATGCTTCAATGTATCATAGTTGGTTTTGAATATTTTGTAGGTGGTTTTACATTAGTGGCTGATCATATGGATTAAAGTATGCTACTATTTACTTCTGAATTTAGTGGCTGATATAAAGGGGTGTTTGGGTAAAAAACAAACAAACAAACAAACAAAACAAAACAAAAAAAAGCTATCTCTCCGAAAGGAGCAAAATTTCTAACTGTAAATTTAACACCTGAACATGCTAGGAAGTTTCATGTTATCAAAAAGATAGCCAAATCTCTGCTGCTCTTACATTCAAAACATTAAAGTCTCCAACGAAAGCTGATGTTGGCAGAACTCACAGCGTAAGTGAGGAATACATTACATTGATATTCATGAGTGCTATTTGAAAAGGGTACTTCTTGCTAACAGGGGTATTTCTTTCTATGAAATATAAAAGGCTGTTTTTCCTAAGGTTCAACATTTTTACTTTGCTCACTCACCTTCTACACAACAGGGATAAGATGATGCAATGCTCCTTGTTAAAACTTTTATAAAATAAATAAATAAATAAAAATGAATACAATTTGTGCTTCAGAAATGTTCTTACTGAATCTGTTTGATTCTTTTTTGCCCAGTTTTTACGTCATACACAATTATGTTTGTTCTAAATGCACAGTTGTCTTCAAAATCAACCTGAACCTAGAGAAAAGAAAGACGAGAAAGCAAATACAATGGAAGAAAAAAATAATTTGTAGTCAACATCATGATCTTGTAAGCCAAACCTTAAAATCAAAACACTTTGGGCTTGCCCCTTGTGTATGTCTGTGTACTAGGTGAGAAGTGAGAGAGAGAGCATCTCCAAGATGCATTTGTGTCCAGTTCCATTGAGAGTCGCTTCCATCCTCATGCATTACATTGCATTAACAATTGTAAGAAAACAATGATTAATTGGATGCAAGCTAATTGTCCTTAATGCATTTATCACAAGCTTTATCTCTTTGAACTAAGACAAAATGGTCATGTTAAATGACTTCAAATAGCCAATCCAGTCGCTTTGTCCTCTGTAAGCCAAAACTAAATAGAGCAATCAAGGTGCTTTCATGGCTTGATGTAACACTAGGAAACGATCCACGCCTAAATAGCAATTAATACTGACCTTCCTCTCTTAGAAATTGATCTAAGAAGGCATAATGTTGAGGGGTTATATATAATCCGTGTTGGGTAGATGTGTTGAACATTAAAGTGATTTAACTTGTACTTTAGATGAAGGGCTTGTATCAGTTGCCTAAAAATAGCTTTTTTTATTTTAAATAGTGCTACATATGTGAAATGATGGTTAAGGAGAGTGTTTTGATTATTGCTGATTAATATTTGAGTATTGCTGGAAAAAAGAATAATAATGCATTTAAATCACACTTAACCATAAATACATACATATATACATACATTATTTGTATTTCACCAGCCAGGATTTTAGAGTTTTGATATTTTCGAATAATTAATTCGAAATATTACACACTTTAACAGAATAGTAATTTAACAATCTGGATTGTTATATTCTGCTAGTCCATTTGTGCAAGATACTACACACATACACACACACACACACACACACACATATATGAGACCACCAACTGCTCCCCGGGCACCGCAGCAAAAATAGCTGTTCACTGCTCCGGATGTGTGTCCATGGTGTGTGTCTGTGTGAGTGTGTGTTTGTTTACTACTCACTACTGCTGTGTGTGTGCACCTGGATGGGTTAAATGCAGAGCACAAATTCCAATTATGGGTCATGTGATATCCTAAAAAACAACTAAAAAAATTTGTACATTGACTTTTTTTTTTACTCAGTTTTTCAAGTAAGTAGAGACATGAGTTGTTAATATAACAACGCTGCATATAATTTGTGCATAAAATGCTGACTGTAGAGCATCAAAATGGCCCTTTGCATCACACATTTGGATAAAGGGGGGATTTATAGTCGTTTATAAGTGATAGTTAGAGCAGACGTTTTTCTCCGACGTGGTTCAGCTGGAAGTCACTATTGTTATTTTTTACAAAGCAAATACAGCAGGGCCTATTCCAACACCTGGAGTTCCCAAACAGCAGCCCAAATCCCAAAAGAGCTGTGCCAAGTGCAAAACAACACGCTTCTGCATTTGCATAACTTATTCATCCCTGGGGGATACAGCAGCAAAATGTCTATACTCTGAGGGTAGGAGGACTGATGGATTTGTTAAGGGAGACGTCATATGACATCACCAGTGTGTTTCCTGCCATAACTTTTTATTATGTTGATCCATATATATATATATATATATATATATATATATATATATATATACACACAGTATATATATTGCTGGGCAATGATTATTATTTTTTTATATAATTATAAAATATATAATCGCAATTAATCACATTGATATGCACAAAACTAATAATGCATTCAAAAGAAGTATACTGTGCACTTTTTTTCATTTAAAAGTAGGCCTACTGCTATATGAACAAAAGTGTAATAACATTTGGTTTGCAGACACTTTAGGTGCTTTTTACAGCAGTGTTCATTTTACATAGTAGCAGTTAAAATATTTATTGAAGCCTAAATCTCAACTTATAACATTAATGTTATTAAATTAAATAAAAAAACAAGCCATTTGTCACTGCCAGGACATTAACATTTTTATAGAATCTATTTTATAGTTTGTCATAGAAAAATAAGTTATGCTCAGAGTCCAGAGCCTCGATCATATTATAACAGGCACATTCCTATTAGAGACCTGCATGATAACGGGACCCATCGCAGCAGAGTGCGGCGTGGGACAACACTTGAGACTTGGGCAGGTAGAGACTCGTGTGTGCGGGATGCGGGAGTATAATTAGAGTGTGCTCACACTAGGCAATCTTAAAACCCCTTTGAGTTCAAGGATCTGCGACGGCCCCATATTATTACTGTTTCACTTTCACAGCATGTTAAACAACACTTTCTTACTTGATCTGGACAAACTGTGGATCAATTGAAAGTTTAAAGACTCTAGCTTCGATATTTGACCAATGTTTTGATAAAACATTGTTGCAGTGACAGTTATTTAGTAATTTATGTCAAGAGTGCAAAATAATAAATCCGTATTATGCCACATTTTGAACAAAATTTCACCACTCATTCATTTTCAGTCACGTCAGCATGTGCCGTCCTGTGTACTCGTGGCTCAGACAGACTCTGATTGGTCCTTCGCCTTGTCAATCTTTAGAGTGTCATAACCGGACACCGCCACATCGTGTCACATGCTTCCTGTACACTTCCTGGTAGTTATCTGGCCAAAACAACAGTGATACACCTCTGTACTGTACACACAATATACCCGAAAAATAAACCCGCGATTACTATAGTAAAGCTTGGTATGAGATTTTCTTAAGATCTGGGGCATTTTGATAAAAAATATAAAAAATTTACATCTGAAATGCTAACTTGTGCAGCGATGTAAAAGGCTATAAATAGCATATTTTTACAACAGTAAACGACCAAATTCCACCCGTGGTCGCAAAAGGATGTTATTACAAACACTCGATTGGGTTGTAAAGTGAGTTTTGAGTAAAAGTGTACTAATAATTTCATAAATTGTCTGATGTAGCTTGATGCTAACTTTAGCTCTAATGCTAACAGGTGCATTTCTTATTCATAATGCATTTCTGTCACAATAATTCATGTAAGGTCGTAAGAAAATGTTTTGTTGTATTTTTTTTATAGTAAGACTTTTGATAAATAAGGGGTAAATGCATACTGAGACTGAAGTGAGATTGCAGCTTGGTGGCTTTGTAAAGCTTGAAATACCACAACAATGGCCTTAGAAAATATTTAATAAAATTCTCAGTTTTACAGATTGGATTATGAAATTTCAATTGAAGCTTTGATAGACTTGTGGATTTAGCTACTCTGTGTTTCTAAAATAACATCCTACATCATTTTTTTTTTAAAATACATTCAAAAAAATATGTTTTTAATATTTTTATTTTTGTTTTTAAGTTTGAGCTCATATATCTCTATTATCATAACAGTCTGAGTAATTCTGATTCCTGAACAGTAAAATTTGAAGTGTCAGCTTTGTGAACAAATGTTGATTATGTATCTAGTCAGAAAGAAAAATGAGCAGAAACCTTTTTATTTTGGGTATGTCATTTCTGTCTCCATGCCAAAATGGGGGATGCCGGAGTGCATTTGACCCCCAAAGCCTGGTTCATTTGACAAGTGTGATCGCTCCATTTAGCGGTCCCTGGCTCAGTTGGGAAAGGTGGGCAAGAGTGCGGTTCAATTATATATAGATCAGTGAGCGCTAACCGTGCCTGAGTGCAGATCTTCTGATACGTGCTGCATGATTGCGTGAATATTACTGAGCGGCAAAAGTGATGGATGTGTAAAGCAATATATTGTGAGAGGAATGTGAGTTACCACGTCCCATATGACTCAAAATAATGAACCACAAAGTTAACAAAACAATGCACTCGACTGTGTTCCTATTCCAACTTCCTATTTCCAACTTATAAAGTCATGATTACGAGTTTGTTGCATTATTTTCTGTTAAAAATAACAGTGTACAGAGGTTTGTGAATGTTGATGCTTAGCTTAAATAATTTGATCGGGAGCATCCCCTGTGACCCATGATTTGTCTGTATAGCCCCTTTCACACTGCACGTTGGACCCGGAAAATTGCCAGAACATTGACGGATTGCCTTCTGAGTGAATGCAAACATGTCCCGGGATTGATTCCAGGATTGATCCTGGGTTGGGGAGCTAGTAACATTGCCGGGTTCAGTTCCAGAACGTGCTCTGTGTGAACAAAAGCCAGAACCAATGCAATAAAGGGGGTGTTGTACTATTGACACACGTTATCATGCGATTCTTTTACCAAAAGAATATGTGCAAACTGTAATGAAGCAGAGATCAGTTAGCTCCTCACTAACCAAGCTGAAGCTGAGATCGTTCACCAGTTTGACTGAAAGTTAACTTGCCTAGCATTTTACGACTCATACATTACACATCACATCCTGATGTCACATGTCATTATGGGACCTTTATGGGTTGTGTGTGAATGCACGCACAGATTCCGGGAAATCACTGGCAGTGTGAATGAAGCAAAAGCAAACGATCTGGGAACAATTGGCGGGACACATTATCCATGTATTATGCGGAATCTCAGTGTGAAAGGGGCTTATGTGTATTCAGAGCCAATGAGCAAAGGACTTTCATAATAATAGAAAACTGCATTGACGCACAATAAAATAATTGTCGGCGTCAATCAATTAATAACGTGATAACGTGTTAACTTGCCCAGCCCTAATATACATATATATATATATATATTACAAGTAATGTGAAGTCTAGAAACAGCTTTTATTTATTTAAAATTTATTTATTTTAGTTTTTCTTAGTTCTGTTGCTGCTTCTTGAGTAACATTCATGCATTAAATGTTTTCGGTTGCTTTTGAAGAAAGAAATTGGCTCCCAAATGGTTGATGAATCAATAAAGTCAATGCTGTTTCAAATCAGACATACCGCTTGTTCCCTTTCATAACCCAAAGCATATTTGACTGCATAATGACTGACAGGACTACAGATCTCCTCAACTTTGCAGTAGCAGCTGACCGGGCGATACCGCAGCTTCAGCCTTGAGAAGAACTTATGTTTAATGCAACGTCGGGTAGCTGATGTGTTTTTAAACAGTTGAGGAGAAGCATCACCTATGCCAGTGTATGCAGGAAAGCAAAACAAAAAAGCTTATCCTCACTCCATGTTCAGCTACATGAAACTACAACATAACCCTAACTGTGCTACCTTCCTGTTGTGGATCTGCAGGAACATACTGCAAAAAAAAAAAAAAAAAACATTTATGGTTTTTGCAAATCAGTGCTGCAATGACAAGTCAAAAGCTGTGTCTCATTTAGAAGGCCACATCCTCCGGAGGTCGCATCCTCTAGAGGTTGAATCATCTCTACGATGCATATACGAAGTGTCCTTAACCCTGGGTTGGATTAAACGAGGGGGCCTTCGTAGGATGGACGGAAAAGGAAACATGAAGTATCACGTTGCTATGCCAAAACATAGCGTCGTTACGCTCTCACTTCAATGTTTAAGGAGCTTAACACTTGTAATCATGTTTACCACACTTGTAATTCAACTTTAAAAAAAAATGAAGAACTTTAAAATACTTACATTTAAACACCACATCTCCGCTTGTATGTAGATCTGCCGCCGCCATTTTTTCAAATAAACAACGGTTATTTATGGCGACGCAAAGAATTGTGGGTTATCTGTAGCAGCGAAGGATACACCTCATGTATCAGATGTGATGGAATGACCGCAGCAGATTCGGCGATTCTAAAAGCACAAACTGTTGTGATATTATTAAGTGTCTAATAAACGCAGACTTGCTCATTGCATGATTCTGATATTCTTGTAAGGATAACAAGTTATTGGTATGATCACCCGTAGCGGCTGAACTAAGTAAGATAAACAAAAAAATAAAGTAAGTTAAGTCTGTGTTGGCGCGGGTTTCGAACAAGCGTTAAAAGACGGCGCGCCGTGAGAAAACAGTCACGAACCACCGAGCTACCGATCTACACCGAATCAGCTCCAGATCTCTGGATTCAAGACAGGACTATCGGCGGCACATTGTGCAGCTGCTGAATCAAGGAAATGTAATTGTGTTAACTTGTGACCTGTGTTTACCAATTATGAAAAAAAAACATAGCAGAACCCTGACTACATTTTATGGTTTGTGATGCTAAAGAACATTTCATGACATCTCAGACAACTGTACATTTGTGGCTACTGTGGTTTAATTATAAACGCTATTGTTAACTCATATTTACCATAGTAAAATAATTGTATTTACTTCTTTATTTTTGTATACTGTAAAAAGTTCAACCACATTTAACTATTTTTTGAAAAAAAAATGAATAAAGGTTGAAATATTATATTAGAAGTTGTGCTTATATTTTTTGTAGTGTTATCAAAAGGATTTATTAGCTAATCAAAAAAAGAACACTAGATTAATAATTTATTTTAATAAAAATAATCATGAGAGTAGCCGACTAATCGAAAAAGAATAGTTAGGTTAGTCAACAGAAAAAAGAATCGTTAGTTGCAGCTCTAATATATATATATATATATATATATATGTATATATATATATATATATATATATATATATATATATATATATATATATATATACAATTTTCATTGTAGTGCAGTAAGCAATTTGGATTATTATCTGCCGGCCATTTCGGATTAAAAAGAACTAATAAAAAAATAATAATAATAATAAATCCCTAATGAATAAATGAAACACAAACCTCACAAATCTTATTTAAGCATAGTCATGCTAGATTTAGCATTAAAATTTGCTAGTGCAGGAAAATATTTTATTCAAAATTATCTCTAAAAATAAGACCATATTTTATATGCCAAATAACCTCTAGGTCCAGTGTTGACAAGTCCACGGTTTTCCAGTGGAATTGAGTCATTTTAACACTGTTGCTGCAGGTTATTTTTATTTTTTTTTTAAATCTCTGCAGGTTTAAGCGACCCCAATAAAATGCTATTTTGCCCCTAAAGTGTTAATTTTACCAGTGAACTCTGCCAAAATCATGCATTTTACCCACCATAGCAGTTTTTACCGGGGGATCGTCCTCAAAACACTACTGAGCTAGTTTTGAGAAGCAATTGGGCGGGTTATGTTGTGAAAACCTGCCAACCCTGCCTAGGTCACTATTAACTCTTGTGTTAGCGCAGTGGTTGATTGATGTGTAGATGGTCCTTCTCATCCCATCAAGGATGCATGAGCATCAATGAAAGTACAAATGCAATGTGGTCAATGCGGTTCTGACTATACTTGAATGTGGTTTGAGTGATCACAAAATGTTTTGGAGTTGGGAACACAGAAAACATCCAACCTGAAGAGGACACCATTCAGAGGGATGACAAGACGGAAGTGAACAATAAAAAAATGACAGGTTGAGGATAAAGGATAGTAGAATAGTTTAGCAGTGTGAGAGAGGAATAGCTGAAGATCAGTGGCGAGTTGAGCGGCTTCTCCCTCATTGGAATCCTGGAGAACACAGTGCTAATCAAACATACAGAGAGCGTATGGATGGAGGAGACATCCCAGGTGTACAGTGCTGCTGGAAATGTCATTTTAGAAAGAGATGAGGAAGAGACACTGGCAAGTGTGTTACAGGAGCGCCAGCACTACTTCATTTTAGGGCCTCAAAGGGGGAGAAAGTGAGAAATAGAGCAAGGGATTCAGAGGATGAGTAATAGATACAGTAGATAGAGAAATACAATATTGTAAAAAAGATGAGAATAATCATGTGGCTTATTCATTTGGTGATATGTACCATGTGTTAAACAGTAGCCTGGATACCAAAATGATTTCCAACAAGGTTTTGCTTAAAAAAAAAAAACATTACGGCTTTGAGTTTAGGGCTATCAAAAGATGAAAATACCTAACTGAGATTTTTGTCAGATTTGTTTATATGAAAATAAAATGCATAGGTTTTGACAGTTTGTGAAAGTCAAACTTGTTTACCTTCGATTGCAATTAAATTAAACTATATAGAAATTTAACTTTTGATAAACATACCACCCGGTTGTCATGTCATTTATAAATAACTCAACGTTAGGTCTTTTGTAGGATAAGTGTCTCTGAATCCATAACTGTTGTTATTTAACAAACAATATGTCTAATTAATAAGAAATTCATAAGATAGAGAGAGAGAGATGCTATATATATATATATATATATATATATATATAGATGTCACAAGGTGACGATCTTTAGGGGCGGAACCAAAATTCGGGAAGTTTGGTTCCGCCCGGAAGTGTTTCCGCCCGGACCGGAAAAACAGAACACCGGAACTTCCGGTAGCGCCGTAAGAAGGAAAATCAGGGAATTCGATGCACCTGTGCCTAGTTAGGGACAGCGGTTGGTGATTGGAGGATACGCTGGACAAGGCAGTACTTAAGGCCAAGTTATTTCACAGTCTGGAAAGCTCTTTTTGGTGTGTGTGAAGCACTGGGTTGTGCCCGTCTTGGTACGCTGCTGGTAGCTGTCTAACTCTCTCTCTCCCTCAGGCTGGAATTGTATGATTGTGAAGACATCGCGAACCTTAAAGGTTGAGAAGTGAACAGATTATACGGCGAACTGAGACGACGTGAAAAAGGGGATTGGAAGTGGCATTGATGTGAGTACTAAGAGCCAGTCGAAAGTGCCCTGTATATTGACCTGGCGTTGTGTAGATCTCTCCAGGAGGAGGAGGGCGGCCCTACCCCTAATATAGTGTGGTGGGAGAGCCGAAGGAATACTTATTGAAGTAGTCACAACGACGACATCACTAGCTAGGCCGCATATTCCATCGCCAGATCCGAACCAAGCGAAGTGAAGGAAGACGGGTGTCCTTTCCGTACACTGAGTGTGGTGGGTGAGTCTTCGTGCTGTGAAAACCTATAATTTTGACGTGGTGTTGTATATTGCTGTGGGCTGCTGTGTATTGCCGTGTGTCCTGTCAGATAAACCCCCGCCTTCACGCACTTCGGCGTGGGAGGACAAGGAGATTGCTGGTCCTAGCCTAGTTCAGTACAGTATATGTTGTGAGCGTGCTTCAGATCTCCGGAGATAGCACGGTACGCTGTGTCCAGCCCAGAGGTGAAAGCCATCCAAAGCAGAGTAACTGTGTTTTGTGTCCAAGTTGATACCTGTGGAGAGGAAAGGAAAGAGAGTGAGTAACACAAGGAGAAACAGAGGAAACCTGTACTTACAGCGCGCTGTGTTCAGCCCAGAGGTGAGAGCCATTCAAAGCAAACTAACGGTGCTATTGTGCCCAAGTTGATATCTGTGGAGAGAAAAGGAGAGAGAGGGAATAACACGAGGAGGAATAGAGCGAACCCTGTACTTACAGTACGCTGTGTCCAGCCCAGAGGTGAGAGCCATTTAAAGCAAACTAACTGTGCTATTGTGCCCAAGTTGATACCTGTGGAGAGAAAAGGAGAGAGAGGTGAATAACACGAGGAGGAATAGAGCGAACCCTGTACTTACAGTACGCTGTGTCCAGCCCAGAGGTGAGAGCCATTCAAAGCAAACTAACTGTGCTATTGTGCCCAAGTTGATACCTGTGGAGAGAAAAGGAGAGAGAGAGTGAATAACACGAGGAGGAATAGAGCGAACCCTGTACTTACAGTACGCTGTGTCCAGCCCAGAGGTGAGAGCCATTCAAAGCAAACTAACTGTGCTATTGTGCCCAAGTTGATACCTGTGGAGAGAAAAGGAGAGAGAGAGTGAATAACACGAGGAGGAATAGAGCGAACCCTGTACTTACAGTACGCTGTGTCCAGCCCAGAGGTGAGAGCCATTCAAAGCAAACTAACTGTGCTATTGTGCCCAAGTTGATACCTGTGGAGAGAAAAGGAGAGAGAGAGCGAATAACACGAGGAGGAATAGAGCGAACCCTGTACTTACAGTACGCTGTGTCCAGCCCAGAGGTGAGAGCCATTCAAAGCAAACTAACTGTGCTATTGTGCCCAAGTTGATACCTGTGGAGAGAAAAGGAGAGAGAGTGGGTAACACGAGGAGAGACTGAGGAAACCTGTACTTACGCCGCTGCCTGTGGAGAAAGAGAAAGCGAGTGAGCACCCAAGGAACGAACTGTGTGAACCAGTACTTACTGTGAGCTGTAATCAGCGAAGAGGTGAGAGCAAAACCAAGCTGAACTAACTGTGCCTGTGTGTCCCAGCCGTTGCCTGTGGAGAAAGAGAAAGAGCGTGAGCACCCAAGGAACGAACTGTGTGAATCAGTACTTACTGTGAGCTGTAATCAGCGAAGAGCCGTTGCCTGTGGAGGAAGAGAAAGAGAGTGGGCACCTCGAGAACGAACTGTGTGAACCAGTACTTACCGTGAGCTGTATTCAGCGAAGAGGAGGAAGAAGGAGGGCGCTACGGATACCTAAGACTCAGGCCGGGGCCCGAGCCCCACGCCCCGGATCCCCGTGGCCCCCTTGCTCCCTGACCTCTTCCCGGCCATAGCCCATCTGGAGGGCCGAGTCAGAGTTTAGTTTTAATTGCCCTTTCCCTATTCCCCAAGCTATTTTTAAATATTTAAATAAAGATTGTTTTATCACTTACTTGTTCTCGTGTTGTTTGGCCATTGGGTCGGGTTTGGGGACCTCCTCGAGGTGGAAGTTGAGAAGGGGTGTGGCTTAGTTAGAGCATAGCCAGCCCCTGGGTGTGACAGATTTGGCGTAGTCGGCAGGGTTTCCACCTCGAGTTGAGTAACCAAGGTCGTCCAATGACCGACAACGCGGGGCTTTCAGCCCAACCCCGTGCCATGCCCGTTTTTATGGGGAGCCCCTGGATTCAAAAATATGGGGGGACAGAATCCGAGGTACGATTGTCTGAATGGAAGGCTCAACTAGAGTACTTGGCCGACCTACAGGGCCTTAGTGCAGCCCAGCGGCTTCAAATTGTGTTAAACTCCCTGGATGGAGAAGCGCGGCGAGAGGTGCATGCCGCCCCCGAAGCCGTTAGAGCCAACGCCCAAACCGTGTTCCAGTTCCTCACTGAACAGTATGGTGACCACACCCCCGTAGCTGTCCTTCGCTCCCAGTTCTTCAATTGTAAGCAGGGCCCCCGCCAACCGATTAGAGCTTTCGCCCTGAGGTTGCGAGAGCAATTCGCCCGACTACAGACCCGTCGGGACCACGGGTTGGGAGATGGAGAGACTCTATTGCGGGACCAGTTTCTTCTGGGGTTGAAGGAGGGTCCGGTGAGACAGAGCCTACGTATCCAGTTTCGAAGGGACCCGGGTCTTACGTTCGAAGATCTGAAGAAAGAGGCACTGGCCCTGGAAGGTGATGAGACTGAGGTGAGTGGTTCCCCAGTGTGTGCGGTTGTCAGTGAAGTAGCACCAGCACAACCCGGAGGCCCTGACTGGAAGCAAGCACTGAAGGCTGAACTTTTGAAAGATGTCCGCGATCAGATGTCTGAACTGTCTAAAGCCCTCGTAGGAGAATTGCGCCAAGGACGGGCGCGGGAGGAACCACGGCCGGCGCCCCGAGACCGAGTGTACTCAGAGGGAGGCCGAGAGCCGTTCAGGCGCCCGAACCACTTTAACCGGCCCCGTTTCGAATGGGACGAGCAAGGGCGACCCATCTGCAACCGCTGTGGCAAACCAGGTCACTATAGCCGTCAGTGTGGGCCCCGCAGGGCGTCAGAAGGGGGTTTTTAGGTCGGCCGGCCACTGTGGGTCGTGTGGCCGGGACCCCTCGAGAAGACCCTGGAAGAGGATATGGCTCTAGGAGCCAGATGATTGGGCGTAGCCCCGTGGCGAAGGTGAGAGTGTGCGGCAAGGAGATTCAATGCCTGGTAGACACAGGCTCCCAAGTGACGTTGTTTGCTGAGAGTTTATCCGAAGAAGTGTTTGGGAAACAAGGGGCACCAGGGGCGGAGGCCCCCTGGCTTACTCTGAAGGGCGCAAACGGCCTCGACATCCCATATATTGGCTACCGATTGACGGACCTAGAGGTTCACGGAGTGATGGTCCCCCAGAAAGGTGTGATTATCGTGCAAGACCATTGTCTGGGTGCACATCGAGCCCTGTTGGGCATGAATGTCCTCGCTGATTGCTGGGAAGAGCTATTTCGGGCTAGGCCCGTATCGAAGATACCACCTGCAGAGAGGCCCAAGTGGGAGTGTGTGGTAGCTGACTGTCGAAGGGTGCAAATGAGCCAAGTCCGCAGGGAACAGGAAGAGGTAGGAAGAGTGATGTGTCGTTTTGCTTTGTCTGTCCCCGCAAAAAGTGAGGCTGTTGTGTGGGCGCGAGTACCGCCCCGAAGAGCGGGCCCAGAAGAGTGGGTGCTGGTGGAGCCCCATGTGGATTGTCCACAAGTGGAAGTGGCACGAGGACTATCGACGGTCCGGCGGGGGAGAGTCCCCGTGAGGATACGGAATGTACATCCATACGCGGTGCAACTACATCGGCACCAACGATTAGCCCGTCTGACAACGGTTACATCCCACCAAGTAAGGGAAGAGAGGGATATTAGTTTTCGTCAGGTGTGCCCCACTGTCATCGAGGTGGCCCTGACACAAGTAGACACCCCATGGGGTGGTATGGAGAGGAGTGTGCCGAGCCACCTGGCGGGTGAGTCGTTACAAGGGGAGGATTTAGAGCAAGCACAGACACAGAAGTTACAGGCCCTCCTTCGGAGATGGCAGCATGTGTTCGCCACCCACGATGAAGACTACGGATGCACCCAGGTGGTACAACATCATATACCTACCGGGGATGCAGGGCCCAGCCGGGAGAGGTATCGCCCAATTCCGCCCACTTTGTATACCGAGGTACGTACACTCCTGCAAGGCATGCTGAAGCAAGGAGTTGTTAGGGAAAGCAGCAGCCCGTGGGCGGCCCCCATAGTGCTGGTGCAAAAGAAGACGGGGGCTTGGAGATTCTGCGTGGACTACCGTAAGCTGAACCTCGTGACTAAGAAAGACGCTTTCCCTTTGCCACGGATCGAAGATTCGCTTGCCAGCCTCACGCAGTCGGCATGGTACTCTACCCTAGATTTGGCCAGTGGCTACTGGCAGGTGCAGGTGGCCGAAGCAGACCGGGAGAAGACTGCCTTTACAACCCCGTTTGGACTATTTGAATGGGACCGGATGCCTTTCGGGCTCTGTAACGCTCCGGCCACCTTCCAGCGGCTGATGCAGCGGTGCTTGGGAGGTCAGTTAATGGAGTCAGTATTAGTTTACCTGGATGATGTGATTGTCTACTCCCCAGATTTTGATTCACACCTGAGGCACCTCGAGGAAGTCTTTCGGGCCATGGAGAAGTACGGATTGAAACTACAGCCCAATAAGTGTCACTTACTACGGAGAGAAGTCAACTTTCTGGGCCACGTGGTCAGTGCGGCTGGAGTGTCCGTAGATCCTGGAAAGGTATCGGCCGTGAAGGACTGGAAGGCCCCGAGGACAGTGAGGCAAGTGCGATCCTTTTTAGGATTTGTGGGATACTATAGGCGTTTCATAAAGGACTTTTCAAAAATTGCTAAACCCCTTAATCAGTTGCTGGTTGGCACAGGTCGTAACCGGGGCCGGGGGTCGCCCAACGTAGACTGGGATGCAAATTGTGAGTCGGCGTTCCAGATATTGAAGCAGGAGCTGCTACAGGCCCCTATCTTGGCATACGCAGATTTCACAAAACCATTCCTTTTGTATACAGATGCCAGCAATCTCGGGCTGGGAGCGGTGTTGGCTCAACGGCAGGACGGAGTTGAGAGGGTCATCGCGTACGCCAGCCGGAGCCTCCACCCAGCCGAGAGGAACGATGCGAACTATAGTTCTTTCAAATTGGAGCTGCTGGCGTTGAAGTGGGCCCTAAGTGAGAAATTTAAAGACTACCTCTGGGGTGCCAAGGTGACGATCATTACAGACAATAACCCATTAGTACACTTACAGACGGCGAAGCTGGGAGCCGTGGAGCAGCGGTGGGTGGCCCAACTGGCCAACTTTGACTATCAACTACAGTACCGACCAGGGCGTGAACACACGAACGCGGACGTCCTCTCAAGGCTGCCCGAAGCGGAAAGCCCCGGAGGGGCCAACCCGGAGGAGGGCTATATGGTAGGAGCAGTAGAGGCACCAGGCAGCAGACAAGAGGCCGTGCCTGAGAACTGGGGATGGGATCCCCGTCGGTGGAGGGAGAGACAGGCCAGGGATCAAGATGTGCGGCTGGTAAGAGAATGGCTGGAACAGGGCCGACGGCTGACGCCAGCGGAGAGGTTAGCCCAGACGGATACTGGGAGGAGGCTGCTGGGGCAATGGGACAGGCTGGAGCTGAGAGATGGCGTTTTGTGCAGAAGGGTCAGTGACCCGAAGTTGGGCGAAGAAGTACGCCAGATCGTGGTACCCGCAGATGAGGTAACGGCTTTAGTTTCGGCGTACCACAACCAGTTGGGGCATCAGGGACAGGAGAGGACCGTGTCCCTGCTTAGGAGATTCTTCTTTTGGCCCGGGCTAGAGGCATCGGTGCACGCCCTAATTCAAGCTTGCCCGAGATGCATATTGTTTAAGTCCAGACGGGAGGTCCGAGCGCCAATGGTACCCATCCATGCGAAGGCCCCCCTTCATATCATGGCTATGGACTTCTTGACACTGGGCCGACCACGAGATCGCTACCAGAACATCTTGGTAATAACGGATTTGTTCACAAAGTACGCTTGGGCTATCCCCACCCTCGACCAGACTGCAACCACCACCGCTACAGTTTTATGGCGGGCCGTCTTCCAGACGTTCGGATGCCCGGAGTTTCTGCACTCCGATCAAGGAGCCAACTTTGAGTCCAGGGTAATTAGAGAACTATGCCAGTTGTACGGTTGCACGAAAACTCACACCACTTCGTATCATCCTCAGGGGAACGGCGGCTGTGAGAGATTCAATCAGACCCTATTGGGGCTGCTGGGGACCTTGGACCAACAACGGCAGGACGATTGGGTGAGTGCCTTGCCAAACCTCCTACAGGCCTATAACAACAGTATACATAGTACTACGGGTTACGCTCCCACTTACCTGATGTTTGGCAGACACATACGAATGCCTACTGACCTGGTCCTAGGAGTGATAGCCGACCAAGAGGAAGCAAGTGTAACGGAGTGGGTGGGGCGCCATCACCAGCGCTTGCATTTCGCCTACGAGCAGGTGTCGAAAAGGATACAGACGGCAGGAGAGAAAAGTAAGCGGTTGTATGATCGGACTGCTAGAGAAGCCCCTCTACTGCCAGGAGAGAGGGTGTTGGTGAGAGATAATCGGCGGCAGGGGAAGGGGAAACTGAGTGACCGTTGGGAGGCCACCCCTTATGTAGTCTGCCGGCAGCAGAGGCCGGGGCAGCCGGTCTATACCATCCGGCCAGAAGGGAAGTCAGGCCCCGACCGTGTGGTGCACCGGAACATGATTCGCCCATGCCCTAACTACCCTGAAGCCGTGGAAGAAGTCCCCACGGAACCTGTACCAGCGGCCCCCTGGATTGAAGGTTGGGCTGTGGTACCAGGGAGACCCGTGGTGGCACCACCCCCGATCGCCCCGAGAGAACCAGAAGCAGCCCCTGAACAAGCTGAGCCCGATTCACCAGTGAGACGATCCCAGCGAGAGAACCGAGGCCGACCCCCTGCCCGCTATGGGGAGTGGACAGCCCGAGGACGTTCTAGGGACTAGAACGGATTGGCGGGGGAGGATGTCACAAGGTGACGATCTTTAGGGGCGGAACCAAAATTCGGGAAGTTTGGTTCCGCCCGGAAGTGTTTCCGCCCGGACCGGAAAAACAGAACACCGGAACTTCCGGTAGCGCCGTAAGAAGGAAAATCAGGGAATTCGATGCACCTGTGCCTAGTTAGGGACAGCGGTTGGTGATTGGAGGATACGCTGGACAAGGCAGTACTTAAGGCCAAGTTATTTCACAGTCTGGAAAGCTCTTTTTGGTGTGTGTGAAGCACTGGGTTGTGCCCGTCTTGGTACGCTGCTGGTAGCTGTCTAACTCTCTCTCTCCCTCAGGCTGGAATTGTATGATTGTGAAGACATCGCGAACCTTAAAGGTTGAGAAGTGAACAGATTATACGGCGAACTGAGACGACGTGAAAAAGGGGATTGGAAGTGGCATTGATGTGAGTACTAAGAGCCAGTCGAAAGTGCCCTGTATATTGACCTGGCGTTGTGTAGATCTCTCCAGGAGGAGGAGGGCGGCCCTACCCCTAATATAGTGTGGTGGGAGAGCCGAAGGAATACTTATTGAAGTAGTCACAACGACGACATCACTAGCTAGGCCGCATATTCCATCGCCAGATCCGAACCAAGCGAAGTGAAGGAAGACGGGTGTCCTTTCCGTACACTGAGTGTGGTGGGTGAGTCTTCGTGCTGTGAAAACCTATAATTTTGACGTGGTGTTGTATATTGCTGTGGGCTGCTGTGTATTGCCGTGTGTCCTGTCAGATAAACCCCCGCCTTCACGCACTTCGGCGTGGGAGGACAAGGAGATTGCTGGTCCTAGCCTAGTTCAGTACAGTATATGTTGTGAGCGTGCTTCAGATCTCCGGAGATAGCACGGTACGCTGTGTCCAGCCCAGAGGTGAAAGCCATCCAAAGCAGAGTAACTGTGTTTTGTGTCCAAGTTGATACCTGTGGAGAGGAAAGGAAAGAGAGTGAGTAACACAAGGAGAAACAGAGGAAACCTGTACTTACAGCGCGCTGTGTTCAGCCCAGAGGTGAGAGCCATTCAAAGCAAACTAACGGTGCTATTGTGCCCAAGTTGATATCTGTGGAGAGAAAAGGAGAGAGAGGGAATAACACGAGGAGGAATAGAGCGAACCCTGTACTTACAGTACGCTGTGTCCAGCCCAGAGGTGAGAGCCATTTAAAGCAAACTAACTGTGCTATTGTGCCCAAGTTGATACCTGTGGAGAGAAAAGGAGAGAGAGGTGAATAACACGAGGAGGAATAGAGCGAACCCTGTACTTACAGTACGCTGTGTCCAGCCCAGAGGTGAGAGCCATTCAAAGCAAACTAACTGTGCTATTGTGCCCAAGTTGATACCTGTGGAGAGAAAAGGAGAGAGAGAGTGAATAACACGAGGAGGAATAGAGCGAACCCTGTACTTACAGTACGCTGTGTCCAGCCCAGAGGTGAGAGCCATTCAAAGCAAACTAACTGTGCTATTGTGCCCAAGTTGATACCTGTGGAGAGAAAAGGAGAGAGAGAGTGAATAACACGAGGAGGAATAGAGCGAACCCTGTACTTACAGTACGCTGTGTCCAGCCCAGAGGTGAGAGCCATTCAAAGCAAACTAACTGTGCTATTGTGCCCAAGTTGATACCTGTGGAGAGAAAAGGAGAGAGAGAGCGAATAACACGAGGAGGAATAGAGCGAACCCTGTACTTACAGTACGCTGTGTCCAGCCCAGAGGTGAGAGCCATTCAAAGCAAACTAACTGTGCTATTGTGCCCAAGTTGATACCTGTGGAGAGAAAAGGAGAGAGAGTGGGTAACACGAGGAGAGACTGAGGAAACCTGTACTTACGCCGCTGCCTGTGGAGAAAGAGAAAGCGAGTGAGCACCCAAGGAACGAACTGTGTGAACCAGTACTTACTGTGAGCTGTAATCAGCGAAGAGGTGAGAGCAAAACCAAGCTGAACTAACTGTGCCTGTGTGTCCCAGCCGTTGCCTGTGGAGAAAGAGAAAGAGCGTGAGCACCCAAGGAACGAACTGTGTGAATCAGTACTTACTGTGAGCTGTAATCAGCGAAGAGCCGTTGCCTGTGGAGGAAGAGAAAGAGAGTGGGCACCTCGAGAACGAACTGTGTGAACCAGTACTTACCGTGAGCTGTATTCAGCGAAGAGGAGGAAGAAGGAGGGCGCTACGGATACCTAAGACTCAGGCCGGGGCCCGAGCCCCACGCCCCGGATCCCCGTGGCCCCCTTGCTCCCTGACCTCTTCCCGGCCATAGCCCATCTGGAGGGCCGAGTCAGAGTTTAGTTTTAATTGCCCTTTCCCTATTCCCCAAGCTATTTTTAAATATTTAAATAAAGATTGTTTTATCACTTACTTGTTCTCGTGTTGTTTGGCCATTGGGTCGGGTTTGGGGACCTCCTCGAGGTGGAAGTTGAGAAGGGGTGTGGCTTAGTTAGAGCATAGCCAGCCCCTGGGTGTGACAGATTTATATATATGTAATAGAATAATAATAAATAATTGTAAATAATAGATTTAAAATTACATATTTTGGTCGTACTGCTGTATCTTTTGAGGTGTTCTTAGAGGGTTAAGCAGTACAAGTTGCAAGCAAGCAGGTAAGTGAGAATGATGAAGTTTACATATTTATGCCTATTTAAAACAATAAGGAGGAGTTTGTATGGATGTGGCTGTTTTTGTCCGTGTAATCTCAGTGCTGTGTGAATGTGTGCGCCGAAGCATGCAACCACTATCTACGCTTCATTAGAGCTTCATTTTACTGGCTTTCTGTTCGGAGCCATCATCTGTGGCCTAAAATCTGTTTATAAACTGGAAAACATGATATGATGTTTGCTGGACAATACGATTGACATACAATTTAAGTAATTCTCATACACTGACCTAGAATGAGGGAAGCTTGCCTAAAGAAAGATGTCAGTATTACAAAGTGTCATTTCATTTATGGACAGAAACGGATGCGTTAACATGATTTTTGAACTAATTTTCAAGTCACCAAATTTGTTAATATGCACTTGACTCCCTTGTGATTTTCCTTTGTATTCTGGACTGAATTTATGAGAAGCACATAGACATAATACTGTACATTGAATTGACAAGTTACATGGTTTTGGTTTTAGTGTGAATTTGTAAACATCATTTCGTTATATAAGGCTAAGAGTAGAGTGTTGCAAGCAGATACAACGAATGGGGAGTAAGAATAAGACAATATTGATATTATTGAAAATTCTGTTCTCTAAATGGTGTATTTTGGTAAGTGTTGAAGATTATACAGTATAGCAAGCATCCATAGAATGTGCAATTTACTGCAGAAATTTTCAGATTAGCAATGAACAACTCTGAACCAGAAGCAGCTAAATCAGTTTTGCTCATATAGCTTCCCAATTAAATTTAAAGCTTGTTGTTCAATGAAAATGAAGCTTTGCTGCAGTGAGATGCATTTCTAAGAACATATTAATGTGGAAACAAAGTGTGCCGTGTTACCAAATGCAAGAGCATTTTGTGATATTTTACACTTTAATTTGCTAAAATATTCACATAAGTGATAGCTGTTACCTGTTCTAAATGAGTCACAACTAGCAAGTGTTCAAAAATGAGTTATTTTTCTCTTCAAAATTATATAGGATTTGTTGGAATCTGACAAAAGAAAAAATGACTGCGCTACACCTGTTCTAAGTCAGTGAAGTCAGCAAAGTGAATTCTGAGAAAAATCAAGTTAACGTTTTCTGAAGGTTCTGAAGCAAAATCAACTAGGAACACTGCATCCTTTGCTCCAGTAATTTTCATAATAATAATTGAATGTTTGCTTGAATAGCCTACTAAACTGTACAGTCTGTGTGTATATTTATTGGGATTGCGTGCTGGTGAAAGCACCATTTTGTGCGCAGTTCATAAATCAGTCAATGGCAGTGCAAGAAGCGATCAGAGAAAAAGTTGCTCCTCTCGGAAAACATTCAAATAAATATAATTTTAGATGTTTAATTACTATTTAGAGAATTGGGATTGCTAGACTGTGAAAACCTGAAATTCGACCAAAATCGTAATTTTTTACTTTTTTGGTCTGTAGCTCAAAATTATCCCGTGGGCATTCCGACTCATTTTGCCAGCACATAAATAAATAACCCAGAAGCACACTGGTAGAGCACGTCACATTTCATTCTTGTTTTTCTTTCCTCTCCTCTCCTCTCTCACCTCTTTTAACGTGGTCTTCAGGAACGGCCAACACCATGCTGATGAACCCAGACTCTCATCTGCTGACTTTGTGCTTTCCTGATTGCCTCTCTGACTTTGACCCGTTCAGGACACCGCAGGCCGAAAAAGCTGGTCTCAGGGTCATGCAACCTCTGCTTCTTCTCTCTTCTCACCTCCGGCTATACAGTTAACTCGTCCAATGTGCCATTCTATATCAGAGGTCTTCTCCCTTCCCCAACAATCCCTCATGGCTCCATCAGCTGAGACCTTTGATCTTAAACCTTGTTTCGACTCCTGTTCCAACTCACAGGCCTCACCTCTGCTCGAACACGGATAGGACGGTTTCTTGCATTTAATAATAATGCAATTCCCGAAGGCGTCTGTTTGTGCTAGATTTTGCACAATGCTGTTTGGCTTATTGAATTAATTAGCAGGATCATTAGCTCTGCAAAACTCAATGGTCTGGATCGTGTCTGACTTAGAAATCACAAGCAAAGATGTAATCAGCGCCCCCTATACTTTAATTACTGTTAATGTTGATCACTC
The DNA here is from genome assembly GCF_963082965.1 of Carassius carassius. Classification (NCBI taxonomy): domain Eukaryota; kingdom Metazoa; phylum Chordata; class Actinopteri; order Cypriniformes; family Cyprinidae; genus Carassius; species Carassius carassius. The sequence goes on from NC_081771.1 coordinate 29,882,173, forward strand.
CAGCAATTGAGAAAACAAATTGAGTGAGAAACAACAATGCTATCAGTGATACACAGTGTAGATATAGCATAAACATTCCTTGCACATGTCTTCACAAATTGCATTCTGCAAATAAAACTCTACAAAACAGATCTGTCTTTAAAATTGTCTAATGTGTGCTATGTATTAGTTTTTCCCCTTATTTTAAACAGAAAAACAAAAACAAAATAAACAAAAACATAAGTAATGCATGTGCACTACTGTTAAAAAGATTCAGTTTGAAGATCAAATAAATGCAGTTGATTTTAACTTTCTATTCATTAAAGAATCTTGGAGGGGGGAAAAATTATATTCTTAATAATAATAATAATAATAATAATAATAATAATAATAATAATAATAATAATGTTTCTTGAGCAGCAAATCAGCATATTAAAATGATTTCTGAAGCATCATGTGACACTGAAGACTAGACCAAAAAATGCTGAAATTTAGCTTTTGCATCAAAGGAATAAATTACATTTTAAAATATATATTCTGAGAAAAAAAAGTAATTTTAAATTATAATAATAATTCAAAATATTGGTCAGCATAAGAGTCTTTTTTTTACATTAAAAAATCTCAATACCCCCAAACTTAGACAAAAATATAGACAATAGGTTTATAATAATAATGATAATTGTTGAATATGTGTTTATTGGAAGAACTCTTGAGTGCCAGTAAGTACTCTGTGCATTGTTTCCCCCCCTCAAGAATAAATCTGTGTATATTTTCACTCAAGAATTATCACTCACAGATATAGTTTTATACTAAAAACTATGCAGAAAAGAACATTGTCAATAACCTTCCTGTGTTTTGTTTTCTAGCTGACATCACATCCTAGTGAAAGAGCTAAAATGTGCCCAGGTTTTCTGCTTGAGCACACCAGCACTGAGGAAGAGCAGAAGGGCGATCAAATGACACGAATGTCGACACAGAGTGGCAAGCATGAAGAACCATTCATTACCATCCAAGGACCCCAGAGAAAGGCAGTCCTAACTAATCGCCAGACCTGGGCCAGCCATGAAGAGCACTGACCCACTTCACACTTCCAGTATATCTAAATACATATTTTTCACACTTGAGCAGCAGCGAGCGGGCAATTCCATGTTTAACCTTCAATGTAGAGGCATGAATGACATATTTTGAATGCTCACAACCCAAATGTAGACTGCGTTCAACATAAAAAACAAGCTTACCGCATACTGCACAGTATACACTGTATACTAATATTTGGGTGGTCTATCATGTTTTGCTCAATTGTAACCTCATGTTTTGAGAGCATTTAGTCTTCATTCATCTTCAGATATAATTCAGCTGGTTTTAAGGTTATGTCCAGCTGAAATGAGACAAAGACTGTGAATTTGCATACTGTATAAAGGATGCAGGCTGATGTTAATGATTCTAGATGTTCTCCAAAATAAACTTTTATTAGCTACTAACCTCAAACAGACACTGAGGGACGTGCTCCCAAAGATATAAACAGAAGAGCAACTGGAAATGATCTGTTTGAGTAAATTGAAGCTGGTATATATGCAAATGAGTCAATTTTCTGAAGACATAAAGAATATGATTGAGTTATCCCTGACAAATGGGGATGCTCCAACATTGCTATCACAGGCCACTGTCAAAATGTTAATCAGGGTTATTACCAACTTTATACCCCTTCTTCTATTTTCAAATTCATAATTACACTCTGATTAGGTCATAAGGGCTGGATAAATGGAAAAAGAATTGTTAGATTTAGGAGGGAGATCAGATTTGTGGAACTGCAAGATAGTCTTGGAGAACATTGGAGATGGAATTAATGATGTCCTGATAGGTTCTCCTCTCAAGACAGATGATATTTTATGAATTATTGTTATTGTTATTATTATTTTTGAGGGGGATAAGTGGACATATGAATAATATGCAAGGTTGCCAGATTAGTTTTGCAGTTCTTAATGTAAAAAAACAACAACAACAAAAAAAATGAATAATGATCTGAATAATGTGAATGAATTGATGGTTGGGTGGTTGACAATGAAAGGCCTCAGGAAAGAGTCATATAAAAATGTCTGGATTCACCTGATTGAGTGCATTAATTAATGCCTCCAAGATACCATCATTATTTTTTGTTACTTAAAAAAAAAAAAAAAAAAAAAAAATACATAACCCTATTTTTGACTCATCAATGAGCTATGACAAACATTTCACACTCAACTCTTAAATTTCAGGGCTTCATTTTTCTTTTTTTCCTTTTTTTTTTTTTTTTGAATTTTCTGGAGAAAAGCTGGATCTACCTTTTGAGATTAGACAATATCTCTTAATAAGATTTCCCACAACTACTGGCACTCCAGGATAAAATAGTAGCATGTCTTTTACTCACATTTAAAGGAAAAAAGATGTTCCATGTAAGGGAATACCAACAAAATCATTCAGAAATCATTCTGCTAGTATTAACAAAAGATACACTAGTCCTGCGGAAGACAAACGGTTTGGAAAATGAATAGATGGGCATTTACCATGTCATGCAAAATAAAATATAACACTTTATTAAAAGCCTTGATGTATAATGCATTATAAAAGTAGTTTTAATGAATTAATTATGCCTTGTAATGCACCTTATAATGCTCATGAATAATTGTTTCCACAGTTAATACATTCTAATACTTATTCATTGTTACATAATGCATTTTAAATTCTGTTCTAATTTTTTACACCAATATATAATGTTTTACATTATTAATACATTACAGTAATTATATTACACATTATTAGTAATTGTAATGCAATATAACCTTTAATGACCCCTTATAATGATGCCCTATAGACAAAGGCTTCAAGTAAACTGTTGACAAAATATCCTGTTCACTGCATAGAATAATTTTCCCAGCAAAAAAATAAAAAATAAAATAAAAAAATAAAGAGAGAGAGAGATAGAAAGAGAGAGAGAGAGAAGGAAGAAAAGAAAAAGAAAATCATCAAAACAAGATCAATTTACTTGAGAAAGAAAATGCCATATTATAAATCTTATTTTAATGCTTCAAACAAGAAGAAGCTAAGATTATTTGTCTTGCCCCACTAGTAAATAGTTCATTCTTGTTTTAAGCATTCACCTCACTAAATTTAATTTGATTTCTTTGAAATTAAAACTTATGATGTCCTTTTACATCCTTCTGGTGTCGGACATAGCTGTAGAAAACCTATCTCAGCAAAAACTCAAAGCATCACTCAACATCAAAGAATTTCCATGATTAACGGTCCACACAGAAAGTGTATCAAATGAAATGCTAAGTTTTTGAAACTCTCCATCTGTCTAGTTGATATGCAGTCTTGGCATATGCTTTTTCTAGACTCCAAAACAGTTGTGATCGGCATCTTCTTCTCAGAGAGTGTGATCTGTATGCTGCTACTGGCTTCAGACCCTTAGCACAAAGCAGACATTCAGCCATGTTAAGGATAACAATGTTTTGTTATAATGGTCTTTGATATTTACTGACACCATATGCTACCATAGTTAGAAGACGGCAAAAGTTGTTTCTGTTTAAATTAAATCTATCACTCATACATTACTTGTGATTAGTATCTTTCATAATTTGTTCTTAGTGTAATCAATATTGTCACTGTTTGGTTTCATTCTAAATAAAATAAAAATAGTTTAATTAACATTTAACATTATATATATATTGGTGCTAACACATTGGCACCAGTCCAAATTAATTTATCTTATCTACACAATTTGCTTCAGATGTGAGCTGCTTTGACCTGGAAGTCCTAAAGCAAATTTAATTTTTTTTCTCTTTCTCTCCATCTTCTGCTTGTAGCTTTGATGTTTGATATAGCATCAAACAGACAAGAACAACTCCAAATAAATAAACTCAGAAACAACTTGCTTATTGCAGTATTCCTGAGAGTTAAAATCTTGAGAATTCAGCAGCATGCAAACAAGAATAATGTGATGTTGTGCACAACTTTACAAAAATGCTAAAAAGGTTTGAGCATCTCTGACCAGCGCTGGGATCTCTATAGTATTAATTAAGCAAACACACATAAACGCAGTCTCACGCTCACACACATTGGTTGCTAATGATTTTGCTAGGGTGGCATTTTTCAAGTTTTCAAAGTAAACAGGAAGGCATTTGCTTATGCATGGGCATGCTAATGTGAGTAAAGGCAAACAAAAAATCTCCTGACATAGCAGGGGGGAACACAAATATTTTTGCTTATAGGATATTGTAAATCAATAGTAAAAGACATTTACATTTCAAATAAATAGACTCTTTCTGCAGGTTACATCAATTCCAGATTAGGTGGTGGCTAGTTACTCTCTTTATTGTGAACTTTTTTTATGTTATTTTTTTATCCAAGAATGAAATTGTCATTATGAATGAGTCATTACAAGTCATTAATATATATATATATATATATATATATATATATATATATATATATATATATATATATATATATATATATAGTTTTCAAACACATATTCATTACCAAATCAACAGCCAATCAAAAAAAAAAAAAAAAAAAAAAAAAAAAAAACCTTTTTAATGAGTGATTGAATCATTGGTACAGTTGATTCAACAGTTCAAAATGCCTCATAAAATCATTCCATAATTTAATTTACTCACTGACACGTGAAACAAATTTATGGGTCACTGAGTCATAATTAAACCGATTTGACTAACTTTCAGAAATAAAAAAAATGAGTAATTCGCTCAATTGATTAAAAAAACACAGATGCACCGAGGAAGTGATTCTTGAATCATGAACCGTTTTGTTCAAAAGCACAGAATCATTCAGGAAAAAATAATACACCTATTGCAAGTCCTTTCCATTTGGAACATTTCGGAACTGTTTTACTAGTATCTATATGTAAATTATTCAGTATTAACCTTTTGCTTATCGAACTGCATAGGCAATATCGGACAATCATGCTGCATTATTTTTACTCGATTTCTCAGATAACCTAAAAGTCATAATTTCTAGTTTTAACGTGACACTTTTGAAATTAAATGAGGCTTTGGCACATCTTTTTGAACAAGAAGATCATGAATCCAGAATACAAGAAACCACACAAAGGGTTCTTGAGACTTATTTTGTTTTTCCCCTCGTGCTCGTTGAACTTTTGTTTACATAGCCTACTTGCACTCGGGGCCGATTGAATTGATACGATTGCTCTTGTGATGTTGTTTTAATATTATTTCAGTATGTCAATGTTTCACAAAGCCGTAGATATGGCGATGGAGGGCACACATTAAACACATTTTTAAATACTGCTTTCACTTTTCAGAACCTATTTTATCTTTTTTAGGAGGAAAACCTTTATTTATTTAAAACTTGCTGAGTGCACATTAAAAAAATACATCACCTTAAAAAGTGGATTGAATTTGTTAAATCAAACCATTGCAGTGACAGTAGCCTACTATTCTCTTTCTGCTGGAGTGAAGACAGTTCTAAACGTGGAAACTTTACTGATTGAGTGACTGACCAAGAACCATTTATTTCATTTAATTTCTGTCATAGCAAAGCTACTTGTAAGAAAGTGCATGTATTGTGTTCTTGTGATTGCCTCAGCAGGTGGATAATGAATATGTTTACATCCCCCCTTTTTTTTCTTACAACAGAAACTAATTTCTCACCACTAGTATTTTTCAGCGCTACAACACAAGAGCTATGACAAGCATCACTTCATAGGTACTATTTTCTTGATATACAGCATTGTAATATTTTGTGTGACATCTGAAACTAGTTGTGGAGCTGCTGTTGTTTCAAACCTGTCTGACAGAAATGGCGATGATGGGAATTTTTCAGGCGGGCTTGTATATTGACAGATTGTTTGTGAAGCCCTTGGTCCATAACAATAAAAAGATTGCAATGATATAGCAGAAAGAGGTGTATTAATTATATTTGATGCGGCGCAGAGAGTGGCCTCTCGCTATGAAAGGCAAGATTTATTGTTTTACCTATAGGTCAATAGCCTATTCACATCAAGGAACAGTAAGTCTGGGCAAGCTGTTACTCGAAATAGTCTAATTCATCATAATTAAGAAAGGCTTTACAAATCTGAGGAATAGCATTGAAAGTTCTATTGAACATTACACTGGGCTTTCCACAGTAGTTGCTACTGGGTTAATACTTAATAAAGTAGGACGGGCTTGTTACAGTGCTGATTTTGGCAGAGCATTTCAAACTTTTAAACCATTAGGAAGCATTACATCTTTGATTTTTGGCTCTCGCATAGGAACAATGTTGTTTTTATGCACTCTGATTTGAGCCATTCTGCTTCAGATTCACTTATTAAACTAGCCACAGATAAAAAATTGGATAATGAGGCTTTTTATTTATTTTTTTCTCTCGGCTATTCAAATGTTGTCTGTCTAGCAGCTTCAAATCTCTGGCGTTCAAGCACAGATTTGTTTCAGTCGTGCTATGTGTTGCCAGTCTCGGTCAGCCACACTGGTTGGCAAGTGACTGTATATGACAACAAAACCTCTATAATGTCATTGAGCCTTTGATGTGCTTATTTCAAAAATTGCTTTGAAATAAGTTGTTAATGGGTTCACACTCAAAGTGTAATACACATCGCCAGTTTGGGAGATGAAATTGAGGGATGAGAAATGTCTAATTTAAATTGTGGAGTTCAGCTATCGCTGTCTCACTTTAACTGGCTTTTGCCTGGAAATTGCTGAAGCAAATTGCAAACTGCAAATCTGCGCTGCATTTAAATCGATCTCAGAAGTATCTATAGAAGTCATGCTTAAGCTTTTTAGAGCATAATGACACTGTTTACACCTGGTCTTAACATCTGTCTTGATCACAAGTGTCAGTGCTAAAAACATGTAAACAGGCTCCGAAATATTGTAGGGTCTGATCACTCAAAATGGTTTTGGAGATTTGCAGGAATGTACAGTATGTGGCGACATCACATTTGTAGGGGAAACAGTAAAGTTCTCTGGCTCAGTGGCTGTGACTGGCAATTTTCTCCTTAATCCTTTTTTATAGATCTGCTTGATTTATAAAAATAAAAACAAAATTGCAACATGATTGTCATTTGGAAAACTTGTAATGATTTTTATAATAATAATGTTAATAATAATAATAAAGCTTCAACAGCTACCTGGGGGTTTCCGCCAATATATAATTAATATATATAATAAAATATAATTATTGTTCTTATCTGTTGTCATTGTTGTTATACAAAATAATATATTATTTAATCATTTATATTATTTTACATTATTACAGTAGTCAACATTTGATGTGGATCAAAACCATGATTTTTTTTTTCATCAGAGTTGTCCTAAAACCTAAAATCAGAACGTGTTCTTGTCTTAGAACAACTTTAAGTTTTTTATTTTATTTAATTTTTTTCCACTTCAAGTGTTGACTACTATATTATTGTAATGGGGCAAACGAGACCTGAGATGTGCAGATGCATCTGCAGGATTTTATTCAAAGGATTTTATTTTAGTCAAACAATGGCAAACATGTATATACAGGGCAAGACACAAGATTAATCCAGAAACAGGCAAGGGTAAAATCAATGGCAAACGTAATCCAATAGAGCAAGGCAAAGAGAGATAATCCAGGTATGCAGCAATAGTCCATACAGGGGCAGACATAGTCCGAATGGTAAAACAATAGATAATCTAAGGTACACAGGCAGGAATCGGGAAATAGGTAACAACAAGACAAGACAATGAAAACACAATATTGCTCTGTAAAGCAGCTACCACTAAGAAAGTAATGAATGCAGAACAACACTAGAGACTAGACTGAAAGCAAACACGGAATGGTTTGGTACAGAAGCTAACACTAGGAGAGTGTTAAACATTAGACAATACTCGGCAGCTTGAGCAGGAACTTAATGGGTGTTAAATAGACAGGATAACGAGGTAACAAGGGGGAGGAGCTAATCAATTACAAAGGAAAGGAACAAGGGAAAACAGAAACAATGGGGAGCATAAACACTTCAAAATAATAGTCCACAAAACCAAGACAGGGGAACATAGACTAGGATCATGACAATTATAGCCATATAATCACAAATATTTGGGCAAATTCTGCAGCACCTAAAAACAAGCACAGCAAACCTGAAAATTATTTTAAATCTCACTTGTTTTATCAGAAATTATATAAGCTGTTTCACTGTAGCCTTTCTAAAGCAGTCAAGTTCATTGCAACTTTTGATTTTTATGTCAACTTAATTAAACACCCATTGCATGATAGAGGACATGTATTTTGTGAATGCATGTTAGATCACTGCGCGTGACTTTTAGGAGACAGTGTTGGATAAGGTTTTGTGATGTGATTGAAGAGAAATATTAAATTTAGCAATTAGTGAAATTAACGCTTTATTAGAAGTTTAAACAGGGTTAATGGAGCTCTGTGTGTTCTTCAAAGAACAACACCTTTATTTACACCTTACATGTAGCAAACACATGCAAAAATCATCATAGTTTTCCTTCAAAAACCATATAAATTTTTATCTAGTTTAGTGATTTCATTCAGCTTTTCTGGAAAATAAAAATCCTATATTAATCACTAGCCTGCGGCTGCTAGTTGACATGCGGCTCTGTAAACAGACAGTGATTAGACAGACCGTGATCGTATGCCGTTTAATCTGTCAGTTCTAATCACTGTCAGATTTATTCATTTACGATCTGATGCATATGTGATTTTATTATTGAAATTACATGTGCACAGACAAGCCAGCAGTAAAAATATTGTTTTCCCTCTGGTGCAAATATCAACTTGCTTTGACTACTTAGACAGCCGCAAAGAGTAACATGTCGCCGAAGGCTACTCTGATGCCCAACAGCTCTTCATCATTTCAAGAGCACAGATTTTACCTAGTTTACATTTATTCCCCACCTACATGTCTCCTTTCCCTTTACTTGTTACTAGCCTCCGTTGGCACTATTTCAGATGGTAGATTTGAAAATCACTTCAGAGGTAAATTTCTACTTTGGTGCACAAACATGAAAATATGTATTCTATCATCTATCATCATTTTACTATATAAACAGTAAAAAGGTAACTATACAACCAGTAATTTCAGTGAAAATATCTATGTTTCTCTCTGATTTATGGGTAGATTTGTGTGGAGACTCAGCTGATGTTGGGCTCTGCCAAACTTCTGACTGATGCAGCTGAAAGCAGAGCTGGAAAACAGGCAGGCACCTGATGTCCTGCTTTATAATTTACTTCACACTTGGTAACAAAGATGTTTATGTGGCCATGATGATGCAATTGGACAGATTTGTGGGGTCCCAGTTGTGAAACTGGTATACAGTATATGTATGTACATTAATAAAGTGGAAATTATCTTTAGTGTGACAAACATCAGGAGTGTACATTGTTAATGCCAGGGACACTCGAATATGTTGAAAAAGATTGCCTGAATATCCTAAATATTCAAATCACCTTTACAGAAATTAGTGGCATACATCTAGTCAGCAAGCGTGCGTAAGTTTAAAACTATTGTTAAAATGTTTAAAGATCAGGCTAAGTTATATTTTTAAAGATGCTTTTAATAGAAGTCTCTTATTTTTACAAAGGCTGCATTTATTAGATTATATTCACATTCTATTCACAAAAGTTTTCTATTCTAAAACATTTAAATGTTGTTTATTCATTTGATGGCAAAGCTTAATAATTCTAATATGTTGGATTGCTGATCAAGAAACCTTTATTATCAGTGTTGAAAATAATAGTACAATAAAATAATTGTGCTGCTTAATATTTTTGTTGGAAATCTTGATAAATTCAGAATTCCTTGATGAATATAAAGTTTTGCATGCATTGAAAAGTTTACCCTTGTTTCACCTTCATCATCCTGGTACTGTAGGTGTCAGGACTGAACCCACTAATATTTATTTCCACTGACAAGGGACAGGATTGCTTTCTAATTACAGAAAGATTTCAGCTGGTGTCTTGGCTTTCCATGCCTTTTTGCATCTCCCTTTCTTCATGTGTTCAAAACTTTTTCCCTGTGTCATTCTATTTTATTACACATAACTTAATTTCTGAACTTATTTGTTTTGTTTTGTTTGGTTTTATTTGTATGTATGCATTACTTGGGTTGTTACCAACATCTGATGAAAATTCCTGTCAGGAAACAGGACCTCTAGAAATATATTTTCCCAGATAAAATTATGTGCTCAATGTTTACTTTATCTGCTGAACCCCATATTGACAGAGATAACCAACTGAAAAGGCTAAGCAGGTCAATAAGCACAGTATACATATTGAGATGGGTTATTTACTGTTCAGTAATGCTCATATGTGGAGAATAAAAGATGTTATTTAAAATCTTGCTTGGCTCACATTCTTCTTTCAGCCACTACTTCTATGGGACAATGGGTCGAATCTTGTGTCTCATCCCAATAAGTGCGCCAGTCTGTCTGATGAGATTGAGTTTATTGGCATCCCCTGTCTTATTGCCCCTTGAAGTACAGAATGTCACTCCTACAGTATGTAGCTAAAGGGACATGGAAAATAAAGTTAGTTCTGGCCTTCTTGGATATAGCATCCACCCCCATGTCTGTAGGCTTTTCTTAAGTTTTGTTGTGCTGAGACCACTCAACACAAATTGAAAACAAACCCTTTATACCTGCTCCTTACGCTGAGAGTGAATGCAGAGCCATCCGAATTCTCTTGCAGATGGTATTCCTCAGACTTGAACCTGAAATCACTTACAAGCAGCTCAGACACAGTTCTGCAGCAGTACAAATTGTGGACTCCAGGTTAGATGGTGTCCACCTGTCAGAAGTGTCCACCTGCACTGTCCTTAGCTTGTATAAAAGGGCTTGTACAGTGTCCACCTCTTCTTCAAGTGCAGTACCCAGCAGTATATAATGTGTAACTCATGGATGAACCCTACAGAAGGTCCAGGGCAAGATGAAGAACAGGGTCAGGTGTGACGTAGAAACTAGAGATGTCTTGGTAATGTGGTTTTCACATTTCACGTTCTTCACACTGCCTGTCCTCCACACGGGCAACCTTACCCCCATCACCCTCAGCTCCCTCTATATGTGTCTTAGTTCCTCGTTATCGTCTGCCCTTAAGGCACCTCTTCCTCTCATTCAGAAGTGCTTCCAGGTCACAGGTTGCCCCAGGCATTTAAACCTCAGCTGATCATCCCTTCACTGCTCTCTGTGGTCAGTGGCTGCTTGCACGAAGGTGAATGAGGTTTTTGGAGGTGAACACATCCTTGACTATACAGCACAATTTGCAACTAGTATATGACAAATCCACAGTATTATTGCACCAGGAAGACCAGTTAATGAGCTGACGGTGGTTAAAATAGACTTTGTATGTCTAACCTGTTGTGAGTGACATAACAGTGTGTATCAGCAGTGGGAGTGACATTTACAACTGTTAGAGTAACATTTGAAAACTTTGGCGTACGTAATACTGCTGCAGGCTAGGCTCAATAGCAGCTTAGTGTCTGTCATGAGTAGTTGTTATTTGGCTGTTTTTACTTATCTTTTCCTACTTTTCAGAAAACCTTCAGTTATAAGTAAATAAAACCACAATAAACATTTTACAAGAAAATACTATTTCAGCATTACTACTTCAAAATATCATGTTTAATCCAATTTGGTTCTTGCTGTTTCTTTGTAATTGTTCATGAAATTGACTTGCAATTTTTAAGTGAAAATAATTTCTACATTATTATTACACAGTATATTGTGACAAAAGTTTAGTGAATGACGCAAAAAAACATACCACCTACATTAAACCCTACCCTACACTAGCTTAAAGGAACAATTTGTAAGATATTTGCAGTAAAATATCCAAAAACCACTAGGCTAGTGTTATATATTTTGTCCAGCTGATTACTAACAATATTTCTAATGTTTTCAACTACTTGTAAATCTTGAGAAAATTTCCATTCAAAACCATGATGGGGCAGTGCAGTTGCCTGTCAATGACTTTAGTTACCCTTTGCTACCGCCTTTACTGACGTAGAAACTACATGACAACAGTGTCGTGGACAAATGCGGAAGTAGTGTCTAGTGTCCAGAAAACCACTAGCTTGCTTCAAGCAGTTCCTTATTTACTTCTTCTTGCACATTTTATGGTGGATTGTGTTACTTATGTTATGGAACAAAATTACTGTTTACCGTCTGCCTCTGGTTCTGTCGACAAGGACAGCTCCCGTAAACGTAAGCGTATGGGTCAACCAAACGACCCAAGAAGAGTTTGGGACAAGAGGAGAGAAAGAGCGAGGATCAATACCGGTGTTGCATTTTCTAGATGGAGAGAACTTCACGACAAACTTCAACGAGAAAGAGATGCTGATCTCGCTTGTGTTTTACTTGACAGTTGAGTTGTTTTGATTCGTATCTTTACAGAAAATGTATGCTATTATAACAATGAACAAAATTAGTATTATGGGGCATACATACCAAACGCTGGGCATCGCGTCTTTAGACCTGCGCGAGGACGTGATCCATAGTCTGATCGCGTCTTTGCATTGACTTTGTATGTAATCTATTCGCGCAAATCGTTGAACTCGCGTTTGCTATGTATGCCCAATTATTGTGTTTGAATGGCCGTCAGCGGTAGAGTAGAAGACAACAAATCCCATCATTCCACGCTCCTTCTTAGCGTCATCAAACCACGCAATTGTTATTGTTTTGGTAGTGCGCCCTCTAGTGACAGGTCCTAAAACCTGTACCTTTAAACCTATCCCTAAGTGCTAACAAAAACAAATGTCTGATAAAAACACATTTGCTGAAGCAATCATGACATCTTAGCTTTTTTTTGGCATTTTAGTAACACTTTTTTTCATCTCAATTTCCATAGAATTAACCAGGTGAGCTTCGTTTATGACATCTGAAAATTATTTTGAGTTTACAACAACTGAAAAGCCATACATAAGGAGCTTGTCATGTGATGCAAACATTCTATTAGTTTACAAATTAAACACAATGGTAAAAGTGTTTTGAAATCAAACTTCATTAATCAACAACCTGCCCATATAATCCTAATCTGTGTGCAATTGAATGGAACTGGTTGGTGTTTAACTGCCAATAGTGTTCATTTTAGCTGGAAACTGTAGCAAATTGTATGTTTGTTTTTTTTTTTGTTTTTTTTTCTAAATATGTAGATAGAAGCATGTTATTGCAATGTGCCTGTGTTGGCTCTCGCAGTACTCCCACTGCTTCCTCATTAGCATCATTAGCTCATCCATCTTTTTGGCAAGGGATCTAACATTTCCGTCCATGATAGAGGTTGTAAAGGTTGCAGAGCATTTGAATTGTGGTTATGACATTAACAATTTCAACATTATGCTCTTATCATTGAATATTTCTTAATATGAAGGTCTGGAGCAAGGCCAGAATGAACTTATGCCATCAGCAGTTTTTCAAATGTGAGTTATTATTAGTTCCTTTTTGGCCAAATCTCACTTAAACAAGCTATGTTAAACTGCTATATCACCGTTTTGTATTTAGAGATAGAGGGTCCTCTATTACCCACAACATCAATATGAATACACTGTGTAACAACCGCAAACAGAAGGGTGTATTATTAAATCTCATGCCATGTCCTTTGCGTCCTCTCTAGGAGGAGAAGGGCTTTGTGAAGATAATCACTTAAAAGAAATTAACCATCCTTAACTCAGTTGCTTGTTGCTTAGTAACTTTATACCATCTGGGAGACAAATATATCCAACAAGGGAGTGAGGGAGAGAGCGAGAGCTCTGAGAGACTATCATGTGCATGTATTAATTATCTGTTTTTATACACTATTTAAGCAGAGAATGAAATGTCTTTCCCGTTAGATTAACTCAGATTAATTTTACCTTCTGCATTTCCACAATGACTAATGCTAGGAACAATGGCATATTTCTGTAGGTCCTGGCAAGAGCTCCTCCAACTCACAGAAAAGTAATTAAACAAAAGAGAGAAATTTTATTATATATATATATATATATATATATATATATATATATATATATATATATATATATATATATATATATATATATTTGTATTAATTATCTGTTTTTATACACTATTTAAGCAGAGAATTAAATGTCTTTCCCGTTAGATTATCTTTAGAGATTAATTTTAAGATTAATTTTACCTTCTGCACTTCCACACTGACTAATACTAATTACACAGTAATTACACAAAAGAGAGAGATTGTATATTGTATGTATATATATATATATATATATATATATATATATATATATATATATATATATATATATATATATAGTACAGACCAAAAGTTTGGACACACCTTCTCATTCAAAGAGTTTTCTTTATTTTCATGACTGAGTCACACTGAAGGCATCAAGGGCTATTTGACCCAAAAGGAGAGTGATGGGGTGCTGCGCCAGATGACCTGGCCTCCACAGTCACAGGACCTGAACCCAATCGAGATGGTTTAGGAGTGAGCTGGACCACAGACTGAAGGCAAAAGGGCCAACAAGTGCTAAGCATCTCTCGGGGAACTCCTTCAAGACTGTTGGAAGGCCATTTCAGGTGACTACCTCTTGAAGCTCATCAAGAGAATGCCAAGAGTGTGCAAAGCAGTAATCAAAGCAAAAGGTGGCTACTTTGAAGAACCTAGAATATGACATATTTTCAGTTGTTTCACACTTTTTTGTTATGTATATAATTCCATATATAATTCTACATGTGTTAATTCATATTTTTGATGCCTTCAGTGTGATTTATTGCATAAAATGCAGATTTTATTTATTTATAAACATTTTTTGAGAGCGTGAACATTCAAATCAAATCAAGACATTTGAAAAAAGGAATAATGTTCTTTTACAAACATCTTACAGCACACATCTGTCATAAAGACATTGATGCATTCTTGCATATAGTGCTGTCACTAAAAAGCAACGCATATTAATCAAATTTAATAGCTACAGCTTTAGGGCTTCTACCCATGAGAGTTTATAATGCTGCATAGGCAGGGTCAGGATTGTAGCGGTCCATTCTGAATCCTCTCAGCCAATATATATATATATATATATATATATATATATATATATATATATATATATATATATATATATATATATATATATATCAGTAACATGCGGTGAAATCTTGTCATGGGTAGGCTGTGACCTATCAATGTGTGGAATATATGTTCATATATTCATTCAGTTAATTTAGCAACCCAAGTTCATATCAGGCATCATCAGATCGCTGCCTGCATTCACCAAAGTCAGTCATGTGAGGCTAATGCACAATCAAATATAATAATCAAATTAATGGACACATCTATCTTATGACTTATACAACAAACAAATGTTTTGTGCGGGACACAGAGAAGGAGGCGGCGCGGCAGCCTAGTCACTCCATCAAAATGCGCAAACGCGCACAGACAGCCACGGCGCACACACACACACACACACACACACACTTTTGGTCTGGTGACGGCGCACCAGGCTACAGTCAGAAAACATTGCGTCAGCAGTACAGCTTTAAAGTACAAAAACAGCTTATTCACTCCTACAAACTGCTAGGCGCACACACCTACACGCAAGTATACTAGATGCTAGTATTCGGGAAGCGCGCGGATTGAGTGAGAGCGAGTAGATCACGTGACATGAAGCAAGCTCGGTCTCTGCCTCAATGTTGATAATTCAAGACAGCATGAGAACTGACTGCGCATGCGCAAATCTATATAAACTACGTTCTATGGACCAAAGAGGCACCGCTCACCTCTGCCTCAATGGCCATGGCTTTTGAATTTCCTGCATGAAACAACGGTTTTAAGGAGCAAACAATGGCAAAATGAGTATATTATGTGTATTCCTGAAAATTTTTGTTACAAAAAATAATATTTGGAATAAAATTAATGCAATTAATAATGTGGTGAATTAATGAAGCTCTTGGAATTAATACATGTAATGTCAACATTTCCTTTGGTGAGGCACTGCCTACCCTGCCTACCCTGACCGCACGTCCCTGATATATATATATATCAGGGATATATATATATATATTTAGTCTGTTTAATAGCCTAAGTGTATGTTTTCTTTTAAATCAGTAAATTACTTGATAATCTATTTAATTTAAGCAGTGACATATTTTGGCATAGTAGATCACCATATTAATATTTCCTAATGTTTAATTCGCTCACCATGGGTTTTGCTAGTCCTTTGAAAATAAAATTATGAAAATGTAACTTTTACTGTGATTTACTTTGTTCCTCTCATGGCTACTGATGTTTGTCAGTAAAAAAAAATAAATACAAAAAATAAATAAATAAATAAATAAATAAAGGATGATTATATTGCCATACAGTACAGGTCAACTTCAGTCACAAAATTAAAAGGGCCGTATTCATTTAAACATTTAGCATGTTTAAATACATGGTCATACATGTCAAATGATAATAATAATAATAATAATAATAATAATAATAATAATAATAATAATAATAATAATTGACCACCTTTTTGATTGGCCATTTTTTTCTTAAGATATTTTACCAAAATTGTATGTCATTCCTAATCTACACTACCTTTCAAAAGTTTGAGGTCAGAAATGCTTTCTTTCTTTCTTTCTTTCTTAGAAAGGGTAAGTAAAGGATGACAAAGTTAAAATTTTGCCTGAATTTTCTCTTTAAAATGGCAACAATAGAACATCCCGCTCATTTTAGCAGTTTGCATTTAATTAGTGTAAAGTGTTAAATGAGCACCACCTCTGAAATTCCAAATGCACCCTTAAGTAATTCATCCTGGTGCTCACTCTGGTCTGAGAAAGATGTGAATCCATTGATTTCAATGCTGATGGTGCTCACACAGATTTCAAGAGAGGCTGGTCCTTTTGTGAATTCCGAAAAATCCAATTTGCTGTATTCCTGCTTGATTTCAAGCTGGTTCCACACCCTCAAACTAGCCTGTCTTAAATCCATCAAACCCTCTGTCAGAGCTTTCTTTATTGTGTAAACGCCCAGAGGGTGTGTAAGACAACAGAGAGAAAAATCACTTAAATTAGTAGTGGGTGACTAATCACTTCTCTGGAACCGTCATGTGCCGTTTTCTGTCTACAAAGGGTCGTGACCTGATTTTTTTTCTCATCCCAATAGTTTCTATTCTGAGCTCAAAGTCACAAATGTGACCTCGAGGGCTTGCTGGACTTGTGGCTTGTGTCCATCCACTAATCCAACACAATCTACCTCATCCGTTTCAACAGAAGACAACGTTTTGATGGGCAGATGTACACATCATCTATGTTGACATTTTAAGTGCTTCGGTAGTATCTGTCAAAAAACTAACTTCCCAGTCTGCCAGGAATGCTAATGCCAGATATCCGCAATGGACACCCGTATGGAATTAAAACATGACTTTCTTATTTATCACAACCATAAAATGTACATGAAGGGCTGTCGGATTGAATTGATATTTTTGACTGGCCAATATTTTTATTTTGCCCTACTTGGCTTTCTCTAGTGCAGTTTGTTGCATTATTAATTGACTGAAACATTTGTGTTTACTGCCATCTTTCTGGCTGACATGCCCACTTTGTCAAACAGAGCTCAGAAAGTCTGGATAATGGGACAAAGAAGTGGAAATGGACACACATACACACACGGAAAATGGTTGAGAAAATCTGAAAACAAAAACACAGACTCTTCCGGGCTTGGTTTGATATCCCACTGTCCAGCGCAGCTGCCACAGTCTCTCCTGCTAATCAGTGCAGGAATATGTGGCAACGTGGCACACGGTGTCAGGTGATTTATTGGTTACCTCTGAGGTGCCGCTGAAGTAGCTCAGGAAAATGACTCCGCAAACTGATCTCAGACCATTTTTTACTCTCACAAGAAGGTTAGTCCAGGATATTTTTAGGCGAAGGAGTCAGAAATTGATTTTGTGTCGTGCACCGGGAGTTTGGGCCTTCTTCAGAATCCGAACTAGACCTATTGTGTTTGGCAAGTTTAATTATATGCTCCTCTTTATTTGGTTAAAGGATTAAGGGAACAGTTTACTGAAAATTAAATTAAAATTGTCATTTACTCACATTTATGTCGCTTCAGACCTGTATTTCTTTTTTTTTTTTCTTTTTTTTTTTCAATGATATTTCACTGACATTATTTCACATCATTCTGTATTTCACCCAATTCACATAATCAGTAGATTCAAACTAAATTTATCTCCATGCATTTCTGTTATTATTTTTATTGTTATTTAATTTAGACTCATATTCTCACCAAGGCTGCATTTATTTGGTCAAAATGCAGTAAAACAGAAATATTGAAAAAAATTTTTACAATTTAAAATAAC
This sequence comes from Carassius carassius, assembly GCF_963082965.1. Lineage (NCBI taxonomy): Eukaryota > Metazoa > Chordata > Actinopteri > Cypriniformes > Cyprinidae > Carassius > Carassius carassius. The sequence continues at coordinate 29,900,456 of NC_081771.1, forward strand.
TTCTTTTTGAATATATTCAAAATGTAATTTATTCATTTGATGCACAGTTGAATTTTCTGTATCATAACTCAGTGTCACATGATCCTTCAGAAATAATTCTAATATGACAATTTGCTGCTTTGAATTTCTATGAATTCTTTGAATTCCTCTTCATGCCATTTCAGTTCAAATTCTAATCCATTAGGATGTGTATAGAGTCAATTCAATTCTAATTAACACTCATAAATGGAAATAAAGCATGGGTGTTAAAATGAATCTGATTTGCCCAACCATGGCATTCAGGAGTGTAGAGTTATTATTTAGATAATAATATTAGACTTTACAGTTGTAAAGTTAGAAACAGTGTCATATGAGGTAATAGAATAGAACAGAAGTAGTTTGGCAGTACTGGAGGGGTGAATCTGGCAGATGGTTTGACGCTTGATTGAGAACTTAAGAACTTGCTAGAGGAGGTTGTGTGTGTGTGTGTGTGTGTGAGAGAGAGAGAGAGAGAGAGAGAGAGAGAGAGAGAGGTGCTGAGCGAAGAGCAGTGCTTGTTCAGAAGCATCTCAAGTTGTCTATAGAAATCAGCCAAAACAATCTATGATCTTGTCTACGTGCTTCATACTTCACTATAGTTAGTCATAGGCATTGCTAGTGTTTACAAAATAATCCTTATCAATAAAAAGACAATAAATCGACATAATGTATCTGCGGAAACTGCATGCTGGACAGATATCACAACATCATGGCCTAGAGTTATCTTTTTTTGTTTGTCCACCTGCCCAGGCTCACATATACTACAACAGTCAGTAGCTGCTAAAATGAAAGGAGACATAATAGTTTGAGTATTTATTACAATAGTCCCTTCGGCTCACTTTGTAAGGCACCAGTATATAGCCTGTATTTGTACTGTGAAAAGTGCTATACAATTCCATCTGAATGGAACTCAATATTTGCAATTCTATTCTGGACAAATCGACAGCCTTTGAAAGACTCATTAGTATGTATTTATTTTTTATTTTTTATTTTGAGCAGGTATTATAACTGTCAACCTGAAAGTTCACAGTATGTTGCCCTGGATTTGAAATTAGATTTATTTGTATAGCCAGACTACATAATGTGAGCAGAAAGTAGTTTTATTATTATTGTTATTTTAATTTTTTCCCAAGTTGGACGACTTACAATCCTGTTTAATGTGCTGCTGTTAAGTGTATCATATTTTAATGCCCTTACTCATATGGAATCACTTTTGATATGCATAATGAGACGATGGCAATCAACTTTTCAACAAGTGAAATTCTATTGAACAGTGTCTTATTAATCTACTGTATACCATCAACTTTTATAGAGACCAGACTTCTTGCTGCTGTACCTTTCTTTCCATCTTGACATGCACAATGATGCAGAATTTTGCCGCTAAAACCCACTATAGCACTCTCCGTCATTAAATTTGCATGATCCTGTAAATCTTTTATCAATGCTAGTTTGAATTCCTGCTTGTAAAGGGGTGGGGGGTAGGGGGTTAGGCACTGGTAAGCAAGTGTTACTGCTCTAAAAGGTGCAGATGTGATAGGACGTTTTATTAAAGCTGAAGAACACGAGAAAACATCATCCTCAGAGGTCTTGTTATTCTATCCTCTCCTCACTTCAAAAACTCCCTGAATGAATACATTTTTTAACACAGAGAGGAGATCATCCGATGTCAATGTTGAAATATTTAGAGGTCTTCACCTCTGTATTTGCATGGAATAGGAGTCCATGCTTTCCCATGTGGTGTTGTAAGCTAAATTTGTTTCAGAAGTGGAGATGCGTTGGAGAAGCATGTTTCCCTCAGCGAAAGATGTTACGATCACTGCCCACATGTTTCTCAAATTCAATTTACAAGGCCGTATATGTCCTTCATATTGCACTTAACATGAGAAGTATCGTTTTTTTCCCTCCGCGGTTTTATGAAGAGATGGTAGAGATGGAAAAGATTTTATTGATTCACAGTATAACTTGTTTCTCACTGGTTGCTTTTAAACACATAATTGTTACCAAGGTCATATCTGACGGAGAAGACATTTGCTTCCAAGGGCAAACGGGTTGACAATAGGAAGTCAAAGTTTAAAGTGAAGGGAGAATAGGTAGGAAAATGACAGTTTAGGGAAATACCGTGATGGGGGGGGGGGGGGGGGGGGGTCAAAGAAATGGCAAATCCATCCAATCCGGGACAATGGCTGCCCAAGGTGAAATGCATCAAGTGGCCTAACTAGCTAATTGATTAGAGCGTTCTATCTTTAACTGAGGACAAAGAACTGAGGACTATTTGATGCTTTGGAGATGCTGCAATTAGCCTTGGTAAATCTGGGCAGTACCAGAAAGTACTGGTACTTCAGGACCACGTCAATACATAGATGTTTCAAACGTAACAATACCAGCCTCTCCTGATGTCAAATGCTCCCCTGTTTGTGCTCTGTGAAGAGAGCCAAACGTTTTTTGTTTGTTGAGTGTGTGATCGAAAATGGCAATCAGAAGTGTTTAAGTCAGAATCCCCTTAATATGCCGGAGTTTGTTCAGCTTGTGCTCTGCGTGCTCACAGATCATTTTGTTATACATGTAAATAAGAGATTTATTATGCAATATAGGCAGATTTTATTCTTATATTTATATTTAATTAATTTGTGTGTTGCCTTACACACTGCAATGTTTCTTAAGTGACAACAAATGCACTGACTCCAAAATTGCAACGTCTGAAATTGTGCGACCCATAGCAATGGACAAGAGAAAACTAGATCTGTGCAATTCATTTTGCAGTGTAAGTGCAATAGACCACTTGCTCTGTCACCAGTTTTATTTCTTTCATTTGATATTTTTAATGCGTTTACATATGTGTTACAATGTTTCTATGTTTCAATGTTTTTTTTATTAATTTCATTATTTAGCTTACTTATAATTATTAATGGGATTAATTATGATTTTTATTTTTATTTTTACTTTAGATGGTTAAATAAACATTAAAATAAAATAATTACATAAAGGGTATTTTAATGTCCACTTTTCACCCTTGATTAACCATAATTGACTTTAATTAGTCTAATTATGGCAAACATAAATAAATATATATATATATATATATATATAATTTTTTTTTTTTTGCATTTGAAAGCGCTGACTGAAAGTGCAGTTCTGCAACTGTGTACTTTGTCTGACCTCTACATTCAAAGTGCAGATGGACATCTTTGCCAAAATTTGACACTGCCAGGCAGCACGTTTAAAGATAAAACAATACCTGTTCAATCTTTTTAAGTACAAGACACAGCACGAGTTTGAACTCTCCACATGCAGGAATCCCCCCAACAAATTTGATATGCTTTGACAACCCACTCATTGTGTGTGAGGACTTACAAAATGAGACAAGGCAGCCGAGAAGGTTTTCGCTGCACTTAGTGTACCATCTTCTAAATCCATTTTATACACTTCACCCAACGTTCATGTCCTCTAATGGAATTGCCGTCTGAAGGCAGGGTGTCCTTATACATATTGGCCACTTCCATTTGTCAGACAATGCAAAGAAAACGAGCAGACATGTTCTGTAATGGCCGATGCATGTACACATCAGCGTGATCACGGTGACTTGGGCAGAACGACTCCGATCGTGAACTGTTACATTCTCCATCAACAACAGTTAGAGAAGGGCAATGTCCCGCAATAATAGAGCAAATGGAAACAAGAGAGTCAATGCTTTGTCTCTTTAAAATTTTATGCTCTCATGAAAAAATACTGCAAATGCAGACACAGCAGCAAAATCATCAACTTCCAAAGGGTCCATGGAGCTTTTAAGAATGCAGGCTTGAGTGTAGAGAGTTGCTAAAGTGCTGGATGTAAAATTATTAGTGTTTTGCAAATTAAGAAAAAAAAGGCTTATTTGTATCTGTAATGTCTTTGTTTGATTGTGCCGCTTAGGGACAGGTAACAAGAGGACAGACAGCTGAGCTTAGAAATGCTTTCACTCCAGTGGTTCGTGAATGCTAGACATTTTACAGGCCTGCAGTATAATGTGAAAGCAAGTACATCTGACAAAGAAGTGCTTTATAGGGGATTGCATCCAATTAATTGGATTTGTATTCATATTTAGCTACAGTAGGTAATGTACAGTTGGGTTGTGATGTCAGAAACCACGCGAAAAAATGTATTTATTTATTTGCCTTTAAATAAATAGTATGTTTATGTATAACAGAAAAAAAGTGAAACTGACAGACACACACACACACACACACACACAAGATAAAATAAATGTTCAAAATATTCAATTATCTTTCTAGGTCTCTTAGCTAAATTTCTAGTGAATAATGTAATTTTGAGACATTACTCATGCATGTTATTTTTAATCATTACATGCTCTTTGCTATGTTTGTAAATCACGCTGAAGTGCTTGACCACCTGGTTTTGTTCAAGGTTTTGTTTTCAGCTTAATTTCTGTTATTTAAGCAAAAGGTAGGGATGCCAAATATTAAGAAAGTCTTGGCATTCTTGAATTTTCCAGTTAACTCAAATTATGGCAATAATGTCAACAACAACAATAATGATAATAAAAATAATAATTATTATTATGTGGTGCCATTTTCACAAGTGTTCTTTTGGAGTCCATTGAATTAGGGAATGTTTTTTTTTTTTTTTTTTTCGATTACACTATAATTGGGAGATATTGTTGTCATTTTTTCCCTCAGTTTTTCAAAGTCACAAGGTCACAAAGGTCCCATAATTGGACTGAACATTCAATGTTCAGCAATCCGCTTCTTTAATTACACCACAACCATCACAACGTGAGGTATAAGAGAGCTGCATTTGAATCAATATTATGCACAACATGCATGCAGGGAGCATTGTGGGTAACATCTAAAGTACAATAAATAAATAGCTAAATCCCTAAATGCTTCATAGTGACACATGAATGAATGAAAAAAAATGGATGGATGCATTATGGACGATTGATGCTCAAGCGTAAAGAAAGACAAGCAATAGATAATGATACAATATAAATATAAAATAATTGAAAGGCCTGCATGACTGAGAGGCAGGAACAATAACTATACAGCCATGCATGACAGCAGAGTGACAGAAAGACCCAAAATAACATGATCCAGGTCACTTCCCCTATAAAACGCCCTCTAAGCACAAATCCAAGGGGACTTTGAATAAATTACTACAGGAAGAGCTTAGCAGTAGATGAGATGTGTGTGTGTGAATGTGCGTGTACGTGTGTTTGTATGCGTGTCTCCTTATGATCCCTCAGCCAAATGACTGAGGCTTCTCGGGAAGGGATTGGTCAAACAGGTTAATTCGTCAGTAAGCAAGTAATTCACATGAGATTGACAGTTTAAGGCCTCTATTCCACTGATAGGCAGATTCCATACACTGTCAGGTGGAGACGCGCAGCCTCCGAGCTCATCCTGCTGAGGTGTGAGAGATCACAAGGGAACAAGAGAGACAAAGATTGCCTCTGCCGAAAGTGAATTGAAAGAACAGAAAAGGGCTGAGAGAGGGAGAGGGAATTTCTAGGCCTCTTGAGACAAACAAAACACCCGGGTTGCCAATCAGAAGACAATCCCCAAGTGATGCTCTAAATCTGGTAGAGAGCTTGGTGTGTGCCTGCGTGTGTCGGTTTGAGCAGTTGCATCTTATTGTGCTCATCAGATGATGACTCAACTTCCAGGTCTGTAAACAACGTAAGAAGAGGCATTCTAATGTTGTCTTTTAGCATTCATTTATACAGAATCAATACATTTCAGCTTTCTTTGTGTAAAATAAGCAGGGTCCTACTGTGTAACATGTAACAAAAAGAAGAAGAAGTAAAATATATGATCAGTTTATCATGGCAGCTTATTTGTTTACATTATCGGAATTTTATTATTTTATTTTTGTATTTTTTTTTAAATGTCATTTAAAGGATTAGTTCACACACAACTAAAAATCACCCCATGATTTACTCACCCTCAAGTCCTCCTAAGTGTATTTGAGTTATATATATAAAAAAATAATAATAATTCTGAGCTTTATAACGGCAATGACTGGATGTCGACTCGGGCAAGATTTTGAAGCACAAAAAAGTGTGTCTATCCATCATAAAAAATAAAATAAAATAATAAGAAATGTTACAGGCCTTCTGAAGTGAATCAATGTTTTTGTGTAAGACAAATATCCGTATCTAAAAGTAAATAAGCCGTAATATTTAACTTCTGCTAACTGTCATACAAGAGTGGCGTTCCACCGGATGACATACGTACAGTGGGATGTAGGCTTAGTGTAAGCTCAGGTGAGAATATGCTAGTCTCGCAAGAACCAAGTTTTGTTTACAAATCAGTCTTGTCTACGCTTATATCAAAATCTTTTGATATTGTTCTTTATAAATCCTAATTTTGTACTTCTAATATGTGACCTGTTTTGTTTTGCTCTCTCCTCTGTGCTTCCGCATTTGTCACTTTGTTACGCTACACCTATGATGTACGTCATCTGCTGTAACGCCACTCTCTTGTGAACGCACGTACGACAGTTAGTTTTCAATATGGGTATTACACAAACTCGTTGCTTTGTTTCAGGAGGTCTGTATTAACCCCCATGTGGAACACTTTTTATGATGAATGGACTCACTTTTTTATTTTATTTTTTTGCTTCAAAATCTCAACCACTATTCACTGACATTATAAAGCTTTGAAGAACCAGGATATTTTTAATAACTCTGATTGTATTTATCAGAAAAGAAGAAAGTCATATATACCCAGTATAGTAAGTAACCGTCAAGGTTAGTAAATCATGTTTTTTTTTTTTTTTTTTTACATTTTTGGTTTAACTATCTCTTTAAGTTGAAATTACATTTACAAAGTTGATCATAAGAAAAAAGAAAAGAAAAACAGAACATTACACTTTGGGAACAGATGGCAGTGTAATTAGTTACTACAATAAATAAATACAAAATGTTGCCTGTATAGTATTACTAAATACATACATACATAAATGCTTTTAAACTTTAAAAATGTTTGAAAATACAGTTTTTATTACCTGAGAACTCCGTGAACTATGGAAGGCATTTTCTGCCAAATTTAAATAAATAAATGAAATGATTCAAATTAAAATTAAAACCAGATTAACGATTTCATTACAGAAAACTGTACGCAAAATATGTGACAAAATTGAGAATGAAATTAAATGATTTCATTTTCACGGTGACATACCTGTCAAATTGAAAAATAAAATGCAATTGCTGATTTCACATTTCATTTTTAATACAGTCTCGAGGCAAGAATGCCAATATTAAAATGAAAAGCCAAACGTGAAAAAGAAACTACACATACAGTTTTTACAAAGCTCTTTATTAACGCTCACGCAATAATAGTGAGACAATTCAAATTTAAATGTAAATTTTACTTGTCATTTTAATTCCTCTTTTATTTCACTGTTTTCATTTTCGTTTTCATTTTCAAAGACAACCTGCATGCAAATTATATGTTAATGAGTGGGTGTGGCTCAATTACGTTATTACGTGGAGGAGCTATAATGGCGGTTATGGCCAGTATAGCAGCAGAATTAAACCAGCTAGCAAACATTTCGGATGATAATGACTTAATTTTGATACGAGTTGAATCTATCTTGGATAGGGGTGCTCCGATCACGATCAGCCGATCGTTAATGCGCATCTCGTCAGTAAAGCCGGTTCTCTAATCAGCAGTTAATTCCATCAGGTGCGTGATTTCACATAGAGCAGCTGTTACTACACAGAGCCATTGTTAACTGAGAAGATGCGCAAATCCACGTTCATTTTCAGCGTTTATTGGCACATCTTCTTAGTTAACAATGGCTCTGTGTAGTAACAGCTGCTCTATGTGAAATCACGCACCTGATGGAATTAACCGCTGATTAGAGAACCGGCTTTACTGACGAGATGCGCATTAACGATCGGCCGATCGTGATCGGAGCACCCCTAATCTTGGATACACTTGGACATTTTGCAGCCGTCACAAACTCAGCAGACAGCAGATTTTCCGGGGAGTCTCGTGGAGTCTCAGGCCGAGGAACTGCAGTGGGTCGAGGGTTTGACGCATGCTGGTCAGGCTGGTTGTTTCTTCCACGTTCTAATGCTGCAGCAGCTTCCCGCAAAAGCTCACTAACAGATTCACCATGTCTCGATTACAATATATTCACATTTTAATGTCGTTTCACACATTGTTTCAACCACCATTCAACTCATGCACACAAGACTTCGACGATTGTCTCTAGCGCCGTTACTTGAATAAGCCACACCCACTCATTAACATATAATTTGCATGCAGGTTGTCTTTGAAAATGAAAACGAAAATGAAAACCGTGAAATAAAAGAGGAATTAAAATGACAAGTAAAATTTACATTTAAATTTGAATTGTGTCACTATTATTGCGTGAGCGTTAATAAAGAGCTTTATAAAAACTGTAGGCTATGTGTAGTTTCTTTTTCACGTTTGCTTTTCATTTTAATATTGGCAGTCTTGCCTCGAGACTGTATTGAAAATGAAATGTGAAATCAGCAATTGCATTTTATTTTTCAATTTGACAGGTATGTCACCTGAAAATGAAATCATTTAATTTCATTCTCAATTTTGTCACATATTTTGCGTACAGTTTTCTGTAATGAAATAGTTAATCTGGTTTTAATTTTAATTTTAATCACTTCATTTATTTATTTAAATTTGGCAGAAAATGCCTTCCATAGTGAACAGCATACCGAGTTCAACTGCCAAAGTTCAGGATAAGCTGTTTGTTTTTCAAGTCATTATTTTAAAGTCAACTGATTTTTGTAGTCACCCACAATATTTTTAAAATGTTCACCCAACCTTTTTTTTTTTTTTTTTTGAATGTTGTAATCTCTGTTGTGTGTTTCATGCTCTAATTCGAGTGTCTTGCCACAACAACATGCTGTGCTTTACCCAGATGTCACTGTAGAGCTCTGAGAGAAACCAAAATGACCTTGTTTTGATATTTTCCCATTTTCATCTTTGTGTAAAAGCAAAGACAAATGTGCTTGCCTGCTTGTGCTTAATAGTTCTGCATATGATGTTTGGGAGATTTTGCATTTCTCCCCACAAAATAAGAGTACAATATGGCACAAAACAAATGTGGTTTCCCTCTTTGCAAACAAATTTGTTCTCTCTCTCTCTCTCTCTCTCTCTCTCTCTCTCTCTCTCTCTCTCTCTCTCTCTCTCTCTCTCTCTCTCTCTCTCTCTTTCGCTCTCTCGGTTGTTTTTCCTGGCTGTCTGATGTAATACCCGAGAAGGTGCGGTGCAGTGTGAGCCTAGCATTATGGGAGACAGGGGTGATTTCCTCTGGGTCATGGCATTGATTTGGAGTGACCCTGGAGGCTAGGCAAGCAGCAGGTGGCACACTGACCTGAATTAGGCGATATGAAGCACTGGTAATCAGACAACTTTTACAGCATTTCTCTCAGTCAGACACTGAGATGTGAACATCACTAACCCTTGCTTTGCTGGCTGTTCCCACCTGCTCAAGTAATAACCAACTTCAGCTTACAAGCAGCTATCATGTCTTATTTGGAAGCTGCTTTATCAGTGCAGAGAGAGAGAAAGAGAAAAAATATGAAAAAAAATAGTTCACACTAAAATTACCACTCAGTCTCAAATTACTCACCTTATTCCTTTAACTAGCATGCAGAATTGCACACTTTGTATTACAGTAAAGCATGTAACACAAATGCATTTTATGTTTGAGAGAAAATTAAGCCCCACGCCTTAAACATTAATTATAATAACATGTTTCTTGAGTAGCAAATCAGCATATTAGAATGCCTTCTGGATGTTATGTATATACAGTTCAACCTGAAATTGCAATTTTATCATTGTTTTACCTACCTATTGTTTTAACTATGCTGAATTTCACAATTTGTATTTCGCTGTTTAGGAATGTATGCTAGTACACTGAAGTTTCACCGTACGCATTTATGATTCTTAAAAATCAAGTGTCCACTTGAGCAGTCCACACGCTACAGGTCAAGTATTGATCACTTGTGTAAAGAGCACTTGGCTTACTTTAAATTGGGTCTTACCTGAAGCAATCTGACTAACTCGAGTTAATTCACAAAACAATTATCCTTCTTAGCGCTCTGATTAAATCAGGTTGTGTGTGTACAGGGAAATAAAGGTATGCCGCTTGCTAAGAAAGACAATTTCACATGCATACGACCTCGCTCCCTTTAGAAAAATTAGAGCCGATGGAGATTACATAGAGAATTAAGCAGTTACCTCATACACACAAGTGTGTTTCAGTGCTAATGCGGGTGCCATTCATAGCTCCCCATGTAGAAATTATACGTGAACGCTTTGAGATGCGAGCACAATATATTTTTTGGCAGGAAATGACAATCTGTGGGAATTGCATAAAAAGGTACTGAAAAATGTTGAAAGTGACACTGGAAAATGAAAAAAGGTGGTTGCGTTTCATATAAGCATCCTATTTTTAAAACAACGGACAAGAGTCGGTGCGGAAGAATATGTTTATTATTATTATTATTATTGTTATATGTGTGGAAGTGCTTTTTTAGGCAGTGAAACTAATGCCATTTATCATTTGCAGCACTTACAGTTTACTTTTTTATATAATTGAATAGGTTGCATGAAAGCTGAAAAAGACCAACCAACATGATAACAATGCATAATGCATACTTTTGAATGCATATTTACACAGGCTTAATAAAGAATATTGTTACAGTCAAAAATGTTTACAGTCAAAAGTGGGTTCAGTTGAGGCTTCAGGCAATCCTAGGCAATCCATTTAAATGTTAACAGTTTCCTTCAAGTGGCCCATCATCCACAGAAAAATTCCATTGAGTTTAATAATAAAGCAGAAAAAATGTCTTGTGGGGGCTTAAAGCTGGATGGACCAAATTGTATATCTATTTGAACATACTGTAGGCCTACTGAGTAATTCTGTGTCCATGACACCTCAACCACTTCAGTTACCGTTAGTCACTTTATTATTATTATTATTTATTTTTTTTTTTTACAATTTCTCTTCACCTCTTTTTGAATGTGTATATTCATATACACACAACTTACTGTGCAACTGAGATCAATTAGCATATTTTAAATAAGTATTTCTAAGCCATAGGATTGTCCCCCTTGAGGTGTTTCCAATTTACACACTGTCCACAAAAAAGCTTCTTTAATTTGCATGCAAAACATTGCTTGCAATGATTTCTTGATATTTTTCTCACTTTTTACCTCATAAATAGGATGCCATTGCACTGAATTTGTTCTATGTAGAACAGATTATTCATCAGTTTGCTCCTACTTTTTACTATGCAAAGTGCAAACCCTATATAACTAGTGTTCACCACTGTGTGTTCAACATCAATCTTGCTAACAACAGCCTGTTGCTGGCATGGTCTTAAGAATTCATTGTGAGAGAGTTTTGAGAGATGTCAAGTGTGTGCTCATGTGGTTGTCATCTGGTAACAGGCAAACTCCACTCCTGCCAATTGCCACTGACTTGAGAAATGTGCATTATTTTTTTGAAAACGACAGAACCAATTGGGCAAATACATCTTATTGCAATCAATACTACTACTACTACTACTACTACTAATAATGATAATAATTATTATTATTATTACTATTATTTATTAATTAATTAATTAATATTTGCTTTAGGTGGGGCATAACAGAAGTTTTCTGGCAAATCAGCAGTCTCGCATGCAAATTTAACCTCTTGCAGGTTTCATTATAAACTTGCTAAATAAAATGTGAAAACACATCTATGCTTACGACAAATATTTAATCATAAATATCTCATACATCCACATATCTTGGTAAATAATCCATTGTGATTTGTTGTTATCAAACCCCAGAGCACAGCTCAGCAGACTGACAGAATTACAATTAGGTCCTACAAATGGCGGCCGCACCGCTGTGTGATGTCACATGAAACCCATGAATAGCAACTTAACTTTAGGCCCTGCATGCACTGTTTATATACATATTTTAATATAGTAGTTATTTATTGATTATTTTGTATATCAGTCTAAATGATCAAATTGGATTTAAAGTCATTTTTTGTATTGTTCAGGTTGCGATGCAGTAACGCTTCCCTCTGGACCTTTGGTATAAGGTTATCCCTTGGATTGGTTTTCCATTCAAGAGAGGTAATTCCAGCTGGTCTGGGTCAGGATGAGTTCAAGATCTCCTATAGCCAGAGATCTCCAGCTGCAGTGTTAACCACCACAAGCGGCTGGAGGCTGCACAGATGAGTGTCAGCACCTTATCCCTTTTATCAAGGGGAAAAAGTATCTACGCAAAACCCCCGCTCCCTAGCGAGCATGCAACGTCTCTGTTACCATGCATTTGTAGAAAAATAAAAATAAAGAGATGCCTCTCCATCTCATGCTCCAAAAGATCCATTAGTATTCTGAGCAAAGCTTAGCTGGTGACAAGCCATACATCACCGTCGCAACAAAATGCTCTCTCTCTTTCTCTCTCCTTCTCTCTCTCCACAGAGCCGCCCTGCAAATATGGGGAACGCATGTTCTTTTGTTTGTATGCCACCCTCTGTCCTGCGAGTGTCCTCTAATCTGTGTCCGCAGACGACGCACGCACACGTACCGCTTTTACAGCTCAGTCATTACCGAAGACGTGCCGGTGCCAGAGGAGAGAGATGCATTCTGGGAAGGGCCGTAGGAAAGGGGCACTTTTCATGATGCGAGTGCGACTGTCTCGCCAACCGTTCGTCCTTGACTAACCTTGTCCTTTTACGGAGCTATTAAAGAGCGCTGTAAATTACATTGATGGGTCCCTCAAAAACGGTCTCCTGTTTTACTGTTTTCAGCCTGATCGATGAGCTCCAACAACGCAAATTAGCGTTAAATATGAGATGCCCAACCGCAAACTGTTGCGTTTTGGATAATGGATGCATTGTAATGCTGCTTTGAATGGCCAGGTAACACGGAAATGCGCCCAGTGGAAGCATTATGATGAATAAGACGAGACTTTTTTGCCTATAATATGTTTCCATGTGAACAAAACACATTATTATATTTATTACTCTGCTCAGCTCTGTGAAGATTTGTATCATGTAATTTACATGATACATGATACATGATAGTTTTTTCTCTCAGTCCCCTTCAATCTCAATAGACATGAGGATTGAGCACAGTATATGAGTGGAAATGTCCAGCATGACTCAGCTCAAAACTGAATTCACATTAATAGCTCCTCAGTGCTGAGTTTTGAGTCCTTTTTGCTTGAGGGAAATGGTGAAATAGTGGATTTCAGATCTCTAGCGCAGTCCATCTTGCAAGAATTATTGGAATTTATTTTCGAGTCCTTCCGACAGATATTTGAAAGAGATGAGAGAAAGGCATTTCTCAGAAGTATCGAAAAGGTTTTTGAAAATGAAGAGGGGAAAAGAATGTTTGGTCCGAAATAAAAGGGTGTTTGCTCCTATAAAACGTGAACTTTGGTCTCTGAAGGAGCAAGGCGATGTGGGTTTATTGCTTGTTTGTTTGGATCAGATGCTCCATTTGTGTCACACTGAGGAGATGCATAAATCTGGGTTGCGTTTGCAGGTGTGTGTGTGTGTGTGTGTGTGTGTGTTTATGTGGCTATGTCAGACAGATAGAGTCTGGCCTTGTTAATGCATCGCCCCTGAGAGTGTGTTTTTGGTCAGAAAGACTGATTAGGGATGTACGAAAGGTGAATAGAGGCAGGTGTTAAATCTAGAGCAGGGGACGGGGACGCACTTCTTTGCTTTAACTGACCTGAGAGAGGCTGATTGGGTCAGGCATTACTTGGTGAAAGGTCAAGGTGACCAGACCAAACAAGCATCTGTTTGACCTATACTTCAGCTGCGAGGTCAGGTCAGGAATTGTGGTCTGTGAACAACCTCAGCACTGCATACTTTGGCTATATGACCTTACTGTACGCTGTCCTCTTTTGAGTAACAAGTGTGACACAGAAATGCATGCTTTAGATTCAGGCTCTTTTCAGGAGCACTAAAGATGATGTTAGGTTCTCTCTTTTTTTTCATGCAGGGGGAAAAGAGACAAATGCTGCAGAGCTCTAAACTGACACTAAGCACCATAGAGTCAATATGACTTGTTTGCCTTCAGAGGTGTGAATGATGGGAAGGGTGGATGATAGCTTTGTGTGGAAGCTCTCAAGTCAACTTTAGATGCATCATTGATTCTTGCACGTCACAGAACTAAAAATATCAAAATTTCTCCATCCATGTGTATTAATCATTTCATATTTTATTATTTCACCTAATTTATTATGTACATGTATAAGGAAGGTTTTTATTCTTTACCCACACAAACCAACTGTACGAATTCAGATAAAAGCATAAAAGAGAGAGAAAGAGAGAGAGAGAGAGAAAAAAATGTAGCATACGTTATATGGATTTTTTTTTTTCAGCTTGACTGGGTGTAAATGATGACAACTATTTTTTTTTTTTTTTTGCTATTTTAATTAGGCTACTGTGATTTTGAACAACGTAAGTTTGAGTGGATAATAGTGACATAAGATTGCAACGATCTGAACTATTGAGTCTTTTTCCTGCATATCATTCTGACTCTTTCCTCATTTGTCCACTAGTGGGCACTCATACTACACTATGCCATCATGCAGAAACACCGCTGTTGCGTCTCTCCTCTCCTGCATTAAAGCGCCGTTGCTACACAGAGCCCTGCGGAGACCCAGCCGTAACCCGGCTCACTCATCAGAGCGACAGGGAGAGAAAATGTCAGCCTGCTGAAGGTTGGTGAGGTGGCGACGTAATTAATTAATGCTTTGATTTGGTGGCGTTTCACTTTGGCGCAGCGCGAGAGAGTGGCATTTAAAGGGGGAGATATTAATGAATGCAGTGCTGTCGTTAAAGCCATCATATCGTGGATATTAATGAAAGGAGAAGATGGGGGCATGCTGACACTGAGGGGGGAGAACGGAGAGAGGGAATGACACACCGAGAGAGTTTTGAGTGCAGGCGCGCTGGTGAAGATGGTGCGCTCTTTATTCTACATTTCTGCAAAACCCAACAGCTCAAGTAAATATCAGAGTCTGTAAAGTCTTCCTTGGCCGGGTTCATCTGCTGGCTTACACCTCATGTATCGTTCTCAAGGCCATATCTGTGTGTTCGAGCCCCGGGCTGAATTCATCTCCTTATGTGCTCTCTTCACAAGCATTGACAGGCCTGTTTGAGGCATCATGGGATGGAAGAAACTCTTCAGCATTGACATTTTTGTCTTCTTTTCTCACCCGTGCAGATGCCCGGCTTCACGCCTCTCCTTCTGAGCTGCCTCCGCTATCTATTCCCATCCTGCGTTTGCTGAAATGTCTCAGAGCTCTTCCGCAGTCTCAATTACCAGTGATGGCAATCTGCTCGTGCAACCAGAGGCTGCTGCAGGTGGCTCGCCCCCGGGGAACAATATGGAGGAGGCAGGCTGTGTGGCAGCAGCGATTCTGTGAGAGCTAAATGCCTACACAGTTCCAGAGATACTGAAGATGTGAGGAGAGTGTAATGCAGAAGGAAATTTTAAACTTTGACATGAAAGATTATATTATTCTGCTTGTTTGGCAAAGGCATTTTTACGTAGAGAACCTGATACAGCTGTTTGACATTTGGATATTAGTGTTGCGCTTAAAATACTCAACCACCAATTAATAAGTTTAGGTTGAGGGCTGAAAATGATTACCATTTACCTCCATTGACTGAAATTTTGATGTTCAATTAGTGTTTCTCTGATGGTGTGTTTTAGTGAAAGTGACGTGAAATACAGCCAAGCATGGTGACCCATACTTAGAATTCATGCTATGCATTTAACCTATCCAAAGTGCACACACACAGCAGTGAACACACACCCATAGCAGTAGGCAGCCATTTATGCTGCAGCACCCGGGGAGCAGTTGGGGGTTTGGTGCCTTGCTCAAGGACACCTCAGTCGTGGTATTGCCAGCCCGAGACTCAGACCCACAACCTTAGGGATAGGAGTCAAACTCTGTTTGTGTCTATTTTGTACACACAATAGGCCTCATTTACGAAGTGAATATATGACAAAAATTAGGCATACGGTAGTTTCAACGTAAAACTCTGAATTTATCAGTATTTATGCGAGTAGCGGCTACGATCAAATCTCACATCTGGCAGTGTAAACAAGACCATGAGGATTCAATCGTCATTTCATGAACTTGCAAAGCTTCTGTTAAAGGAGAAAAACAGAAATTAAGTCTATAAAAGGAATAAAATAATAAGGATCACACAAAATATAGAATAGGCTATAATAAAATTCGAAGAGAAACTAAAGAAACAAAAAAGGGCTGTTTATATGTACCAATATTTTAATATACATATAAATAACATACATTATTGTAGCTTAATTGTTTGCAATTATAAGGTTACCGGATATTTTTGAAGTAAGATCAATTTAGTTTTCATGAGATTACTTCCTCTTTTTGGCCAGGTTTCGTTTCTCCGTGTTGTATACTCTAGGGGCAAGGTAAGGGTGTTCTAAACCACCCTTACCTAAACCAGGGTGTTTTTAGGGGCGTGATATTCAAATGACTCCACATATATCAACGTGCGATCATTTGTAGGATGATATTGGCGGCATATGAATGTTTCATGAATTACACATGAACTCTGATGTAAGCTGATTTGTGCGCACGGATCTACGCTTGTTTCTATGTTAAATTGATTAATGATGCCCAATGTGTATAAACAACGATGGCTAAAAGGTGTAGTTCACCCAAAAATGAAAATTCTGTCATTAATTACTCAACCACTCATGTCATTCCAAACCCGCAAGACCTTTGTTTACAAATTAAGATATTTTTGATTAAATCCAAGAGCTTTCTGACCCTTCATAGACAGCAACGCAACTGACAAATACCCAGAAATGTAGTCAGGACATCTTTAAAATGGTCTTTGCGCACAATTCTCATGGCTTCATAACAGTACGGTTGAACCACTGCTGTCACATGAACTGTTTTAACGATGTTCTTACTGCCTTTTTGGGCCTTGAGCATTTCAGTTGCGTTGCTATCAATGCAGTTAGAAAGTTCTCGAATTTGATCAAAAACTGTGTAATTTGTGTTCTGAAAAAGTTCTTATGGGTTTACAATGACATGAAAGTGAGTATTTAACGACAGAATGCTAGGAGTGCGTTGACAATATTATTTTTGCTGAACCAATATATTTTAGTCTGTGTTGTTTCTTAGTTGGTGCTCTCAACCACAATTTTCAAATTTGGTCAATTTTAGTACAAAATATGAACAATAAAGGTTGTTTGGGCAGTCTTTAACATGGGGCGACAGATCACTAGTCACTCAGTTCAAGATGCTAGTTATATCACAAAATAAGCATTAAAGGGATAGTTAGCACAAAAATGAAAATGTCATTCATTTACTCACCCTCATGTTGTTCCACACCTGTGTTCTGCTGAACAAAAAGATATTCTGAAGACTGTTGGTAGCTAAACAGTTGATGGTAGCCATTGACTTTCCATCAACTTTCCACACACATTCTTCAAAATATCTTCTTTTTTGCCAAAAAACAAAAATCATATAGGTTTGGAAGAACATGAGGGGTGAGTAAATGACAATTAAAATTTTTGGATTAACTATTCCTTTAATGAACACCAGAAGGTATATTGAAAGAAAGTACAGCATGTTATATGTAAGAGTTTCAGCCACAGAAAGACGTCAGTAAAACATTGTAAACAATGTAACATTGCATCAAATTTACCTCGGAAAAGCTGTTCAGTGTGTTATTTAGCTAAAATACTAATAATAATAACAGGAGTATTTGGGAATATGTGTGCACTATTTAATGTATTCCTTATGTTTTTACTTTATTCATGTTTTTTTTTATTTTTTTTTTATAAATCTGCAATTTGCACATTAAACAAATATATTTTCATTTTCATTTATTGTCTAGTTGTAAACTTTATTTAATTTTCTGTGTTTAAGTAACAAATTCCATTTAAGAAAGAAAATGTCTGGGGATAGCTAGAGTTCATCTCACAAAATGCTGCTAATAAATCTCAGATGAAACAGCATTATAAATACAGAATTCATTGTCTTGAAATTATTACAACACTGTGGCCTGAGCAAGTGCAATTTGATAAAGCTTTCTCTTCTTTGATAAGGCTTTCTCTTTGATAAGGCTTTCTCTTCCATGTTCATTTAAACATTTGTCCTAACTAGTCACAATAGGGCATTTTTCCAGCCATCATGCTAGATGTTTTGTCCTGCCCTCAATGAAATCTCACTAGTTAATAAATATCTGCATAACTATACATAAAACATCAAATTTATTTAGAGCTTTCAGCCAGCAGAAATATTGCTTGTTGTAATTTGCTATGCATCCTGGTTAGGACAAAGTATTAAAACAATTGCGATAGTTCAACTAAAAAGGAAAACTGTCATCATTTGTTGTTCCAAATATGTATATATATTTTTTATTTTATTTCATCTCCAGCTCATGACCATAGTACTTTCAGTGTTGTGTTGTATCACTGAAATAAAAGAACAGCAGATGTGATAAAACATTATCAGCTCAATGGACATGTTTCAGTTTGAAAAAATGAAGTAAAATTTAACATAAACCTGTTGAAAAAATAAATAAATAAAAATAAACAATTATTAAGTTGGCTTGAGAAAGCCAACTTACTGATATTGTATTTAAACTTCTTATTATTATTCTTCTGAGACTAAATTTTCAACTGCTACTCCTCCTAGAGCTTTTACTCTACAGACTCCAAACTCAGCCCA
Source organism: Carassius carassius (assembly GCF_963082965.1). Taxonomy (NCBI): domain Eukaryota; kingdom Metazoa; phylum Chordata; class Actinopteri; order Cypriniformes; family Cyprinidae; genus Carassius; species Carassius carassius. The sequence continues at coordinate 29,919,220 of NC_081771.1, forward strand.
GATCTTCAGACTGATCTGAAGTTAGTTGCTATATCTTTTTAGACTGATCGGACTTACGGTTTTCATAAAACTGAAGATTAAAAATCATAAAAATCCCATAGACTTAAATTGAAAAGTCTCTGCTCATCTGAACACTCCGTAAACTCCAACTGTCAAAAAATTCAAATCTAAACACACTGAAGCCCATTAGACTCAATCAGACTTCTATGTACTATTACTAACCCATTCAAACTCATCTATCTATCTATCTATCTATCTATCTATCTATCTATCTATCTATCTATCTATCTATCTATCTATCTATCTATATTCAAACTAATCTATCTATCTATCTATCTATCTATCTATCTATATTAAAACCAATCTATCCATCGATCGATCGATCGATCGGATCTATCTATCTATCTATCTATCTATCTATCTATATTAAAACTAATCTATCTATCTATCTATCTATCTATCTATCTATCTATCTATCTATCTATCTATCTATCTATCTATCTATCTATTTTCATAGCAACACTCTAACAACTATCCAAACCAACCTAGAAACCACCCAGGGTATCCTAGCAACCGCATACCAACACCTTAGCAGCCATCCTGGGTACCCTAACAACCGCATGGCAACACCTAAGCAACCACTCCGGAAACCCTAGCAACCGCATAGCAACCATCCTAGGTACCCTAGCAACTGCATAGCAACACCCTAGCAACCATTCTAGGTACCCTAGCAACCGCATAACACCCTGGCAACCATCCCAAGTACCCTAGCAACCGCATAGCAACACCTTAGCAACCACTAAGGGTACCCTAGCTACTGCATAGCAACACCTAAGCAACCACTCCGGAAACCCTAGCAACCGCATAGCAACCATCCTAGGTACACTAGCAACTGCATAGCAACACCCTAGCAACCATCCCAGATACCCTAGCAACTGTATAACACCCTGGCAACCATCCCAAGTACCCTAGCAACCGCATAGCAACACCTTAGCAACCACTAAGGGTACCCTAGCTACTGCATAGCAACACCTTAGCAACCACTCCGGGTACCCTAGCAACCGCATAGCAACACCCTAGCAACCATCCTGGGTACCCTAGCAACTGCATAACAACACCTTAGCAACCACTCAGGGTACCATACCAACTGCATAACAACACCTTAGCAACCACTTCGGGTACCCTAGCAACGGCATAACAACACCTTAGCAACCACTCTAGGTACCCTAGCAACCGCATAGCAACACCCTAGCAACCACTCCGGTGTACCCTAGCAACCGCATAGCAACATCTTAGCAACTTCCAAGGATACCCTAGCAACCGAATAGCAACACCCTAGCAACCACTCCGGTGTACCCTAGCAACCGCATAGCAACATCTTAGCAACTTCCACGGATACCCTAGCAACCGCATAGCAACACCTTAGCAACCATTCCAGGTACCCTAGCAACCGCATAGCTACACCTTAGCAACCACTCCGGGTACCCTACCAACCAGATAGCAACACCCTAGCAACCATCCTGGGTACCCTAGAAACCACATAGCAACACCCTAGCAACCATCCCAGGTACCCTAGCAACTTTAAACTTTTCAAACTTTTTAAACTTTCTGGTCCGGCTTTCTCAAGCCAACTTAAAGTTTGTCTTGACAAACTTTTTTATCTAGTTATTATTATTATTATTATTATTATTTTTATTTTTTTTTTGAAAGAGAGCTTTTTAAGAACTTTCCAATTCCAATTTTTTATATGATTTTTTCACATAAACTGGCTTTATAATCAGGCTCTGAGGTTGGAATCAAAAATTTCTGCTCTGTCTCTTTTAGGCCGAGATAAATGCAATATCTGTATCGTTTTTCTTTTTCTATTAGATGTAAATTGCTCAGAAACTATACAGATGGCCTTTTTATAGACCGATATTTCTTATCTGCCCTTGACAGACTAAATTTAATTTCCCTGCATTCTACAAAAAGTCCAGCATGCTGATGCTGTTGGAATGCATTTCTTCTCCGTTTTCCCATGTTCTTGAAAGCCCACATTGCACTGCTCGCCATTACAAATTTGAACACTGTTTCAGTCGCAATCAATTCAATTTTTCTGTGGATTATTGCTCTGGAGTAGGAGACAGGAATCCAGAGATCTCATTAGACTAAAACGAAGTTATGCATTTCTCTGCCTGGTCTAACGATCCACAGAAATCTGTGAGCGCTAAAGACAAGACTTTGACCATAATGGTACTCAACATGGGGAGAAAATGTGAGCAGGAATCTCAGAGAGCGGCTCTGTCTTTGATTTATTGAATGCTCACTCTTGGAAACTCTTGGAAGACAGCATGAAAGCAGGCAAATTGAATTATTATTATTTTTTTTTTATTTAGACACCCTCCCTCCATGGATGTCATATTGAAAATCCCTATACTAATCGACATGGTTCGGACACGCTCTTTGAAGAATTTCGAGAATTAGGCGAGAATGGTCAGTGGTCAAATTTAATTTGATATAATAAGAAGACACTTTCCAAAGCCTGAAGTTATTTTTCACGACATGACATATAAAGTGACTCTTCACTCAGCAGCTTGGGAAAAAATGGAATGATTCACACATTTCTCCATAATTTTGTAATGGTTTTGATGTGATGACATGTCATCATAAACATTGGCATATTGGGCCTTAAGGGGCTTTGAGTAAGAACAAGATGAGAATTATATGCATGTGACAGTGTATATATATGCACACAAATACAACTGACCACTGATATCTCCCTTAGTACATACTGTGTAAATCCTAAAGTGTCTGTGACACAGAACTGCATTCAATCACTTTCCACTTCAAGGACCTGGCCAATTCTTCACCATTACTTTGGCTATTGACAGGTGTTCTGAACCTTTGGTTTGATAACCAGACGTATAAATTTCAATCCCCCTAGTTTTGCAGACAATTTAAAGGCTCATTTATTTATATATTTGACAATGAAATATATATCCCACACTCTGAATGTTGGGTGTTTGAGGCTTTTTGCTGTTTTAGAATATATATGCATCCTCTGAGCAGATATGAAAACATGCAAATCTCATAATAATTCAGATTTAGTATCATACAAATTAGATTTTATATTTTTTTCCCCCTGCGTTTATAAAAGCAAACGGACATTATCTGCCAGTCATCTGTGTTTACCATATTTGAATTTCCGTTTCATAAGTTTTAATTCCATAAATATGTATATTTCTGAATAGATTAAAACAGTGCTGGGATGGAAAAGGTGCTTTTGTTATGGATCCAGATGTCTTTAAGATTCTGAGAGGATGTCTGCTAATTCCTGTTTTTTTATGCATATGTATATAAATCTGTACACTAAGCTTAAGCATGCAAGCAAAGGCAGCAAAGGCTTCTGGGAAGCATGCTAGAGAAAACAAACTTCACAGCTATGTTCCAAAGCCTAGTCAGTTGTCTACCTAGACAGAATTTTAAGGCATTATATCAACACACAAAGGCTGTTATGAAGCTTCTTCTAAGATGTCTTCTTTTGGTCAAAATCAGGCAGCACCATGCATATCCTTCATGGAAAATATAATCTCATTGTACATTGCTTCAGAAAGCTTAACGTGACTTTTAAATTAATTAGTTACTTTTCTGTTTAATGAAATAAAGTTCAATCTAATTAAAAATGACAAGTTTGCACAGGTTTTTTTTTATGAATTGGCTTATCAGCATGCTTAATAATCTTGATATTTTGTGTGATATGTGTTTGCTGCTGAAAAACCAGTCTGAGATGGTTTTGACTGCTTTCATCTGGTATAAGATCACTGTAGTTTGGCCAGCTGAAGTTCCCTAAACCCATCTAAAGCAGCTGAAGCTAACAGCTGAAAAGACTGAGAGTCTAAAACGTGTTAGCAAGACAAAGACATGGTAGCTATTTTCTAGCTATTTTAAGCTGGTCATTAGCTCTTGACCATCTTAGACCAGCAACAAACAAGCTACTGTACCAGCTGGTGATACACTCTTAAGGAGATCAAACTGTTTTTCGAACATGATATCCTATCGCCTGACTTATAACAAGCTTGAAAACCTGCTACTATATTCCAAAGCAGTGTGATTTTCCAGTAAACTTAGAGGATGGCTGCAATACATGCAATAAAACTATATTTGTATGTGAATTGTATGTACACTAGGTTGCAAGGTGGGGCCTCCATGGATCAGACTTGTTTGTTGCATCCATGAATCAGACTTTTTTGTCCAGCACATCCCACAGGTGCTCGATTAGACAGAGATCTCTGGGAATTCGGAGGCCAAGTCAACACCTCAAACTCATTGTGCTCCTCAAACCATTACTGAACCATTTTTGTTTTGTGGAAGGCCACATTATCCTGCTGAAAGGGAATATCGTTTGCATGAAAGGGTGTACATGGTATGTGTCAAAGTAACATCCACATGGATGACAGGACCCAAGATTTCCCAGCATAACATTTCCCAAAGCGCCACACTGCTTCCGCCGACTTGCCTTCTTCCCATAGTGCATCCTGATGCCAAGTGTTCCCCAGGTAAGCGACGTGTATTCACCTGGCTGTCCATGTGATGTAAAAGGAAATGTGATTCATCAGTCCAGGCCACCTTCTTCCATTGCTTATGAGATAGATATGGGTCCCATCAAGTTTTCTGACGGGTCAAAAAATCCCATTTCGCTGACAAAGAGTCCACAAAGGAAAATCCAAAGGAAATTACTAAAAGGCTGATAATCAGCAGGCACACAGAGACACATTTGAATTCATTCAAAACACTTTGACAAAAACCAGTGACTGGAATCACAATATCTGTTCCCGCTTACAAAATAAATAAGTAAATAAGCTCTAGCAAGCTAAATAAATAAAAGTCGATTTCCTCTCTCCTTCACTGTGGATGAGCAGAAGTGAATGTGGTGCCAAGCAGACCATGAAAGGAGATTATCGGAGAGAGAGTGAGAGAAACGCTTCGCCTAGTGGAGAACACTTCCTCAAACAATGACGGTGGAGACTTAACCAAACAAACAGCGGAAGAACAATAGGAATTATGAAGAGAGGACACTCTTGAGACAGGGAAAGGTTTCCTCAGCACAGCGTTATTTGCTGCTCGGCTGACTCTGTGGTTCACCTTTACACCAGTCAGAAGGCTGCCGCACAATAGGCCTGTTTGTGTTTATTGTGCTTCATAACAGAGATTTTTCGAGCCTTGTACGACTGGATTCTTACAAGCTCTCATTTTGCTGGCTTCACAGATTCAGCCCGGCTTCTATTACGTTAAAATCGATTTCTGTCGATCAGAGGCTGAACGGAGTGTTTTTTTGAGGATAGCAATCAGAAAACTTTCATCTAAAGATTTAGTTTATTTCTGTTTGAACTTTCAGCTGTAGCTGTTTGTCCTTCACTTTTGGTAACACATTAGATTAGGGAACATATTAAATATTAACTAACTAATAACTATTAATTAAGAGTTTTCCCTCAATGAACTCCTAATTTGATGCTTATTGATAGTAAGTTGTTGTATCAGTTATGTTAAGGTATTGAGTAGGGTTCAGAGATATAGAATATTCATTTATATGTGCTTTATAAGTACTAATAAACAGCCAATATTAATGTACATGCTAATAATAAAGTTGTTAATAATCAATTGTGTTCCCTAATATGAATTGGTACCAGCTTTTTTGTTTTAACTAGATTGCCATATATGCCTAAACCATACCAGATTTTTCATACAAATAAAATAATAATAATAATAATAATAATATACATTAAAACAGGATCAATTTATTTTTAAATATGTATTTATTTTCGATTGACAGTTTCTGGAATATTAGTATTGTGGCCGACTTTTCACTTGTTTTTAATTTTATACTTAAGTGAAGGGGGTGAGGGGACTTGCATACATTCTTTGAAAACAATCTTAGGAACATTTCAAGTAAGTTATTCTTATTTATAAAGCATTAAAAAAAGTGCTTTGAGGCATATTGTGACAGCTGCTGATATGTTAAGAAAGATGAATGCATTATTATTATTATTATTAATACTATTATTACAAAATAACCCTTATCTTGTGCCTCAGATCTTAAAATGTGCATTTGGCTTGTAGTAAAAAAACAAAAACAAAAAATTAAAAAAACATTCACATTTATTAAAAAAAGGGACCAAATCTATATATCTTGAGACATGAATAACAAAGAGATGTGATGGCAGACTCAGTGGCCAGTATGAAACCACACATAAAATCATAAATCAATGTCCACGAATAACCTTCTAGGATAATGGCAATGGGTTTTGTATAGGCAAGCACCAGAAAATCCTCTTTTGATTTGGAGATATTAATGTTGTATTGTTTTTACATGCCTTTTTACTTTTGTTGTGAAGTGTACGTATGTCTTTGCTTCCACCCTTTCTTTTGAATTGTAATTTGCGATTTTAAGATATGTGAACCCAACAGTCACCCATTGCAGTCAGATGTGTTGACTATTTATTTGAAGCCCTTTTGAAGTCTAATGAAGCCCTGACTTGCATAAACAGTTTGGCTCTCAGCTCATTTCATTCTTCCTAATGTTGATAAATATGCTAAATATTCCAAAATGATGGTAATATTCAACCTTGTCAAGCAATTCTATAAATGAGGGTCATAAGTTGATTGTTATTATATGGCCAGGTCACTCTGACAGCATTACCCTTTAATGAAGCTTTAATTATGGTTGTGCATGCATTTAAATACAAATGATAATTACTGTGGTTTCTTAGCTAAAGACTAAAGAGTGAAATACGTTGCTGAGGCATGTTTATATCATACATTATTGCTTATATTACACCATTTTTTTTTACTGAGAAATGCGTCTCATAATTACATTGCATTACAGTGTAAGCTGAGCTGTACAGATGTGCTTTACTAATGTTGTAAAAAATGGCTGCTCTACCACAACACACAATAAATAAAAGCAGGCTGCATCTCTTTTACTGCACATATTGTCTTGTGGTTTGTGGAAACTAATCAAGGTTTGTTTCAGGACATATATTGATACCTCAGAGTTTGGTCTTCAACAAAAGCGAAAAGATCAATCTTTCTAAATCGCCTTCTCGGTGCACATTGAGTGGAACAAATAGTACACATTACTGGTGATAAAATAGACAATGCCATGGCGGCCCGCTTCTAAAAGCTCCCAAGCCAGCTGTTTTTGCTTCCTGCCTTCGGATACAACCTTGAAGGGCATCTTTTTTCCCCTCTTTATAGCTACTTATTTATTTCAACGCAAAAACTGTATGCCTTTATGCTTGCTTTTGGGTCACAGGGTCGATTCTTTATTTTTACTACAAAGATTATCTTGGGTTTGTAACCATCATGCTGTTGTAGCTCTGTGCATGGGCCGTGACCTTTTCTTCTATGTTTTCTGAACAGCAGCCAGTTCCACGTCCAGAGTCGCAGCCTGGAACCCGAGAGACAATCCTGCAAGACGCCAGATCGCCTGGAACTGCTTTAGTCCAACGCTTCCAATGAACCGCTGGAGGAACAAAGGCAAGCATCCTGCCTTCATGTTTGTTCTTGGGGAAGGCAGCACATGTGGCGTGTTGATAACTGCATGCTTGAGTGTTTGTTTTATTCTGAAATGTCCTCATGTGCATTTAGCTGTGTGTGAGGGCTGGCGGAAAAGGTTGAAAAGGTTTCAATTCAATTTAGGTATGAGGTTTTTAATTGGATGAATCAGTAATGCTATTTGTCCAGTGTACCATTACAAAGAACAACACGAATCCTGTTCAGGAAATTCAGTTAGTGGTGGAGGGAAGACAGATTTTTTTTCAAATCCCAGAAACAATGTGCATTTTTAGTACTTCTAGTTATGTGGTCTTGAAAGTAAATGCATATGACTGTGGTCAAAACGATCAAGTTATTTTCTACATCTTACCCAGGCTTATTGGAAATACATGCCTCTACCTACATTTCTACAAAACACAAAAAATGACCAATACATACGAATCGCTGCAGTTTCCAGTTGAACTGAACACTACAGGGATTAAAACTTAAATTCATTTTTTTTACACAAAGTATGATTCACAGGGCCTGATATTTGATTAAGAATGACTAATTTTCGCACAATTCCTTGCACTATATTATGTTATGATTTCAAAACAATTGACATTTCAAACCAATTCAAAAATGTGCTCCGATATTTGTAACCTGATACTTTTCAGTGTTCAGATGGATTTGTTTTCTAAATCAATAGGTTTGCTTGTTAGTGACGTGAAATGCTCTGAAACTGTGGTTCGACAAAATAGCTATGTCAAATTTAAAATAGCATGGATGCATCAGCGAATGCATTGTTATATCACTTTTGCATTTGTTAACACTATCGGGTAGGTTTACGGTTGGGATTAGTGTTGTGGGTATGTTATACTTTTATAACATACCCACTTAAAGCTTTAAACTTTAAGCGACACTCCCTAGAAATTAGAAGTATGGTCCGCAACAATACATACCTAAAGTAACATAATAACACAGCAATGTTTGCCTGGCCCCATGTAATAAAAACTTGCCACGGTCCCGTGCTAAATTAATCTATTAGTGCCACTCACTGGACATTTCACTTTGAAACTTCTGCAAAACATACAAGATCAGTTTTGATTCTTACTTCTGGCAAATGTTGTTGGGCTACAAAATGTATAAAATATGTTAAAGATTATCATAATGAACTGATTGAATGGGAACACTACACTTTTATTGGTCACATAGTTTATATTCTGCAGTAATCTGAAGACCTTCTGGGATTTTGTCAAGGAACCAGGATGATGCAAACTTCTCGACTGGCCTTCAGAGATACATCATGCGATTGATTTTCCGTAAAACAGATCAAATGCATCTCTTCGCCTTCTTATTTTCAGATAGACAACGGTAATGCACTTTACAAGTTCCATACACATTCCCATCAAATGATCAAATGCAGGCGACTTTCATTTAGCAGCAGACGATGTTTATCAGAACCCATGTTTTGTGTTTTAGCGCAGACTTAGTAATGCAAATGAGGTTCGTCCCCAGATAACTGCGTCTAGTGCGGGCACACCTTCTCTCCCACACATCACAAGAAGCGCTGTAAAGCACGCCGCTTTCATTTATTAATTATGCAAGGTGGGCTCCGCATTTGTCAACGCCACCATCAATTACTCCTTGCAAATGATGCCGACGGATGAGGCAACAGCAAAATCAAGGTGCCTGAGTCCTCTGCTGAGGATCATAGGAGGTGACAGGCAGCTCTGCTTTACACTCGCACAACTTGAAACAGTTGCCAAAGGCGATATGTTCCTCATCACTCCAGTCTTGTCCACACCAGTGGAGGTGTCGGGCGAGCAGGTTGAATCGGGCGTGTTACGCAGGCTGAGTGGTGATTGAGACGATGAGAGTTGGCTTTAGTGTTAGAATCACTTTACACGCCCGCAAGTACTTGTTTACGACCTGTTGACTCGACGATCTTGATTAATGGAGACTTAAGTTGGATTTAGCATATCTTTCTGGGCCCGTCTGCCCAAGTCATTACACACTCTGTAGGTTCCTGGGCATAATGTAATAACTGCTAAACATAAACCAGGCCATGGTGAGTTAACGTCTTTGTCATTGCATGGTGTTTTAGTGTAACTTTAAAAACAAAAGGGTGTAATTAGGGTAATCACAACACATTAGATTTTCACAACCCATTTTACTGAATGTGTCTGAGTGAAACAGGATGTGGGGAAGGTTTTTTGCATCAGAGTTTGTCTGGATAGCATGAAAGGATGTTATAGTATATATCACAATAGATCTTGATGGTTAGAAAGTATTGGTTGAAAATTATACTAAAAGGAAAGATATTTCAGAGGTTTGAAGATTATAGCACAACTTTTATTTTTTTCCCTAAAGCATCATTAATGTGACCAGGAAATGGTAATTAATGGAACATTAATGTGACAATGAAATGTGACAATGAAATGTGACATTGTTAAATATGTGGGACATGAATATATTTAACATATTGCAATTTGATTAGATCCTGCAAGGTGGAGGTTGCCAAAACAGTCTCATGACAATTCATAACAAATTTTTGCTTTTGCAAATTGGTGGCTAATTTGTAAGTATTCATACAATCTCAATCATGTGATCTGCTTAGGACGTTGTGATTTATGTGTATGGGACTTTCATGCTCCTCATTTTTTTTTCTCTCTAAAAAGCTTTCTGTGCATTTCACTAATTAATCACAAGCTAAAAATAGCTACATTTTTCTATGTGAAAAGAGAGATTTGTTATATTATCTGGAAAGCTGTTGTGGAATAGTTCCAAAATGTATCAGATTATGATGAGTAATTGTGAAAATAATGTAATGTAACTTTTAAGTTATATATATTCAAAAGGGCAACATTAATAATAAAGAGAAACTAATTTTATACATTGGATTTTGATTAGATTGTGCACATGGAGATTTCATAATAGAAATGGTGGGAGAGGAAGGGTTGAAGGGTATTTTTTGTACTATAGCATTCTGTTCCATTACCATTTTACCTCCATAATGTGGTGTTTTTGTGTGAAACTTTGTATTAAATGAGAAAAATGTAACTCAGGATTTTTGGGGATTTTATATTTTTCAGGAATTGATAAGACAGTATTTGAAGAGTATTTGATGTCCACCTGAAGGAAACATATTTCAAAGGCCCAGCATGCCATTTTTATGAAGAACTGCAAAGAAAATATTCTTTATTTGGAATTACTTTATGTATGGTGTAAAATAACACCAGCAGTATGTTTTAAGAATGACAATTAAGTCCATTTCTGTTTCAAGATGACTTGAACACAAGTCTCTTGCTACAGAAACAGTTAATATGCACAGAGAAAATGATTTTACACATTTGCGTCTTTCCTGAATAATTAAGTGTGCCATGACGGGGAGGGGAATTAGATGGCTGCGCTTAGGGAGAAACAATGATGGAGGCTAACAAGGTCAAGACCTAATCATGCTAATAAGACATGAAAGAATCTGTTTAACACACAGCACAGACAGGCTCTAATTTCTGGCTTCTTTTCTTAAAGACGCCGCAAATGTCTTAAAAATGTCATCCTTGCCACCTCATTAGAGCTTTGGCCATGCAGGCTGAATTCCTACATTACGTCCAAACGCTCAGAGTACGCTGGAGATTTTGGTGATTATTTATGCATGACAAGTTGAAATGTGAAGGCGTGTACATGCTCTCGCGTAGAGAGAGGGAGAGAGAGAAACAGAGAAGGACAGGAAAAGAAGCTGCAAGGAGAATACACTGTTTCTTTAGATGGGCATGTCAGCATCGGGCCGTGGAACTATAACTCAAACTTACTGATTATTCAGAGGATGTTGCTCAGCAGTGTCCAAGGACAGAGTCCTACCGGGGGCCTCAGGAAAGAGCGGGAGGAGTGAGGCAGTGACTTAATGAAGGAATCAAAGGCCTCTATTACTTTAGGCCTTTCCAAATAGTGAATGCTGGGGAAACTGGGCCACGCTGATCACAGTAAGCACTTTCTGCTTTCAGTCTACCTCCCCGTAATGTACTCTCATCACTTCTCTTGGTTTGAAAAGTGTGCATTTAACAGACAGAAAAGCAAACCACAGCGAGATACAACTAAATATGAAATTAAGGCCACTTTCGTACTAGTGCGTTTGGTGTGGAACCGAATCTGTTTTCAAAACTTATATATATATATTTATTTTGGCTTTTTTAGAAAATAAATAAATAAATAAGTAAATGTAAAATAATAACAACAACAACAACAATAATAATAATAATAATAATCTAAACTTTCTAGAAAAATAAAAATACTGTTTTCCAAGAATATATCTTGAATTTGTTGAACATATTTCAATAGTTTAAAAGTTAGATTTAAGTTAGCATAAATCTAACAATTGAACAATTAAACCTAACATTTTATGCGTTTTTAAACTATATTTATGATGGATATGTATATATGGTTGAAACTGAAAACAAGATTAAATACATGTCTTATATATATATATATATATATATATATATATATATATATATATATATATACATATACTCTGTTAACTTCCGATTCAAGCATTTTGCATATGCTTAGTTAAATATGAGGCAGTTTTAGTCAAGATGCCTTCAAAGTAAATACCAAAGATTATCATAACCAATGTCCATTACATATACAGAATGATATCTAAATGTTAATTTTTATTATTTTCACTAACATTTATTTAAAAAAAATAAATAAATAAAACGTCAACAATCAAAACAGCTAACTAGTTCAACTGATTACGTTACAAGTCCATAGATATTGTTATATTGCTGTTATTTTTTGCAGCGGTCAGCATGTTCTCTGACAAGTGGAAGCGATGAGACAGAATTTTTTTATTTTTTACTTTTTGTATAAAATTTGTTTGGTCTAAAAGTTTTATTCCCCTCTAGTGTGCTTATTTGAAACTTAGTTTGACAATGTATCGTTTGTGTTAACCTTGATTTAATTTTAATTTGCATTTGAAACCAGGTATGAAAGCAATCCAGTGTTCCCAGTCACATGACAGGTTATCACTAATCTCAACCCAGTTGTTAACCCGAAGATTCATTCAGGCAATACTGAAGTGGGGTTAGGAGTAGTGTTAGTAGCACTTTTGTGGTGCTAACTCTGCACTGAAATGCTAAATCTGTACAGTGTTATGGCTAGATTATTAGCAGCCGACAGCCAATCGCATGCCTCATATTCACATACTTTGAATGAATGAATAGATACACTGCACGTTATAAACATATGTCACGTCATTTCAGCTTTTGAAGTGAAAAATGTCAAATGCTGAAGGTAAACATGTGAATTGATGTGAAGAAAAGACTGTGTTCTTACCATTTATAATCCACTGAAAAGTCGATATTATATTATACAAGGATTCACAGTGTTAGAGTTGAGAGCTAGAGCAATGCTAGTTAAAGTTGGGTCAAGTGAAAAGAACTTGCATACAACATACAACATGTTCTCTAAGAGGTGAAACAAAATAAAATAAAATAACCTTTATTTAATTATTTATCTTATACATTTGATAAGAGTTAAACAGACTTGTTCCTGTTGAAGGTGGGCATTATGTGTATTAACAGTACAGGTCATGTGAAGGTTATAGATTGCACACTTCTACACAGCCACCTCCCATATGCTTAAAAAACATCCTTATGAAGAGAAATCACATGGACTGAATTGGTCTGTTCTAGGAAACCGATTGTACTGTAATGGTAAAGGTTATCTATTGAGAAATCAGTTCTGTTGAAGAGATTTAAAGGTTGTTAGGCTCAAAACTTGTGCAAATAAAGTTGACACTGAACACTGTTCTTGGAGAGATTTGTAGCCTTCACTTTGCAAATGTTTCATTCAGTTTGGTTCAAGGATTAATAATAATAATAATAATAAAAATCATCTTTATTTTCTATATCTCCTTTAAATGTTACTTCTCAAGCTATTTACATAAATAAAACATCACCATACACCATAAAAAAAATGTATGAAAAAAAGGAAACATTCATGCATTCAAAACATTCAGAAATAGAAATAATAGAAAAATAATAGAAAAATTCAAATAAAAGCTACCCTAAAGAAATTAGTTTTAAGGTGAAAAAAAAAATGTTAAGAGAATTCAACTGCCTTATTTCAATAGGAAGGGAATTCCATAGTTTTGGAGCTAGAGAAGAAAAAGCCCCATCGACCACTGATCTTAGATGTGTAGATGGAACAGTTAACAACCCAACATCAGAAGAGCAGATTCCGTCTTGGGTATATGTAGTTAAAAGCTTTGACAAATATTGGGGTACCAAACCATGCACATCTTGTTAGCGAGCATTCAAATTTTTAAATGAACCCTAAACCTAACAATAAGCCAATGCAAAGACTCCAAAATAGGAGTGATATGATCCCTTATCCTTGTTCTAGTTAGGCCTGCAATTTATTTAGGGTAGCTTTTGAAACCCCAGCCCTTAGAGCGTTGCAATAGTCAGTTCAGAAGGAAACACTGTTTTGTAGCATACATCCTTGAAAATAAATCATATCCTGTAGTATTCAGCCCATAATACTGAACGAGGCTGCTGCAAAGATACCAGGAAAAGGTGTTTTGTGAATTGGTCACGTTTTGCTCTGCTCTTATGAATGAGGCTTTTGGAATAGACACTCTCAACTTTTTCGGAGACTGTGATTTAGATAAGGTAGCATGTTCTATGTCTTGAGTATAATGACCTCGTTTTTTAGGCTCAGCACAGTAGATATAAAAAAACAAAAAAACAACACAAACAAAAAAACCTTTTTAAGGGGTGATTTCGATAATTCAGGAGGGTTTAGTTTTGAGTTTTGTGTAAATATCAAGAACATTTTGATTCTCCATTTCATGACCCCTTTTAAATCACAGCCTTTGATTTGATTGGTGGGATCACGCTATATAATCCCATTCGTTTATCTTAATGCTATGTTTGATTTAATTAATTAACTTTTCATCAACTCACAAACCTGTACTGCCCAATCAGAAGCTAGGACAGTACAAAGCCAAAATTAAACTCATGTTATCAGAACTATATCTCTAATTTTAGCATTTAAACAGGGCATTTGTGTAAATTACACCATGTTAATAATGTATTGACATCTTTAGAAGTGATGAAACGTGTCCTTTATGTGTTTGTCCTCGTCCCTCGACTACGGGTTGAGATTTTAATAGCATGGATGTGTAATAATATTCTGCCTATTAAGGCTGACTGTGCTTTTGAGAAGCTGGTTTAATTAATGTGTCGGCGTCTCGCTTAAATGCCTTGTTTCTCTTTGTTTCTCCTTGTCCTCCTTGTCCACCTCACACTGGTCTCGAAGCGGCGCGATAGCATCATTCGCTGACCGTTCAAGGGGGAAAAACCCAAAGTTTGTCACGTGAGCACAAGTCCCACCCTTCATCCTGGAGAAATGCAGCAGGCCAGGGAGACAAATGAAGAGAACGTGCTATGCTAAATGGGTTCAAGAGACTGCCACTGTCACCCATTACAAGGTCACAAATGCATTTAAATGCTCCGGAGAAAGAAAGAAAGAAAGAGTGAGAGAGAGAGAGGAAGGCAAAATTGATTGAACAGTTCCAATGTCCCGCTCTCCTCATTAGATTCATTTCTCATCCGCCCGAGGTTAATCACCACACACACTCACCTCACGCTGTTGTTCCAGTTACATCATAATTAGTGCGGTGGGGAAAGCAATCTACAGCTTATGAAGCGATAGCCCCCTCCGTTCCTCCCTCGCCGCCATCAGCGTGCACATGCATACATTCCCAATCGCTATTGTGCAACCTCTCCCCTGAGCTTGCTGCATTTTGGGGATTGATTTCATTTCTTAATGACAGCTCTGGTAATGACCCTACGTGCCAGAGCTGCTGGTGTCAGCCTCCAGACGCCGTCTGCGGAATTGAAGAGGAGGAGGACACGGGGAGAACGAGGGAGGGGGTGTGTGGCAAGGATGAGAACGGGGTGTAGAAAAGACCTCCGCAGCCTTTGCCTTTCCCAACCAGCAAGGACGGCCAGGTGGTAATTAGTAACTTGGTATAGTGGGCTAATTTTGCGGTTCAAAGTTTGAACTTAAATGATTGGATTTCAGGTGGAGTTGAGGGACGAGTTAAAGTTTCTTGCAGATGCTAAATCTAATTTCTAAGGTTCTTTGTTGGTCTTTGATTAGCTGATCAGAAAAATATTATGATTGGCTCCCTATGTGTATTTACCAAGCTGCAACCTTCCGCTCCCTCTCTTGAAACCAACAGGAAGTGACTAAAACTGCAATTCATTGACTGGCCGCTTGAGGCTGGCTCCAAAAGGAAGTCAATTCCATAGACTCCCCATGTTAACTTTGCAGCAGAAAAAAAAAACATGCTTACAGGCAGGTTAAAAAAAATATTTTGGCCTATATAGCTAATTTTGCCCTTCATGACAACTGTGAAGGGGGTGATTAATAACATTTTTTTTTATTATATTAAGCCTTAGTTCTGCATATTTAAGGGTGTAGCCGTTTGTGTGACAGGTGGATTGCCACTGCTGTTGCTGCCGCAGAGCTAGGTGGGCGTGGTTTCAACATCCAGCTCCTGATTATCTGGGAATGATGCTTGGTGACGCACTGTCAAGATGGTGACGGCTGCCTCCGCCCACTTTTGGCTTCAGAAATGCACTTCGGAAACCAATGGGTGACGTCAAGGACAATAACATCTATGTTTTTCTACAGTCTATGGTATTTAAACAATTACTAATGTTAGAGGTCAGTAAGATTCTTGTTTCATGTTTAAAACAGTAATACTGTGAATTATCATTATCGTTTACAATTTTATTTTAATATTTTTAACAATTTTAACCCTTGCTGATTAAAGTATTGATTAAAATGAAAAATGTAATAAATAAATATTACTGACCCCATACTTTTGAAATGGTACTGCTTTTCTTTACAATAAAATTTTTGACCCTATAAAATGAATATTTTCAACATACTATTTTCAAATGTATAATATATATTTTAATATATATATATATATATATAGTATATTTAATATATTATTTTCCTGCCTGAAGCCTTTATGGTTTGTCGATCAGTGGCCATGCTAAGGTATTTGAGTTATCACATTATAGTCGAGTCGATAGTTCTCTCTCTCTCTCTCTCTCTCTCTCTCTCTCTCTCTCTCTCTATATATATATATATATATATATATATAAAATACATGTTAAATAAATTGTATTTCAATATGCAATTTTTTCCTGTGATGTAAAGCTGAATTTTCAGCATCAAGTCCAGTCTTCAGTGTCACATGATCCTTGTCTCCGCCACTTGCATAGATGTTATACGGAAGCCAGTTTGCGTAATAATCTAACAACAGCCTCTAAATGCAACAAGATCATTTCATTAATAATAAACTCATCACAAGGTTTCTGCTAATGCACCTTACGTGTTTAGTCAATGGAAACACTTAATCAGAATGTAATCAGCCCAATGAACGCTTGCATAAACACTGGAGCTACGAATCCGGTCCGCCTGTAGCCCTTCGTTTTCAGGCCTTCTTCACCCTCGGAGGGATCTGAAGATTTATTTGTGCAATTTACCTGCACTTGCAAAAGAATCTCAATGTTGTAAAGTCAATTATTGTACATTTTCAGAGGCAGAATATCAAAAGAGGAGATGTTATGGATAGCTTGAAATTCAACATCATTTTTTGCTTTTATCTTTGTTATAACTGATTTAGCCTTGAGTTGTGCCCGCGGCAAAAAGCACTTCACTACGCAGGTTTCATCAATAAATCAAAAAGCCTCTCATTTATAATTTCTGAGTTAAGAGTTGCAGGGAGTAATGACAGTAGATTCATATTCTTTGTTCCTCGGTGGTGTACACAGAAGTCTGATTAGTCTGCTCAATACAATCATTGCAATACATTAAGCAATGTGCGTCTTCATAATGTTATATGAATATTGCATATAGCATTATGGTGCTGCATTGTCTCATTTCCAATCCTACAATGTCCATGCATTATCTCAGGCCTATGAATTAATGGTAAACAAGAAAAAAAAGTGACATTGTTGAATTATTAAGAAAAAATGGTTTATTTTCGTAATGGAAATTGAGTAATCAGCACTGAAGTGTCTTCGCTTCGAGACAGCATAGGGTCAATACTACACATATTGAATTTGCATTGAGTTTGTAAGTGAAGTTGGCTCAGAGAGTGAATTATGCTGGATTGATGGGTGTCTCGATTGGTTGGGTTTCTCATATTATGTTGCCATTGCTTCAGGAGGTGAAATGGTCAGCTAAAATGCCCCCCCCCCCAAACCTTAATGCACTTCCTCTCACTTTGCAGAAATGGTATAGTTGGAGGTCAACACACTGCAGATAACAGTGAGAGATGTTTAAGAGAGCAACGCAGCCAGTCAAAGCTCAGTCTAAACAAGTTTGTGAGCAAATTCATGTGGCTTGTGTTGAATTCATTAATACCCGGATCTCAAATCACGCTTTGAAATGTACAACACCAGGCGGTCAAGGTTTGGCTTGCTAGTTTATACTGCTGGTAGAAAACATATTTCTCCATTAATGTCCATTCAAAAGTACTATATGTATTAAATGTATTGAAGCATGTTTTGATTTCTGATTTTTTATTATTTATTTGCTTACTTACTAACAACATATATACATATATATATATGACCAGGCAACATTTTTCAAGTCTTTAACTGTCCTATCAGCTTGAATCAGTCGGCCCATTCTCCTCTGACCTCTAGCATCAACAAGGCATTTTCGCCCACAGGACTGCCGCATACTGGATGTTTTTCCCTTTTAACACCATTCTTTGTAATCCTTAGAAATGGTTGTGCGAGAAAATCCCAGTAACTGAGCAGATTATGTAATACTCAGACCGGCCCGTCTGGCACCAACAACCATGCCACGCTCAAAATTGCTTAAATCACGTTTCTTTTCCAATCTGACATTCAGTTCGGAGTTCAGGAGATTGTCTTGAACAGGACTACACCCCTAAATGCATTGAAGCAACTGCCATGTGATTTTTTTATTTTTTTTGGTATTTTGTAGGTACATGCAGATGGTTTAGCAGTGATTGTAAAATAACATTTGTTACAAACACGTTATTAAAATTAGTTATTTTATGTTCATTGGTATTGTTACAAGTTATACATACAATTACACTACTATACTACTCAAAAGTGGTCAATGTAATCAAAAATACAGTAACATTGTGAAATATTGCAATAAAATAGCTTTTGTTTTAATGCATTTTAAACAATTAGGTTTCATATGCTATTTTAAAATGAACTAACAATGAACAATACTTTTACAGCATTTATTAATCTTAGCTAATATTAATTTCAACATTACATTTTTAGAATCAAAGTTAACTACCAATAACATTTTTGTATTAAGTGACTGACAAAGGTTAATAAATTCTGAAAAAAAAATCTCCTTGTTAGTTTAAATTAGTTAATAATGCAGATAACAGATAAGACCTTATTGTAAATTTTTACCTTAAATTGTAATTTTAATTGCAATGTATAATTAATTTCATGTAAATTTGCTGAATAAAAATATCATTAGTTAGTAAAATAATAATAAATAAATAAATAAATAAATAACACTTGAACAGTAGTGTATACTTACATGAAATGTTTTCCAGATTCTTTATATATATATATATATATATATATATATATATATATATATATATATATATATATATATATATATATATATATATATATGATTCTTTATATATATATATATATATATATATATATATATGTGTGTGTGTGTGTGTGTGTGTGAGTGTATTTCACTGCAGTATCTAAAGATATTATGTTTTTAATATCAGAATTTTTATTTTTATTCATTTATTTATTTATTTTTAAACAGTATAAATGGGTCTTCATAGATTAAAATACATAGCTGGACCTAGACCGGTTAGTGTGGTTTGTCGATAAGCTAAAATCAGGGCTATCATTACAGCCAGCCAGGCAGTGTGGTTACATCTATTTTGGATTCTCTGCAGCTGACATTAAGCTAATCATCTAGGACAAACCAGTCGTCGATAACGTCAGGGTCATGTTTCTCTGAGCACAAGCAGTTAATGCCAAATCCAGTCTGGAAGCCCTAGAGCCTTTGATCCCAGATTGCTTTGAAAGAAAGTGCTGACATTTCTGACCACAGGGCTCTAATCAGATTCAATATTGTAGCACCCGGTCTGTTTACTTATTAAAGCTTGTTTACATAATTGGGGATATCAAAGACTTCGATGGGATACATTAACTAGTCAGAATCTCATTCCAGCAAAGATTTTACACATGAAAGCGCACCCTTATATTAGAGGAGATGGATAATAACGCAGACCAATATTTTTGGAAATACTTTGACTAGCTTGAAATGAAGAAGGGGAAAAAAATAGAGCACCCAGGAAATGCAACATATTGCTATAATTAATCAGAGCCTGAAGGAACATTGTGTTTTTACAAAGAAAATTCACCCTAACTTTTAATCTATAAGAGGAGGTTTGACCTCAAAGAGTTGGTATACTTTTAGCTGGAGAGGTGCATGAGAAAAAAAAAAATAATTAATAAAATTGCAACACAGCATATATAAGCTCTGAAAATCAAGTTTTCTGAAAAAAAAGAAGAAGAAAAAACACAACATTAACTTTTTCAAAGTTTTGTGGACTAAATACTAAAAGATGCATAGCAGCAGGACATCCCAACTGCTTTGAAGAAACAAGCTTTCATGTTTGTTTCTTTTGCACAGATGTCTATGAAAATGATTGGGCCCAGAGAGGCATGCCCAGTGCCATGGATGTGAATTATTTTTGAAATATTAATAATTTGGTGAGAAGGTCTTTGTATTGTTTGCAAGTATTATCAAAATATACATTTTGTGTCAGATAAGTATGTGGAAAATGACTAGACAGAGCTAATAATATTAATTCTAATGCGCATGGAGCTGGTGTGCGTGTGTGAATGCCATAAGTTTTGATTGGATGTGTTAACTGAGCTGAGCTGGCATTTCATAAATATTGC
This sequence comes from Carassius carassius, assembly GCF_963082965.1. NCBI lineage: Eukaryota > Metazoa > Chordata > Actinopteri > Cypriniformes > Cyprinidae > Carassius > Carassius carassius. The sequence goes on from NC_081771.1 coordinate 29,939,769, forward strand.
AGAGTTCTTTTTTTTTTTTTTCTCTCTCTCTTTGGGAGTAAGAAGTGCGAAGGAAGTTCTTGAAACATACTGTGAGTGGAATATGTACACATTCCCTAATTAAAATGAAGGCGATTTACAACTAAGTGGGAAAAACTCTTGAGCCCTTGAGAATTGCTGTGTGTGTTACTCCCAAATGTAGTTTGACCTCTAAAACAACAGTATGACATAGTAAAAACTGAACAAAGCAATATTTTTATCAACAAGCAGATTTATTCTTTTATTTATTTTTTGGTGTGAACTGTTTGTTTATGGAAACTACCTCTGAAAAAGGCTAATTAGACTTGGTGTCATATATATATATATGTCATATATATATATATATATATATATATTTATATATACACCTGTTCAATTACTTTATATATATATATATATAATCTGTGGTGACGTCTAAATCACATTGCATTGTTTAAAGACCATGCTCAGATCTACCCCAGCCCTTAGTGTCAAAGTATACATTGTATCTGATGTGTAAATGCTTTCATGCCATCTCTGGGAAGCACTTTACTTTACAGACCTGTTCCGTATATACATACTATAATATATACCTTATATTATTCAGTATGCACTTAGTACACTGTAAGTACAGGTAAGTACACATGCTGTAAAATAAAGTGCAACCCAGCTCTGAGCAGCATTAAACAGTCTATGTAAAGATGCCTAAATGCCACTTCAGAAGCGCTTCTGTGCTACTTTCTCTGTAAATTTGGCATTAGTGTGAGTTTGACATTATTTAATTACTTTTTGTCAAGTCTGGGAAGTAGGACTGCGGATGTGTACCCTACTGAATAGTATATTTGCATAGATATATAGTTGAACAGTTGTATATAATTAAAATTCTCATCAGAATGGAGATGATTAACGCTGCATAACCAACAAAATCACATGCCAATTTACATACAGTATGCAGTTCACATATGCTCACACAAATGAAAACCTCCCTAAAATGCACACATTAAAATATCCAAATATGTTTATCTTAACTTATTTTACAAATGGGTAATTCAATGCACAAACAAACAACATTTGTACTTGTTAGTACTTTTTTCCCATTAAAAACTTTGCTAGTTTGTTTTGGTGGGTTTGCAGGGTGTCCTTAGATAGTCTCTAAAGTGTTCTGAGTGTTTTAGTTCATTGCTTTGTGGTAAGTAGGGTGTTCTGGATGATTGCTTGCATTTCCCAAGTCAAAATAAATTATATTTATTTTTATTATTTTTTTTTCTTGCCCTGAAGTCACATTTTTATCCCCATTAAGCATTCTGCTTTCTTCAGTGCCCTCATGTTCCTGCAACCATGTCTTTTTTTTTTCTTTTTTTTTCTTTCTTTTTTTTCTCTGTATACTTTACTTGACAACATCCTGATCGCAGGAGATTTCAGTGGGCCTCAGAGGAAGGGATGCTGGAGCTCTGAAGACTGTAAAGGGTTACAAAAGGGTTTATGTAGAATCAGGCTTCTATCTGTCCACTTTACTAACGTCAGACTTTCTGCACTACTGCCATTATGAGTGGACATCCTACTAAAGCAGTCCAAAGACCCTGCTGAATCCTCTAACAAGCAGACCTACATTATCTTCCAATGACAGCTGGAGATCTGCAGGCTGCTGTTGCACTTCATAACATCCTCCATATCGTCTCCCAGAAAGAAAAAAAAACCTTCAAACAACTGAGCTCATGGGAGGCTGGTGGTCATGTCAGGTTTGCTGAAATCCTTGAGATCTTCACTGGGGATTTGTTTGCCTCCCACACCCACACCCCCACCCCACCACACCACACCACAAAGGAAAAGAATGTCAATAAATCTGTCTGATATCAACCTCAAAAACTTATTTTATTTTTGAGGGGAAAAAAAACATCATTTTCCAATTATGAAGTTCATATGTGAGAAATCATTCATGTGGAAATCCAGACCCTAAAGGGTTCACAAATGTTTTAACACAATGGCCTTAAAAGTCGCCCCAAACTCATTCTTTTTCTTTAAAATTTCTCACTGTTATCAAGTCACCGCTTTTGTGCAAATTACAAAATACTGATTGTATTATTCTTTAATTAATAAGTGCATACAATGTTTGTTTCCTAAAGCGGACAGCTTGAGGAAAACCAGCACTTATCCTGCAGATTTAACAACATTTCTCTCTAACATGCATGAGTAAATTTCTTGAGCTCGCATTAACACCCCTTGAGTAACTTGGAATATTTTATGTTTAATCTTTGAGTCAAAGCCGAACTGTTTAAGGCAGATAGATATGTGGGACAAAATCCCAGATAAGGCTGTGATTCAATGCTGTAAAATAACAAAACATGAACAAATCTGAATGTTTTCAGTGATTGCTGAACAGCGAGAGATATAGATCCATCTCATTGTGCTTCATCTAATAATGGAATTATTTCTCCTTAGATAAAATGTGTCATGTTTAGATTTAAGGCAAGCAAATTCAATGTGAATGGCCTGAAATGGATTTTATTTTAGATAAAATTGATGAGAAAAGGAGGAGCAGACAAAAAATAAAATCAATTAAGTCAGCCGCCTTAACCCTGATATGATCCAACCCCATTTGACTACCATTGTAGGTCATTAGTTCTTTAATGAAGCTTTAATGCGGATGATTTTAGACTGTAGACAGGAAGTATCTGTGAATCTGGGAAAAAAGTCACCTAAAAGTTATAATTTTGTCTTTATGCACCCCCATGTCATTGTATCTCCCTGTGGCTTTCTTTAACCCCCACTGTGATGTTCTGTGGGAAAAGAAATCCTGCCTAATATCTATTTTTGAGTTTTTAATGAAAAAGAAAATATTAGATCAGAGCCACATGAGGGTAAAGATGTCAGAGAAGCCACTTTATATTTAATGTATTAACTACTATTTGCTAAAAAAATGATGCACTGTATTTTCTACTGTAAATTTAATACAATGCACTTATTGTGTACACTGAAAAAAGGTGAGATTGCTGTCTTAAAATGCACCTGATTCTTTCAGCTTATTTAAAATCACACAAAAAAATATATTGATTTAATTATGGCCTTTATAATAAATGATATTTAATGTTTATATTAACGGTTTCAGGAAAATACATGATTTTGACTTGGATTAAATAATAATAATAATAATAATAATGTTACCCTTTTAATTAATCTGTAAGTAATTTTAAGTTAATAACAACTAATGTACAGTTCTAATGTACAGTCCTTTTTTTGTGAACTGTACCTTTAAGACTTACCTCCAACTTGATTTTTAATGAGAATAAATCATTTTATTCTAACTTGTTCTCTCGTTAAAATATATCTGTTGCCGCTTTTAAACATCAGGCATTGGCACAGAGCTTGACAGATTGGTGTAATCAATCAGCATATGGTGCAAGGGCACAGCAAGGACGTTAGATTCTCAAAAACTTTACGCAGTCCAGACGGTAATCAAATCGGACCACTGTTGTGATTAAAATCAACAAGTGTTCTCTGGAGATAGCATTCTGTCTGCAATTAAATGCCCACCCTTCAATACTCTCTCTGCAGTTTGGCATTTGCGTGTGTGCGTGAAAGAGTTTCTCACATAAGCAGGTTAAGTTAAGAATAGTGTAATCTGTCAGTCTGTATGTTTGACATGTGTCAAGTCATGACAGCCTGAGCATGTGTGCTGCCAAAAAATAAGCAGAGTACATTTAAAAAGGCTGAATTATTTTTCCCATCTATCCTTTATCTTAACATTTTCTTTCACAGATTGCATTTTTGCTTCATCAGCATGAAAACAAATCGAAGCTGAAAAGAAGAAGTAAATGGAGTCACGTTTCTATCCCGCACATAATCCCACATTCCCCGCAATCCCAGCGTGGTTAATGCGGTCATGGTGTATATATGTAAATACAACTCCTCTTCCATCATGTTCTAAAGATGGCTTCTGTCCCTCCTCCTCCTCGTCCAAAGCTCAGTCAGGAATGACAGTCTCATTAAACAGTCATTTGGCTCATGTAGGCCGGAATTTCATCCTCTGCAAAGTCCTTAATTGAAATGCCCAGGCTCTGTGACCTTGGGATGTTAATCCACAGCTGTAACATTTATCTCTTTCTCGGCAGCTCTCTACCTTCTGTCTCCTAATCAAACACTTTGGGGAAAGCCGGGCATCAATCATGTCGCTTCTGTCATGCAAATTGGATTTATGAGGGGGTATCAGGGGAGCGCTGTTGTTTTAAATGTTTACAGCCTGCACATGTGAGTGTGTGCGTATATGTATGAATGTGGGCCACACAGTAATTATTATCCTCTGATATTTCTGTCAGAGAAGGAACATCTGGAGTTGGCCAGAGAGAGTGGTACAGCTGTCTCTGTGTTTTGTGTTTTGTTCTGCTCAGAAAATTTGTCTATGAATAGATCAGAAAATAAAAAAATGACATCTGAGGGTTTCCAACACGACCAGTAGATTTGAGTATGGGTGGTAGGAAAAATATATATATATTGTATTTATATATTGTATTTCTAGTGATTGAATTTGTGACTAAATGTGATACAATGCTATAAGTTTTATTTTGTACAACAAAACAAAAAACAAATAAATTACCTATAGCATGTTTCAGTGGTTTAGAGAGTAAATCTTATTTGTGTTCCAAAGATGAGCAAATCTTTTACATGCTTGGAACGAATTTGGGGTAAGTGATTAATGACAAAGTTTTCATTTTGGGGTGGAGTATCCCTTTAAATCTGACCATGGACTACAAAACCATTCATAATCCAACCCCCCCCCCCCCCCCATTGAGATTTAAACATCATCTGCACAGCAGATACAAAAATAGAGAGAGGGATGGAAATATCATAGGTGATATGACTGTAGTCTGATCAGCGGTGGCACAGAGTCTCTGATTAGTAATTGTTCACCAAATGCTTTGTTATTGAACACTCCAGTTCACATAATTACTGGATCTAACAATATAAAATAAATTGCATTAACATAATGCCCAATTCACTCATCATTGCCTGGTGATTGTTCTACAGTATCTCTTCTTACATGTCTGCACATTTGTTTTCTACCATTGATTCAATGACATGAAATGGCACTTCTGCCTTCGTGACTATCTGATGATTGTCTGTGTGTATTGTACAAATATGGCTCACATTGTGAGTGTGACGACAAAGGAACACTTTCATAATAGCCAGGCAAATGTTCCCATATGAGGCTTTTGTAAGTAATCTGAACAAAACATAAATGCCTTGAACCCAGTCTAGAATCTATAGTTTAATTGTGCTTTCTTATAACAGCTATTGACAAAATAATAGTTGATTTCTTTGAATACAGAAACGTTTAAGATGTGTGTGGTAAATTGTATTATTTTGTGTGTAATTTTATAATGTTTTATTAGTTTTATTATGTTTCCTAATTGAAAAAAATCTCCAGAGAAGATAATACTGGTGGGACGTCGTCCTGCTCACAGAGACTAAGTGAAAGGGGACTTTTAAAATGACAGGACACTAATTTGTTATACTTTATCCATGAGGAAGAACCGCTCGTACGGGGGGGTTATACGTCATTATGCTATTTCTGCATTACTGTGCATGCGCAGTACTTTCCAATTCTGGTTTTCAATCCGATCAAGTGTTTACAGGTGCTTCTCAATAAATTAGAATGTTCATTTATTACTCTGTTCACAGAGTGCTGCACAGAAAGTTGAGTGGAAGGAAAAAGTGTGGAAAAAAAAAGATGCAAAACCAACCAAGAGAACCGCAGCCTTATGAGGATTGTCAAGCAAAGTCGATTCAAGAATTTGAGTGAAGTTTACAAGGAATGGACTGAGGCTGGAGTCAAGGTATCAAGAGCCACCACACACAGACATTTCAAGGAATTTGGATACAGTTGTCGTATTCCTCTTGTTAAGCCACTCCTGAGGTATCTTACCTGGGCTAAGGAGAAGAATAACTGGACTGTTGCCATTGTTCCAAAGTCCGCTTTTTCAGATGAGAGCAAGTTTTGTATTTAATTTGGAAACCAAGGTCATAGAGTCTGGATTAAAGGTGGAGAAGCTCACAACCCAAGTTGCTTGAAGTCCAGTGTTAAATTTCCACAGTCTGTGATTTGGGGGGCAATGTCATCTGCTGGTGTTGGTCCATTGTGTTTTTTGGAAACCAAAGTCACTGCACCCATTTACCAAGAAATTTTGGAGCACTTCAGGCTTCCTTCTGCTGACCAGCATTTGTAGATGCTGATTTCATTTTCCAGCAGGATTTGGCACCTGCCCACACTGCCAAAAGCACCAAACGTTGGTTGAATTACCATGGTGTTGGTGTGCTTGACTGGCCAGCAAACTCACCAGACTGAACCCCATAGACAACATATGGGGTATTGTCAAGAGGAAAATGAGAAACAAGAGACCAAACAATGCAAATGAGCTGAAGGCGACTGTCAAAGAAACCTGGGCTTCTATACCACCTCAGCAGTGCCACAAACTGATCACCTCCATGCCACGCCAAATTGAGGCAGTAATTACAGCAAAAGGAGCCCCTACCAAGTATTGAGTACATTGAGTACAGTAAATGAACATACTTTCCAGAAGGCCAACAATTCACTAAAAAGTTTTTTTTTTTTCATTTGTCTTACGAAGTATTCTAATTTGTTGTGATTTGGTGGGTTTTTGTTAAACGTGAACCTAAATCATAACAATGAAAATAACCAAAGACTTAAACTACTTCAGTCTGTGTGCACTGAATTTATTTAATACAGGAGTTTCACAATAAATACACTTTTTCATGACATTCTAATTCACTGAGAAGCACCTGTACATATCTTCTCTCTCGAATTACAAAATGAATAAACAATCTCTTACAAGCCGATCAAAATTTTTGTTGTATCTGGCCAATACAATCCAACTTTTTTAATTCTGATTGTGCTTCTAGTCCTATTATGATCGCATTAGTAGGGTCCATGTAAACGAAGAGTGGACTCTTCCATGGAAGAGTCTGGGCATGGGTGCAAGAAAGAAATATTAATGTGTCATATATTGAATTAATTAAGCAGGTAATACGTCTCAGGCTTCATAATACTGATTAATAATCAAAAGGTCTCAAATCATAAAGGAAGGAAATAAATAAATATAGAAGCTTCCTTAAATGCTTTTTATTGGGAAATATTAATGATGGAGCGGCCACCTCAAATGCATGAAATGAATGAGACGAGTAGCTTCTCTTCAGTGAAATTATATTATGCAATGACCCTATCTGTAGCTTTTCATTTCATCGTTACTTAGGTATTACTCATTCTGTCTGATTGTAAAGCACACCATTTGGGGAATCTGAGAGAGTTTACAGAGGGCCAGAAGAAAGAAGGTGAAAGGGTCGGTGTGTAGTATCAAATACAAAACATAAAATGATCTGAATTATTTATGGCCCACGTTTGATCATAAATACTAGCTATATTCAGAATTAATCAGTGCATTGTAGTCTAAAGAAAAATAGCAATATAGCGTCTTGTATTTACGAAGTACAAATAATTGCTTGCCTACATAGTTTTGATAATACTATTTTGCTGAGCAAGAAATATCTAACAGACATTTGAGCGCATGCTTACCTTCAGCAAATAGTGTGCTTATTTTATGTTTATTTAATCAGAATAAAAATGAACCATCTTTTAGATCCGGGATGCTAGTACTTTAAACAGTTTAATATTTTAAGAATTTCAGCTATTATGATTGGAGGGTTACTTGCATATAATTATGCATAATATATTATTATTATTATTATAGTAAGTGCATGCAATGTGTAACAAGGACACATTAAAATAAAGTGTCACCTGATTGGAGCATTCATTTTAAGTCCACATTATTTGCAATATATTCTGTGCGCGAGTAAGAACAACATTTTGAGGAATATTGTTGGTATATAATGTCTTAGAACACAGGTTAAAAAATTGCTGGCAGAACTAGCAAGTGTACATTATTGCATACTATTTCACAGAACTCCAAAATTCTTATGAGCCAAAATGATGTGCTGGATTTTCTACATGTGGATCTGAAACCAAACCTGCAATATTTTTAAATGAGAACATGAACCATGAAGTCTGTGCTAACAGTTTCTGAAAGTGCATATCTCATGTAAGAGAACGTTCAATTGAGATTCTCTTTGCATTCAGTCAAGGTGACATTCAGAGCAATTAATTAAGCACCGGTTTGTAATAGTTTGAACTCCGAACTGAGTCCATTCCACACAGCAATTCTAAGGTCACTGTCACCTGGGTATCCTCATGCATTTAATATTGAGCACTAAATAAACACCTCCAGATGTACATTTATCACAGCTCGCTGTAAACATCTCCAGCCTCTCATAACTTATGTGATCTCTGAGTTTTACAAAGCACCTTGCATGCTGCTGTAGTGTACTCAGAATACCTTTGTGGCCCTGAATCAATATACACGCCGACACATTCGAGCCGATAAACACCATTCTCACTCCACATGTTGTGGAGGCTGTATTGTGATAAGGACAAGCCACAGATTGGTAAATATTTTGAAAATACAGTGCAGAAAAGTTTTTGCACTCTATAAAAAGTCATTGCATTAGATGGCAAAATTGTTGCATCTGCAAAAAATTACAATAGAGGTTTTATTACCCCCCCCCCACAACAAACATTATGTATGAAAAATAAAATGTGTTTGTGGCTTGATATTATTTTATCAAATGTGAATCCATGGATGTATTAAGTGTTTTTAAGTATTGGCACCAGATAATATAGTTAACTTGAACGTGATGGAACGGTTCACGGAAAAAATCGAACCGTACGGTTCTCCACATATGGTCTGAAACGCGCTGGGACCGCCGTTTAACTTTGATCTGTAATATGGTTTGCTATAAATAACAAGTAAAACAAACAGGGTTCAGCTAATATATGTTTCTGTTGATGGATGCACATTCTGGCTTCCCAATACATTACAACAACAGCGCTGAAAAAAAAAAAAACTGTACAAACCATCACTCTTGTTCAATGTGAATGCCGTATGCTGGAGTATGATCATTTATTCCATCATCACCCGGGTGCTGATAGTGAGACAGGTGAGATCTGAACAGCACACATTGATATTTGTCTATAAAGGGGTCATATGATGTGATTTCACTTTTTCCTTTCTTTTTGGAGTGTTAAAAGCTCTTGGTGTATAAAGAAGATCTGTAAAGTTGCAGACTCGTCCACACCTCCCTAAAATGGTTCGGTTCACACCCACATCTCTATGTCAATATGTGGTAAAATTTGCATAACACCACCCAAATGTTCAAGCAAAAAAAAGAAGGGATGAATTTTATTCCCTCTATTGCCACTGCTGCCATGTTGTAGAGTTACTGTGTGTTTTGTTTTGAAAGCAAAACTACTTGTTTGGTATTCCAAAAGAGGACACTCGAGGAAATCAGTGGTTAAGTTGTATTTCAACATTGTTCCAGAACAGTCCAACCCAAATATTTAGATGTGTGCTGCACATTTTATGGAGGATGAGAACTGTAGCCTGCAATGTGTCTGTGGCACAACAGCTGTTTCTATAAAGTGGGGCAGTTCAAACGTTGCAAGGACAGTCTGGCTGAACCAGTTCACCAAATTGAACTGAATCATTTAAAAAGGTTTGCGACTCCAGTACGCACTAATCCACAAATTACATAAGTTATTCGGTTTATAAACATGCCTTAAACTCCCTCTGATGCGAAATAAACCAATATCCCGAGCTATTCAGTTACTCCTTACAGTTCATTGACTGAACTGCTAAAAGAGAACCGATGTTGGGATGTGCATGAGCAGAGCAGCTGGACTGAGTCTCGTGCTGCTGGTCTTGGAGATGGCATAGTTTATTAAGGGGCGTAACATCTCTGTCACATGCTTGAGGCATTCAGCCAATCACAACGCACTGGATAGCTGGCCAATCAGAGCACATCTTGCTTTTTCAGAACTATGAGCTTTGTAAAAATGAACGCGTCTCAGAAGGCCGGACATAGAGGAGAAACAATAATAATCATTATATGGAAAAAAAAGGTTATTTTATTATTTTTATTTTTTTACCTTAAACCGCATAAACACATTGCATTACACAAAATAATGTTCTTTTTAGCAGCATCATATGACCCCTTTAAGCTAAACTCATTTAAGCTTTGCCGGTTTAAATATTTAAGATCCAGAGGACGCGAGCTGGCGCTTGCCGTGAGAAGATTTGTGCATGCCCTCAACGTGCACAAATAGTAAACTCTCATTGAAGTATTGCGCACACACACACACACACACACACAATTGTCAAAATGCTCATCTTGGTAAGTATCCTATAGCAGACATAACCGGGTGAACATTCTCCTAAAGTGACAGCACTTTCTTAATATTACTCAAACAGCAACAACAAAGAACTCATTCACTGCTCTTGATTGAATAGCTTTTGTAACTTTAATAAAGATTCATTTATACAGTCAAATATGCAATGCTGTTTTACATTTCATTACTTTATTCAATTTTTGTTCTACCTAGACAGACTTGAAAATCACTGTTTATTTTTTTCTGTATCTTGAATATATTGTATTTATTTGTGCTGTTGCTTGTAGTTAGTTAGTTAGATTATTATTATTTTATTTTTATTTGACAGTATAGTTTTTACCTAAACATAACACATACCGAACATACTGAAACCGTGAATCAAAAACCATGACACAAACCGAACCGTGAGTAAGTTATTCTATTCTACCCCTACTACACATATTGCACAAATTATATTTGAAAGTGAGGATTTTTGACCAACCAACAGCCAATATTCTGTTTGTCAAAACAGGTTGGATGATACCCCCTTTTTTATGGAAACAATACCAGATTATACAATATAATTTATAAGTAAAAGTGTGTCATCAGAAATACGTTAATAGAACTAAATATAAAGTGAAAGAAACATGTGACTTTGTACATTTATACTGTCATAGCAGCCTGTCCTGTCATTTTGAAATGTGTTACTTTGAAAATATTGCAGTTTATAAATACACTTTTTCAGTGATGGTATTGACTTTGCCAGATTTTAACTTTATATGATTATAAACAATACAGGTGAATCTTAAAAAAATTGAATATCATGGAAAAGTTCTTTTTTTTTTGTAATTTAAAGCGGGTCTGTGACCAGCACTTTAATGGCTACAGGACTGGATGGCTGTTGCCTGCACTGGATTACCTCGACCCCACAATTTCCTTCCCCAGTTGCAAAGTCGTGTGTTTATGGTGATTATGTGCTTTTGTTGCTGAGGTGTTTTTTTCCTGTTCCCACACTGTACTCCCAAAAGGAGCATAGTGTTGCTTTTTTTCTCCTCACTTCCCTAATGTTATGCTGTATTTCTTCCTCAATTCCATGTCTTCCTGTCCTGTCTACCCCCTTGCCATATTGTATGTATGCTGTGTATGTATGGACAGGTCGCTGGCTAATTTCGCTGGTACTTGTGACTAGTGACAATAAAGGGCTACTACTACTACTACTACTACTATTCTTCAAGTAATTGTGCAAACATGATTTATTAATCAAAACTTTGAAAATTTGTGTGAAAAAAAAAGGTGTGTGAGTTTGACTGCCTCTAGTGTTCATTTCTTTTGGAAACTGCAGTCATATGTACTTTTTGGTACATATTTTGTGTCTCGCTAAAAAGTGCACCCAGGTACATTTATGCCATGAGACCAGGTTGATTAATTATTATTATTAATAATAATAATAATAATAATAATAAATTATATTAATAGTAATAATAATAATTATTATTATTATAAAGTATTTTTTTTATACATTTATTTATTTACCCTATTCTAAAAGCTAGAGTTGAATTCAGATATATATAAAGCCTTGCCTCCAGATTTACATTCAAGATTTGGAGTAAATATTTTGCAGTATGCAAACAAAGACTGCACATGATACAAGCAATCGATAATCAAGGACAACTATTAGATAAAACAATTCTGTCAGGACCACTTTTGTCAAAGATGATTGACAATTTGCATACAGTTTGGATTGGCGGTATAGTTCTTTTCTGGGCAAGAACTCCCTGCGCATCCATGCAGCCTAGCATGAGAGCAGGAAGAGCAGCGATACAACCCCCCAGGGTAAACAGAACAGAACCAGCATACTGTAAATGTATTGCAGATATTGTTAAAGTTAAATAGTGTTATGTACACATTTTAGAATAAGTCTGATTCAAAGGAGAATCAGAATGCTGTATGTATCCTGACTGACAGAGGAGGGGTTGGGAATAGAGGAGGTTAATTATCTATTGAGCGATACGAAAACTGCTGTTAATACTGAGGGACCTTATATATAAATGCTTCGGTGTCATATTTACATAGGTAGCTGGGAATCAGCTGAGAGTCAGCTGACGTGAGCTTGACACACGTGACTTGCCAGAACAAACACTACGCTAGATCTATACAATTTGAAAGCAAAATGTAATGGCTATTTGTTTGTGATACCACACAGTAAGATTTATATGTTTGTATACTTGTTGTATACACTTGTTGTGGTATTTTTGAGCTTTGTTCAGAAGCAGGAAATAATGTGCTTACTATTCAAAGACCTCAGATGTTGCTATGCAACAAATAACCTGCCAGATGCAAAAATGCACAAATAAGGACTTTTATTAGCTGGGCACATTAGTTACTGTTTGCAATGATGCTGTTTGATGCTTGCTTTGGCTGTAGTTTGTTTTAATAGTTTACTACAAGAAATATGGACCAAACTGGTTTTGCATTTGCAGAACTGCACATAAAAGCTGCAAGTCTCTTTAGAGGGTCCATCATTCATTCAAGTCCAGAAACATTCCTTGTCCCTCGTGTGCTAATTTATTACATATTTTGCCTAATTTGATCATGCTTTCTGCAAGCATTGAGTTTCTCAGCACTGTTTCAACCTAAATCCATCCTGCCACATTCTACAGGTTGAAAAGTCAATAAAGTCAGCAAAAAATGTCTGCACATTACCAGATACAACAAGTGTTACTAAATAATTGTGAGATGTCACTTTTTCCAGTCCTTGAACAGGAGGTATTTCCCCCCAGGACACTCATGGTCCACTTTTGTCTACTCTGGATCAGTGACACTCACATTTATACGTACTGGGCAGTCAGTCATTAGACATTTCTTACCTGGAGGATGTGTTATGCACAGAGAGCACATTATAATTGGCTGGACTCGTATCTCAAAGTGACATGCATCAATAACAGATCCGTTCCAGGTCACAGCAGTACATTTGCAGTGTGAGTCACGTTGCACTGATCGTTTAGTTGTCTTTTTACCATGCATAAGCAAACAACAACAAAAAAATGCATTAACTTGCATTAAAACTTTGGCAAACAAATAACCATTTGAACTGAAATAAATAGTTCACACAGAAATTACAATTTTCTCAAGACATCCAAGATATAGATGAGTTTGTTTCTTCATTGGATCAGATTTGGAGAAAATTAGCATTATATCACTTGCTCACCAATGGATCCACTGCAGTGAATGGGTGCCATCAGAAGGAGAGTCCAAAAAGCTGATAAAAACATCACAATAATCCACAAATAATTCACCACTCCAGTTTGTTAATTAAACATAAATTAAATGAATCAATTAAAAAACTTGCTTCTGACAAAATTTGAATGTTCTATCCATAATATTGCTTTCTCGGGTAACAAATTGCTGTCTTATCTGAATCGGGAGAGATATATATGCACAAATCAAGCACCATTTACATACAAACACAAATACTCTGAGCTATATTTTGTCCAGAAGTGAAGGTTTAAAGTTAAAACACCTTAATGATGGGTAAATATTTATCTGATCAAAACATTAATTGATTGTAGATTATTGTGGTTTTTTATCAGCTGTTTGGACTCTTATCCTGGTGGCACCCATTCACTGCTGAGGATGTATTGGTGAGCAAATGATGGAATGTTGAATTTCTCCAAATCTTTTCCAGTGTTACAGAGGACTGATTACTATATATATCTGTCAATCTACTATCTGCCACTCCACATTTTTATACCTTTTCATTTATATCTATATCTTTCCACATAAAGCCCAGGACAATCTATAGTGTTTTCTGTAAAGCGATGAATGTGCTTTCGCTCTTCCATCCAAGGTCACAGTTTTGCAGGTCTGTTGTGCCACGTGCCGTCGGGTGCCTGGGATGTGTTGTTTTCCCTCCGACCCAGTCACTGTATCCTGGATTACATGTCATTTCTTCTTGTGTCCCGCTGGTCCGACTGTTGTCCCATCACTAATCGTATTATGTATGCAGTCTTTTTCTTTTCACAGTCTGTGTTGTGGGCACCCCCTGTGTACCGGGCCATTGTTTTTCATCTTCTCAGAAACACAAAGACATCGGTCCTTTCAGAATGAATATTTACACTCCCTCATCAGATGGCCCCTGCGTCTATTGTTGGGTACAAACAAGGACTTCAGGAAGATTTATTACAGCTGGCAGCAGGACAAATATCCGTCCTTAATAAACTGTATTGTGTCCTAATTCACCTCAAGTGTTTGGTTCTTACAATCTCAAGGCAACATAGGGGAATAGTTGACACACCTTTGTGTTATTCCAAACCTCTATGACTGTCTTTCTTTTGTGAAACACAAACTTTGTATTTGTGCCTGTATTTTCTTCAGAAATTATGTTTAACATCAATACCTGGTTTTCATTAAAGTTGTGAGTTTAATTTAATTCATTATTTAAAAAAAATACCCTCTTATTGGTATTTCTTTTAACATTAATTATTATTTTATTAGTATTATTAGGGTTATTATTAAACACTTGCACTATAATAATAATAATGATAATAATAGTTAACATATTAATTGTAATAATGTCGAACATTTATAACCTACAGAGAAAAATACTATGATATAGACTACAGTTTTTTTAAGAAATTACTACTAACTACTGTTAGGTAAGCATGGAGGATAATTTTATTTTCTAAAACTCAAAAGGTCAAGTAGAAGTTCAAATCGTAAGTGCCAATCCTGAAATTTAAGGCAGTCTTTAACCATTGTGGAAAACTACTCCAGATCTGTTGTTCCTTGAAAGGGATCATCCATCAGGGATTAAAAATGGGCACAGATGACCCTCAGCCTTCTCCATTAGCACTGCTCTCTGAGAGCGGGAAACATTCTTGACACCGGCCTTTGTCCTTGCCAAGCTTCCCCAACTGCAGTCTGGTCAGCAGTCTCCGGCTGTCTCTCTCAGATTAGGAAAGGATAAGACACTGTCCTTGTCTTCTCATCTTCCTCTCCTGCAGCCCAGGGCCTGATGGCACACATTATCTCCTATTAACTAATCACCCAATCAGAAACAGAAAACACTCCCCGGGCGCACACTGTTTCACTGACGTAAATCCAGAGTGACAACATGGCTGATCTGTGGCGAGGAGAACAGTTGAGAGAGGCGCTCTTCGTTTAGATCCTTCTGAGCGCCTGCTGCGTGTGTAGTCGCCCTTCCTCCGGGGACACAGTCAGCGATTATTTCATTTGACTTGGCGTCAAGAATAGGATTACAGAGATGTTTAGTGTGTCATCACACTTCAGCCCCCCTGGCATGGTGCACATTAAGCAGGACAGTTAGGGAATGATGGGACTGACATCGCTGCATTTCTGCGCTGAAAGTGACCTTGCTTTTCCTTATTCTCTTCATCTCAGGGAAATGTCATCCCAGAAGAAGATTGTATTGCTCAAAGGTCGCTCTGTTATAGCCTAATGAAATTCTCAGTATGTTCTATTTAACTATCAGCCTCGTTTAAGATCCTAAAATTATTTTGGAGCAATGCAAATAGGCACAAATGGGAGTGTAGATCTGTGAAATTAAGCATGGATATTTTGTTCTTGGAAGAATTTGATGATAAATGTTTGAGTTTCTATTCAAATCTCTCGCTTATGTTTGCAGACTGACAGTCTGAGCCCAGCTTGAGAAAAGAAATTGCAGTGATTTAGATCAAAACCAGACAAAAAACACAATATTATTAACATTAAACATAATATTAAATGATCTGTAATAACAGACATTCAATAGTGACCATGTAAAAAAAGAAGAAGTGTGTTTCTCACACTTGTGTGACATCGGATCCAATATAGACGTATTTTAGTTTAAAATTTCTGAAAATCTCGTTGAATTGTGCCATGTTTGTAAACGAATCTTAAAAATAAGTTTATTAAATAAAATTTATCGTTTGGTTTCTGCATAGACCTGCGTTTGCCTCTGTTGTTATTTACACTAAATGCATGAATCGGTGGGCGGGGCTTAACAGGCAGTGATGTAGAAGCAGGTGTTGATCTTCTGCTGTGGAGGAGGTGTTCAGCCACGCTATTTCATCATAAAGTGGCACATTCCAAAACCTGTCCTTTTGCCAGAATTGCTTCAATATAACCTTTTTTTTTGACTAACAAGAAAGTTCTAAATGAGAGGGTTCTAAAACTGTTTCATAGCACATTGACCTCTTGATATATCAAAAGATCAAGGGAATCTTAACTTCTCAGTTCATGACCACTTTAAGCGAAATCTTAATTTGCTCACAGCTGAATCTCATTGCTATCTAGAAGGAGTTAACAGAATATTCAAATTGGGACACTTTTTGGAATTGAGGTGAATGGAGAAATTACCCAGATGTCCGAAAATGAACTCTAGTAAGTTTAAAGTGTTGCACTACAGCCAGATTTTTTCCCCTAGTCACAAGCTGCAACATGGAAAGCTCAGGCTTTCAATTGGCACAATTATAATCTATTTATCTTCATTTAAAACTAAAACACCAACAGCTTATAAGTTTTGATTTATTAATGGAGATAAAAAATTGGTATGTTTACATAAAATATAAAAAAGCTAATTATGCATTTAATCCTGGAAAGAGGCTTTTGCAGTTTCTTTTCTGTAGCTAATTAAAATTATTGCAAAGGAGCCCTGTACTGACATTTTTGACACATTCTCCATCATCTTCACTTAGTTCAGGTCATATTACTCAACATAATAAACATTCAAATTTTAAATATGTTGTTTAATTTAATTGTTAGATGTGCTGTTTTTGTAAGCTTCAGCTTTATTCATTTAGAAATGTGACAAGAAAGATCACATTAGATAGTTCATATTAGTGACGTTTTGGCAGAATTTCAAGGGCAAAAGAAAAATCTGCAATAGTGTAAAAAAGGTCCATTATCAAACAACTCGCACAAAACTCAAAACTCAACTTCAAAACAAGCAAAATCTGCATGGAGAACATTTTCGCTCTTATGCAAAACTCCTGATAACGCACTATTCCTACTGAAGGATTTTGCACACAAAATTTTACAGAGCACTGGTAAATGCGACCACACTTTAAAAGTCTAAAGAAGTTGTACTTATTTGAAAACTTATAGAATGATCATCATTTGTTGCATTCATGACCTCTAGACTGGACTATTGTAATGCATTTCCAGGTGGTTGTCCTGCTTCTTCAATAAACAAGCTACAGGTAGTCCAAAATGCAGCAGCTAGAGTCCTTACCAGGTCAAGAAAATATGATCATATTACCCCAATTTTACAGTCTCTGCACTGGCTACCTATTAAGTTCCGTATCAGTTAAAAATTATCATTACTTACCTATAAGGCCCTAAATGGTTTAGCTCCTGCGTACCTAACTAGCCTTCTACCATGCTACAATCCATCACGCTCCCTAAGGTCACAAAACGCTGGACTTTTGGTAGTTCCTAGGATAGCAAAGTCCACTAAAGGAGGTAGAGCTTTCTCACATTTGGCTCCCAAACTCTGGAATAGCCTTCCTGATAATGTTCGGGGTTCAGACACACTGTTTAACCACTTGAGCTGTTATTTTGATTTTTTGAGAATTAGGCATATGCAATATTGGACCCACCGGTGGGTCCCCAGAGTTGATGTGGCTAAATCTAGATGAAAAACGCATCTCTTTCGCCAAGCATTTGAATAATGTATCTTAAATTGTGAGTATAGTTGTATCTGATCAAATGTGCATTCTTTTTCTTTAGCTTGGGTTAAACTAGTTAATTTTTACTTTGTTGGAACAGCAGCTATGCTAATGATGTCTCTATTTGTTTCTATGTTTTGCCACGGGATTTACATCCCGTGGTAACTAGGATTTACACACGCTCCAGTATGGATCCAGAACACCTGAGAAGAGATGATGCTGACCATCAGAGGACCTCAGATGATGCTAACCCTGAATCAACAACAGAACTAACAAATATTGCTACAAGTGTGACTGCATCATATAATAATTATTAATTATTAATAATATTAATAATGTTCATCATCTGGCTGACTACGACTTGTATACATTTTTCTACAAATCCTGTCATACGTGCACAAACTGACAGTCACCACTTATAAGCTATTACTAAATATTGTAGAAACATAATTTTCTGTAAAGTTGCTTTGTAACGATTTGTATTGTAGAAAGCGCTATACAAATAAACTTGAATTGAATTGAATTTGTTATCTGCATGGCATTATCATAATATTTGCTTATTTTTTTGCACACATATTAATAGTGAATTGTGATTTAGCTTTCTTTCTTGCATCTATTTTTATCCATAGTCTCTCTTATATCTTGTTTTAAGCACTGGTGTATGTAATACTGTATTCATTGATTGATCATAATTGGCTGGCACTTTGAGAGTTCTGTGGCAAAGAACTCATGAAAAAATATTAACACTGTTCTTTATCTGCCTTCCAAGCACTGCCATTTCCTTCAGGAAATGCGTATCTAATGCATGATTGATTGACTCAGTCACCTCTGTGTCCCATATCTGTCTTCTTTAGCTTTTGTTTGGGGACAGTTGCTATTTTGGAATGCACACATGCACACATCAGCAGCGTTTTGCAGCTTCACCCCTGGCAAATATGGCAAGGCCGGCACTCGTGAGGATAATAAGCTGGCAATTAAAGTAATTTTAATTAGTGAGGTGCCTGCGATCACATCCAAGCAACATCTTCAGGAAAGGTATGCAAATAAGTCTTGAACTCTCTAACCAAACATGGACACTCTGCTCGAGTTATCGGGTAGCATTTTTGGGTAGCATCAAAGTCGTTTAGCTGTAACGATTATAGCCAGAATACAATACAAAGTGTTCTGGCAAAACACTAAGTTACGGATCAGTTACTCAGGGCCAAATCTGAACTAATTTTGCCTGTTCCTCCAATATGACACTGCCTGTTCTTGTTTTGGCTCGGAAAAACAAGGTTCTGACCATGTGGCGCATGCCGGCTTGTATTGCCGTTTGTGGCAGTATCATTCTTGCTGTATGATCCCATAAAATAGATAACAGATGGAGATTTGTCCCCTGAGTTTCTGTTAAAGAAAAAAGAAACGGCAAAATGACTAGCTGAAGGGTAAGCTCTGATGACTGCATCATATCTAACAAGTCTGCTGTGAGCTATAGAGATGCTGACCTCTATCATGTAGCACGGCAGCTGTACTTTTTCACCGCCGGTTTTATGACAAGGTGGAAGGAGCTTTGTGCTGAGACTGATAAGACTGCGGTCTACAGCCCCTCTGTGCTCACCGACCAAAGGGGCTTTGGATGGGACTTAATGAGCCGAGCCAATCAATGCCCAGCCAGATGGCTTTGATTGATGCCTTTGAAGAAACAAAGTGTCATAATGGTCCTAAGATCACTGAACAGAAGGGGAGGGGAAAATATCGATGCATCAACTGCAGCAGAGGTCATGATGACCATCTAAATTTGAGGCTTTGCATTGTCCCAAGGTGCCACTACTTGTTTGT
Organism: Carassius carassius; assembly: GCF_963082965.1. Lineage (NCBI taxonomy): Eukaryota > Metazoa > Chordata > Actinopteri > Cypriniformes > Cyprinidae > Carassius > Carassius carassius. The sequence goes on from NC_081771.1 coordinate 29,959,521, forward strand.
GCACCAGAGTCACCTTATGGGGAAATAAATGGTGCTGGAGTGCTTTGAAAGTAGCAGCCAACTTGTTTTTAGGTTTTACCATGCTATTTGTGCTAGAGGTATGACTGACGTCTCAAATCATGTGACTTGTGCAAGGTTCAGAATATTGCAATTGACTAGGTGGTGTGATTTAAGCAACTGTCCTAAAGCATTCTAGCATTATAGGCAATCGCTACTCACATTGCTTTCAGAATATATAGAACTCTAGCTTGTTATTTCTTTACATTTTAATTTATTTAACCTTTTTTTAATTATTATTATTGACTTTTTCAATGACAAGCCAATCAGTTTGTCACATTAACTACTAATGATTTAATTCAAAATGGCTTCCAGAAAGGATTAGGTGAATTGGACTATCCATCAAGTTAATAACTCTTACAGCACCCAGCTGTTAGAAAAGATTGTGAATTTTTAGACACATTCAAGCATCTGTAATGGCAGGAAACACCATTTCCTCACTCATCAGTTTTGAACTGTGATGTTTTCGGTATGGCAGTGTTACCCGTATCATGACACCTCTCTGTAGATCTTTTAGTGGTACAGTTTTAGGGAAGCATCACGTTTCATGGCAGTTTCAAATTGAAATGTCCAGTGAGTGGCTCTAAAATGCGGGTTCAGTACATGATCCTGCACGTTGTTGTTACATTGATATAGGTACATATTGCTGTATTTGTATTACGTTGCTTCAGTTATGTATTGTGGTGGTTCATAATTCAAATATCCCAACAGTGTTGCTAAAAGTTAATACTCAATCATGTATTCGCTACACCAAACCCAACCCTGAACCTACCCCATAGGTTTAACAAATGCCAAACTTATATTAAAATGCATTTGTTTATGCAGAAGTACTATTTTAACTTCCTTATGCGGGTATGAGCTGTTTTGTTGAACCGTAGTTTCCGAGTTTGTACTGGAGCTCTTCATCACTCAAAAGAAATGCTCTAATGCGTGAGCTACCGAACAAACCTACTGAGTTAGATAACTTATGCATATGAAGTTGTATATGTGACGACATGTTCAAAAGTATCAGTTTTTAAACATGTTAAAATTGTTTTGAATTCATAATATAATATTCCTCAAGTAATTATGTAAAAATTAAGCCTTATATATCAAGGACCTGCAAAGCATACTTTGTGTGAAAAGTAATAAAAGTTGTTGGAGTTTTACTATGTATTTGTACGTCGTTATGTATAGGTTTTTTTTTTTGTTGCAAAAATGTCTTTAGAGGCACGTATTTCCAATGGGCCTATGTTTGTAATATATTCCAGTGTTGCCAAAGCTGAATTTTCAGCATCAATACTGCAGTATTAAGTGTCACATGACACACAAAAAATTATTCTCATATGCTGATTTTGCAGCTTCTTATATTAGTAACGTTTTTTTATTCGGGATACTTTGGAAGGATGCTGTATATTGTTGAAATTAAGAACAATTTTTCTCGAAAAGGAAATGGAAATCTTGTGACAATATACATGCCTTTACTTTCAGTTTTCACAAACTTTAAATCCTCAAGATACACACTTTGCAACCACCTAGACTACTTTAACAATCTAGTAATATGCTATAAACAACGGATAACACCTTGACAACCACCCAGATTACCTTACCATTGTGGTAGTAATTTTATTTTATTTATTTATTTATTTTTATTTCTTAATAAAATAAAAATAAAAAGTTTTATAATGTAAGGCCAGATACATGGATTAGAGTACATGCATTGAAATGACTAATTTAATTAATTAAGCAGATGTGTGAAACATTATCTTTGTGTTGTTAATAGTTTATCACTTAAATATTGTAAATATGATATAATTAATTTGAGTGAATACTTCCTAAACAACTTTAAACCAGAGACCTCTGTTTGAGACCAATACATTTTTGTACAAGTTTGAAATAAATACATTTTTATTTATCTTTTGAATGATCAAATTACATTATAATTATAGTTTTGTTTGTCTTACTGAAAGTAAATGAGGTGCAGAATTGTCTTCTTATTATTATTATTTTTATTATCTTATTAATAATAAAATAAAATAAAATAAAATGAAATAAAAAATGCCCAAATTTAATTTTTAGAGTGAACTATTACTTTAACATCTGGGCTCAGCTGTCCAGTAAATAAATAGCCATATATGTGTCTTTTGAGTACAATTTATATACACAATTTATATCCTGCTTGTATCTTCAATAGCCAGTCTTTCTGTGACTCTGAGAATGTGAAATTGGCTGTGACATTTTCTGTCAAACCAAAAGTTAACTGCACATTAAGGAGGTAGATGGGTAAAAGGTGGCATGCCACTAGCATTGGGTTGTTTATGAGAATCGAAATAACTGCATAATGGTGCCATGCATGTTGAACGCAAATATGACAGACTGTCAGACTCTTCCTAATGTTTTAAACTGTAAATGCATTATTAAAAACTGCAGAATGTGCCTTAAAAATCCAACCATTCAATATTTACTTGCATCGATGCTTCAAACACACAGCTTTTTAGGCCCATATTTTTTGTTGTTGATGTTACTGTTGAGTTTCATTTTGGTTGACTCTTGGGTGCCTCTGTGCGCTGTCCCATTCTTATCCAATCATGATTTAACACTCCTGACTGTTTTATCTGGCCTCTCACAGGCCCAGACAGATGGGTCTGCACTTGATTCAAACACAAACCTCAAAACTAATCCACCAAAACAAACCTCTCACTTTCAGATTCAGCCAGCTGTGGGAGCTGGAACAGAACCACAGCGAACCGCTGCAACATGTGCAAATGACTTTTTATGATTACTGCGGTCTTCTTTGACCGGCATAAACACAAACCAACTGGCCACAGATGAACCCTGGGCTGCTTGTTGGTCATTCATTTGTTGGAAATGGTTTATAACTGCAGTTTGTAAGGCTGCTTTACCTCATTTTTTTGTGTCCCCTGATGAGATGTGGATTGTTTTTCCGATTGGCTCTAGCCAAAATTGTCACATGTCATATTGGCCATCCTATCCTATTCATTTGGTGATCATGTACATCTATAATTTATAGAAAAATGATTATTTTGTCAGTTTACTCTATCTTTCTGAACACAAAATGTGGTTGAATGATTAAACAGTGCAGGTGGCATGTTCAAATAAATTCATTCTTCATCTAGAAGGGTGTATTAATTTACTTTCAGTGTTTTTGAGGTCAGTGGAATATTGAGAGATTCTCAGGAAAAAGCTACATATTCTCTTCGGTCAAATTTGTAGCCTGGTGATGTTTTTTGACAGGTTCTTTCAGGCTGATGTGAAAATATGCAAGTTAAAATATGTCGTATGGACTCAACCTAATTTATCATTACACAGCTGGGGCATGTACCATGTAATCATGATGTTTCCATGTAATTAGTATCTGTCAGTGATAGCGAGTGATTTTAATGGTTAATATAACTACTTTGGTAGATTTATTCGAGGAATTTTGGAAGATCATTTGAGGGTTTTGGAAAAAAAACATCTCGACACTCCCCCCCCCCATTATCATTAGACATATTGCAAAAAAAAAAAAAACATTTTTCTTATAGGAATATATCTAATGATTCATAATTTTCAAACAATATAGGTCACAGTTTTGAGATCAGTACATTTTTTTTTTTTTTTAACAAATGGCTTATTTTCTTGTCAACTGTTTTCAACATTGATGATTATAAAAAATGTTCCTTGAGTACCAACTCAGCATATTATAATGATTTCTGAAGGATCATATGACACTTAAGACTTGTGTATTGATGCTGAAAATTCAACAGTGCATCACAGGAATAAATTGCATTTTTAAAATGTATTCAAATTGAAAACCACTATGTTTAAATTGTATTCATATTTCACAATATTCCCTTTTTTTCCCAACATATTTAATTAAATAATGGAGCTATGGTGAGCATAAGAGACTTCTTTCAAAAACATTAATAAATCTCTACTCTAAATGTTTGAATAGCAATGTATCAACGCACATGACAAGGAAGCTCAATTGCATGGTTTCACCATTGATGGCACATACTGTTATATTCAGCTACCTCGAAAATCCCCTTTTGAGATGCTATCTACAACACTTTATATCTGAGGTAAGAAGCGATGTGTAATGAATACATATATTCCCCAGAGTCATGTAAAAGGGCCTTTACTAGGAGGTGAACAGTCAATAACCCACATCTTTATAAAAAAAAAAAAAAACCTTGGAAACAAACACAGTTCATTACTATTGTGATTTATGGCAATGAAACAGTGAATCAGCCTAAAAACATTTATCCGGAGAGAGATCTTGAAACCTAAATGCACTTAGATGGAAAGATGGCAATGGATAATTGTGGTTCTTGATTGACTGTTTGCTTCCTTGAAAGCAACAGATCTGTGGAAGTAGGTCCAAGTGAAAGCATCATTATTGGTTGGGGGCTGAGTAGTCTTGGACATCAACTGGAAGAGTGGTGGTTAGAATCCCATAGCTCTTTGAGGTATGGAAATACCCCAATGACTAGAAGGTTATTCACAATCCTCTGCCATCATTTTCCCCTTGAGCGAAGCACTTAGACCCGCGTTGCTCTAAGGAACTGCAATTAACCCTCTGGAAATTGGTGGGGGATAAAAGTATTATCGTTGTCTTGTTCCATGTATGTTGGAGATTCCAGTATTGGCAAACCGATTATCACTCTAGACATGTAGTGAGATTAACCTGAGACAACAGCTCTGTTCCAAACCCTCAGTGATCTGTCTCGCTGTCTACTGTCTGCACAGGCAGCTCCCTTCTAAGGCGGCATCCTAGCTGTCATGCAATGTCATAAATGCAAGTACTGTGCAGCTTCACTGTACTAAAGTGGAACAATGTTATGTTTCAGAAACATTTCAAGTCAGGGAAAAAAAATATGACTTTCTTTTATTATTTTTATTATTATTATTATTAATGTCTGAAAAGGAAACATGTTGTGTGTTTAACATTTGGCAAGAAACAACTTCAGAAGAGCCTTTGTGTATGTTAAGGTGCATTAAAATGCTGTCTCTGTAGACAGCTCACTAGGTTTGGAACAGAGCAATTGAATCTATTAAGACTTTATGCAGTTAGAGTGATTTCATGAATTCCATTTTCACTGTATTAGTAGCTGATTAATATTCTGAGCAACTTCAAGCAATTTGCAACTCAACACACTCTTCACCAAATATTATTCAGTGTAATTACACCAGAAGCATGATGATATTCAGAGGTGCTGGGCTGTAAAAATGTAATAGATGTTTCCCTGATTGTATTTTTCCCTACATCAAAGTTATTTATATATTTGTGTTCTTTGATCTTAACATTGAAAGTAGGCAAGTGGAAAATGCATTGGACTGACAGACCTTTTTTGTTGTTTCTTACTGTAATTTGTATTGTTTTTGACTAGGATGTTAGTCTGAAGTCTAGTTCAAGACAGTTATTGAACTTGTGACCTTAATATTATTCAAAAAATTATCAAGTGTAAACATCTCTGAGAGATCAGAGCGGCAGTGCTTGTGTATGATCTAGAAGAATGAGCTCTCCGAAAGCAGAGCAAAAGCACATCTACCCATGATCCATTACACTCCCCTTCTTTGACCTCACCTCTCTCTCCCTGGAGTAAAAAGCCACACGTGGGCATTTATCCAGGTCATGGCAGCAGTGTAGTTGCTTTTGCTTTGAGCAAAGATCAAACCCACAGTCTTTTGCACTTCAGCTAAATGTTATTGTTGCTCCAAAGCAACACTTGAGTTGTAGGACTTCACCTTTTCTAGTGTTAGGAACTGAGCCAATGCATTGTTAACTTGCAGTTTTCAACCATCTAAGCTCCTCTCACACAGTAGTGTTGTTCCTGAATGAATCAGTGTTTTTGCACAAGTGAGGTGAGTGAATGTTTCATTGATTCGCTCACAGTTAGTCATTTGTTTCATTTGTAAGGTTGAGTGAAAAATTTAATGACTCACACTTCAAGATCTTAATGATTCAGTGTTTTTAAATCAATTGAGTAAATGACTACTGTTGACTTCATTTTCAACATCACATACTATATAAGCAGTCACAAGTGTGTGTCTCAAGACACTGTGCATTTCTGAATGAATCTGTGTTTTTGAACAACTGATACATTGACAGTCACAGTCAGTCCTAAATAAATCTATGTTCATAACCTAATCTGTTGAGTGAATAATTCAGTGACTCAATTTTAAGGGTTTTACTGAATTTGTGTTTTTATATTAATCAACTGAGTAAATAAATCTTCAATTTATTCATAAAGACTCTTACTCGTAAAAGTTTCTTGCTGCCACCTACTGGCGTAATGATGTTCAGTCAGTTTGAAGCCCCACAAACAATAAAAAGTTAAAGTGTATGGCTTTATATTGGCGACTTGCTCAGTTAAATTTTAGATTTGTTAATTCTGCACACAGAACATTTTATAGATTTAAAATAAATAAATAAATGACATGTATAGCACTATATGTTTTTTTGACTTTTGTCAAGCTGAAACTACAGTTGGTGGGACAGTTTGAACTCTTAAGATTTAAAAGTTTCAGCACTAATAAATATTACTGACAGATGTACATTTCAACGTTATTCAGTATATTCTAATTTTACATAAAGGTTAAAAAACTAAATATAGCATGCATAACATATAGTAGTTCTCTCTAGTTGTATCCTGTCAGGTAAAATTAATTAATGCGCTAAAGCATCATCATGCAAAGAGCTGCATAGCGGTTTACACAAGGGGCACTGGATTGTAAAATGGCCGCAGTATCATGCTTATAAATGCAAAGAGTTTAATTGCTTGACATTTGCATACTGAGAAGTTTATCAGTGGTGCTGTGCAGGTCTCATCCATGTGTAATAGCGTTTGGATTACCATTGGGATGGCAGCTCCAGGCAAAAAACAAACACGAATGGACTCCAAAATATATTCTTGACTGTAATGACAGGTGATAGGCAGAGAATGTCAATTAGCCCCCCCCCAGAATGCCAGCTGATTCCCACAGACGGCCACCATTAGTCCATGCTCTACCCTAAGAGCAGATTTTGGCGGAGGGTGGGGTGTTCTCGTGGAATTATCTAGAACACACACAAAAAAAATACAAATAAATAAATAAATAATAATAATAATAATAATAATTCCCCATTTATTCTGTTTTTATTTATTTATTTATTATTGAGAAAGCAATAAAAGAAAACAAAATAAATTATAAATATAATACTTAGAATCTAATCTCCAGAATATAATTCTTACTGTTTCCTTGTATCTGCCTGTCCGTCTGTCTCTGTATCAATCAATTAAAAGTCTGGCTGCCCGAGACTAGGATTTTTGTATTTGTCTGTGCAGATTCCCTCTGAAGGGTTTTGGAACATTGCAAAGAGAGATGCTTGGGTAACATCAGGGCATGAAAACTAACTAATAAGGCGAAGGCTCAAAGATCAGCTGTTATAATGCTGGAGGCAGTCCTATTAACCGAATGTGCATGGGATTTGTGGGAAGCAGCATATATTAGTCTTAATGACTGGAGGAAAGAAAGTTACTTGGAGTGTTTCATCCACTTTAAGATGGTACAGACTATCCAGCTGTAACCGAAGAGGACCATCTTGAATTCATTTTGGAATATACTATATTTAGCTTTGTGGAGAGATGTTCGTTTTCATATACGGTAGGCCTGTTTATTGACATTATGTGCTTTACTACAACTTTGTGAGTATGTAAGACTCTCTTCACAGCTTCATTAGAATGAGCACAGCCTCAGCAGAGGGCCAAATGCAATGTGTAAAAAAGAAAAAATGTTTTTTTTTTCGTTTTAAGCTGGATTCAGTTTCAGCCTCCCTCTGTGCCTCATCAATGGCGATTCACTTGGCAGTGTGAAATATTCAATCCATATTTACTGATGCGCTAAGACTGACTACATTAAGTCAGTGTTTTTATTTTTTTCTTTGTTCTGTGACCCATCTACAAATAGATGTTTTTAGAGAGAGAGAGAGAGAGAGAGAGAGGGAGAGGGAGAGAGAAAGATTTTCTAATTTATACCTCAATAACTTTTTTGAAACACAAAAAGATGTCCAGGTCAGTTCAAAGAAATAATAAATAAATGTGTGATGCTAGCCTAATTTACAGACCATTAAGATTGTTGCCTTGTGACATTATTTGCATGACAATTAAGTACAATTTATCTCAAATTCTCATTACCTAGTGGCATTTTTATGTAGAGTTTTATTTCCATTATTCTCAGTTGTTTCATTGAATGTTCGTCACATATTTTCACCTCATTTTGGTGACCACATCAAATTAAATTTTATGAATAATAATTTTATATACACAGAAAGCATACTAAATGCAAGGAAATATCTCCTTTAATATTTAAAATAATTAATTTAACATAACAGATATAATTATGTAAAAATTAAAACAACATACTTATTCCAACCCATATTTATTTAAAAATTAAATAAATAAAAGAATGTGATTATACTTTGAATAATATTCTGAGTTATTAAAAAAACGTAACTTTTAATTAGGTAGCCTAGCAAGTGGTGGGTCATTTCGACCCGCATATTAATGAAAGGGAATTCCCAAGAAAACTTTTTTTTTTATTATATTTGATAATTTTATTTATTTATTTATTATTATTATTATTATTATTATTATTATTATTATTATTATTAATAATAATAATAATAATAATAATAATAATAATAATAATAATAATAATAATAATAATAATATTTATTTTTTTAATATACAAAAAATTTGAGACAATCCAGTAAAGATTTATACCCAAACGAAGGGCTGGACTACAGAATATCCCCAGTGCAGAAAAAAACGTGCGCGCACAAGCACACACACACACACACACACACACACACACACACACACACACACACACACACACACACACTCACGTTTGTTTTTGTGAAAAGTGGGGACATCCCATAAGCTTAATAGTTTTTATACTGTACAAACTGTATATTCTATGGCCCTACACCTAACCCTAACCCTCACAGGACACTTTGTGCATTTTTACTTTCTCAAAAAAAAAAAAAGTCTTTATGATTTATAAGCGTTTTGAAAAATGGGGACATGGGTTATGTCCTCATAAGTCACCCTCTCCTTGTAATTCCTGTGTCATACCCATGTCATTATACAGAGTTGTGTCCTGATATGTCACAAAAACAAGAGCACACACACACACACACACACACACACACACTCATTGAACACATTGTAATATTTTTCATGTTTCTGCTGGGTTATGACTGTAATTTTTTCACACAGAAGGCGACCCGGCAATGTTCCGGCAATTTTCTGGGTCCAACGTGCATTGTGAAAGGGGCTTCAGTGACTCAACTCCAAGGCCATCTGTTGGTTTTTGATGAAACAGGATCGAAATAGTTTTTGGTGAAATAATGTATAAAAACTGCTAATTTGCTTGTTTTATTAAAAATATCCATAATAAAAGGTAATTATAATAATAAATTCCAAAAAAAGTAAAACCTACTTCTCATTTTGTTATAGGTACGGTAGGGACGGATGAGGGTTAAATGGCATTTAATTTGTTTTTGGGGGACTTCAGTGTGATCCTTAATGTGATCTCTATTTTTAGACTTTCAGAGTGTTTTTTTTTTTTTTTTTTTAGAAATCATACAGTTAAACAGTGTACATTCTAAAGTATAGTGAAAAATACATACATTTCTTTAAAGCTGTATTAAGCTTCCAAAGTGCACACACACAGCAGTAAACACACACTGTGAACACACACCCAGATCATTTGAGCTCCAGCACCTGGGGAATAGCTGGGGGTTCGGTGCCTTGCACAAGGGCACCTCAGTCGTGGTATTGCTGGCCCGAGACTCGAACCCACAACCTTAGGGTTAGGAGTCAAACTCTCTAACCACTAGGCCACAACTTCCCCATATAGTTTTCATGAATAGTTGTGATTGCCCCCAATGCTTCAAGTAGAAAAAAAAAAGAAAAGAAAAAGTCCACTTTAACAAAACCAACAGATTGTTATGTTAGCATCTTTTTGTCTTCTTTTTGGCATTTCCTTAGTTTGAGTTACATCTCAATTCCAATCGAGTCGGGACTCTGTTTGCTTCGCTCACATTGCTCTCTAGAGGTAACAGACCCTATGAGGAGCAATTAAGTAATCAATCCTAATCCCCAGTGGGCCGGGATTTTAACCGAGAGTGAAAGCAAGTCAGAGCTGTGTAATCCAGAGTCTGTGCGAGACGTGAAGGGGACAGATATCAAATGTCTCAGCCTTTCCTCCAGAGACAGAATCAATGTATCCAGCGTTCTCTCATTTCAGCCTCTCTGGGCGTTCGCTTGTGCTAAATAACCATTCTCACTTTTCATTTAAAAAATGAGAGTGTGAGACGTCAGGGAAGGAAAGGTCAACAAATCACTTCACAGGCTCTGAAACTGGAGAAACCACTGTGTCCTGTGTGCTCATTAATAATGATAATTAAAGGTGAAGCATATAGCTTGTGTTACTAGCAGCACCAAACACACACAACAGCTGGATATCTGTCTGAGTAATAGCAGATGGGAGAGTGTTTGTTAACTGTAAGAGAAAGAAATGATGAAACATACATTTGAGCAGTTCCCTCACCATTTACTTGTTGCTATGCAACAAATAGTTAGGGATGGAGATTGCTCTTAGCCAATTAGATTGTTTGGTTTGATTGTCTAATAATACAAATATTTTTTAAGGTTTTTTTAATGTATTTATGTATTTATTATTATTATTTTTTTTTTTTTTGTTAAATACATAATGAAAAAAAGTATAATTAAAAGTATTTGTTGAATTTTTGCTAGATACTGTGTAAAAATGTTTTTGATTTTAGCAAGTGATATGCATTCTATTTGTACATTCTTGAATTCAAGTCATATTCATTTATTCATTCATTCATAGTTTTTCTGTGAATGTAGATGAACTGTCCTTTTAATCGATATATTACCTTTTAACAGAAATTTTAACATACACAAAGTCATCTGTAATTTATGATCATAGATTTCTTTTAGATTTCTTCATGTCTGTCTCATACACAGTATCACATTAAACACATCAGCATGCAGCCATCATCCCATAATGAAACCTTCCAGTTATTTCATCACCTGGTTTGATTTATTTCATGTTTGAATGAGCTTCACATTTACCATGATGTTTTTCACCTGATTTCATTCTATTCCTTTGTTGTCTTGATTTGATTGATCAGAACATTTGATCCCTCTTTATGCTAACTGTATAAAAGTAATTGAGCTAGGAATTTAATGCCATCCTAGCGAAATGAGTTTATTCAGCATGATGAGTAGTTACGGATGACTAAACACAAACACAACAGTTACTACAGCATGGCAACAGAAACGTTCCTCTTATTTCGAATAATGCTTGACATTTTCATCAGGAGATCTAGTTATGTTTTATGTCTGGGGTTCAGACTGTTAGCTTGAAACGCATTTGTCAGTGTTGTTATGGTCTGCTCCAATTGTTCAAATGCTTAACACATCACTTAGTAGCTGCTGTACGGGCGTGACAAACCTCTTATTCGAAAAATGATCTGGTTTATTTATAAAAATTTCTTTTAAACTTCTTCCAGGCGTATTTTAAATATCCAAATAAATACCAGTCACTTGAAATAGAATATTAAGGTTTCATGAGATGGTTCCACGAAGGATTCATTTGTAGACAAATGGGCTGGAAGTCAAACTCAAAAGAAAGTGAGAAATTATAGTCTTGGTCATTTTCTTTGAGTTCTGGCTTTAATAATATCCCTTCTACGATGGTACTAATGCATGATTCATGCAACTGTTGGAGTTTTAATCGCCATTAAGGGCGTAATTTCTCCACTTCAGAGGTAACGCTTTTAATGACCTGGTCATATATTATTTGCGCCACTGAGTCGAGAACGGATGCCTTTATCTACTTCCCTCTGTCTACCAGAAGCGTCATGATATTTCAGTCTTTTTTATTTCAGTTCATTTAATGCTAAGTAAAAAAAAAAGTGATTTGCTTTCTCTCTCTCTAAATTGCACCAAGGCTGCATTTATTTGATCAAAAAAATACAGTAAAAAACATTATTTTATTGCAATTTGAAATACTGTAACCATAATATACAGTATTTTAAAATTTATTATTGTGCTGAAACGCTGAATTTTTACTCTAGTCTTCAATGTCAGATGATCCTTAAATCCTGAATTGCAGCTCAATTATTATTAGTGCTCAGTTTTTAATAATGTACGTATTATTATTAGGGGTGGTGTTGGCGCAGTCTCTATTTGCTTCAGAGGCGTGTGACCTCTGACATATGTAGCAATTGTAAGTCGCTTTGGATAAAAGCGTCAGCTAAATGAATAAATGTAATGTATTATCAGTGTTAAAAACTGTTTTTGCTGCTTAATATTTTGTGGAAATTGATTAATGGAAAGTTAAAAGGAAGAGCATTTTATAAATATATATATATATATATATATATATATAATCATGTGACACTGAAAATGTAATGATCCTCCTTTTATTTTAGTTTTCTCAAGTTTTTGACATCTGTGTGCCTGGACTGCATCTGAGTCCCTCCAAAACTTATGGGTGCCTATCCTCTCTTGAAGAGCGGTGATGAATTATGGATAGATTTGTTTTGTTTTGGCATTCTGAGTCGTTATAATGAGGAACAAGCACATTTCCTTTATTTCTGAATGAGAAGCATCAGTCAAGCTCACAATTACATGTGGAGACATCATTAAGACAATCAACTTACACCAGGGAAATGTATGCTGAAGAACAGTTTGGGTGTTTACACACTAGAGAAGGCTCTGACGGCGCGTTTGACAGATAAGAATGTGCAAGATGCATTTAGAGGCTGTGGAAAGAACTGGGTCAGTTTGAAATCAAGTGGGAAAACATTGGATGGTATTCCCAAAGGCACAACCAGACCTGCCTTTCTGAAATTCCATCGGTCAAAATATTTTTTTTTAGCAAAGCCTTGCATTTTTCCTCTACATCACTATAAAATCAATAAAACTGTAACTGCTAATGCCTTTGCTATCTGCATATATATATATATATATATATATATATATATATATATATACTAAGGCATAAATGACATACCCAAAATAAAAAGGTAGCTTGAGTCATTCTAGACACATTACCAGCATATATTTAGAAACTTAGAATTAATCAGTCTATTTATGGACATATATTTAAGCTCAAACACACACACGTTTAGTTAGCTATCTAAATGGGGACATGCCATAGGCGTAATGGTCTTTATACTCTACAAACTGGATATCCTATCACCCTAAACCAACCCTACACCTAAACCTGCCCCTTACAGGAAACTTTCTGCATAAAAAAAAATAAAAAATGTTTACTTTATTTTTATATTTTAAAAATAGTTAATAGTTTTACAAATGAGGACGTCCCCAAAGGGAGTTTTTTTTTTTTTTTTTGTCAATTTAGGCTCACTTTTGGATACAAATTTGTGCCCAAAATATGGTTAAGTAGGTACACAAACACTCGATTTTTAATAATATACATTTCTATTTAAACAAATAGAAAAAAAATGTAGTTGTGATGTGTGACAAAGTTTACACTACAATGTTCTTGGTTTTATTGTGCACAATTGACAGATGCATGTTATTGTAATATGACCAGTTTATTTGTGAGAAAGAAAAAAAAAATCTGGTTTCATGTTATATATGAATAATAATATAATTATTCTTAACCTTGGTTTCTCCCAAGGTTTTTTCTCCATTCTGTCACTTATGGAGTTTTGGTTCCTTGCTACTGTTGCCTCTGACTTGCTTAGTGGGGGACACTTAATATCCAGCGATATCGTCGACTTGATTGCACTGATAAGAGAGTCCAAACACATTTTATATAGGGGAGTGGTAATGGGGAACACTTGGTGGTGATTAGTCCTAAGCATGGGATTCTGTATAAACCTATTTAATTAGATTTTTTTTTTTTTGTCAATCAAGAAACAAGTAAATCAGTTAAAAGTCTTTCTTTTAAATAGCATTTTAATATCTTCACTAAATATGTCACATTATGCAAGTGAAATGCCTTACACATGCTGTTTAATGCATGTGTGTTTATAAAAGAAGAAGAAGAAAAAGAAGAAACATTAGCTGTGGCCTGCAGTGAATTCTCTTGGCTCTACTTTCTCTCTCTTACACATTTTCTATCTTTCTCTTATTCTCTGTAGATTTTTGGGAGAGGTGAGTGCAAAGTAAACATAGTCTTTCACACACACACATAAACACAGCCTGCTGCGGCTGGCTAATTTGCTTCCATACGCGATGGGAGAGGGGACCCCGCTCACCCTCTCAACAGCTAGGGGCCATTTTAATCTTCCAGCTTATAATATCTCAGCACGCTCCTCACCATCCTGGCTGGTTGCCATGGGGAGATATGGGATACAGGTTGCCACTTCACCAAATCAGCTAGAAATCCCCTTTAGCCCCTGAGACTTGTGATCAGGCCACCTCCACAATGCACGGGAATACAATGACAATGAAATGATAAGACTCCTCACTTTGAATGTTTGCTGTTTTTATTTCCTTTTCTTTTTTTTAAATGAAGGCTTGTTGTGTTGCTTGTTGGTGTCCCTGGTGGAGAAGCTTCAAGCAGAGCAACAGCTCCCTAATGTTAATCAATGCTGAACGGCCCTGCATCAGTTCTGCTGACAAATGAAAGCGCATTGAACATCGCACCATAGTGCCACAGAGGAATTTATTTCAAAAATTCCCTTCACAAATGTAACCAAAAAATGCTGAACACAAGAACAAGCGCTGACAAGTACACATCGTCTGATCTTTCATTTTAAAAAAGATACTATGATGCCACTGTGGCACTGATGTGGGACACCTGTTGAATTTGTTGTCATGAAACCTGTTGGCTGATAGAAATTCAACAGCTGCTTTTCTGAGACACAATATCTTGTAAAATGTCAAGGCAACTTTGCAGGTTTTTTTTGGGGGGGGTAAAAATGTCACACTTGAATGGGAATAGAACATTTAATCATCATGCGATTTTGACTAACCACTGTTCATTTTGTTTTTAAAGAGATAGATCACACAAAAATGAATGTTCTGTCATTATTTCTTCACACGCAAGAAGTTCCAAACCTGTATAAGAGAAACCTGTCTTTCTTCTGTTAAATACAACAGAAGATATTTTGAAGAATGTTGGTAACCAAATAGTTGACGTTAGCCATCGATTCCCGTAGTTTTTATATAAAAGTATAAAAGTCATTGGCTGCCGTCAACTGTTTGGTTACCAACATTCTTCAAAATATCTTGTTTTGTGTTCAACAGAAGACAGTCACTCTTACGGGTTTGGAATAGCTTGAGAGCAGGGCCAGATTAACACTTTGTTGTACCCTGGGCAACAATATTCAAGGGCCCCATCATCACAACCCCGGGATCACCATAATATGGTCATATACAGAATATATTACTGTAATATACAGTAAATATACTCAATACTTCAAGTTCTAACTGTCATCAGGTGTATTTTGATTTACAAATATTTAAATGCTCATAGAACTACAAATGCACTACTATGTCCCCTATCAAAGACATTCACTCACATATAATGCTATGAAAACAAAACACATCAGCATCTGTATAATCTGGTAAAATTGACCCACTACATTGAGAGGGAGGGAAATATCCTCCATTTTCACAAAAATGAATAAACAAGCAACCACTTTCAAACCATTGTTTATTTAACAACATTTATTCCCAATATAAATGTATTGAATTGATAGAGCTATAACAGAAGACCACAGACAACACATCAAGAAACATTTTGGTCCTCAGCTCATTTTAAGCAGAAATCACCCTGACAGGGTGACCCTGTCTCCTCAGAATTCAACAAGGCAATCAAGTTATTAGTCCAACACAAACAATTTAAAATCTGTCAGTTATCCCTCCACAACAATATACAGCATTTTAATAAAGCTGACACCTCAAGGAAAAAATAAATAAATAAAATGCAGTATCACTATTATCTGCTCATAAACATTTTTATCCTAAGCTCATTTTAACTTGTTTTAAAATAGAACAACAACATATCACAGCACAATTAACCAGTTAAACATTTTAGTGCTACATAAACATTTAGAAATCTGTCAATTTCTCTGAAGAAGACAAGACAGAAATAAATGCTACATAATCTGGCAAAACACACAATTTTAGTCCTAAATAATGAGGAAGTGCATGTTTGAATTTGAAATGCCTTCATTTGGCAAACACATCTTACAATGGCTTTTTTCTGGACTTTGACTGTGCAAACTGGTGTATAACATCTTCCAAATCAAGGCCACTAACAAGTTCATGTCCAATAGCTAAAATAGAAAGATAAAAATAAATACTTCAAAACCTGGCAAAACACACAATTTTAATCCTAAATAATTAGGGAGTGCATGTTTGCTTTCATTTGGCATCTTGAAGAAAAGTCCTGGCTAGCTGAGTTGTCCTCATCGTTGACGGAAGCTGACTTAACAGAACTCTCGGCAACATTAACAGGAGTGAAGAAATGCCCTATTTTAGGTATATACTTAAAATTTTCTGTGTTTCTGATGTCCTTTTCCTTTTTTAATTTCCGCTTCGCGCTCCCACTTAGCTTCTCCATGTCAGATTTTTATCTGTTGTAGCAACGCCTGACGTAACCCGCTCGGCGTAACATTTGACACACCTCATGCGGACTGACCAATGAGGAGAGGGTCTTAACTTGAGGCCCTCTCTTCATTGGTCATTCCGCGTGAGACTGACTCTCAACCGCTCTCAACTCACGTTCAAAGTCATAGGCAGCGCAGCGTCTCTCTGTGCAGCGCAAAAGCCCGTGTTGACAGTTTGTTTAATATAAAGCGGGAGATTACCAGATACAGTATTTTGCTCGTGCCCTTGCTGCCCTGGGTCTTGGGCCCTTGCTTTAGAGGTCTTGGGCCCCTGGGCAATTGCCCAGTTGCCCTTATGGTTAATCCGGCCCTGCTTGAGAGAGAATAAATAATGACATAATGTTCCCTTTTTTGTGATCTATGACTTTAAGTGTTATTTAGGGGTTGAGAAACATTTATTTATTTTATGTGCTGTTTAGAGACAGAAAAATCTGAATTTAATGGTGTCATAATAATTTACAGAAAATAAATAATTGCATGCTTGTCAATGGTTGTACAGTTTAGACAGTATAAAAAATAGTGCAAGATGTGTAGATTAATCCGAGATTCTGTACTTTCTATAGAAGCTATTATTTCACAGCAATTCACAGACGACTCAAAACACTTTCTGAACCACACTTAGAGAATTACATTCATGCTTTTGAAATATGTGTTTTATCCAAAGCAACTTACATTGCATTCAATCTATACACACTGATAGCTATATAATCTTGACCTTGAATTGCGTTGGTTTCTGATTAGTGAGGATGTGCATTGGCATTAGCTGTATAAATAAAGTAACTATATTTGCCATTTCTTCATTTCCAAAATGTGCATTTATGTATTATGCAGCTCAGTAGTTTCCTTGCCGTCACTGCAATTCAGCGCACACATGGCAGTATTTATTATCATCAATACTGTTTATCATTATGTAATATCAATAATTAATTTGAAAATGTATTGTTCTAATTATTGTTGTAATCAAATTCACCCAAAAATAAATAAATAAATGCTGACAATGTATTTACCCCTTAGGCCACTCAAGATGTAGAGTGTTTTTTTTTTTTTTTTTCATCAGAACAGGTTTGAAGAAATTTAGCATTACATCACTTGCTCAGCAATGGATCCTTTGCAGTGAATGGGTGCCGTCAGAATGAGAGTCCAAACAGCTAATAAAAATATCACAATAATCCACAAATCATCCACCCACTCCAGTCCATGAATGTCTTTTATTGCAAAAAATATAAAAATAAAATAATAATAATGCTGCGTTTCTAAAAAAAAAAAAGATCAATAAGATGTTTTTACCTTCAAATTGCTGCTTCCGATGATTTTTTGATGGAGGAAGTGTTATGGACTCTGTATGGATTATGTATTTTGGCCAGAAGTTACTCATTAAAGTTATAAACCTCTGATGGATGTGACGGGCTATATTAGACTGTAATCCACCAGCCAGAGAGGAGCGTAACCTCTGAGACCACTGACATTAGACCTACTGACATGTCCCTGTGCTCACAAATCAACCGGTGTAAAACCTCTAATCTAAGTTCAGAACTGCCCTTCAGCTATACGTCCACATGACGGCCCAACTGATGGGTTTTTATGGGAATTGTGCTGAACACATACAGTTGCTGCTGCTACTGCTATATTGTGTTATATATGGAGGGCGTTCTTAATTTGAAAGAGTTTTCTTGTGATGTAGAATATGAGATTCATTATATATATATATATATATATATATATATATATATATATATATATATATATATATATATGGAATTTGAATTTGAATTTGTACTTTCTACCTTGTTGGTCGTAATAGCACCTTGGACAGCAGGGAAAATGCATTGTGCAATATAATATTACAGGGCATATGCGGTATATATATAAATATAATGACAATTTGACTTTTTATATTTTGATGTTTGCTTCAATATGATAACTTGCCACATGTATATGTTGAAGTACTACAATAACTAAAACTATATTAAGCTTAAACTTAATAAATACAAAACTCTGTGTGTTTGTGTATACACACACATAACACACACACACACACACACACACAAACACACAACACACACACACACACACACACACACACACACACACACACACACACACACACACACACACATTTTTCAGTAATTAATACTGTAGCTTACAGATTTTTTCAATGCTTTGTCCTATTCAAACAAAAAATGGTTCTTTAATTGCTTTAAAATATGGTATTATTAATGTGATTGTAATACATAGAATTTTTTTTTTTTTCTTAATACCGAATGGTTCTTTCAAGCTAAAATTTTAGACTGTGACTGGCCCATTATTCTGGACCCATTAGTGACTGAATAAGACATTTAGGGTTGCACAGGCTTGTACAGTATTCATCACTGCTGTGAGTTTTCAAATTGTGACTGAAGTGTTGAGTGAGTTATTTAAAGTAGCAAGTCTGAAGACTGGTGTGAAAACTGTGAGAGATTCAGGTCATGATAGACAGCACAATAATCTATGTGTCATGAAAGTACACCACTTTCTTTCTGAAAAACTAAAATGATGGCTGAATCCTGCTTGCTAATGCCTGACAGATATCAAATATTTGCCATCTTAAACCAGGGGAACCTCTCAAAGCCAATCTTTTGGTAAAGTGGTGTATGTCTTTGTCTCTCTCTTTCTGGTTTTGACTTCAAAGAAAGGTGATTTTGTTTCTACATCTAGAAAGATATTTGAAATTGTTCTTAATTACGACACCAAGTTGCTGGATGGAGAAAAACATAAAGATGGAGAGGCAGAGGAGGCTGTTGGGGGGCGGGGGCGTACTGTACATACTAGCGCCTTAGGCAGCTATTTTTAGACCCAAAATCAATTGCTGCTAGTCGCTAAAGAAGGATACAGATGTCATTCCAACAGCCATGAGGGGCCAGTAAAGGTTTTTTTTTGTTTGTTTGTTTTTTTTTTTTGGGGGGGGGGGCTATCTATCTATCTATCTATCTATCTATCTATCTATCTATGCATTGGCTGCATTTGAATATTCAATTATGCATGTTCATTCAACGTTATCGTTAGCCAGTTTTATCATGAATATAATTTTTTCATGCTGTACATTACATTGCTGTGATGTCTAAATTTACTTTAAATGATTGATCATAGTGTGTAGTGTTTTTTTAAGTTATTTAGAAAAAAACATTTTTTACCGTTTTAATATCATTCATTAATTGAATCAGAGCAACCACATAAAAAAAAAATATTTAGATATCAGTATTGCAAAGAATTTTCTACTGTTATTAGTACATGCCTACAGTTTGTATAGTTTATACAGTTTATAAAGGTACAAAGCTGTCACCGGTGCAGGTCCCTTTTAAAAGGTATGTACCATTAAGGTACTAATTTGTTAGGAAAGTTTGGTTTAATTACTGTGTATTACCCTGGCAAATATGTGCTCAAGTGGCGCTTGGTTTTGCGTTTGCCTATCGCGGGACTGCCCAGTTTTGATCTGCTAAATAGTGAGGCGTGGCCAAGACCAGTGAAAGTACTTAATTAGCTGTATTGGAAGCCCTTGTCAGAAGAAACAGTCGAGCAACAGATAGGGACAGCAGTTTGTAAGTGTTTTGCCTCGTTTTCTCATTAGACTACTGCGTGATCGTCGTTGTTAGGAAAGATTGGTTTAATTACTGTGTGTCTCACCCTGGTAAATACCTGCTCAAGTGGCGCTTGGTTTTGCGTTTGCCTATTGCGAGACTGCCCAGTTTCGGTCTGCTAAATAGTGAGCTGACTTCAATCACAGGTAATCAGGCAAATATAAAAGCGTTAGGTTTCACCGCGGCAGCCCTTGTGTGAAGACTCCTCGTGTGAAAACCGACGAGTGTAAAGACAATTGACTCTACCTGCGCGACTCCACCGAGCAAGGACACTGACAGGGCACTTGAGTACTGTTTTTCTCCCCTTTCTTTTTTATACTTTTTACCACTTTTTTTTTTTGTTCTGAAATACTTATTTAAGTCACTTGTAGTCAATATGAGCTTTCAGATCTTTACTATCACTGCTAACACACGGAGAGCATGCAATGTTCGTTGAAGGAAGGTCTATCCGACAAATCTACAGCCTGTCCCTCTGACCTCAACTACTATGCTCTCTATTCCAATTGGTCTCTGGAGCTGCCAGTCTGCTGCCTCATGGCACTGACTGAGACTTGGATCAAACCTGAAGACTCTGCCACTCCCGCAGCCCTCTCCACTAATTTCACTTGTTCCCACACTCCTCGTATGACTGGGAGGGGTGGAGGTACTGGTCTCCTTATATCAAAATAATGGACATTTGATCTTCAACCATAACCTACAGATAACCGTTCATTTGAATCACATGCCATTACTATAACCCACCCTGTTAAAATCCACTTTGTGGTTATTTATCGTCCCCCAGGTCAATTGGGAAACTTCTTGGAGGAGTTGGATCTGTTGCTATCAAACTGATGGTACTCCTCTGGCACGGCTTGGTGACTTCAACATCCACCTAAATAAACCCCAGACTGCTGCCTCCAACACTCTGCTCACCTCCTTTGATCTCAAGCGAGTGTTTACTAAAGCGACTTCCTCATTACTGCTAACCTAGCACTTACTCCTGAAGCGGCACACACTCCAACGCAGGTCACCTTTCAACGGAACCTACGCTCACTCTCTCCATCTCGCCTATCTTCTGTGGTTTCATCTTCACTTCCTTCACTCTCTCAGTTTTCAGCTCTGGACACGAACAGTGCTACGGACACGATTTGCTCCACTCTAACCTCTTGCTTGGACAACTTTTGCCCACTGTCGTCTAGACCAGCATGCACCACCCCATCTGCCCCCTGGCTGTCTGAGGTTCTCCGTGAACATCGCTCTAAACTCAGGCCTGCAGAGAGGAAATGGCATAAATCAAGAAACTCTACCGACCTCAGTGTATCAGTCTCTCATCTCTTCCTTCTCTGCAAATGTCTTCACTGCTAATACATTCTACTACCACAACAAAATTAGCAACTGTTGTGATGCTCGGACACTCTACAAAACTTTCTCTTCTCTTCTTAATCCATCTCCTCCTCCATCGACTCTTACAGCTGACGACTTTGCAGTTTCTTCACAAATAGGACAAGAACCATCAGTGACCAATTCTCCAAACCGCAGAGATGGACGTTTCCAAACATTATCAACTCCTCTCTTCACTCTGGAACATTTGAGCAGGCTCGGGTAAGCCCACTGCTTAAGAAACCATCTCTAAATCCAGCACTTCTAGAAAACTACAGACCGTTATCCCTTCTTCCATTCATTGCAAAGACACTTGAGCGAGCTGTATTATACCAGCTCTCTATGTTCCTTGTACAGATCAACCTTCCGGACAACAACCAATCTGGCTTCAAAGGTGGCCACTCAACTGAAACTGCCCTGCTCTCAGTTACTGAAGCCATGCGACTGGCAAGAGCAGCTTCAAAAACCTCAGTACTCATCTTACTGGACCTGTCTGCTGCTTTTGACACCGTTAATCACCAGATTCTCCTGTCCACCCTGTGGCTAAAGTCTTACCTCTCCGATAGATCCTTCAGTGTGTCTTGGAGGGGTGATGTTTTTAAGTCACAACAACTTGTTACTGGGGTTCCTCAAGGCTCAGTACTTGGACCACTTCTCTTCTCCATCTATATGACACCATTAGGATCTGTCATTCAGAAGCATGGCTTCTCATTACTTCTCATTCCAACCAGATGACCCGACGGTAGCTGCTCGCATTTCAGCCTGTCTGAGTGACATTTCTAGCTGGATGAATGACCATTTCCTTCAGCTCAACCTTACTAAGACAGAACTCCTGGTGGTTCCAGCTAACCCATCGTTTCATCACAACTTCTCTATACAGCTGGGTTCGTCAACCATAACTCCTTCCAGGACAGTTGTGAGGGAGTTGTGATGGATCATCAGTTAAGCTTCACAGACCATAGTGCTACAACAACCCGGTCCTGCAGATTTTCCTTATACAACATTAGGAAGATTATACCCTTCCTGTCAGAGCAAGCCACCCAACTTCTTGTCCAAGCTCTTGTTCTCTCCAGACTGGACTATTGTAATGCTCTCCTGGGGGGCCTTCCTGCATGTAATATCAAGCCTCTGCAATTTATCCAGAATGCAGCAGCGAGGGTAGTCTTCAATGAGCCAAAAAAAGCTCACATTACTCCTCTCCTCATCAGGTTACACTGCCTACCAGTAGCCCCTCGCATCAAATTCAAGGTACTGATGCTTGCCTACAAAACGACCACTGGCACGGCACCAACATACCTAAACTCACTAGTTCAATCTTATCTGCCCTCCAGAAGTTTGCGCTCTGCAAGTGAACGATGCTTTGTGGTGCCATCCCAAAGAAGTTCAAAATCACTCTCACACTCTCAAACTTTTATACTGTTGTTGTTCTCTTGTTGATCTGATTGCTTCTATTGTTCTCATTTGTAAGACGCTTGGGATAAAAGCGTCTGCTACATGATTAAATGTAAATGTACCTTTAAGGTACTAATATGTACCATGTAGGGATACATAATCTACAAAGATATACCTTTTAGGTTTTGTACAGTTTTTGTAGCTTTCCTGAAAGTGTAAGTGATTTGCATTATTTGTGGCCAACCTGAGAAAAAAAGAAAAAAGGAAACCTGGTCACTGGTACCCTTTCAAAATTTATTTTTACATTATTCACCTCTAAAAGGTGCATGATACTACTTAAAAGGTGCATATTAGTACCTAATGTGTAAATTTTAAATGAATACTGCCCCAGTGACAGCTTTTTTTTCTTCTTAGAATGCACTTATATTATCTAGTCTTATGATAAACAATTTGTTATAGTTGTGGGTGTATTAAGTATGCAAATCAGCTGTGCTGATTATTACGCCATACTTTGTCAATTTATTAAGTGTTACCACATTTTCCACTAAATGGTTCCAATGATTGTACTGGAGATTGTGTTTGGTCAGTCCACTGATTTGAAAGATGAGAACATTTGAAAAAGGTTTGCGGTGTAGTTACAGCATCTACCAGTAAGGGTTAACTTGCCAAACCTTAACATTATCTCACCCTCCAGATTTTAATATTGATTCATGGCTTAAGACATAGTTTCCTGCACCAAAATGGCCTTTTCTTCAGCGGTCATGCACAGGTTAAGGATCACCACCTCCCATCATGCATTTAAAGTTACTGGTTTGATTTCCTGTTTACCATTTAAAAAGACAACTTAGTCTTAGACTTTTCTGGGAAGAGTTTTTCTGTACCGCTTTTTTTCTCCCTGCTGGAGTTTTAAAATGATAGCTGTTGATGTCAGGCATAACCTGTCCCTCCCCACACTTCACACGGGCCTTCAATCTGTGAGTCCTGGCTCTCACTCCTTTACCAAGATGCTTCATTAAGTTTTTATGAGGCTGGCTCTTGTCACCGGTTCTGACAGGGGGCCAGAGAAAGAAGGTGAACAAGAGAAACCAGTGATAAGGGAGACAGTCACTCCACAGCCCTCCATCCAGCCTCGTTGCCACATCCTACTTTTTTTTTCTTCACGTCCTTCATTGCCTGGTCCTGACAAGGGCCCTGTGGTTGAGTTTGGGCCCCATGACACCCTGTGGCAGATTGGAGGACCATAATAGAGATCAGGGCCAAAGCTGGAGGCGTGCAGTGCCGTCAAGAAAGACTGACAGCGAGGGAGAGAGAAAGAAATTGTGAGCACCGCAGTGTTCAAAGAGGCAGCTGGCATCTGCAGTGATGGGCTCTGCTCATTAGAGTTACTTCTCAAGCTGGATGGAAAAAGAAGAAAAAGGCAGAGAGGTCATCCCCCGTCCTTCAACACGCTCTCTGACTCTCCCTCACTACATCTTTTTAACAACCTTCTCTTAGAGACCTCAGTGACAGGTGAGGTGGTCACTAGCTTAACATAACTGGGGGATACACATTGATACACACGTATTGCGCCTGCGAATCTCCCAGCGTTGTTTCAGTCATGCGAGCTGAACTTGTCTGTAATATGTCTAATTCGCTTCAGACAACGTTTCCCAGCTGTGTGGTTTCTCCCAGATGGGAACCGACTATGTGTCTAAGTAAGCAAATCGGCTAAGTGGAAAAACTTGTTGGACTCTTATTTCCTTCAATCGCAGGTTGCCAAGTTTCAAAGCGAACACGCCGAAAAGCCTGAACTGAACATCCGCGGCTTTTAACGGCATTTGTTTGTCCTCCATCTGCCATTAGCATCATAGCGTTGCCTCCTCAAAGAGGTCAGATGAGACTTACACACATGCACTCAGCCATAATTTGCTTTAGATAGTGGAGCAAACAGATGGACTGGAATTTGAATGGTTGAATTTGAAAGTGCCCGTACTTCATAGTCATTCTACTTAAAACTGAAGGTTCATGCTGAAACATGTTTTAGTAATTAGTGACTACTGTAATTGCATGTTGGCAATGAAAAAAAGAGTGTGTTTATACTGTATAACTTTTTATACTAAAGTATAACTTCTTAACAAGTATATTGGCAGGGTTTTATATAATGGTCGGATATATATATATATATATATATATATATATATATATATATATATATATATATTTTTTTCCCCTCTATTATCTACTGTAGGCACAAAAACACAAGCATGTTTCACCATGAACCGGGAACTTTAGCTTATCTCTGCATGACTGCATGTTTGTTGGTGGCAATGCACAACCTGAGCTTGGTTCAACAAGTATTCATTTATTTATTTTTAAATGTTAGAGATGCATGCAGCAAATGAGAATCATTACCAGATATATTTTGAGAAAGGTCTTGGTAATGATTTTCAGTTTTGTTCAAAGTAATTAAATCAACAGTAGTTTTAATAACTGAAGAATAAATTCAAATGGTCAATATCATTTATTAAGTGAACCTTTTGGGTTGCTGATATTTGTTATGTTTATAATGAAACCATCATATTTAAAAATATGATTTTAATCATATAAATAATTTGTTTTTGTAAAGCCATATTAAATTGAGATCTCTTTCAAACAGTGCAACAGCTTAAATAATCTTTATTATATTTTTCTGTAATTCAACATTTATCATTTTGATGTCCATGTTTTTACTGAATAAAAGTAAATTAAATTATTTTTTATCAAAATACTAATTTGTTGATGTGATTGCATTGAACAAGTATCTATGCTGTCTCTTTGATATGGCTTTTAAACTACTTTAGAAAACTACTTTACTAATTTATTTTCCTGCATAAAATCATACACAAATATCAAAAAATCATACACATTATGGGTGAATGAAAAGCACATTTTCCTTAATGTGTGCCTTTAGCCTTGTTATACCCTACCGTTCCTAATGTCACAGTGGTCACATAACAGAGCTAAAAACATTCAAAATCACACACACACACACACACACACACACACACATATATATATATATATGTCAGAATAGCCAGAAAAGCATGGTGCTCTTCATTGTGATACTGGACAACTTGATAGCCATGGTAATATTTATCTCTGAAATGCCTGATTTATTTATTTATTTATTTATTTATTTATTTATTTTAAATTTTTAAACTCCAGCTATGTGTCTTTAGAAACTAGAGCACAGAATGAACTTAATGGTCTGAATTCTATAGTGGTTGCAAATTAACTTTTAATTTAACCTGAAGTTCTCAAGAGGACATTTAACCATGCTCCATTTTAAGTTTGTTCATGGGCCAGGCACGCTATGGAAATTGTTTCTTTGAAATGAGAAATCTGTGATAGACTGTAGAGAAGCTTTTTATATTAAAATGTAAACAGGGAATGACAGACTTTTTATCAGAAAAGTAGAAAAAAACAGGTCCTTGGACAGTGTTACAAACCTCTCAATCTTGCTGTCAAATCAAATATGGCACTGCTAGTCATGCAGTGAGGTGAGGTTAAGTTTGACGTCAGTAATATTTGGTGACAAGACACCCACAAACCAATGATGAAATCACACATGATGTTTCGGACCGCACTCTATTTCTGCTGTGAGTTTTAGTGGAGGGCACATTTCAGTATGTTCACTACACAAAAGCTATCTTAGGGTTCAGAGAATTGATTCAATTATACTTTTATGGACTTTTGGTGCTTGCCACATCCATTCTCATTCACCTTCTTTTCATGATAAAGAGCCACATGGATATTCATAAAAAAATAAAAAAATAAATCAGCTTCTGAGAAGACAGTCCATCATATTGATTAAGACATGAGGTATAACACCTATTTCTCTCCCCGTTGAAGTTGAGCTTGTTAAATTGTCTTTGCATCTGACATTCATCTTGAAAGGGCAGTAGAAAAAAAAAAAAAAAAAAAAGATTAGTGCCTAACACTTGAGCATAATGAGCTCTTTTAGTCACAAATCAATAGTCAGTTAGGAAAGTAGGGCCTTCTTGAAGGTAATCTACTGTAATCGTTTAAGAAACCTTTGATTCGGTGCACTTTAGAAAACAAATTTGCGTTTGCATTTGTGTCAAATGGGTTTGCATTCAAAAGATTTTTTTGTCTAGCATTAATTCTGACCGATAATGAAATGCAGCCTCACCAAGAACAGAAAGACAAAGAAGAAACACAAATCAGATCAATCATATATATATATATATATATATATATGCTACTTCAAGGTATTTCAGAGAATACGTTGGTACTGGCATGGTACATGTCCAAAACACAACAGTATTACTACGGTATTTATTAGTGCCAGAACCTATAGACAGAGATATACAGTATATTGCAATGGCCCTTAGTTCACAATTTTTTTTTTTTTATTATTATTATTTTATATTAATGATTTTATTCAGAAAGAATGGATTAAATTGCTAATAATTAATAAATTTATTAAATGAACACATTTTAAAATATATTAAATTATGCTACTTTAAATTGTAATAATATTTCACTTTTTTTTGAATGAATGAATGAATGAATGCAGGTGAGCATAATTTACATCTTTCAAAAACATTAAAAAAAAAATCTTAATAGTAGTGGTGTAGATTTAATATGTATTTTCTCTCTTGGGTAAATCCAAAAAACAAAAACAAACAACAACAACAAAAATAGGAAATATGCCAACATGGGAATAAAAAAGAAGAAGAAGAAAAAGTATTTAAAAGGAAACGTCTCAAGGTTACGTATGTAACCCTAGTTCCTTGAAGGAACGAGACGCTGCGTCGAAACGCTTTTGGGGAACGTCCTGTCACGTCTGGTGGTTCAAGAAACACGGAGAGATCCAAGTGCAGGTATGTGACTTTATTAAAGGGGCAATCCAAAGAATAAACAGTCCAGGCAGGGGTCGATATCCAACAAATCCAAACATAAACAAAACACGAAGACAAGGCAAGGCAAGGCAAGATGACGGACATGAATAAACATCAACATTAAACAAGGACTCCGTAACACAGACTCAGACAGACCGGGTATAAATACACAGAAGGATAATGAGGGAACAGGAGACAGGTGGGGAACAATCAATTACTAACAAGGAGGAAGGTGACCAAATAAGGGAACAGGAAGTGATAAGGTGACAGACACCGTGAGAAAGGGGGACATCTAGTGGAAACCCAGGGACACAACCCAGACCCTGTGACAGTACCCCCCCTCTACGGAGCGGCTCCCAGACACTCCACGACAGACACAAAACAGAGACCAGGAGGGAGGCGGACAGGTGGAGGCTCAGGGGGAGGGACGGAGGGCCAGAAAAAAAAATCATGGCGAACAGATAACAGAAGTGTAGACACAAAACAGAGAGACCAGGAGGGAGGAGGACCGGAGGAGGTTCAGGGGGAGGGACGGAGGGCCAGGCTCACAGAGAGGAACAGGGACAGACATTAACACAAAAACCAAAGAAAAAAACAACAACATGAAGCCCCCCAGGGCGGAGCAGAAGACCACCACACCCTTGTGGTCAAGGCCAGAGCCCTCCAGGGCGGAACGGAAGACCACCACAACCGTGTAGTCAGGGCAGGCGCCCCCCAGGGCGGAGCGGAAGACCACCACGTCCATGTGGTCAGAGCGGAAGCCCCCCAGGGCGGAGCAGAAGACCACCACGTCCGTGTGGTCAGAGCGGAAGCCCCCCAGGGCGGAGCAGAAGACCACCACAACCGTGTGGTCAGAGCGGAAGCCCCCCAGGGCGGAGCAGAAGACCACCACGTCCGTGTGGTCAGAGCGGAAGCCCCCCAGGGCGGAGCAGAAGACCACCACAACCGTGTGGTCAGAGCGGAAGCCCCCCAGGGCGGAGCAGAGGACCACCACGTCCTCGTGGTCGACGCCAGAGTCCCCCAGGGCGGAGCGGAGGACCACCACAACCGTGTAGTCGACGCCAGGGTCCCCCAGGGCGGAGCGGATGACCACCACCCCCCTGTGGTCGATGCCGGAGTCCAACAGGGCCGAGCAGCAGCCCACCCAGTGACTTGATTTGACTCTGAACGTTCAACGGTGACCCGCCCTGACTCTGGAAGGTCATCAGTGACTGGCCCTGACTCTGGAGAGTCCACTGGGACCTGACTCGACTCTGGAGAGTCCACTGGGACCTGACTCGACTCTGGAGAGTCCACTGGGACCTGACTCGACCCTGGAGAGTCCACTGGGACCTGACTCGACCCTGGAGAGTCCACTGGGACCTGACTCGACCCTGGAAGGTCAACAGGAACTAGCCCTGACTCTAGACCGGTCTTGGGCACCGAATCGGGAACGGCATCGGGCACCGCCTCGGCCTCGGGAACAGTATCGGGCACCGCCTCGGCCTCCGGAACAGCATCGGGCACCGCCTCGGTCTCCGGAACAGCATCGGGCACCGCCTCGGTCTCCGGAACAGCATCGGCATCGGGCACCGCCTCAGCATCGGGCACCGCCTCGGCCTCCGGAACAGCATCGGGCACCGCCTCGGCTTCGGGCACCGCCTCGGCCTCCGGAACAGCATCGGGCACCGCCTCGGCCTCCGGAACAGCATCGGGCACCGCCTCGGCCTCCGGAACAGCATCGGGCACCGCCTCGGCATCGGGCACCGCCTCGGCATCAGGCACCGCCTCGGCCTCCGGAACAGTATCGGGCACCGCCTCGGCATCGGGCACCGCCTCGGCCTCCGGAACAGCATCGGCATCGGGCACCGCCTCGGCATCGGGCACCGCCTCGGCCTCCGGAACAGTATCGGGCACCGCCTCGGCCTCCGGAACAGCATCGGGCACCGCCTCGGTCTCCGGAACAGCATCGGGCACCGCCTCGGTCTCCGGAACAGCATCGGCATCGGGCACCGCCTCAGCATCGGGCACCGCCTCGGCCTCCGGAACAGCATCGGGCACCGCCTCGGCATCGGGCACCGCCTCGGCCTCCGGAACAGCATCGGGCACCGCCTCGGCATCGGGCACCGCTTCGGCCTCCGGAACAGCATCGGGCACCGCCTCGGCATCGGGCACCGCCTCGGCCTCCGGAACAGCATCGGGCACCGCCTCGGCTTCGGGCACCGCCTCGGCCTCCGGAACAGCATCGGGCACCGCCTCGGCCTCCGGAACAGCATCGGGCACCGCCTCGGTCTCCGGAACAGCATCGGGCACCGCCTCGGTCTCCGGAACAGCATCGGGCACCGCCTCGGGAACGTCCTCTGGGCCTTGAGGAACGGTAGATGCCTGTCTCCTCCTCCTCCGCCCTCTATGTTGGCGAGTCGGTGACACCTTGTCTGGAGACTCAGGCGTTGAGTCGGCCATCTTGTGCTGTGGCTCTGGGCTGGCGGCCAGTTTGGGCAGTGGTGCTGGACTGGCGGCCATCTTGGGTTGTAGCGCTTGGCTGGTTGCCATCCTGGGCAGTGGTGCTGGGCTGACGACCACCCCGCCGGAAGAGACAGAAGTGGCTGGGGCATCCCACCG
Source organism: Carassius carassius (assembly GCF_963082965.1). Classification (NCBI taxonomy): domain Eukaryota; kingdom Metazoa; phylum Chordata; class Actinopteri; order Cypriniformes; family Cyprinidae; genus Carassius; species Carassius carassius. The sequence continues at coordinate 29,990,078 of NC_081771.1, forward strand.
AAGCCGATGTTGCAGGTAGCGCACAAATTCCCAGAATTCCAGTGTCTCCAACTGCGCCATCTCCTCCTGAGACACTGGATCATCCAGCCCGCCATTAAAATAGTCCTTTAGGGCGGCATCGTTGTATCCCATACCCTCGGCCAGGGACCAGAACACCTGTGCCAGGGCACCCACCTCATTGCCCTCTTGACGGAGGGCGATCAGCCGGAGATACTGAGCTCTCCGCTCCGCCATCTTGGCTGGGGAACGGGGAAAAGACATACCGCTGGATCTCAGTGGGACGGAGTCCTTCTGTCACGTCTGGTGGTTCAAGAAACACGGAGAGATCCAAGTGCAGGTATGTGACTTTATTAAAGGGGCAATCCAAAGAATAAACAGTCCAGGCAGGGGTCGATATCCAACAAATCCAAACATAAACAAAACACGAAGACAAGGCAAGGCAAGGCAAGATGACGGACATGAATAAACATCAACATTAAACAAGGACTCCGTAACACAGACTCAGACAGACCGGGTATAAATACACAGAAGGATAATGAGGGAACAGGAGACAGGTGGGGAACAATCAATTACTAACAAGGAGGAAGGTGACCAAATAAGGGAACAGGAAGTGATAAGGTGACAGACACCGTGAGAAAGGGGGACATCTAGTGGAAACCCAGGGACACAACCCAGACCCTGTGACAGTGAATAAACAGTCCAGGCAGGGGTCGATATCCAACAAATCCAAACATAAACAAAACACGAAGACAAGGCAAGGCAAGGCAAGATGACGGACATGAATAAACATCAACATTAAACAAGGACTCCATAACACAGACTCAGACAGACCGGGTATAAATACACAGAAGGATAATGAGGGAACAGGAGACAGGTGGGGAACAATCAATTACTAACAAGGAGGAAGGTGACCAAATAAGGGAACAGGAAGTGATAAGGTGACAGACACCGTGAGAAAGGGGGACATCTTGTGGAAACCCAGGGACACAACCCAGACCCTGTGACACGTCCCTGATGAGACCGACTCTGAATATCGTGTGCAATCAGTCCATCGGAAAGGCGTGACGTCACGGGCGGGGTGACGTAGCGACCAGGAAGCTATAAAAGCACGTGCCGTGCAGCTGGCTTCAGCTTCGAGTAGGGAAGCAAGCGCCGGCAGGGGTGCCGGGAGTATGGCTCTGCGACGCAGCGTCTCATTCCTTCAAGGAACTAGGGTTACATACGTAACCTTGAGACGTTCCTTTTCAGGAACTCGAGCTGCGTCGAAACGCTTTTGGGGAACGATGTGCCCACGCTGCCAGACTTCCAAATCCCTGCCTAGTGTGTAGTCAAAAGAGCACAGCTAAGACGAGAGAACAGAAGAGCCCGGCGTGGCTCGCATGTCAAGATCGTAAAATCGGACAAATGTGGAGGGCGTGGACCACCCCGCAGCGTTGCAGATGTCCAAGAGGGACACACCTGCTGAGAAGGCCTTGGAGGCCGCCATACCCCGAGTAGAGTGAGCCTTGGCCCCCAAAGGAGGGGGAAGACCAGAGGACTCATAGGAGACGTTGATAGCCTCGACTATCCAACGACTAAGGGTCTGCTTGGTGGCAGGAGAACCCTTGTTAGAAGGACCGTAGCAAACAAGCAATTGGTCTGATTTTCTCCACAGGGCAGCTCTGTGGACGTATGCGTCCAGTGCTCGCACTGGACACATACAGTTTAGCTTCTCTTGGTCTGGCTCCCGAAAGGGAGGAGGACAGAAGGCCTGCAGTACGATAGGTTGTGGTGTAACAGAGGGAACCTTCGGAACATAACCCGCTCGAGGGTATAAGAATGCTTTGGCCATACCAGGGGCAAAGTCTAAGTAAGTAGGGGCCACCGAAAGGGCCTGAAGATCTCCAACTCTCTTTAGTGAGGTGATTGCCAGTAACAGGGCAGTTTTAAGTGTCAGATGTCTATCTGAGATATCTTGTATTGGCTCGAATGGAGCTTTACAAAGAGCCTCTAGAACCACAACCAAATCCCAGGGGGGAACACGGGATTGTACTGGAGGTCTCAGCCTCAGCGCACCGCGGAGGAAACGTGTAACTAGGGGGTGTCTACCCACTGACTGACCATTGAAAGGGACATGGAAAGCAGCTATGGCCGCCACGTAAACCTTTAAGGTGGAGTGGGATAACCCCGCAGAGAGCCTGGCTTGCAAAAACTCCAGAACTGTACCAACTGGGCAGTCTGCTGGGTCAAGCTGGCGGTCTCTGCACCATGAAGTGAAGAGCTTCCACTTCAGGGTGTACAGTTTCCTCGTAGAGGGAGCTCTGGATTGGAGTAGGGTCTCAACAACCTCGGTTGAGAGACCAGCTGCTAACAGCTGTGCCCCCTCAGGGGCCACACCCACAGCTTCCACAACTCCGGGCGAGGGTGAATTATCGTGCCCTGCGCCTGTGAGAGTAGGTCTGTCCTGATCGGTATCTCCCACGGAGAGCCGTCGAGGAGCGAGACTAGATCTGAGAACCATACTCGGCCCGGCCAGAACGGGGCTACTAGTAGTAGACGGGCCCCGTCCCGGCGTACTCTCGCCAGAACTCCCGGGAGCAGAGCGATAGGGGGAAAAGCGTACAGACGAAGCCTCGGCCAGGTCTGTACCATAGCGTCCAGTCCCAGAGGAGCTGGATGAACTAGAGAGAACCAGAGGGGACATTGCGATGTCTCCTGAGTCGCAAAGAGGTCCACCTGGGCTGTGCCAAATACTCTCCATATCTGCTTCACCACCTCGGGGTGAAGCATCCATTCCCCGGGCCTCGGCCCCTGTCTCGACAGTATGTCTGCTCCCACATTCAATCTCCCAGGAATATACACTGCTCTGATCGAGAGGAGTTTGCCCTGGGACCACAGAAGGATCTGGTGTGCCAGCTTGTACAAGGGGCGGGAACACAGACCCCCCTGGTGATTGATATAAGAGACCACTGATGTGTTGTCGGTGCGCACCAACACATGGTGACCTCTCAGGTCTGGGAGGAAATATTTCAATGCTCGATAGACCGCTAGTATCTCTAGGCAATTGATGTGCCATGTTAGATGGCGACCACTCCACAGACCGCGGGCAGGGTGGCCACTCATGACCGCACCCCGACCGGTGAGGGACGCATCTGTCGCTAGCGTTACACGGCGACAAGGAACTCCCAGCACCGGGCCCTGATTCAAGAACCAAGGTTTCCTCCACATGTCTAAGGCACGAAGGCACCGCCGCGTGACCTTGATAACTCGAAGTGGATTTCCCCTCGGGGAAAAGCCCTTGGACTTGAGCCACCACTGTAGGGGTCTCAGGTGCAGCAGGCCAAAAGGTATCACGTTGGACGCAGCTGCCATCAGCCCTAACAATCTCTGAAATTGTTTGACAGTGAGTGACTGGCCTTCTTTGACTCTCTCGACTGATGTGAGGATCGACTCGATCCGAGCAGGAGACAAGCGTGCCTGCATCGTGGTCGAATTCCACACTACGCCTAGATAGGTGGTTCTCTGAACTGGAGAAAGTACACTCTTCTTGGCGTTTAGTCTCAAACCCAGCTCCCCCATGTGTGCGAGGACGACATCTCGATGTCGAACCGCCATCTGCTCTGATTGAGCTAGAATCAACCAATCGTCGATATAGTTCAGAATGCGGATGCCCTGCATACGGAGGGATACCAGAGCCGCATCTACACATTTCGTGAACGTGCGGGGTGAGAGTGCGAGGCCAAAGGGAAGTACTCAGTATTGGTAGGCTTTGCCCCCAAAAGCGAACCTCAGAAACTTCCTGTGTTGTGGAAGGATGGATATGGAAGTATGCGTCTTGAGATCTATTGTGACAAACCAGTCCTCGGATCTGATTTGAGCTACAATCTGTTTGACAGTGAGCATTTTGAACTTCAGTGACATTACTGAGAGGTTTAGATGACATAAGTCTAAGATCGAACGCAACTCCCCATCCTTCTTTGGAACTATGAAATACCGGCTATAAAACCCGGACTCCCTGACTAGAGGAGGGACCACCTCGATGGCCTCCTTTCTAAAAAGGGTATTCACTTTTTTGTTCCATAACCAGAGCCTGCAGGAGGCCGACTATTGTCTTTCCACTGTGCGCAGGACCCATTGAGATACATTGGCAGTAGTTTCCACGCTGCTAGCTAATGTACTAAGGGAATCAGTCTCTCGAGACTGATCTCTGGAGTAAGAGGCCCCCGAAGGGGAGGCGAGCATCCCAGCTCCGCTACACTCACGGGCGGAAATAACTGAGTAGTGCTCGCTGGAGGCCGCTGCACCCTGAAACTCCGGCAGGGTTGGCAGACCCACCTCCCGAGGGCACTGAGGTGAGACGGGCACCGTGTAATGAGGTGGACACCGCTCTACCCCAGTAGGGGCTGCCCTCTGTAGTCGTGACTGTTTGTACGCGGAGGGGGCTGCTCCCGCCCAGCAGTCCCTCCAGTACATCTAACTTCATGAGTCAAATAACTGTCATTATATTCCTCAGAATTTAATGAAATCAAGCAATCAGACAAGTAAATACGGTCTGGATTGTGATACAATACACATTGAAGTGATATATTGAACTTCTCGAAGTTAGATAACAGTCATTAGATTCCTCAGAATCTAATGCAATCCAAATTCCTCAGAATTTAGTGAAATCAAACAATCAGACAAGTAAACACGGTCTAGATTGTGATAAAGTACACATATAGTGATATATTGACTTCTCAGAGTCATATTCCTCAGAATTTAAAAATAATCAAACAATCAGACAAGTAAACACGGTCTAGATTGTGATAAAGTACACATTGAAGTGCTAGAACCAACTCCTGCTTATTAAATGGAGTTAAAATAACCAGACACGCGGTCGGGTATGGAAAAATTCACATCAAAACTGAAAATGATGTAATACACGCGTTGCCTCGACAGCGCGCGAATAGCTTAGTCACACAAACAATATTAATCCCCTCGGAGATTAAATAGCTGCTCACTAACGCTGCCTGTATAATGACACTGTTTGTTTTATACTGTGCTTATGCAACTTTGTTTGTGCAACTACAAGCTCGCCGACGCCCTCCGTGTCAATCTCCTCGGAGAAAGAAAGGCAGAGCGTCAAGCCCGACGCTCGGGGGGAAGAGCCGAAGCTCGGGCTTCCAAACCCCGGAATCAGGCAGATCTGGTGGGAACGTAGGAGATAAGGACGTGCCCGTCTCCATACCTTCCAGCAGATCGATCTGCGAACCCAACGAATGCCGGCGCGGCTTCGCCTCGGCGAAAGCGGAACCGGCATCGCGAGGAACGCTTGCGAAGGCTCACTTCTCGAAGAGAGCCCTGCGGGATCGAAGCGTCCGCATTGGCATTCGTTCACAATGCGGGCAGTAGGCCCCCTCGAGAGCCGACTCAGCGTGCTTCGATCCCAGGCAAGCCACGCACAAACTGTGTGTATCCCCACTCGTAATGTAGCGAGGGCAGGGAGGAACACACAATCTATAACGTGGCTTGGAATCGCCCTTCATATGTTAGGTCTTTTGCTTTTGTTTTGGCATATTAAGCTGTTTTAGCGATCTTTTAATGGCTAAGGGACAGACAACAATAAATAGGACCAACAGGACAGACTTTGACATGCACACACAGAGCGCTTGCTGACAGATTCGAAGCTGAAGCCAGCTGCACGGCACGTGCTTTTATAGCTTCCTGGTCGCTACGTCACCCCGCCCGTGACATCACGCCTTTCCGATGGACTGATTGCACACGATATTCAGAGTCGGTCTCGTCAGGGACGTTCCCCAAAAGCGTTTCGACGCAGCTCGAGTTCCTGAAAAGGAACTATATTTTATTGAGTTCCACATCCTCAGGGCCTGTTTTGATCATTATTGAGTTTTCTTCCGGATCATAGTGACACTTACAGCGACACTAGACTCTCTTACATGTAATATTTTCTTTAAACTTCATTACAAGCTTATATAAAACTGGTGCACACTTTTGGGGCAGCTGATAATTTGGGAAGTGTTGGCAGCCATTGAATTGATGCAGATTTTGGAGTTTCCAGAAGACTGAAAGCCATACCCCACTTTCTGAAGATGCTGGAAACAGCTCTACCGGGACTCTTGTAAAGCAGATGGTGTACAGTGAAACACGCTGCTCTTATATGATTTCTGGTGCACCACTCGTGTGTCATCACTCCCCAGACTCATTCTGCCATGAATTTGTGTTTGGTAACTACTCTCATTTTTTATTAGTGTTTAGAGGGCTGGCAGCTTCACAAAGGTCATGCTGGGGATCTACAGCTAATGCTAGTGCTTAGTTTAGCAGTATTTGTGGGAATGTCACACCCATGTGCAGTACATTAAGCAAACAGGCAGGTAATTAAGAGCACTGTCTGCTTTATCTGCTCAGAGTCTGAAAAGGTGCTGCGATGTTAGTGTAACTGTCTCGTGTCTTGTTTTTTTTTTTTTTTGATCGTTCCCCGGCAGGTACCAGAATGACAGGAATGTGCACATTAAAATTACATAGTCTGTGTAGATTAATGATGATGTGGGCTATTTAATTTTAAGCACTGTGGCTCTGTGGTGCTAAAATGAATACAGACAAAATGGCTTAAACAATAGATTGCATATATATATATATATATATATATATATATATATAGTTTTTGAAACCTGTCATCATTTTGTACCATTCCTTTGGTGATACTAGTGGTGCAGAAATTACACATTTCATTTTCAATTGACAATATCAATATATATATATAGTTTTTGAAACCTGTCATCATTTTGTACCATTCCTTTGGTGATACTAGTGGTGCAGAAATTACACATTTCATTTTCAATTGACAATATCTTAAAAAAAAACAACAACATATTTTTATGTTTTAGACAGAAGCTACATTTGCTTGCTTACATATTTTTACATTAGTGTTCAGGAACAAATAAATAGACAAAAAATCAAACAAAAAACAAATCACATGAATTTCTCTGTAGGGAAATTGATTCGGTAAAATGATGAGCAGTTAATTTCTCCATTAACTACATACTCTCTGTACCTGCAGAATGTATTTTTATTGGGATTTTAAATTATTTTTTTTGGCTCAAATAAAATTGTCAATTTTGATTAATCTCAAAGCTGATTGGTTTGGTTTTATCTGACCAATCATTATCTGATTGGTCAGATAATGAACAAAACATAGAATGACGTGGGAACTTCTTCACCGCCTTAACCTTCTTTTCCTGGGGCACGATGAGCCCTCTTCCAATTTTGTAACCCATGTACTTCGCTTCGGTGAGGCCGAGCTGCCACTTTTTGGACTTGGCAGTAAGATCAGCCCACCAAAGCTCTGTCAACACCCTCCGTAGATGCTCTAGGTACTCTGAATGTATGATGACATTATCCAGGTAAGCCATGGAGTAGGCTTGGTGGGGCCTGAGCAAGATGTCAATCAACCGCTGGAACGTGGCTGGTGCCCAGTTTAAGCTGAAGGGTAGTGTAAGGGTAGGGTAATGCCAGTGGCTGTTGTGAGTGCTGAAAGCAGTCTTCTCCCGAAAACTCTAGGACAGAGGTACCTGCCAATTTCCTTTGGTGAGGGCCAATGTGCTGATGTATCGAGCCTTCTCCAGCCAGTCCAAGAGCTCATTCACCCACGGCATGGCCAGCAGGAATAGCGTTTGCCGCACAAAGTGGAATGGCTTCTGGGTGGCGTAATCCAGGATGACTAGGATGTGCTCATGTCCCCTGCTGAAAGAACCCCCGGTCGTGACCTGTGAAAACACATTGAGGTAGAAAGACGGAAGGTTAGCTGGTTGACATTCACCCTCCCTCTCACTGTCTGTTGCTAAGTAGGCTAGTCTTGGGCTGGGCAGTAATGTATCAGTTGCAACTTGTATATAACGAAATGATCTGTCATTTTCAAAAAAAAAAAAAAAGAAATACAAAATTAGAAAATGTTTGCTTGTCTTGTCTAGCTCTGCGATGCGTATACATACTCTGTGTACAATGGTTCGGCAGATTTCGGCAGCGGTCCCACCAGATCCATCCCCATCCGCTCGAAGGGCACATCAATGACGGGTAGTGGAATGAGCAGGCTGAGGGGAGGATGACGAGGAGACGTCTGCTGGCAGGTGGGGCAACTACAGCAGAATCATTTCACCTCTGTGTCCAGACCTGGCCAGTGGAAACGGTCCCGGATGCTTTGGATGGTATTTTCAGCCCAGAGGTGCCCAGCCATCGGATGAGCATGTGCCAGCTCCATGACTGTCTCAGTCTTGGTTTCGGGCACGACTGAGAGGAATTTTTCCTCCCCCACCCGTGGGCAACACAGTACAACAGACCATTTCTTATTTCAAAATGAGGGAGGGGGTGTGGGCCCAGAAGCCTGTCTACCTCATCGACTCGGCGCACTTGTTCCCAAAAGTTTCGCAGACGGTTGTTCTCTCGTTGCGCCCTGCTGAACGAACCCCCGGTTGTGACCTGTGAAAACACATCCAGGTAGAAAGACGGAAGGTTAGCTGGTTGACATTCACCCTCCCTCTCACTGTCTGTTGCTAAGTAGGCTAGTCTTGGGCTGGGCGGTCCCCGGCATTTTTGCCGTGGCCCGTTCCAGGGGGTATGGCCTGGTGTCCTGGGGGTGAGGACGAGCTTCTCGAACCCCGACCAGTCCCGCCCAAGGAGCAGAGGTACAGGGGGGTCTCACACAATGCCCACCTCGATGGCCCAGGTCCCGGGCTTCGCTGAAATCCGAACTGTCAGAAATCACCCTTAACACATGAACGGATAGTATGATAAATATATACTTTGCTCAGCAGACATTCAAACTAATGCATTATTGTGAATATGAGATTGAGCTGAAGAATGAATGCTGTATCAAATGCAGGTAATCACACTCAGTCAGTATATCTCCATAATTATCTCCATAATACTCTACATAATACAATAATCTTTCAATGAAGCAACTCATTGTTTCTTCACTACTAGTTGTAATGTGATATTTTCGATTTAGTAATGGAGGCATGAGTTCCTCTAGTTAAACTATCAACTTGAGATTTGAATCAGTGGAAGGAAGTAGTTCTGCATACACAAGAGTTTTTATGATACCCTGTAATTGCACTTGTGCCGTTAAACTGTTGTATAAATGCGGTATCACACAACTACTGATTCAACATCAAAGTTTACTTTCTAAATGCACATTCCTGACTTATGTATATATGTTGAATCATGCTGTATATTTTACCTTCATCTTTTGAAATTAGATTATAGTCTCCAATGTACAGTCCACTCAGGCCATTTATTGAAACAGCAAAAATGGGTCATTCAGAAACCATGAGGCAGTGCCAACGATACTGGACCTTATAGCAAATCTGCAACCCATAATTAAACACAGCTACTCATTCCACAAATGTGAAGAGCTTAGTTAATCACCACATTTAAAATATGTACTATGTTGACTGTTGAAGGTGCAAGAAACCTTTGCCAACATTTTAAGAGTGCAGGAGTGAGATAAGTGGCTAAGAAAAAAAAAAACTAAATGATAAATCATATTATACATTCTCCCAAGTTTTGAAACAATTAATTTTTACTACTGTCAGTGTTGGAGAGTCCAGCGTTGAAGCTCTGTCTCTGCCTCATCGTTCTCTCTGCTAATGACAACAGTCACAGTGTAGATTGAAATATCTTTCCCTCTCTCCATATGACAAATTAAAATTCACTCAAGCATCGATTCTCTTATTATAATTGCCCTTAGGGAAATGAGCTTTTCAGGAGAGAGAAAAAAATGTGGAGGGGATATAAAAAAATAAAAAGTAAATTGAGTCTTAACCCTATGGATACATTGACAGCAATTGCTTTGTGGGTCTCATCTGCCTCTGTTGAATTAGTGTACAGGGAAAGTAAAGAGTAAATGTGTTGTTAGTAGAGGGCAAGGTCAATAAACAACAGAGAAAAGCTGACATGACCTCTGCGCTCTTAAGATTATACTGTTTGCTTAGACAAGAGCCACTGCATTAAATGTGAGCTGTTATTGAAGATGAAGCCAGCGACCCCGAAGCCTAGCAGTGTTTGATTTAAACAAGGTTCAATTCATATTTAACAGTGGGACATTTTATCTACATTGGTTTGAAATGAATCGCAGGAGGAAATAAAGTAATATATACGCTAATTCATTAAAGGGGCAAATTGTTATCTGATCTTTAAAGTGAGATTACCAGCCTGAAATATTACTCCATTTACCCTCACGCTAGAGATAACTGGCTCTCCATTTTCACATATTATTAAAATATTTAGCATTCTAGATTCCTAATATCTGGCTCTTGCAACATAAAGTAAAATGTATCAGCATAAATTTCTCAGAGCATTGTCCATTTAATTATCTTGAAGATCATTTGAAGTCCATAGGCATTTCAGATTAATAGTAAATATATTAGTAAATATATTTACTAATAAGAAATATCTGAAAGTAATAAAGCCAATATTTCTGGTAATTTGAAGCTAATGGGAAAGCATGTCATTTCAGATTTAAAGAAAAAAGCATCTTTGTGAATGTGTGTTTCTAAACAGGTTTCCCAAATGCTCTGCTATTGGGCAAACGTTCATGTAGCCCCGCCCCCAAGCCACATACAATTAGTTGAGCCAATTATGGGCTGGTTTAAGCGTTTTAGAGAAACAGAGTCTCTGCCTATTACACTAGGATAGCAGAAAGTATTTAAACATTAAAATTACAATCTTCAGCTTTAATAAAAGCACACTCATATTAATGGTGTGCCTTTTGCTTATGAATTCTTGCTCATAGTGTCTGTGTCAGGACTCTTCAGCTGCTGCATTTTCAAGGGCTGAATTATTCAAATGAAAATTAGAGTAGGGCAAAACATTATCAAATCTAATTAGCAAATTGTAGTCTAACGTGTTAATGTGAAAAGCAAAGCTAAAAACATTTAATATTCTGTGTTTATTAGCATTAATATAGTAAGGGTAATTTCATTAAAATTTGTAAAGGTCTGTTTAAAGTGCTTGCTTTCAAATTGGTGAACAATCATGACTTCACAGCCTCAACTATCAAATAAAATAGTTTTTTTTTTTTAAAAAGTATAGTACTTTGAAAATTCACAAATGTAAATGATCATGTGAACAATTTGGTGATGTTGTTTTAAAATAGGATATCTGATGAACAACAAAGTTTACTACATTTATTCACAATGTTTCAGAACTGTCAATTCAGAGGAATAATTTTAAAATTAAAAGGTTTAAATAACCTTTAACCATTTCATTTAGTTAGGGTACTGATCTTTTCTGTGTGAATTTTGACAACCAGTGGAGACAGTGAACTGCTCAGACATTTCATTGATGAGTGCAGAAAAATTTTGGCATTGATGTTGTTGAGAATGGATCATGCGTATAAGATGGTCTACTGTTGTATCAACCGTCGTCACTTATATCTATTATTACCCTGAATATAATTTGTTTGCATAAATGCATTTGATTGCTGGGCATAAAATAATTTCTGAAAACCAGCTGAAGTGTAGCCAGAAATAACATGAAAGAGCTTGTTCTAGTCCAGATATTGGGCTGCGGCCCTTGCTTTTGAACTCAAAACTAAGTTTTTGGAAATAAATTTGGACATGCAATCAGAGGAATGTGTAAGAATTATAAACCAACCAGATCTGGTACTACACCTTCATTAAAAAGCCTACAATAAAAATACAGGCTGTACAACTAATTGCATTAAAATCATGCTATATATGAGAGTTGCACCTATATCAAACACTATAGCAATTGTATGTGTCTCGTAGCACTACACACTTCCTTTTTATTTGTTTGTGATATAAAAACATTTTTAACAATATTTTAATTCTTAACACTACATTATCCTTAACATCGTTTTTCACACTTTTTTAAAGCTGGTCAATGTGTTTGTGAGCATTTTAGTCTTGGTATCTAAGCAGCAGTACTAAGTAATGGGCCAAAATATTGATTTTTATTGCAGTTCAAATTGCAATATTTGTCTTAACAATCACAATATATACTAAGGAGGAAAAGTTTGAGATCTGTAACGCTATATAATAATTTTTAAATTATATTTTAATAATTATAATTATACAATATTTATGTTTATTCAGCAACAGCACATTAAATTAATCAAAAGTGACAGTAAATACAATTATAATTTTACAAAATATTTATATTTAAATGTTGTTCTTTTCATTTTTTAACTGAACTACCTTCTGGATATCAAAGAATACTGAAAAAAAATGCATTGCAGTTTCAACAAAAAAATATTACACAGCACAAACATTTTTAAGAATAAATGGTTCTTTAGCAGCAAAGCAGCATATAAGAATGATTTCTGTGACCGCGTGATCATGTGACACTGAAGACTAGAGTAATGAGGCTGAAAATACAGTTTAGCATCACAGGAATAAATGGCATTTTAAAATATATTCCAATATAAAAACAGTAATTTGTAATTGTTATAATATATCACAATATTACTGTTTTATTTTTACTGTATTTTTAAGATTATTTTGAGCATAAGAGACTCACGGGAAGTCGTGGCCTAATGGTTAGAGAGTCGGACTCCCAATCGAAAGGTTGTGGGTTCGAGTCCCGGGCCGGCAGGAATTGTGGGTGGGGGGAGTGCATGTACAGTTCTCTCTCCACCTTCAATACCACGACTTAGGTGCCCTTGAGCAAGGCACTGAACCCCCAACTGCTCCCCGGGCGCCGCAGCATAAATGGCTGCCCACTGCTCCGGGTGTGTGTCCACAGTGTGTGTGTGTGTTCACTGCTCTGTGTGTGTGCATTTCGGATGGGTTAAATGCAGAGCACAAATTCTGAGTATGGGTCGCCATACTTGGCTGAATGTCACTTTCACTCACTGACAAAAAAAATAAAAATAATAATAACAATAATAATTCTTACAGACACCAAACAGAAAGATAATGCAAATTTTTGAGCGAATCATGCAGTCTTTCTATGAAGGGATTCTGATGCTTAAGTACTGGCTGACTTTGACTTGTAGGATCAAAAGATCCTAAAAGATCTTAAAAGATGTGGATGTATGTGCGCGCTAGTAGAGTATTACTTTCACAGCTCCAGAGGTCATTCTCTGTGATCTCCTCACTGGAACGCTTTATGACAAGAGGAGGCAGATAGGCGAGCGCTGCAGACCGGCCACTTTTTTTTTTTCTCTCTTTGCAGGAAAAGGACATTGAGTCTCTGCAAACTCTTGCAGAGGAAGCTGTCACTCCTACTGTCACTCGCTGCTTGTAGCCTCTTGAAGGCAAAATGTCATCCAACTTGTCAGGACTCTAATCCCAGAGAACCATTTACTGTAGTGCTCTATCTCTCGTTCTGTCTTTCTCGTCTCTCTACATCCTCTCCTTTACGAACCTCTCCCTTTCCATTTGTGTCTTCGCTCTCATAAATATTCCTTTCTCTGCACCCAAGCTCTCTCTCTATCTACAGGCCCGCCGACGATCATCTCTGCGGCGTGACACGTCAACTTGATCTGCGATCATGAGTGATGTCACGGACAAGAGGTGTGCGTCTCTCATCCCTTAACGACCTCCATGACTCACTCCCATCCATCATTTGGCTTTTCCAGCACCATTTCATTGCCTCTGTCATCGAAATAACATCTGTTCCTCCCCAAAGTTGCTGTATCCCTGTGTGGCATGTTCTCAGACCTCTCCCTGAGCAGCTGCACCATGACTGGAGATGCCGAGGTGTCTCCCGCTAATTACACAGTGCAAACAAAGCCCAAGGGCCTGTTTCTAGTTCCTGTTTATTTATTTGATTTACTTTTTTATTTTATTTTATTTTTTATCAGGGTCTGCCCACGTTCAATCAGAGATGCTAATCTTGCTAGGGAATTAGCTATTCCACTGCATCATAAACATGCTGCAGTTCTCATCGACTTTCTCAAAACAATCCATGTTCGGTGGATTCATTAGCATGCTTCTGTCAATGCAAATTTATGCTTTTATCTACCCGGCTCCTCTTCCACATCCTTCCTATCAGCCTAGCTTCCTCCTCGTTCTTAGTGTTAGTTCAGTTTATGTCTTCTCAAATTAGTCTTAGCATTAGCTTGGTCACCCACAGTTAATGCAGTGACCATTTGATGTGCACTGCACTCAAAAATGCTAATCAGTGTTATTAAAAAAATTACAGTTTAATTTGATTGGCTGGCTTCATGCACCACTTCATGCAACAAGACATGTATAATAATAGATTATAGATGTTATTCAGATAGGTGCCATTTTGAGCCAGCAGGCTGTCTATCAGACTGATAAAGCCCATGTGTTCCGATTATTTTTATTATTATTTGTTTTGCTATTTCTATTAATATTAGTTAGTACAATAGATAATAAACTTCTGGAAGAAACAACAATAACAACAAAACATATATGATACTGAATAATTTTTATTTAGAGATTAATGCATAGCATTGCAAAGAAATGGCAAGTAACTTTTTTTTGTAAAATTTATTCCATTTATCTTTGTTTATTCACACTTTTTTATGTTTATATTGGTTAATCTTAGTTTTAATATTAATCCTAATTGATCTCGGTTATACCTAATTTCTTCATGTAGGCCACTAATACTTTTATACAAACATTTTAAATGTATAAATATATTTGTATATTAAACTATTAACTATGACTTTTGTCTCAGTAAACTCCTAATTTGCTCCTAAATTAGTTGTTAATTGTAGGTCTTGGTTTAAGGGATCTAAAATATGGTCATGCAGAATAAGGCATTAATATGTGCTTTATAAGTGCTAATAAGCAGCCAGTATGCTAGTTTGCTAGTAATATGCATTTTAGTTAATAGTAAGGATTAGAGTAGTAAAAAGTTGCAATATTTAACAAATACAAATACAATACAACAATAATACCAATTTAACATGTTAACAAAATGTAATTAATTGACCATGGCTTTGCTAGCAAATATTATTGTGATATTAACCATCTCAACCTGTCCTGAAATGGCACATTAAAACGAACTGTGGTTGGTCAGCTGACCTAAATAGGCCATTTTTGGTGATACCAAGATGTTGTATCTGGTTGAACAGTTGATCCAAATGATTAACCATCTTGGATCAGCTGATGACCATAAATCACCAACTCCGACCAGCTAGACACCATGTAACCTATTATCAAAAGCTGATTTTAGCTGGATTTGCCAGCATTGTCCCCCTCCCTCATCTCCACACAAGGTGACTTTTTACATCGGGAAGGTTCACGTGTTATTGTAGTTGATTGTGTGCTTGTTCTCAAAACAAAGGTATCTGTCGGAATGATGAAATGGCTCTCTGTAAGCTTTAAGCTTTTTGTTTAAACACGGATTTGTGTCACATTTCCATTCTGACTATACAAATACAGCCCCAAACAAGCTATGCCTCCCACCATGCATTTGTAATGCCATCTTTCCCTCTCTGGATTGTTTGGATTCCTACACAGGGGATGTTTACATATAGAACTGTTTCAGACATGATAGATGGTCCATGAAAGTGTGATTTCACAAAGTCCACACAATTTGCTTGTCTCAAGTTGCATTTTTTAAATGTAAACATGTTCGTTTTTGCTTCGTGAAATGAGACGCGCTGTGATTAACATTCAAAAACTCCTTTACCCGAAGCCTGGGGCTCGATCTCGCTCGCTTAAAATATCTCTAGTCCTCACTTAAAAGTAGACCAGTGGGGTGTCAGTTAGGATATCTAATTAATGAGTTAATTAAAAGACTTCTCTCCTCTTTTCACATGGTGTCAGTGAGAGCAGATATCTATATATTTAGCTCGAAAGTTCACATCCATTACTCTCCTTCTTTGAGTAACTTTTACTACTTTTTTTCTCCTTGGGGTCAAACAACAAGATAGAAATCTAGGTAAAAGCTTGTGTAATAGATGATGCTATAATCTGACAAGGACACAATAAAAGGCGATCTAAAGAAGTCTTCCATGTCCTGAAGGAATGTTTTTTGAGAGAAAACTTAAAAAAAAAAAAGAAAAGAAAAGATGGTTAGTGCACAGAAATGCTGCACATGTACCTGCTGAGTTCAGGTCAGTCAGATCTGTTTAATGTCACTGATGTTGTCGCTTCTGGATCAATGGGACCCCAGAGGTCCATCAGGAGCAGCTCGACTCCCATTCCAATGACCTTCACCATGATGCATGTCTGCACAGGGAGGAAAAATAGAGTGATTCGCATTTGCATCCTTTCACTGAGTGGGTCAATCCACACTGGTTCTCTCTCATTGTAGGGTTCACCTTAGCCTGGAAAAAAAGCATCAGCTACAGTATTTACTATGCTGTCACAAACATTTCCCTGAAGAGACCTCAGCCAGAGTCTGTGTGACAGAGCGGTAAGGGGCTTATTAGAAATACGTGATTAAGTGATTAGTTTTTCATCAGCGGAGAGTAAAGTACTGGTTCTGTGGAAATGAAGCATGTGGTTAAAAAAGAAATGTCATACACTTGTTCTCTCAAGGGGCCGGTGAGATCTCCAAGCTACTAGGCTGCTTTTACACTGCAAACGTTAACCATTTTTAAACATCCCTAAAAGATTATTTACTTGAGAATCCAAATTGAGTGTGATATCAAGACTTGTTTTCTGAGAATTAAGTGTATTTGTCTTGATAAATTGTCAAAGGGAATTAACCAAATGAATTTAATTAAGAATGTGCAGGTGTGGAATAGATGCAAAGGGAAAGATATAGAGAATGCATCTTTCTAAAAAAATACATTAATAGATGTTTCCTAATAGCTCTTAAGCCTGGAATGCACTACTCAGTTTTTCCCCCATTTTACAGTCTGGAGAAGCTGATGCTAGTTGCCGAAAGTCAGAGCCAGTCTGCAGGTTAGCAGATTTCATAGAAAATCACATGTACGAGTATGATGTTCATAGACTCCAATTTTTTTGGCTTCATACTATGAATCCATTGCTATACATATCTATATATATATATATATATATATATATATATATATATATATAGAGAGAGAGAGAGAGAGAGAGCAATTGTTTGCATATATATTGCCATTTTTTGCAGAATTAAATTTGATTTGATACAAAATGTAATTCTGACAACAATTTTATTTAGTATTTATTTATTTTCTTTCAATGAAAGTATGCACGTTATTACAGTTTTAATACGTGTTAAAGTATTTTTATTTTTTAAGCATTGATAATTGGCTAACACAAATTCATATCAAAATCAATGCATATGAATATCTTGTCACGGCTGGAGTTAGGACAGGAAGCAGTTGCGAGTAATGGATGTTTATTAAGAGAAGTATCGTCAGGCTCGATGATGGTGGGTGACGCAGGGACCTCAATGGCAGCACAGACAGGTGAGGAGGTGATTGAGTGTGCTGGTGGTGGTGGTGGTGAGGAATCTGCGTGATGACTGGTAAATCCAAAAGCGACCGAACAGGAACAAGACACAATGAAGCAGAGCTGGTGGATCGGCTTTAGCCTTGGTGCGCGCCCCCACTTGGAGTAGAGTCTCGCGGGCTTTAGTCCAAGTGCGGTGACACCTCTGGACAAAGGCGTGAACGGAGGGGACCGCGACTTCGGATTCCAGACTGGGAAAAATAGGTGGCTGGTAACCTACACTACACTCAAACAGAGATAGGCCCGTAGCTGATATTGGTAACGTATTGTGGGCATACTCCACCATTGAAAGTTGTTGGCTCCAAGAGGAAGGATTCTTGGAAACCAAACATTGCAACACCCTTTCCAAATCTTGGTTGGCTCTTTCGGTTTGACCATTGCTCTGGGGATGAAACCCTGAGGACAGACTTACAGTTGCTCCCAGTAATCTACAGAATTCATGCCAAAATTTGGACACAAATTGGGGTCCCCTGTCGGAAACAACGTGTATCGGGAGGCCATGTAAACGAAAGACGTGATCTACAATGGTCAACGCTGTCTCCTTGGCTGAGGGTAATTTGGGCAAGGGAATAAAGTGGGCAGCCTTCGAGAACCGGTCCACCACGGTCAAAACTACCGTGTTGCCCTGGGAGGGCGGGAGGGCAGTAATAAAATCTAGTGCGATGTGGGACCAGGGTCTCGAAGGGACCGGCAGCGGTTGAAGTAACCCATCAGGGGGTCTATTGGAAGTCTTACCAGTGGCACAAACCGAGCAACCCAAAACAAAACTGTGAATGTCACGAGCCATATGTGGCCACCAGAATCGTTGCTTGACTAAGAATTTAGTATGGTTCACTTCTGGATGACAAGCCACATTAGAGCAATGCCCCCACTGGATGACGTTGGACCGTAATCCCTCCAGCAAAAATAATCAATTCGTTGGGCACCCGGGCGGAGGCGTTACCCCTTCTAAGGCCGTCTTGACCTTCGATTCGATCTCCCATGTGAGTGTGGAGACCACTAATGTCTCGGGTAAAATACACTTGGGAGTAGACAGGCGTTCGGAACGGTCAAAAATACACGACAAAGAATCGGGTTTGATGTTCTTGGAACCCGGGCGGTACGAGAGAGTAAAGTCAAAACGTCCGAAAAAAAAGTGCCCACCGAGCCTGCCTAGAGTTCAACCTTTTGGCAGTACTAATATATTCTAAATTCTTGTGGTCGGTCCATACTATAAAAGGAACCCCCGAGCCTTCTAACCAGTGGCGCCATTCCTCCAATGCCATCTTGACTGCCAACAATTCTCGGTTACCAATATCATAATTGCGTTCGGCAGGGGATAATTGATATGAAAAAAACATGAATGGGTGCACCTTGTCATCTGAGGGAGAACGTTGGGATAACACCGCACCTACCCCCACCTCCGACGCGTCGACCTCCACCACAAACTGACGTGATGGATCAGGGGTGATCAGGATAGGTGCTGAAACGAAGCAGCTCTTCAGTTTGGCAAACTCGAACGTCCGTCTGAGCTCTCGGTGTGGAATTGGGTGGCTGATCTACCCTCAGTGCCAGCTCAATGAGTCCATTGAGTGAGGTCGGAAGGTCCAGGGGTTAGATCTCCTTCTGGACACGGTCAGCCAGCCCATGCAGGAACATGTCCCACTGCGCCTCCTCGTTCCTTTGACACTCCACCGCCAGGGTGCGGAACTCGATGGAAAAGTCTGAAACGGATCTCTCTCCCTGGCGTAATTCAGCTAGCATTCAAAAACCCGTTTCATCTCGGCGGAGAGTGTCTGGAACGAGGCGCAGCATGGATCTTGATTCTCCCACACCGCCGTTCCCCATAATGCCGCCATCCCAGTGAGCAGGGTTGACACAAATGCCACCTTGGCTTGTTCGTTGGAGAAAGTCCTGGGTTGAAGAGAGAAATGCATAATCGCGTCGTGTTAAGAAAGCTCTACAGAAATTCGGCTCACCTGAGTAGGTCTCCGGAATGGGGAGGCGTGGTTCCGGCTGGGAGGGGGTCTCTGGTGTTGTGGGAGGAACGGGCGGTGTAAGCGGCGCAGTGGGAGCTTGTAGAAGCTGTAGTTGCTGGGTGAGCTCGGATACCTGCGCCACCAAAACCTGAACAGCGCGACCAGTGTCATTAAGATTCCATTCCTGGGAGTCCATTCTTCGAGCACTGGCGCTGAAGAACTCTTCTAACGCCGTTGATGGGTTACTTGCTGCTTCCATGGGTGGTCAGATCGTTCTGTCACGGCTGGAGTAAGGACAGGAAGCAGTTGCGAGTAATGGATGTTTATTAAGAGAAGTATCGTCAGGCTCGATGATGGTGGGTGACGCAGGGACCTCAATGGCAGCACAGACAGGTGAGGAGGTGATTGAGTGCGCTGGTGGTGGTGGTGGTGTGGAATATCTGCGTGATGACTGGTAAATCCAAAAGCGACCGAACAGGAACAAGACACAATGAAGCAGAGCTGGTGGAACACAGAAAAGAAGCACGGAGGACCTCGAACAACGATCTGACAAACAAGAGAAGAAAGACAGGGCATTAAGTAGGCTGGTGGAATGAGCTGCAGCTGCCGCTGACCAGATGATCAGCGGTAACACCCACATGAAACAATCAACATGACGTAACATGAGACGAGCAGGAGACGGTGCATTCATGAACCGTGACATTTGCAAGATTTTTTACACAATGAATGAATCATTACAGACCTCTTCATCATGATTCACACATTAGAATTCCTGTACATTAACTTAATGTAAGCCTGATCTGTTAAAGGTGCAATAGTTGATTGTTTTCAGAAACATTTTGTGTTATACTGGTTGAAAGTCTCTTCACATCCCGATAGCAATCATTAAGTTAAGTGGTTTAAATTTATTTATCTGTATTTATATATTATGTGGAAGGCATGGGACAAAGAAATGTATGTCCAATCAAAACGCTCGGTCAGAGCGTTTAAAATAGCTTTCCTACCTGCCTGCCAATGTATGTATCTGCATATCTCTGTGCACCCTGTTCACACAGACAGTGCAGACAGTGCAGACTGAGCTAGAATGGCAGACAAACATCAACAACCTGGTTTTCCTTCCTGGTATTTTAGTACATTTAAAGTTTTCTCACTGGTTAATGACTCATGATGTAGCCCAGCGGTTCCCAATTACAGTTCTCGCGGACATATTTTGCGTGTCTGGCTTAGTTAACATACCTGATTCAGATGACCAACTCGAGCTCCGTGAATGAACTGTGTTCCAATCGATATGATCCCTACACCGTGTTCATTGCTCCCTACTCACTGAGCAGGGGTTTACTTCACTTCAGAATATGGACTGGAATCGGAAACCGCTGATGCCGCCTATTGTAGTAAGGTTGTCTCTGGTATTCTGTTCTGTAAGCATAAATGTGTTCAGGGGACGTGGATTTGAACAGCGATTGCAGGAAGGGTGGGACGTTCGCTTTCAGTGCTATTAATCTAATATTAACATTTTCCAAAATCTCCTATTGCACCTTTAATGAAAAATACCACATTATGGGGACAATGTAAAAAGTTTGAAAAACAAAATTTCTTATTCCAGAATGCAATTTTAGAAGTGCTTAGTTTCTGTTGTTTTGAATTTTATCAGTTGTTAGTTTTGTTGCATTATTCTGTTGGTATTAATCAACGTCCATTGTTTTCTCAAGAACTCATTTAAACACCAATTGTCCATTCCTTTTTTAATATATCTATGTATTATATTTTTGCCTTTTTTCCAAAGCGACTTAAATTCCTTTTGAGATAAAATTTGATCAGTTCATACCTTCTTTGGGAATCAATCATGTGATCCTTCGAATATATATTTAGAAGTGTTTTGTAATGCAGCAGTATGCGTGCTAGATATCTGTGAAAAAAAAAAAAATCAGATCTGGCTGACAGTGCAAATTCAGCCATTGAAACAATCCTTTCCAGAAACCAGAGTAAAACAGAATATTAAAAGACATTGCATTTTGGCAATGCCTCATGAGAGACAAATGTGTTGCCCATCTAATTATGAAAATTAATCTTAAAGTGAGCAGTGTAAACATGTTTATTGACCCGGTGCTCCACTCTCGTGTGTCTTTACGTTGTGTAATTGCGGTCTAGCATCAAATGGAGACTGATTCTTCCGGAGGATACATCCATTTGTCTTAATCTGCTGTGACCTACATCCTAGACATATTCTCCTCTAAAGCCGAATCTTGCACTGGATTGCAGGAGCACTCTTCTTAGCCGTGCATAAGTGTAATTGATGACTTTGACCTTCTAATGGTCCGACATATTCAGTCACTCACAGATACAGCATCCTGTGTCGAGGGCGCGAGTACACAAATAAATTACACGACAAGCTGAGCGATTTCACTAAATGGAATGAGAGACAACAGGGCATGAGATGTCATCGTCCTCCTTTGTGTACGAAAAGGTTAATCCTCAATCTCAGATTCGTTTGATTATAAGTCTGAAAATAACAGGAGAGACATGCATGTTTTCTTAAACTCTTTCTTCCTCTCTCTCTCACTCTTTCTTTTTTTCTGCTTTCGGAATTGGTAAGAGAGGTCTCAGACACCTGCTGCTGTATTAAACTCAAATGCTGCAGAAGTGGATTGGATCACAACAGGAAACAACGCTCTGGCTAATCTAACACAGTCAATGTTCATCAACAAAAATGTGTCATCTGCTGACAAGGACAAATTGTTACTCTCAAATGGTTTGGCATCCGAACTCAGCGTGATGTGTTTGCTTTGTTCCTCCCGAGACTTTGCAGAAATGTACACGTTAGAACCATTCATTCTCTTCACCACTTTATTAGTTGTTAGTTTTGTGGCGTTGTTCTGTTGTCAGTATTCAACATGGGCTCAATTTTCTCAAGACAATTGCCTTTCATTTTTAATATGTACTGTATTTGCCTTTTCTTTTCCTTCCCAAAGTGACTTAAATTGCAGTTTAGATCCATATTAGTTCATCCATTCTTGGGAATCGAACCCATGACCTTTAAAAATGCATGAATCATGATCTACTATTTGAGTTTCAGGAATTTATATAAATAACAAGTACAAAAATAAATAAAAAATAGCACACCCCTTGTGAAAAAGAACTGCACTTATCACAAGTACGATATTTTCACAAGATTGTACTGAATGTGTAATTGTAGTGTATTTTAATATCTTAAAAAATTATATTTACAGTAAATATTGACTACTTGCGATATATGAATTACATAAAAGGCCACATACTTAACTTTTTGTGCACTTTATTAAAATGTAAAAACTAAAGTTTTGCTTCAAAGTACATCCACATCATTGTTTTAATAATCAATATTTTGTCATGCTCTAAAGAAATTAATTTGATGTTGACTAACATACTAAAGTACGTATTTGTATGTACATAATTATATGTACAACTGCAGTGTCTTATTTAATATTACATTTAAAGTTAATATGTTTTAAATATACTAATTTACAGTTTCATTGCAGATACTATATATATATAATTACAAATAAGAAATGCAATTGAGTGTCATTCAGTAAATTATTTTGAAGCATTTTCCCACATAAAATATACATTGGATAATTATTTGGTGTATGGTTTACTTTGAAATCTCTCTCTCTCTCTCTCTCTCTCTCAAATTGCTAGTACATTTTTAAAATAGTTAATGTTACAGTAGAAAGACTGGTATATACTCTAGTAATATTACATGGCTTCAACTCAAAAGTTTGGCCAATAAGAGCTGAACATCTTAAACAAAGAAAGAGTTTGCACATGTAGTTGCTCTAGAAAGGGGAGAAAATGATGAATTATGGTCTGGGTAGGTAGCAGGCAGCATATGAGGGACATGGACATGGTTTAGATGGATTTCCGACATGCAGTTCCATTGTAAGCTGTGACACAAAGACTCGAGACGTCTGCCAGGAGCTTTACATCCTTGGCCAGAAAGCACAGCAGGCTGGAGGCTTCCTAAATCTCATTTCCTGGTCCAGACACAAGGGATGAGGAAAGCAGCTCGGAAGAAAGGGGGCAAAAGGAAGAATTATCAGAGTGACAGAGAGGCGCACAGTGGAAGAGCGAGGGGGGCGATCTAGAGGGAAGTTCCTCAGGGGCAGGAATTGGCGGGTGATGGTGCAGATGGTACTTATCGCTGTTGGTATGGAGTGCCTTCGGCTGGGGGGTGAGCAGACAGAGTGATGAGAAGTAGAGAGGGGATCTCGTGGAAGGTAGGGATGTTGAGGGAAAAGTGTTAGAGATCGGAGATGGCCAGCAAGTGAAGTCCTCCATCCGACTTCAGTCATAGATGGATTAGACCAGGAGTAATGAGTCATTTATTCACGAGTTTGTGCTGGGCAAATGGGGCAGGAAAGAGATGTAGGGTGGGGGTGGAAGGACTTGGAGTGCTTGAATTTGTTTCCTGGCAGTCTGAGTGCTGGATGGCACAGTAAAAACCGCAGAATCCTCCAAAGACAGTCCGTGCCAGGCAGTGCCAGCCTGGTCGACGCTGTGCCATTTGCTAGCACAGGATGGACCTTGTGGATTCTGCTCCTTTGTGCTCAGTTGCTGGAGATAGATAAGTCACTCGGTAGACATAAGTTGACTGGAATGATAAATGAACTTACAAGAGACAACAGCCTCCCCTTACATCATTAACTCGAGTGAAGTATACTGCTGTAAATCCAGTAAGAGCCACCCGTGCTAGCAGGATTTACATGCTCTCTAACTGGTCCAAGCTGGCCTAGATGCTTGAACAGCTGGACTACTAGATGGAGGACCTTATTTTTGGTATGTAGGCTATCTTGGTCTATTTGATTAGAATAGAAAAAAAGACAATTCTGTAATTATTTACTCACCCGCATACAATTATTATTATTTTTTTTTTCATTAAACATGGGATGTCCGAAGCTGACATTAAGGATTGGGATCAGAGCCAACCAAGCCTTTTTTAAATTTGGTCGGTATTGGCTCTCCTAAACTCAATCCTTATTTTACGTCAGCTGTCATGCTGGTGATGCCATATTTGCCAAATGGCATTAAAAGCTAAATAAGACGCTGAAATATTCGTGTTTAGCCAACATTAAAACCGATGCCAGTGAGGTCTGTTCTAGCGCGTCACTCACGCTTGAGCTTCTGTGTTCAGTGCATTTGAAGACTGTAGAATACCCAAGACATGTCACTTGCATAGTTTTCATTGACAAAAAAATGCAATACTCAATATGGCTGCTTTATCTCATAAATCGCAATTTATGAGACAGTTGTTGTCAGATTTCATTGGTGATTTCAAATACAAAATGTAATCTTGTAATCTTGGCAAACAGTTTTAGAGAATTTGAAGATTCCCCATTCAAAGAGGTTGGAGCTGCACTTCCATGACCGAGAGGCATTTGCACACTTTTGTAACGATCACTCATGTATTTACAGTTTATTTTATCTGCTGTCAGAATATATGGGATGTCATTGTTATAATGCATTGTGTCTTTAATAACGTAAATGTACTTGAATTATGCACCAGATGCTAGGAGTATACAAGGAGCGGATTGGGAATCAGTAACGGCAGACAGTCTTATTCATTGACTCGGATTGGATCGGGAACACAAAAAACCTGATCAGGATTTCCCTACAATAAACACAGAAAGGTCAAACCTGCATTACAACTTATTACATTACATCTAATAAATTGAAGTCAGTTCCTCACACACAACTTTCACATGGTTTCCGATGATTTGAAATGTTGCAAGATTTATTTGAATTTTCTTTTAATGAGTTTGACAGATAGAACTCATGGATTCTTTAGAATTTTTCCTTTTGTGTTCCACTAAAGATTAAGCATACAGGTTTGGAATGACATGAAGGTGAGCAAATGATGACAGATGTTTTAAATATGTATGATCTTTAAATTATATATTTTTCATATCACACACACATACATAGTGATTTCTCTTTTAAAGCACTTTTTCAAATACATACAGTATGAATAAGCTACTGCTATATTATATAAAACTAAATGATTTTTTTTATAGCACAATGTAAAGTGAGAAGAGCAAAACATCCAGTTAGAATTAGAGTGAGTGGATCTCTGCTGAGAAAACAAACTCTAAAGCAGACAGACAAGATCCTCTCATTTAGCAAAATGTGTTAATGAGAGTCCTCTACAGCCAGAGAATGACACTTGTCTCTTTCCAATGCACCACATATCTCATTCTGTCAGCAGATAACCTTACTATGTTTCTATGTAAAAAAAAAAACAAAAAAAACAATAACAACTCAATTCTCTGTGCTCAAGGGTTTGATGGACTCACAAGCCTGAGGCCATTTGTTTTGCAAATCAGTAAAATACAGTACAACCAACCTGACTCTGAGAAAAAAAGTCACAAGTGTAGTGATGGAAAGCTTCATTTATTCGCTTCCAGAGTAAAGTTGGTTCTTTTGCAGAGCAAACAAAAGACTGCTTAGGAAATGCTCTGTATCCAGCAAGCCATTTTAAACAATAGGGGTATTTGGGAAGTCCCAAAGCTGGCACTAAGAAAACACCTCATGGCAGAAGTAGAGCAGAGAACTAATGATTCCAGCAGGTCTCCAAAGACCTCCAGCCCTAGCAGCTTGATCACTGTCAGCGCGGCTGTTGCTGGGTCGCCCCGCTGTTTGCTCGCGATCGGCCCACTATGGCGTGCCAAGCCAACAAGTCCTGCAGCCATCATTTGCATATGGCCCACGTCCACTAATATGTTTCATCTGTTGTCGCAAATATTTATTCTTGTCCTTGTGAAGCCCGATGGGTTCCTCAGAAACCTTTATCAATCATGACATATTGAATATGGTCATTATTTTCTTTCTTTTTTTTTCAGGCTCAGCTTTATGATTATTCATGCTTCTGCAGGGATGGCTTTTAGTGTGTAGTTAGTACAAGTTCACATGCAGATCTGTGATATCTCCTCTAGATCTCTAGTCACATGGAGATTGTAATGTTCTAGCCAACACAAACGCTTTGTTTCTTTCATGTTGGTCTCTTCTGACAAATCATGGCAATCAGTTCCAAGATTAAAGCTGCCTGAAAGTGTGTGAAATGTGTTCTCATTGAAACGTACCATTTATATACAATGCAACAAACAGGTCGGCTACAATAAGGTGCGAGAAGAAACTTCAAGGGTTTTAAAGCAGCACTTGAAGCTATTAGGAAATCCTCTTGATCAATTTGAAAGACTCAATTATTTAGAAAAATATTGAGCTCTCAGTATAAATTAAGCATGTCCCGTAAATTCATACCAAAAGAGAAACCAAACAAAAAATGCATTTTTACTTCTTCATAATGAATATATGTAACTATTGTTACCAATTGTCTGAGGATCAGATCATATAGACATCAAAAGAAGCACCACACGTTTACATTGATAGTCAATTTCATTTAAGGAGATATGCAAATTCTGCTGTCATTTTCATTCATCGCATCCTTATGTCAGGGTTTTTACATATAGTTATTCCAAAAATGCAAATACTGTCATCATTTACTCATCTCTGTGTAATTCCATACCTGTAACTTTCTTTCCAGTGTTGTTTTGGACAGTTTAATTTCATTACAAGAACAGCTGAAACATTCTTAAAAATTTTTTTAAAAATAATAATAATAAAAAATACATATATATTTGTAAATATATATTTTTAAACCAAAATAATTTAGAGGCACATCAAATAATATACAGTAGGCTTAATAAGGTTACAGCTCTAATTTGTAAGTAATGTACTGTATGGGATCACAGAAAGCTGAAATCTTTGGAAAATAGGTTAGTATGTATTTTTGTATACATATATTGTAAGCGAACATACAAAATATAATATAGAATTTAATAATATATAGAATAAAATGAAGAGCTTAAACTGTTGGAGATGCTGTTTGCATGCATCCACAGGCACAGAGAGCTGGTCATTGTGCTGCAGCACAGCAGAAGTTGTGTGCGTTTTCATTAATGTTTCATGCTTAGCAGCGTGTGAGTGGTTAGCGTAGTCTGGCAAGCCAAAGTTTAATATTGGCAATAGGTCTTACTGCCAAGACAATTCCCATGGATGCATTTGAGCATGCTGTTTTGTTTCTTTTTCTTTGGACATTGCAGAATAGAAGCAAAACAAATACACTCCATATGGGTATTACAAATGTATTTATTACCAACGATAAAGAGAACACTGGAAAACTAAAGAGATCCATTACACATACAATGTAAGCAAACGCTACTAACAGCCAGGGGTGTTCAACAGGATAATGGATTGTTTTATATCACTGAGCGTTATATCTGTCTTACCTACCCCAAAACGCACACAGATGCCAGATTGTATATGTCCACAATTTTGAAATGATGGTGCAGTAGTAATAAAGCATTTCCTGGTGCCTGTAAAACACAGTGTTCTGCTATGAATCTGAATTTAGTGTTTTCAATGTCCAGGTTTCCTCATGTGTTGCATTCCATGTGTCAAGAGAAGCCCATCTCAGAACTTTGGCTAACGTTCTGGCAACATACTTTTAAAATGATGAACAAATGTTTTTCCAGTAAAGTTAAGGAATCGTTTACCTAGAAATGACAATTATCTGAATAAGTACTCACCTTTAGGTCATCCAAAGATGTTGATTAATTTGTTTCTTCATGGGAACAGTTTTGGAGAAATATAGCATTGCATCACTTGCTCATCAATGGATAATTTGCTGTGAATGGGTGCCGTCAGAATGAGAGTCCAAAGAGCTGATAAAAACATCACAATATTCCACAAGTAATCTAAACTACACCACTCTAGTCCATCCATTAAAGTCTTGTGAAGCAAAAAATTGTGTATCTGTAAGAAACAATGCTATTTTGAATCGCATTATCCATAAAAAAAAATAATAATAATGATAATAATAATAATAAAAATTTATAAAATAATCTATTCTAAATCAGGAGAGAAACATGCACAGACCAAGCACTGTTTAGAAACGAAAACAGTTCCAAGTACCAAGGTCCTAGAATCTGGAGGAAGGATGGAGAAGCTCATAACCCAAGTTGCTTGTAGTCCAGTATTAAGTTTCTACAGTCTGTGATGATTTGGGGGGCAATGTCATCTGCTGGTGTTGGTCCATTGTGCTTTTTGAAAACCAAAGTCACTGCAGCCATTTACCAAGGAATTTTGGAGCATTTCAGGCTTCCTTCTGCTGACCAGCTTTTTGAAGATGCTGATTTAATTTTCCATCAGGATTTGGCACCTGCCCACACTGGAAAAAGCACTAATAGTTGGTTAAATGACCACGGTGTTGGTGTGCTTGACTGGTCAGACCTGAACTATGTAAGTATTGTCAAGAAAATTAGAAACAAGAGACCAAAACATGCAGATGGGCCACTGTAAAATAAACCTGGGCTTCTATACCACCTCAGCAGTGCCACAAACTGATCACCTCCATGCCAAATGAAGCAGTAATGAAAGCAAAAGGAACATACTTTCCAGAAGGCCAACAATTCACTACTAAGGTTTTTTTTTTCTTTTTTTTCTTTTTTTTTTTAATTGGTCTTATGACGTATTCTAATTTGTTGAGTGAATTGGTGTTTAAAAAAAAAACAAAAACAAAGCCAAAGCCAAAATCTTCACAATTAAAATAACCAAAAGCTTAAAATGCTTCATTCTGTTTGCACTGAATTTATTTAGTACACGAGTTTCACAATTTGAGTTACTGAAATAAATGAACTTTTCCACGTCATTCTAATTTATTTAGATGCACCTGTATTTTTGTTTGGGATAGGGCCTTTTCCAAATTGATACACACAGATACACACATAACCCTTTGGTATTTCTCCAGCATCTCAAGGCCTGTCATAGGCCAAATTGAGGATTTGATTTCATCTTAAATCCCAGAGATACCTCAAACCTGTCTGAAACTCAGAGCCTTGGTGAGCACGCTGCATTGAGGTTTGTCTCAGAGGGCGCATCTGCCCAGGAGAGAAGGGTTCTCACCGAACAGCCAGACAGATTGAATCATTAGTGGGGCTGGGTGAACGGACAGGGGGCAGGTACGGGGGCGGGGGCGGGGGCGGGGGCGGGGGCGGGGGCGGGGGGCTGTTTGTACGTGAGCAGCCGCTTTGACTCATTCCGATCTATTCGTAGACATGGCATGTGTCATTGGTAATGCAACTTTCGGGTGAGCTTTGGATGAAATCTGGATGATTTTGGTGGACAGTTGCAGCCGTTAATATCAATCTAATATTGCATACGCCTCCCCAGTGTTAATCAAAACCAATGAAATTGCAGACTAAAAGTATTGTTGATTTTGCCTGCATTATGACAAGATGCATCTTGACTATAATTAAATGAGTTTAATTAAAATGTATTGTAGTTGAAAATATGCTGAAAAATAAATAAATAAACTGAACCTCTTTGCTAGAAGGTTAATTAACTTACTCAAATGCATCCAACACATATAAAGTATATATGTGATTGTGGCAGGGGAGGTGTGGTTCAGCGAGGTCTGCGACGGGAGAGAGAGTGAGGAGATCAGCGGTGGTAAGTGAGTTAAGTGAGAAACAAGTGACACCTGCTTCTCATTGCAGTGATTGGCGTGGGGAAGCAGTATTTAAGCCGGCTGGGAACCAGAGGAAAGTGAGAGACCTGAGGACTCGTGGGAGAAACGACCGACAGAAAGCGAAAGCCTGAAAGTATCAATGTTATGATTTATGCGCATGTGGCGCGACTGTGTGTTTCGTTCATTTTGATTTAGCGTAATAAATTTCCCACGAGCCTCAGTACGCCGACCCTGGTCTCCTTCCTTCTCTGCCATACGAACTTTATCACACTGGTGCCGAAACCCGGGAAGGAAGGAGAACGACGCCGCCATGCAAACCCCGTCAGGAACATCGGGAACGCCGTTTGCGGAGCTCATTACATCGCTCGCGGGCCTGCATCAGGAACAACATCAAGCCCTGCTGGAGCTGCGAGCCGACCACGAACATCGGTTTCAGGCAATGATGCAGGTCCAGCGGGAGGACCGCGAGCTGTTCCGGAGCATGCTGGACCGGGAGGTTCGGACGAGGTCGGCCTCCCCCAGTTCCAGCCCTGCTGCCCACATGCCTCTTACGAAGATGGGGCCAACAGATGATCCGGAAGCGTTCCTCGATCTGTTTGAGAGGACGGCCGAGGCGTGTGGGTGGCCGGAGGACAGCTGGCCGGTCCGGATAATTCCGCTGCTGTCAGGGGAGGCCCAGAAGGCTGCTCAACAACTGCCCGTCCAGAACCTCCTGGTATACGCAGACTTAAAAAGAGCAGTGCTCCAAAGGGTCGGCCTCAGCCCCGAGCAGCACCGTCAACGCTTCCGGTCGCTAGAACTGACCGAAGTGGGCCGGCCCTTTGTCTTAGCCCAGCAGCTCCGGGACTCCTGCCGCAAATGGCTGTTGGCCGGAGGAAGCGACGCCGAGACCATTATCAACACCGTGGTGCTGGAGCAGTTCATCTCACGACTCCCGAAGAGGACTGCTCAGTGGGTCCAGTGCCACCGGCCGGCGTCGCTGGATCTGGCCATCCAACTGGCGGAGGATCAGCTGGCGGCGTGTTCCGGGGTCGGCGAACCCCTTCCATCTGTCTCTCTCTCTCTCTCTTCCCCCCCCCTCTCTCTCTCCTCTTCCTCCAAAGCCTGTCCCTTTACCCAGGTCTCGGTACACGGGGCCACCGAGGGCCGCCCCCCGTTGGAGAGCAGGGACGGAGCCGGCCGCCATGTCACGGGGTCCGGCCAGGGGAATGGGGCCGCCGCACGGGGAGGGTCTGGCTGAGCGACCAGCTGCTTCCCCACGTCAATCACCTGACCCACTTCCAACCACTAGGGTGGCGGGGGGGCCTGGGCCGGCCTGCTGGCGTTGCGGGGATCCGGGCCATTTTGTGGACCGGTGCCCGGTTATGGAAGTGGGGACGTGGGTCCGGATCCCGGACGACCCGCAGGCTGCCCCCGATCAAGCCGGGTTGTACCAAATACCCGTGAGTATTAAGGGGGGTACCTATCAGGCTTTGGTGGATTCAGGTTGTAACCAGACCTCCATCCATCAAAGCCTGATACAATCCGGGGCATTGGATACGAGCCGCGTGGTTAAGGTGAGGTGTGTGCACGGGGATATAGTGGAATACCCCATAAAAACCATAGGCATCAAATTTAGGGGACAAAAGCATTATGTGGAGGTGGCCGTTAGTCCGCGCCTCCGGCATCCACTAATCTTGGGTACCAATTGGCCAGCTTTTGAACAATTATTGGGGTGTTTAACAGTGGATGCCTCTGGGAAAAAGAGAGGCCCGGTTAGCGGGGCGTGCGCCCAGGTGGGAGAGTCTGTACCCGGACCCAGTGGGGAAGCTTCAGGGGAACCGAGCGAGTTGGTGAGGCTAAACCTTTCCAGCCGCGATGACTTTCCCCTGGAGCAGTCCCAGGATGAAACCCTTAAACATGCGTTCGAGCAGGTCCGTTCCATCGATGGGCAGGTCCTCCTTCCTGACCGCGCGCTCTCTTATCCGTATTTTGCCGTTATTAAGGACCGGTTGTATCGAGTGACCCATGACGCTCAGACAAAGGAAGATACGGCCCAATTATTAGTACCTAAGAGCCGTCGGGAAATGCTTTTCCAGGCGGCACATTGCAATCCAATGGCGGGGCATTTGGGTATGACAGCCACGCTAAATCGTCTAATGACCCGATTTTTTTGGCCGGGCATTCACGAGAACGTCCGCAGATGGTGCGCGTCGTGTCGGGAATGTCAGTTGGTGATCCCACCGGCCACCCCAAAAGCGCCGTTGCGCCCTCTACCTCTAGTGCAGGTCCCCTTCGAACGAATTGGTATGGACCTCATCGGGCCATTAGAACGATCCGCACGGGGACATCGTTTTGCGTTAGTCATAGTGGATTATGCAACACGATATCCCGAAGCAGTGGCGCTCCGCAATATCTCGGCGAAGAGTGTGGCGGACGCCCTGTTTCGTTTAATCTCCCGCGTGGGAATCCCAAAAGAGATTCTCACGGACCAAGGCACCGCGTTTATGTCACGCACGTTACGCGAATTATACGAATTATTGGGCATTAAAGCGGTACGGACCAGCGTCTATCACCCACAAACAGACGGACTGGTCGAACGATTTAATCGCACTTTGAAAACAATGATTCGTAAATTCGTACAAGAAGACGCGAAAAATTGGGATAGATGGCTAGAGCCCCTCTTATTCGCTGTGCGCGAGGTTCCCCAAGCCTCCACGGGGTTTTCCCCCTTTGAGCTTCTTTACGGACGCCAGCCCCGCGGGGTGCTGGACGTCCTAAAAGAAACTTGGGAGGACGGACATTCGGATAGCAAAAATGAAATTCAGTATGTCATGGACCTGAGAGCAAAACTCCATACACTGGGGCGGCTCTCCATGGAGAATTTGCTTCAGGCCCAGGGCAGACAAAGCCAGCTGTATAACAGGGGAGCTAAGCTCCGAGAATTTGCACCGGGAGATAGAGTGCTCGTATTACTGCCAACCTCCAGCTCCAAATTATTATCAAAGTGGCAAGGGCCCTTTGAGGTCACACAGCGAATAGGCGATCTCAATTATGAAGTAGTACGAACAGATAGAGGCGACTGCAGGCAAATTTATCACCTCAACCTCCTTAAAAAATGGAGCGAAGAGGAGTCAGTGTTGCTAGCGACGGCAGTGAGCGGAGAGGAGGATCTCGGGCCAGAGGCGATCATTAAAGAAAAATCCCTCGCCCTGGCCCCGGGAGGGGATCACCTCTCGCCCTCGCAGCTCACTGACATTGGACAGTTACAGTCCGAATTTGCAGACGTGTTTTCGCCTCTACCTGGTCGTACTAATCTGATTCAGCACCATATTGAGACGGAGCCGGGCGTGGTGGTTCGCAGCCGGCCATATAGATTACCTGAACACAAGAAAAAGGTGGTTCAGACAGAATTAGAGGCGATGCTGGGGTTAGGAGTAATCGAGGAGTCCCACAGTGATTGGGCGAGCCCGATTGTTTTGGTCCCCAAAACGGACGGCTCGGTGCGATTTTGTGTGGACTATCGCAGGGTGAACGCAGTGTCAAAATTTGATGCTTATCCAATGCCACGGATTGACGAGTTGCTCGATCGGTTAGGTACGGCTCGCTTTTATTCGACATTGGACTTGACAAAAGGATATTGGCAGATCCCCTTATCTCCCATGTCTAGAGAAAAAACAGCCTTCACCACGCCGTTTGGTTTACACCAATTTGTGACGCTTCCGTTCGGCTTGTTCGGGGCCCCCGCTACGTTCCAGCGTCTCATGGATCGGGTGCTGCGCCCGCATGCTGCATATGCCGCCGCCTACTTGGATGATATTATCATTTATAGTGGCGACTGGCGGCGGCATATGGAGCATGTGAGGGCTGTCCTCGAGGCGCTGAGACGGGCGGGGCTAACGGCCAACCCGAAGAAGTGCGCGGTTGGGCGGGTGGAGGTAAGGTATCTGGGCTTCCACTTGGGTCACGGGCAAGTGCGTCCCCAAATTGACAAGACGGCAGCAATTGCGACTTGCCCCAGACCCAAGACCAAAAAGGAGGTGAGGCAGTTCCTGGGGCTGGCGGGATATTATAGGAGATCCAATGGACGGAGCGGTGCCAACATGCCTTTACCCGAGTCAAGGCTGCCCTGTGTGGTGGACCGCTCCTGCACTCTCCTAACTTTTCTCTCCCCTTTTTGTTGCAGACTGACGCGTCGGACAGGGGGCTGGGCGCGGTCCTGTCCCAGGAGGTGGGGGGGGAGGATCGCCCGGTGCTGTACATTAGCCGGAAGCTCTCTAAGAGAGAGGCTAAGTACAGCACCATAGAAAAGGAGTGTTTGGCCATCAGGTGGGCGGTCCTCACCCTTCGTTACTACCTCCTGGGCCGGGAGTTCACCCTCTGCTCGGACCACGCGCCCCTCCAGTGGCTCCACCGCATGAAAGATACCAACGCGCGAATCACCCGTTGGTATCTAGCTTTACAGCCATTTAAGTTCAAGGTGATTCACAGGCCGGGGGCGCAGATGGCTGTGGCCGACTTCCTCTCCAGGAATGGGGGGGGGGGGGGGGCTGCAGGCCGGATGGCTCCCCGGCCTGAGTCGGGCGGTGGGGGTATGTGGCAGGGGAGGTGTGGTTCAGCGAGGTCTGCGACGGGAGAGAGAGTGAGGAGATCAGCGGTGGTAAGTGAGTTAAGTGAGAAACAAGTGACACCTGCTTCTCATTGCAGTGATTGGCGTGGGGAAGCAGTATTTAAGCCGGCTGGGAACCAGAGGAAAGTGAGAGACCTGAGGACTCGTGGGAGAAACGACCGACAGAAAGCGAGAGCCTGAAAGTATCAATGTTATGATTTATGCGCATGTGGCGCGACTGTGTGTTTCGTTCATTTTGATTTAGCGTAATAAAGTTCCCACGAGCCTCAGTACGCCGACCCTGGTCTCCTTCCTTCTCTGCCATACGAACTTTATCACAGTGATTAATTGGCTAACATAAAATATATATAACAGCATATGCACAGCCAATGAAGCAAATGATTGTTACATTATTTTGCACATTATTGTGAACTAAAACTTTTTTTTAAATTCTATTTCAGAGTAAATTTAACTCAAATGCATGTGACATGATATTAAATACTGACTCAAGTTAAAAGACAATCTTTATATTCTCTCTCTCTCTCTCTCTCTCTCTCTCTCTCTCTCTCTCTCTCTCTCTCTCTCTCTCTGTTGTGAAACGATTAATCACAATCACATCCAAAATAAAAGTTTTTGTTTACATAATATATGTGTGCTGTTTATATGTCTTATTTAAATATATAAATAAACACACATCCATGTATATATATCAGAAAAATAGTTTAGGTTTATATATTAAATATTTTTATTTATAATATAAATTACATGCATTTGAATATAGACGTGAATACATATACATATTTTCAAACATATACTGATAAATCAATACTTTTTGGATGTGATTAATCGTTTGACAAAATTAATATATGTATTTTTTGTTTGTCTTAAGTTGGGTTAAAATATTGAATTTAACATTACATAGACTGGTCGATCAGTGGGTTGCCTGAAAAAAATCTTTCAACAGAGGCAAAACACATTCTTGTGTCAGATAGCATATACTTCACAAGATTATTATTATTATTTTTTAAGATGTTTCAGATAATAGCTCTGACTGGAGAGTTAAGTCACAGGGTTAACCTTGAAATTGGAGATTTTGACAGGAGCACAGAAGTAGCGTACAGAATAAAACTGCATTCTCTAGTATACATCCACTATCTATTTTTCCTGAGATTGGCTTTGTGGGGTAATATCTCCCAAATTGATCCAATTCTGAGAGGCTAACGGGTATGTATTTGTATCATAGCCCAGTGGAGCAGTACACATGACTGTGGAGAGCCGTGGAGGGTATTACAAATAAATGGAATATCTCAACAGGTCTTGGGACGCTCTTCCCCTGCGCAGAGCCAGAGAGGTTGAATTGTTATGTGTATTCTTTTATTAAACATTTATGGACAAAGCAACCTTGCTTGGCTGCCAGTACTGCACCGCTGGCCGTGAATGGCCTTGTTCCTGTAGTGACGTGGCACTTTCAGCTTCTCTTCCAGAGCACCGAGGATTCATACAGATTTGGTAAAAGAAAAGGAAAAGAGTGGAAACATTCCCTGTGGACACAGAGCATGGGACTGAAGAAAGGAACAATGACATGTTTCAAACGATAATAGGTTTCCAAAAAATAAAAAAAAATCTGATATTTTGTGCACACCATAATGTTTCTCCAAATGTGAATGACTTTCTGTGTGATTTTCTGAAGAAAAAGGGTTTTTTTTTTATTAACTTTTGTTTTTTTGTCTATTCACACTAAGTGCAATATAATGACAGTGTGACATGACATGCTCTGCATTTAACCCATCCAAAATGCACACACACAGCAGTGAACACACACACACACCATGAACACACACCCAGAGCACTGGGCAGCCATTTATGCTGCGGCGCCCGGGGAGCAGTTGGGGGTTCAGTGCCTTGCTCAGGGGCACCTAAGTCATGGTATTTCCGGGCCGAAACTCGAACCCACAACCCTAGGGTTAGGAGTCAAACTCTCTAACCTAGGCCACGACTTTCCCAATAATAAATATATAAATAATAATATGAAAGTGATGAAGTATGTAAATAATTAACATACCTGTACATAGGTGCTGTAAAAACTCAAAATTAGTACAATAGTGGATGAGTAAATATTGACTGCATTTTAAATGTGCTCTAATAATGCGATTATTTCCAAGAATTAGAGTAATGAATTAATAGCAGTAAGATGACTACAGATGTAACATCTCAATCTGACAAAGTTTGTGTTTACTACATATGTATATATATATATATATATATATATATATATATATATATATATATATATATATATATATATGTGTGTGTGTGTGTGTGTGTGTGTGTGTGTGTGTGTGTAATTGCATATGAGGGATCATGTAAAACACTCAGTGACAGATTTTACACAGATTATTATTTTATTATTATTATAATTATTATTATTTTTATTTTTTTTACCAAATTATTCTGTTAAATTTTCATTTAGATCTGTTTGGAAGCTAACTGAACTTCTAAATGTTGTTCCTTCCATCATTCAGCCTGCCACAGATTACATGTAATACAACCAGAAATGGTTTTGGCTGACACATTACCAAACTATGATTTGTAAAACCTAGTAGTCTGGAAATGTGTATTTGCAAAGCATTTCATTTCAGTAGATAAAGAACAGTAGAAATTATCATGTCTTCTAACACATTTAAAAATCAACTTCCATTGATTATACTCAACTTGACAGTCTGACAACTAATTATAATACTGAGAACAGCACACATGGGTAGTATGCCAAATCAGTCATAAAATGGGAGAAAAATGACATAAATGCACATGGAATAGGCCTTGAGACAATGTCAAGGAAGTGCAAGCAGTCAAGCAATCAAAACACTTCAAAATAATAGTCAAAATTAGTACATGTCATGCTTCTCATTGGCAACCACTGCATAAAAGCTGCATTTTTTTTTTTTTTTTCAAATATTTTTTCTGCATCTTTTTAGTCTCAAACTTTATTAGGCAAGGCCAGATATGCTGTGATATTTTTTTTTTAGAAACTGTCTGCTCACTTTCTCAGCCTATTTGAACCAAGGATTTTTGCATGCAAGTGCCAGGAGGACTTTTATTCAGTCCTCATAAATAGGCATGAGAAAGTTTCAACAGTTGGAAGACAAACAAGTAGCATGCTGGCAAATGAACAAGGACCTCGAAATCAAATTCCTTGCTGATCTGGTGACCTTTGACATGGTTCACTTTTAACAAACACAAGAATTCTGGTTGAGGTACTTTTTGAGCAGCCAACCTGTTTGAGTCAATGTCCTCTCTTTAGTTGCCTGTAAACCTCACATTTCAGTTGCGCTTTCAGTGGGTAGCTCATTTTAATTGGTCTATGGAGGGAACATCGGTTTGAGTTTGTTTACGTAGTGGCTTTGTGGGGATTTCTCGTTAATGAGATGTTGTTTTGATAAGTCACTGCTGAGTGTTAGAATAGTATCAGCAAATATGCATGGTCTACAAACAACTGAATCCTAATGTGAGCAGAAGACAATATTTTGGAGCAGTGCATTCCACATTAAGAACTAAAGTAAGTATATTAGGTTTATGTAACTAGGAATATAATAAATCCATGCATATGCGTGTGATGTTTACTGAGGAGAGGGCGACCTCCAAAAGGGTGGTGGACAGAAAAAGGATTCATGTCACCTTGGAGGGCTTCTGTTAGACTCTCTGACAGATGGATAATCCTCTAGTTTAAACTTGGCAAATATTGATCCAATGGCCCTCTGTGGCTGGTCTCAAGACCCAGAATTGAGGGAAATGGATTATTGTGCAGGGACGAGGGGGTGGGGGGAGATGAAAATACTATCTTGACCGTCAAATGAGATAAGATCATGTGAAATCCAATGTACGCCCCATTCTCTGGCTTTGTGGAGATGAGGGAGGAGTCTTTTGTGGAAGCCTTTAACCTTGTGAAAGGTTGATGAAGCAGATTTCGATTCACTGCATAGACCTTCAGCAACAATAGCGGAGGTCGTTCCTCAACTGCCTTTAAATCGCATGTTGGTGGGCCAGAGAAACCAAGTTGGTACTTTATTCTTAACAAGTTCACTGAAACTTTAAAGGTCTCGGGACATGAAAAAGTAATTGGAGGTGTGAACTGTAGGGTAGTGCACATCTACAGTATGTCATGGTATACTTAGGGCCTGCTTGATTGTTTCATGATCAAAGTTTTCAAAACGTTCTACTTTGCAAACTATATACAGTAGAACAGGGGTCGGCAACTTACTGCACACGTGGCAATAGTGGCACGCAGAGGGATAATTGCTGGCATGCGAGCAATAGGGAAAATGTCTCAGGTTACGCATGTAACCATGGTTAGCTGAGAATAGGGAATGAAATGCCGCATCCTCTAGAGGGCGCTATGGGAATGCTGTCAGCGTGGTCGGTGTCTGACACATGAATTAATTAACGACAATGAACTTGACATTGGCAAGCGGAAGCCTATGACGTAAGCAAATGAGCGACTGCAGATATAAAAGGGCACCTGTAGAACACATCATCCTCTTTTTTTTTCTGAGGAGACACGGACATGATACCGAAGCATAGCACAGAGATGCAGCGTCTCATTCCCCATTCTCAGGGAACCATAGTTACATGTGTAACCTGAGACGTTCCCTTTCAAAAGAGAATGCCACGCTGCATCCTCTACAGGACACTATGGGAACGCTATGCCAACGCTGCCATGTTGAGGGATAAGTGCCAAGTTAACTGTTTGCACAAGTCAGGACTTGAGGAACAGCATCCTTACTAGCGGAACTGCTAGGCTTTATGGCAGGCCCAAGCCCCAATATCATAGACTAACTCACCTGCCAGAGCCTGGAGCTCTAAGAGTGGAGGTCTCAGCATAATGACTCTCTAAACCGAGAGGAGACCTAGCCACACTCAATGCCAGAGGCAGGTAGTTAGGCTCAAATAAAAAGAGCCTATTACTCACATTACTGCCTAAGCAGAGCTTTGGGGAGTTCAGGCTTCAGCAGAACGACTCTCTAAAACGAGAGGAAACCTACCTGCTCAACCCGGGTAGGGGAGCTCTTAAGAGTGGAAGTCTCAGCATAACGACCCTAGAACAAGAGGAGACCTGACTACACTCAACGTGGCTCACAAAAAAGGAGCCTATATACCAATAGTACTGTCTTAGCAGAGCTATGGAGAGTGGAGATTTCAGCAGAATGACTCTCCTAAAGGGTTAGTTCACCCAAAAATGAAAATCATGTAATTAATGACTCACCCTCGTGTAGTTTCTAAACCCGTAAGGCCTCCGTTCATCTTCGGAACACAGTTTAAGATATGTTAGATTAAGTCAGAGAGCTTTCTGCCCCTCCATTGAAAATGTATGTACGGTATACTGTCCATGTCCAGAAAGGTAATATAAACATCTTCAAAGTAGTCCATGTGACATCAGAGGGTCAGTTAGAATTTTTTTAAAGCATCGAAAATGCATTTTAATAGGAAAAACTACGACTATATTCAGCATTGTCT
Source organism: Carassius carassius (assembly GCF_963082965.1). NCBI lineage: Eukaryota > Metazoa > Chordata > Actinopteri > Cypriniformes > Cyprinidae > Carassius > Carassius carassius. The sequence continues at coordinate 30,030,059 of NC_081771.1, forward strand.
TTTCTTCCGGGTCTGTTGTGAGTGCGTTCACAACACTGCAGTTTAGTGATATCCAGTTCGCGAACGAATTACTCAATGAAATCGGATCTTCTTGAACCTGTTCACCAAATCGAACTGAATCATTTGAAACGGTTTGCATTTCCAATAAGCATTAATCCACAAATGACTTAAGCTGTTAACTTTTTTAATGTGGCTGACACTCCCTCTGAGTTAAAACAAACCAATATCCCGGAGTAATTAATTTACTCAAACAGTACACTGACTAAACTGCTGTGAAGAGAGAACTGAAGATGAACACAGAGCCGAGCCAGATAACAAACGAAAGATTGACTTGTTAAGTTGAGCTTCTGAATGTTACTTTTTGCACAGCGCGATCTCAGATCTCTGTGTGAAGTGGTGTGTGTGTGTGTGTGTGTGTGTGTGTGTGTATGTGCGCACGCGTATCAATTAAAGCAGCACATTAACAGTGATTAAACTGAACTCTTTTAATGCATTGGCCTTGTCACACACTCACACATATGGCACATTGTGTATCTGTTATTCAATTTTTTTTAACAAGCTTAAAAAGTAGCTGAAGCAGTTATTTTGTTATATTATTATTATTATTATTATTATTATTTCAAACTTTTTTTATTTTAAATAAATATTAAATATTAAATATTTTATTTTAGCACGCTTGAGTTCTCTGGTAATCTAGCGGGTGGGTGGAGTTTGTTTGGCTCCCGCCGAAGCAGAATGCATGCTACGCATTGCATCGCGGTGAGAACATGGAAAGTATCTGACTGGAAATGTCTCCCTATCAGTAATTTCCTTTTTGTTTATATAGGAAATGTATAGTGTGGGTCTGTCTGTAGTTGTTGGACAGATGGTTTAAAATAGAACATAAAATCCATTCTACAGATTCTTGATCATCAGGCACAGCACTGCAAAATTTCCTGGATGTCTGGCTAGGTCACCCTTGAGGGGCTCCGTGGTCACCTGGATATCTCCTCTTGCTGATGCATTGAGCAGAAAGTATAAGTGGCATTTGCAAGAATCTTCTTGTGTAATGCTGTCTCAGGTAGTGCTCCCCTCTAAATAGAGGGTTGTATTTGAGCTTGCATCTCCCATTTGGTTCAGCACCACTGTGATGCTTGGGTAGCCTGGTTCCTTGGGCTCCACTAAACCAGTGTGTCTTTATCAACACACTTCAAGCATCGCTTCTTTCAACATGCAGGGTTTTTGTGAGCTTGGCGCTTCCCCTCAAGCACCCAAATTCTCTTCCCTTCTGAGGAGTTGAATTCCCCTTTTACCAAAAACAGTTGCCAGTTGTGCAACTCTTTTCCGGAGTTCTCCTCTCACTTGAGCATTGAGTTCTCTGTTTTTGCCCAGAGCACCTGGCTATCAGCAGCATCAGGTGAATTTGGCCCTTCCTTTGCCTTTCTGATGTGCTGAGCTTTGGCTAGCTTGTAGCATGCTTACCCTTCTTATTCTCACGATCAGTCTGTATGTCGAGCCACCCCCCCCACCCCCCCACCCCCTTTGAGAGTTGGGTTTGTGCTCCCTCAGCTAGGTAGCCTACTGCTGGCCATTCCTGGGAACATGCTGCAAGCTGAGCCCCCTCTGTCGTAAGATTTGGTTTGTGCACCCTCAGTTAAGTTAATTACTGCTAGCTGTTCCAGCTTTGGGACATGTGGTAGGTCTAGCTCCCCTCTTGTTTGACAGTTGGGTGTTTGCCCTTCCCCTCAGCTAGATATTTAGTGCTAAATGCTCCAGCATTATTACCATATACCATAGTTGATGACTCTCAAACATATTGATTTTGGGATGCACCATTCCATCTAATGGAGTGCCAGCAGAGCCCCTTAGAACAGTATCTTAAAATCCATGCTATTGTAAGTGTGCACATTTAGTCCTTGCACACTTTCTAAAATCCACACTCTGGTAAGTTTGCAAGCTAGTTCTCTGCATTCTTTCTAAAATCCTATATGGTGAGGGCTTTGCGAGGTTGTTTCGTGCCCTTTCTTGAGTGGGTAAGCCCCGTTCATCCTGGGTGCCACTCCACCTATGTATCCCCAGGACACCTATTTGAACAGGGTTTACTACTAGGGTTCTGTTGATTCAGTTCCTTCAGCAAGCTTATGCAAGAGCAAGCCATAGCCCCTGTGTGACAGGCCAAGACTTGGTATTTTGCTAGGCTCTTGGTATCCCTTTAAAGGAATCTATATGGATTCCAAGCCTTGAGCTCTACCCTGGGCCCAGGAGTCTGGCCCTAACAGGTAAGTTTGTGGCCAGGCCTTTGGCCATAAGGGATAATGTCACGGACAGCCGTCTAACATCCCAGGTGCAACTCCCATGGAAATAGTAAAAAAGTAACAGTGAAAGTGATATACAGCCAAGTATGGTGAACCATACTCAGAATTTGTGCTCTGCATTTAACCCACCCAAAGTGCACACACACAGCAGTGAACACACACACCCCATGAACATACACCTAGAGTAGTGGGCAGCCATTTATGCTGCGATGGGGAGCAGTTGGGGGTTCAGTGGCTTAGGGTACCTTAGTCATGGTATTGGCGGCCTAAGACTCAAACCCACAACCTTAGGGTTAGGAGTCAAACTCTCTAACCACTAGGCCACGACTTCCCCAGGTAGATTTGGTACTTAGTGCTCACCATGGTTCTGGCCTGCACTCCCCTCACCATGGTTGCATGGGTATACTGTTCCCCATAGCGACCCCTAGAGGACGCAGTTTGAAGTTCCCTTGAAAGGGAATGTCTCAGGTCACTTATGTAACCATAGTCCCCTGACTAGGGAATGAGACACTGCGTCCTCTAGGTTTCTTGCCATGCTTCAGATGCAAGCTTCAGATGAAGAAGTGAATGACCTGTTCTCTGGGTGTCTATTTATAGTATAGTAGCACCAGTAGTGATGTCATGGGCTGTCGATGGCCAACATGTTGTTGGTGTTTTTTCAATGTATGCTTCAGACACGGGTCACAACGAGGCATTCCCCATAGCAGCCCCTAGAGGATCAAGTATCTTGTTCCCTACTCAGGGAACCGTGGTAACATGAGTATCCCGAGACGCTTTTAGGGATGTAATGATATTATCAATATGAAAAAGTGAAGTGAAGTGAAAGTGAAGTGACATTCAGCCAAGTATGGCGACCCATACTCAGAATTCGTGCTCTGCATTTAACCCATCCAAAGTGCACACACACAGCAGTGAACACACACCCGGAGCAGTGGGCAGCCATTTATGCTGCGGAGCCCAGGGAGCAGTTTGGGGTTCAATACCTTGCTCAAGGGCACCTAAGTCATGATATTGTTGGCACGAGACTCGAACCCACAACCCTAGGGTTAGGAGTCAAACTCTCTAACCACTAGGCCACGACTTCCCCAGGTAGATTTGGTACTTAGTGCTCACCATGGTTCTGGCCTGCACTCCCCTCACCATGGTTGCATGGGTATACTGTTCCCCATAGCGACCCCTAGAGGACGCAGTTTGAAGTTCCCTTGAAAGGGAATGTCTCAGGTCACTTATGTAACCATAGTCCCCTGACTAGGGAATGAGACACTGCGTCCTCTAGGTTTCTTGCCATGCTTCAGATGCAAGCTTCAGATGAAGAAGTGAATGACCTGTTCTCTGGGTGTCTATTTATAGTATAGTCGCACCAGTAGTGATGTCATGGGCTGTCGATGGCCAACATGTTGTTGGTGTTTTTTCAATGTATGCTTCAGACACGGGTCACAACGAGGCATTCCCCATAGCAGCCCCTAGAGGATCAAGTATCTTGTTCCCTACTCAGGGAACCGTGGTAACATGAGTATCCCGAGACGCTTTTAGGGATGTAATGATATTATCAATATGAAAAAGTGAAGTGAAGTGAAAGTGAAGTGACATTCAGCCAAGTATGGCGACCCATACTCAGAATTCGTGCTCTGCATTTAACCCATCCAAAGTGCACACACACAGCAGTGAACACACACCCGGAGCAGTGGGCAGCCATTTATGCTGCGGAGCCCAGGGAGCAGTTTGGGGTTCAATACCTTGCTCAAGGGCACCTAAGTCATGATATTGTTGGCATGAGACTCGAACCCACAACCCTAGGGTTAGGAGTCAAACTCTCTAACCACTAGGCCACAATTTCTCCAATATCATGGTATCGCAATAGCAAAACTGTCTCGATATTATCGTGGTCACATGACAATATGAAATGAAAGGTCTTAATGGCAAAAAGTGTTTTTAAAATATATTTAAACTTATTCTTCTAACATAAAAGTTGTTTAAAGTTGTGTTTTGGGCCATTATGAGCTTGAATGAGGGCCATCTGGACATAGGGCCGAATATCATAAACCTTCCACTGCCATGCTGAGAAGAACTCATTGATAGGGTTTAGGAAGGGGGAATATGGTGGAAGGTTTTGGGCCAAAGCAGAACAATGGAAAGCTACATTGTCCCAGAAGACAATGCATTGCATCGGGTCCCTTTGGTTTGCTGCTGTGATAACATTGTGTAATGTCTAAAAATGTAAGAATGAGGTCAGTGTGGTAAGGACCCAAGTTGGCATGGTGGTGGAGGACCCTATTCTGTGTTATGGCAGTACTAAGGGAAATGTTACCTCCACATTGCCCTGGTACACTGACAATAGCCCTGTGGCCAATGATGCTTCTTCCCCTTCTTCTCACTGTTGTCAGGTTAAATCCAGCCTCATCAATGTATTTGAACTCACGCGGGACTTCCTCTGCATCCATCTGCAAAACTCTCTGAAATAGTCAAGTCAAGTCACCTTTATTTATATAGCGCTTTAAACAAAATACATTGCGTCAAAGCAATGAACAACATTCATTAGGAAAACAGTGTGTCAATAATGCAAAATGATAGTTAAAGGCAGTTCATCATTGAATTCAGTGATGTCATCTTTGTTCAGTTAAATAGTGTCTGTGCATTTATTTGCAATCAAGTCAACGATATCGCTGTAGATGAAGTGACCCCAACTAAGCAAGCCAGAGGCGACAGCGACAAGGAACTGAAACTCCATCGGTGACAGAATGGAGAAAAAAACCTTGGGAGAAACCTGGTTCAGTTGGGGGGCAAGTTCTCATCTGACCAGACAAAACCAGTAGTTCAATTCCAGGCTGCAGCAAAGTCAGATTGTGCAGAAGAATTATCTGTTTCTTGTGGTCTTGTCCTGGTAGTCATCTGAGACAAGGTCTTTACAGGGGATCTGTATCTGGGGCTCTAGTTGTCCTGGTCTCCGCTGTCTTTCAGGGATGTAGAGGTCCTTTCTAGGTGCTGATCCACCATCTGGTCTGGATACGTACTGGATCCGGGTGACGGCAGTGACCCTCTGATCTGGATACAGACTGGATCTGGTGGCTACGGTGACCTTTGAATAAGAGAGAAACAGACAAATATTAGCGTAGATGCCATTCTTTTAATGATGTAGCAAGTACATAGGGTGTTATGGGAAGCGTTCCCGGTTCCGGTTTACCTAATTAATGCAGCCTAAAAATCCTTTAATGGATTTGGATATTAAAAGCATATTAGTATGTTATGTGTAAGCCAGGTTAAAGAGATGGGTCTTTAATCTAGATTTAAACTGCAAGAGTGTGTCTGCCTCCCGAACAATGTTAGGTAGGTTATTCCAGAGTTTGGGCGCCAAATAGGAAAAGGATCTGCCGCCTGCAGTTGATTTTGATATTCTAGGTATTATCAAATTGAGTTTTGAGAACGTAGCGGACATAGAGTATTATAATGTAAAAGGAGCTCATTCAAATACTGAGGTGCTAAACCATTCAGGGCTTTATAAGTAATAAGCAATATTTTAAAATCTATACGATGTTTGATAGGGAGCCAGTGCAGTGTTGACAGGACCGGGCTAATATGGTCATACTTCCTGGTTCTTGTAAGAACTCTTGCTGTTGCATTTTGGACTAGTTGTAGTTTGTTTACTAAGCGTGCAGAACAACCACCCAATAAAGCATTACAATAATCTAACCTTGAGGTCATAAATGCATGGATTAACATTTCTGCATTTGACATTGAGAGCATAGGCCGTAATTTAGATATATTTTTGAGATGGAAAAATGCAGTTTTACAAATGCTAGAAATGTGGCTTTCTAAGGAAAGATTGCAATCAAATAGCACACCTAGGTTCCTAACTGATGACGAAGAATTGACAGAGCAACCATCAAGTCTTAGACAGTGTTCTAGGTTATTACAAGCAGAGTTTTTAGGTCCTATAATTAATAGCTCTGTTTTTTTCAGAATTTAGTAGTAAGAAATTACTCGTCATCCAGTTTTTTATATCGACAATGCATTCCATTATTTTTTTTCAAATTGGTGTGTTTCACCGGGCCGCGAAGAAATATAGAGCTGAGTATCATCAGCATAACAGTGAAAGCTAACACCATGTTTCCTGATGATATCTCCTAAGGGTAACATATAAAGCGTGAAGAGTAGCGGCCCTAGTACTGAGCCTTGAGGTACTCCTTACACTTGTGATCGATATGATACATCTTCATTCACTGCTACGAACTGATGGTGGTCATACAAGTACGTTTTAACCATGCTAATACACTTTCATTTATGCCAACAAAGTGTTTAAGTCTATGCAAAAGAATGTTGTGGTCAATTGTGTCAAACGCAGCACTAAGATCCAATAAAACTAATAGAGAGATACACCACTATCAGATGATAAGAGCAGATCATTTGTAACTCTAAGGAGAGCAGTCTCAGTACTATGATACGGTCTAAATCCTGACTGGAAATCCTCACTTTATTTTATATTTAATTGTAAAGATACCACCTTTTCTAGTATCTTGGACAGAAAAGGGAGATTCGAGATTGGTCTATAATTAACTAGTTCTTTGGGGTCAAGTTGTGTTTTTTTGATGAGAGGCTTAATAACAGCCAGTTTGAAGGTTTTGGGGACATATCCTAATGACAATGAGGAATTAATAATAGTCAGAAGAGGATCTATGACTTCTGGAAGCACCTCTTTTAGGAGCTTAGATGGTATAGGGTCTAACATACATGTTGTTGGTTTAGATGATTTAACAAGTTTATACAATTCTTCCTCTCCTATAGTAGAGAATGAGTGGAACTGTTCCTCAGGGGGTCTATAGTGCACTGTCTGATGCGAAACTGTAGCTGACGGCTGAATGTTTGCAATTTTATCTCTAATAGTATCGATTTTAGAAGTAAAGTAGTTCATAAAGTCATTACTGCTGTGGTGTTGGGAAATGTCAACACTTGTTGAGGCTTTATTGTTCGTTAATTTAGCCACTCTATTGAATAAATACCTGGGGCTATGTTTGTTTTCTTCTAAAAGAGAAGAAAAGTAATCGGATCTAGCAGTTTTTAATGCTTTTCTGTAGGATAGGTTACTTTCCCGCCAAGCAATACGAAATACCTCTAGTTCGTTTTCCTCCAGCTGCACTCCATTTTTCGGGCTGCTCTCTTTAGGGTGCGAGTATGCTCATTATACCCTGGTGTCAAACTGTTTTCCTTAACCTTCCTTAAGCGTAAAGGAGCAACTGTATTTAAAGTGTTAGAAAAGAGAGAGTCCATAGTTTCTGTTACATCATCAAGTTGTTCTGAGGTTTTGGATATGCTAAGGAATTTGGATACATCAGGAAGATATGTCATTTCTGTCTCCATGCCAAAAAAGGGGGTGACTAGTAAGGGGTTAAACAGCAGTATTTTGTGTTGGAAGTGATGGTTCTTCCATACTTGTAACAAGAAGTAGAATTTACAATTTTAGCTATATGAAGTTTGCACAAAACTAAATAATGATCTGATATATCATCACTTGGCTGCATAATTTCAACACTATCAACATCAATTCCATGTGACAGTATTAAATCTAGAGTATGATTTCAACAATGAGTAGGTCCTGAAACGTGTTGTCTAACCCCAATAGAGTTCAGAATGTCTATAAATGCTGATCCCAATGCATCTTTTTCATTATCAACATGGATATCAAAATCACCAACTATTAAAACTTTATCTGCAGCCAGAAATAACTCGGATGTAAAATCACCAAACTCTTTAATAAAGTCTGTATGGTGCCCTGGTGGCCTGTATACAGTAGCCAGTACAAACATAACAGGGGATTTATCATTAACATTTGTTTATCTGGATAATGTTATATGAAGCACCATTACTTCAAACGAGTTATACTTGAAGCCTGCCCTCTGAGAAATCCTGAAAACGTTGTCATAAATTGAAGCAACACCTCCCCCTTTGCCTTTTAGACGCGGCTCATGTTTATAACAGTAATCTTGGGGGGTGGACTCATTTAAAATAATGTAATCATCAGGTTTTAGCCAGGTTTCTGTCAAACAAAGCACATCTATATTATGATCAGTGATCATATTAATTACAAAAAGTGTTTTCGTAGAAAGGGATCTGATATTCAATAAGCCAAGCTTTATCATTTGTTTATCCATATTGCATCTGTTTTTTATTTGTTGAACCTCAATTAAATTGTTAATCTTAACTTGGTTTGGATGTTTTTTGTATTTTCTATTTCGGGGAACAGACACAGTCTCTATAGTGTGATATCTAGGTGAAAGAGTCTCTATGTGCTTAGAATTAACTGACCTCTGTGACGTGAGGCAGCTAGCAGATGGTCGGTTTAGCCAGTCTGTCTGCTTCCTGACCTGGGCCCCAGTTAGTCCAGTATAAACACTAAGACTATTTGCCATATTTTTTAGAGAGAAGAGTGGCGCCACCCCAAGACCATCTCTTTTCAGCAGGTCAGGTCTGCCCCAAAAGCTCATCCAATTGTCTATGAAACCTATGTTATTCTGTGGGCACCACTTAGACATCCAGCCATTGAGTGATGACAATCTGCTATGCATCTCGTCACCACGGTAAGCAGGGAGGGGCCCAGAGCATATTACAGTGTCTGACATCGTGCTTGCAAGTTCACACACCTCTTTAATGTTATTTTTAGTTATCTCCGACTGCCGAAGTCGAACATCATTAGCGACGGCATGAATAACAATCTTACTGTATTTACATTTAGCATTAGCCAGCACTTTTAAATTTGTCAAGATGTCAGGCGCTCTGGCTCCCGGTAAACATTTGACTATGGTGGCTGGTGTCTCTATATTCACGTTCCGTACAATAGAATCACCAATAACTAGAGCACTTTCATCAGGTTTCTCAGTGGGTGCATCACTGAGTGGGGAGAACCTGTTTAATGTTTTGATCGGAACAGAAGAGCGGTGTTTTGACCCACGACTACGCTGCCTCACTGTCACCCAGTTGCCCTGCTGCAGGGGCTCTGTTGCCGGAACCGAACAATGTACAGGAATCCCTGAGCTAGACACATCCAAAGCCGTATCTAGAGCCCTAACATTCTTACTGTCCTCAATTAAAGTTTGGATGCGTGTCTCTAATTCTGAAATCTTCTCTGTCAGCCTAACTATTTCCCTGCATTTATCACATGTGAATCCCTCATCTGCGACAGAGATAGATAAACTGAACTGTACATGTGGCAAGAGGTGCAAATAACAATAGCAGGAGAAGCCATTACTCACCGTGCTTGATGAAATATTCTTACTGCGGTTGTTTGATGAACTTGTGAAAAACTGGAGCAAGAGAGAGGAGAGGAGAAAAGAAAACAGCGATAGGTTCGAATGAAAATGCTAATGACAAGCTAACGAGTGCTAACGCTTTGCAGGTGTAATGCACTCACGGATATAAAATAAAAGTGAACGATCAAAATTAATCTGATAAGATTGATCGATAATATCAGAAATATGGTGTGAATTAAGTTATATTTTATCACTTTAAAAAACAGAGAGTGATAGTAAGATAAAGATTCTAGAGAAAAAATAAATAAAAACAGCTACATGGAGCTACGATTAGCTACAGAAGGCCAACAGGAAGTAGAGAAAACACTGTCCAACAGCGACACCCGCAGTCAGGGCAAATACAGCAAAATATTCAGATCAATATACTGTAGGTCTGCTATACAGTAAAATTACATGTACAGTAAAAAGGTTATGTGTGCAGTACCTTCAGTGAACCTACAGTACAGTCAGTGAACAAAACATACCACCACATATTCACGCCGCAGGACTTTCACCCTGTCTGAATTTCTTTCAAATGGCACTTTATACAGTTGTTTCATCAGAACTTGATGTTTTTTAAGGATACAGGGCATTGTTGACAGAGAGACCTGTTGGACATTGACAATTTGGTAATCATTGACAATATGGGCTTGAATTTCTTTAAGTATGGCCAAAACAAGGTTTATGATCTCTCTCTTGCTCCTGTGTAAATATATGGGGCCCCTCCCTCCTTGGTATTTTTGACGTTCAATCATATATTGGCCAAACAAAATACATGTAGCTTATTTTAAAATGATGCACGAATAGAAACCAAAACTGTTGATATAGTACATGCATTAAGCTATGGATTTTCTGTTGACAGAAGATAAGTTTCTCACCTGTGCTCTGGACGAAATGTCTGAACCATTGATGCCACTGTGTTTCTGCTTAGGTTAGGCTGGACTCAGTGTTAGTCTGTGGTTTATTACATGGTCCAAAATTGTAGCACGAATTTTGTTACACAGATTTGGTTGTCTTATTCTTTGTGCATGTCCTACCCCTCCTCCAGGTCTTCTTTTCCTGCTTCCTCTTCATTGGCCTCTTCCTCCACTTTGTTCTCTCGGGATTGCCCCTCTCATTTGCACTCTGCCTTTTCCTCTGACACCATACATTTTTGTTGAAGACAAAATTGAATGTACCTGTTGCCTTCTTATAGTGCTTAAACCTGATTGGTGTGTCTACAATTAAGCACCAGTGTGTGTGCACACCAGTTGGTTCACGGGTGTGTTCATTTGAAAGCCTTTGCTTTGAAATTGCTAGGAAAATGACATCATGATACATTTCTGTGTCATTCAAGTGTGTTTAGTGTTTTGCAAAAAGTGTGAAGCTGACAATGTGCTTACATTTGTGCAAATCTAGGCTGGTGTTTTGTTCTTTGAGTGTAAGGTTTTGCTAATTGTGGGAAAGTTTTAATTTTAGTGTGTAAGCAATTGAAAAAAATAAATAAACAATGTACATCCTCATGTACCATATTATACATTAGCATTATGTAATCACTCCTTTAGAGTTTAAATTCAATTACTTTCCTTCTTCCATGAAAAAAAATAAATAAATAATAATAATAATAAAAAACATTTCGCAACATAATATGGAAGTCCATTTCACCCATGTTTTTTTTTTTTCTTTTTTTTTCAGAAATGCATGATATTGGTGAAACAATTATTGAAAGTCAAAGATATTATATGATTCTTGGTCATTTTTGCAGTTCTGAAAAAGTTGCACATCTGACAAATAAAGTCCGAATCGTGAAATAAACTCTCAATTGTAATAAAACTTTAGGACTTTATAACTTGCAGTTGCTCAGTTTATATCTCAGAGTTCTGAGAATATAAATCAGAATTGCAAGATATAAACTTCAGGCAAATATTTTCTTATTCCATTTTATTTTCATTTTATTTATTTTTATTTTTTTATTTTTTTATTTCCCTCATGAATGGTTTTGTGGTCCAGGGTCACAAATTGAAACTCTGATTTTTGTATTTTGTATTTTTGGCATAATTGCGAGCTTATATCTTGCCATTCTGACTATGTAGCCTGCAATTAAAAATATTTTTCAATTTATATATATATATATATATATATATATATATATATATATATATATATATATTTGTGGAAATTGTCTTCCATAATATAGTAATATATTACTACTCTAAAAATGACCAAGAATCATATAATATCTCTGACTTTCAATAATTGTTTCACCACTGGTCACCAGGCAACAAAATCTGACATTAAATGCAATTTTTTTTAAGCAAATGACAGTTTCACTCTTTTCCTCACACATAGCTATTGCATGGCTTTAGAAATCTAATTTTATGATTCTGATTTGGAATGTGGTATTAAAAAAAATGCGTTCCTCATCCATCATCTCAAACATTCTTCAAAACATCTCTTTTTTGTTCAGCAGCAACATGAAGGTTACTAAATTAAAAATGAATTGTGTTTTCAAGTGTACAATGTCTTTAAAACATTTTTTTTTTTAAACAGTGTTGCCGAGTAACAGCACTCAAAATAAGAGATTATGACAATCTGGGCAACTAGCCTATTCAACCCTGAGATTTACTTCTAAAGCTTAATATATAAACAATTTATCTTTTGTTTCATTTGTTCGCCTCCCTCCAGTGTTGTTGCCAGGCAACATTGTAGTGAAAGGTGCCCTGTTGACCATCTAAAAAAGACTAAGCGCTTACTTCTAACAGGTTTAACTGGTTTAGTGTGCAGCTGAAAACAATCGCAAATCCTTCTTAAATGTTCTTTCTCAGACTTTAGGCTAAAATGACTGAAGTATTTAATGTAATCTGTACATATGTTCACCCTGCCAAATGTCAGTGCCATAAATTAAGTATTGGGCTTCTAATCTATGTGAAAACTAGAAAATGTCTTAGATGTTCATTGTAACATACTTCCAAATCATTTACATTAACAGAGTAGAGTCAGCTTAAGTCTAAAAGCAGGCAGAAATCAATACAGGTCAGTGGAATAGTGCACTTGGGCCGCCCTGCAGTCTTAAAGGCATTAGCAATCAACTAAATCGCTGAACAAAATAGGTTTGCCATTGCTAGTTTTCAGCTACTCCAATTTCTGCAGTCACACTTATAAAATCTGCGTCTTGACCTTATTCTCATGGAAAAAGCCATGAAAGATATGATATTTGATAGGCAGTATTACTAGGCGCACCATGGCTCTTAGGTAAACAGTGATCAAATAGCATAAAAAAACCCTTAAAAAATTAAATGTAACTGTTAAAGGAAACCAACCATTAAGAACAGAAACAAAAGAAAACACGGAAATCTGGCTCACTAACGAATGTAACAACACAATGAAACAGGAACCCAATTAAAAGGCTTCTCCCCAACAGTATTCTCACGTGGGCTAGAGTTAGTTATCTCTCCAATTTATGCACTGTACACTTTCTTCGGAAGGAGCGCAGTGCATCTCTCACTGCTGTATGAGCTTATTTTCACACAGAACATGGCATCAGAGGATGGCATCGGAGCAGGACTCGTGGGTTGAGTCCAGTATGAAGGGTGAACCTAACTTCACTCTAGTCCAGGCTCCCATTTCATAGATATGGGTTCTTTGATCTTCCAATCGTGGATGCTTTGATCCAGAGAGAGAGAAGGGGGAAGAGAGAGAGAGAGAGAGAGAGCACATACTGTAATATAACCACAACCAGCAAAAACAGCAGAAGTTTAAATCTGCATGGCCAGTGCATGTCTACGGATGATATATATATATCATCCGTAGACATGCACTGGTATATCATGTATATCATGTTGTCGAAATGTATCTCTATCTATTTGTATATATCCCTACCTGGTCACCGTAATTTTGCCAAGTAAGACATGTTCCTGGATCAACATCTTTTGATGATCCTGGATCAACATTATTATCCAAACATATATATTCAACCCAATCCCTACTCCTAAATCTAACCCTACCCATAATTTATTCCTAAAATCAAAGGGAAATGATAGTTGATTAACAAGGGTGTAGATGAACCTAACCGTGATTGTAAGCCTAAAACAGATATTTCCTGAAAAGTTATATCAACAAGGATGTTGATCCAGGAACATGCCGTACTTGGTGAAATCACGCTCACCATCCATACCTATTTGATCTCACTCTGAATTCATAATAATATGTAAAGTGGTAAAAGGTGTGGCTTACTCTAAACATGACCTGAATATTAATAATTATAAGTAGTAGTAGTACTAGTTGTAGTTGTATTTTATTTAATTTGTCGACGTACCACTTTGGAACATGGAGTATTTGAATGATATTGCCTCAGAAAACATATAATATGCAAACAGCATGGAAGGTGTTTTTTTTTTTTTTTGACTTGACTTGACTTGACAGCCTCAGTTCCAATTCACTGATATGTTGTGGAGAGATTAAATAGAACAGGCATAATATAGGTTATTGGCATGCACTTGTAATTTGTATTATATAAATATATTTGAAACAACATTTAATTGAATTAGTGACACTGGCAAATATCATTTTCTTAAAATCAATGTTAATTCCTTGAAATGGTGTTGGTTTGTGTCAGTGGGAGTAAAAGTCATATATTTTTGTATGAACTGACTTGTAAAATATCTTTGGCTTGCTTGTGGTAATTGGTACTAGATATTTAGCACAAATCAGTCTACTGTATGTGACCTCAGACATCCGAACTTCGTTTTTATAGCCCAGATCATTAACCAACAAGCCGCCACTACTTTCAAAGAGGCTAAAACTCGTGTAAACATTCACATTTTAGTACTTTCATTTGACTCTGCCAACTGCCTCTCCAGCAAAATGTCCAACTGTACCAACTACCAACTGTGAGATGTTCACAAGGCCATTTTAGGAAAACTGCATATGCATCAAATCAACAACTTCCCTATGGGAGAACGAAGTAAACAAATAAATGAAATATATAAATAAATAAATTGAGAAATCTTCAGAGGCTTAAGTGTTTGTCTTGATTACTGTGCTGATATTTTTTTGGATGAGCTTCCAGGCTCCAGCAATATGTGCTGTGGAGTGTGAAGCGACATGGTAGCACTCTGTTCCCGCTGAATAAAGGCAAGCCTCTCTCCCTAAGGCAACGGCACTTTGGCAGGAGTCTCATTTTCTCGTCTCTGATAATATTTGTTTTAAGTTTAGTCTCTCCCTCTCTTCATAATGGCTCCACATTTGCGACAATACAAACTCAGCACTTGAGCCAAGCTGTTTGTGTCTGCAATGGGGAAGAGCCAGCTTTATCTCAGCAACAGGATGGATATAATTTTAATGCACTGACTGAATTAAGAACCTTTTCTCCTCTGAACCAGTAGAGTCTGGCCTAAAAATGAGAGTGTTCTCTTAGACAAATTAATGTGTGTCTATTCAAAACTGCCTGTAGGAAGAGACTGCAATAAAAGGTGATTTAAACTCCCCCATTCAGAGAAATAGAAGGAGGCTTAATTATAAAATCCACACTTTCAAAACCTCCCTGCTCACAGTTTCTCTTTCAAATGCATTTTTTTTTTTCAGAAACAGAGTATGATATGCCCCAAGCGCTCTTTCATAGACCTGTAACGAGACTTGAGTAAATTCATAAACTGTTTTGATAGTGGAAGGGCAAAGAGAAAAAGAGAAAGTCTTTAGAGAAGGTCTTTACAGGACAGCCACAATTTTCACATATCTGTATTAACGGAATTGTTTACCCAAAAATTTAAAATTGCCAAAAATGTACTTATCCTCAGGCCATTCAGAATGTAGATGAGTTTATTCGTTCGTCAAAACTGGTCTGGAGAAATGCAGCATTACATCACTTGCTCACCAATGGGTCCTCTGCAGTGAATGGGTGCCGTCAGAATGATAAGTCCAAACAGCTGATAAAACAAGTAAACCCCCAAGCCCTGTATTTGTAATAAATAAATACATCATCAAGTCATTTTAACTCCAAACTGTTGGTTCTGGAAAAATTCCTCTATGAAAATAAAACTTTTTTTCCAGTGGCAAAAAACAAACAAAACAAAATGTCTTATCTGAATCAGGGGAGAAATATGCACATATCAGGCACAATGAAAACAGTTTTAAAAAGCTGTAAATAGTATGGGATTGATTTTTATTTCATTTTTATTATTATTATTATTTTATTTATTTTTTTCACTGGAGGAAGCGTTATTATGGATTATTGATGCCAGAAGCAAAAGTTTGAAGTTAAAATACGGATTTGTTTCTTACACACATGCAGCTTTCCACTTCACAAGATGTTAATTGATGGACTGGAGTGGTTTGGATTACTTGTGGATTATTGTGCTGTTTTTAATCAGCTGTTTTAAACTCTCATTCTGACAGTACCCATTCACAGCAGTGGATCCATTTGTGAGCAGTGATGTAATGCTAAATTTATCAAAATATTTTCTCATGAAGAAACAAACTCATCTAAATATCGAATTGCCTGAGAATGAGTACATTTTCAGCTGTTTTTAATTTTTGGATGAACTAATCCTTTAATAATTTTGTATCACTGCAATGGTATATTTCATAATATAGTTATTTTTGCTGAAAATTCAGCCCAGAATTATTTTAGATGGAGTCACTGTAACAGTTTTGAATATATTTCTAAGAGGTACATTTTTGCATTTTCATTCTTTGAATAGCCACGCGCCTTGAATACATACTGTCCAGGAAGAAAAATACGGTTCTGTACTAATGTTTGAAAGCACATACAGTATAAAAGAATATTTTATCAGTCTTATTATACTTTCCATGGTAATGAATGACTACATTTTTACCTTTTATTTGAGTATTTTGTTCTTGACTTTGAGGATGGTTATATACGCAGCTCTTCATCTGGCAACCAATTGGAATAGCTTGGCTACTTTTACTGATAAATATTTGATATTTAAAAAGACAACTTCTTCTTCTCAAAATTATTTTGCTGTTCCAAATGCACAATATATAAGCTAAAATATGCAATATTTAAAAAAAGTATAGTTTTTCCCACTTGCAGAACATTATTCCACACCAGTTGAGAACCGCTACATTAGATTATTTTATTGTCATATGTGATATTTAAATACCAATTCAAATGAGTGGCCAGCAGCTAATTTAGACTCTATTTACCCTCTCGAAAGTTGAAAATAAGCAAGCAAACTCCCAGCTGACTTTGTGTGCTTTTTAAATGTAGTTCATTGAGTTTTCTCGAGCAGTGAGATAAGCTGGACGCATGAATGTCTCTTTGATCTTTCTCTATTTTTGGTCTATAACTAATTAGCTGCCGTCTCCTCTCTCTGCTTATGTTCATTAGAGCCTTAATTTGCTTTTTAGATGGTAATGGGGTGAAGTCTTTCCATCTGATTACAAGGGTGTTTTGCCCTCATGTTGATGTTGGATATCATTGCACGCACTAACACTGAGCTAACCAGGCAAAGCTTGTCTTACTTTATCTCGCATCTCGATGATTAGCGCTCTTTTGTTGAGCCAAACGAGTGGGATTTAATGTCAAATATGAATGTGTAATATTAACACAGTATATTAGCCAATCCTGTAATGTCATTAATGATTAAGAGTCGTTGATTTAAGGCAGAGACGGATTGCCGTATTTAACAAAATTAATTATCCTTTCAGGAACCTTTCTTTAACCCACCCACACTAATCAAAAGCTCCAAGCTGGCATCAGCAAACAAGTATCAGAAAACCTTTGGCAACGGTTTTACTTGTTGTCCGTCTTGTCTTTGAAGTTTATGAATTATGAAACGCAATTCACGCTCTGTGGGTGTTGTGGTGGCATGCTTGTGCGCTTGTGTCTACATGGTGGAAATGAGTGTGTGTCGCTGTGTGTTTTTCTCAAATTAATACTCTGGCCTCAGTCGACAAACTCAATCAGGATTACAGCACCTAAGTGGGCAAGGAGCTAATAGAGGTCAGCTGCTACATATGGAACAGGGAAGAACACGTTCACAACCACAGTATACGCTGCAAAGAACAAGCACCTCCAAGACACCGTTGCTTCCATACAAACACGCTCTCAAATTCTATAATACTTCATGCTGAATGGGCAAAATCTCTCATTCATGTGACTGATATAATAAATTAACCACAGCATTGCTAGCTACTTTTGTCAACACATTATTGCAACATGAAAGCCACTGCCTTCTGATGAACATTATTTTGATTATTAGTGACTAGAATCCACAATTTAATAATAATTGCACAAAAGGTGTAGGCTGAATCCATAGCTTATTTTACGTTATTATATATATATATATATATATATATATATATATATATATATATATATGCAACACCTTCACTACCAAATGTAATTGATACACTAGCATACTTCCGAGTCAATACATAACTTAAATTCTTAATCACTATTATAATATCAGAGGTAAAAATTCTACTTTTAATGGTATCACAAAAAAAAGAAAAGAACATATACACAATTCAATCAAGGTAAAGCTTGGCTACATGACTGTAACGATAAAACTCCATGACCACGTGAAGAAGGAGGCGGGAACCGGCGGACAATCAAATGAGATTTTAATTACAAAATAAACACAAAACAGTGCGTCAGCCCTGTATATAATCAAATAAAAATCAAAACACAAACTAAAACCCAGGCCTGGTCCTCTTTCATCCTTCACTGTCGTCGCTCCAGTTTTATATCCTTCCATCTCCTCCGTGGGACTCGAGACCGGTGGGTCGAACAGGTGTCGCTCATCTCCAATCACTCCACCGGCCTCGCTCTGTTCCCACGTCTCTCGGCCCCGCCCCATTCGTCACATACCCCCATCGCCCCTCGCAGGCCGGGGGGTACCCACGAGACTGCGCTCTATCCCCCCCCCTCCCTCTGGGGGGGACCGCTCACGTGGACCTGCGGGAACCTGGGGGTAGGACAGACGTGGCGAGAGAAAAGGAGATGGAAGGAGGAGCGAGAGAGACGAGAGAGGGGAGAGAGGAGAAAAAAAAATAAAAATTCCGGTTCCCAGACGCACTGCTACTCGGCCCTCCACCAGCTGGGCGATCTCCTCCGCGGTGCCTGGTGGCGCCACTGGACGGCCCTCGGCGGACGACACGACACTCCTCCGCCGCCCGGGGGATGGCAACGGCTCCTCCGATTTTGGGCAGCCGGCAGGAGTCCCCCGTTCCCTGCCCCTCCGGATGCCTTCACGGAGGCAGCAGGCTCCGGCCCCCTGGCAAACAGCGCAACTCCTCCGCTTCCTCACGGAGGGCAGCCGCCCCTCCGCATCACGGGCGGCCTGCAGCTAGCTCGGCCGTCCCCGGCAACTCACTCCAGCCCACCGCCTCGAGCGTCCATGGCGGCACACTCACCACAGCGGCGAGTAATCTTCTGCAGCGCGTCCCTCCTTCTCCCGGGCTTCGGCACCACTTTAACGATAAAAACTCCGTAATCTTCGGGAAGAAGGAGACAGGAACCGGCGGACAATCAAATGAAGACTTTAATAACAAAATAAACACAAAACAGCCCCTTGCGGACGACTGTCATGCACAAATAAAAAGCAAACACAAACTAAAACCCAAGCCTGGTCCTCTCTCGTCCTTCACTGTCATCGCTCCAGTTTTATATCCTTCCATCTCCTCTGTGGGAATCGAGACCGGTGGGTCGAACAGGTGTCGTTCACCTCCAATCACTCCACTCTCGCTCTGTTCCTACGTCTCTCGGCCCCGCCCCACTCGTCTCAATGACTTTACAAACAATAGACACATTAAGTGTCATTCAGTGTCTACTGTATCTGGTTCGGCTCGGTGTTCATCTTCAGTTCTCTCTTCACAGCAGTTCAGTCAGTGTACTGTTTGAGTACATGAATTACTCCGGGATATTGGTTTGTTTGAACTCAGAGGAAGTGTCAGCCACATTAAAAAAGTTAACAGCTTAAGTCATTTGTGGATTAATGCGTATTAGAGATGCGAACCATTTAAAACGATTCAGTTCGATTTGGTGAACTGAATGATTCGTTCGCGAACCGGATATCCAGCTGCTTTGATTTGAACTCTCTCTCACAACAGACACGGAAGAGAAGACAAAGCTGAATAAAGTCGTCGTTTTTGCTATTTTTGGACCAAAATGTATTGTTGATACTTCAAAAAATTCTAACTGACCCTCTGGTGTCACATGGACTACTTTGATGATGTTTTTCGTACCTTTCTGGACATGGACATTATACCGTACACACAGTTTCAATGGAGGGACTGAGAGCTCTCGGACTTAATCTAAAATATCTTAAACTTTGTTCCATAGATAAACTGAGGTTTTACGGGTTTGAAGCAACATGAGGGTGAGTTATTAATGACATAAATTTGCTATCTGGGTGAACTAACCCTTTAAGATCTCACCTCAAGGAAAAGCAGTTATAGTGTTTTCATTTTATTACGTGTTTTCATTTACCCCATCATTTAAAGCGCTAAAACCAGCTGGGGGCTGTGGATTCTTCCAGCGGCTGCATCGTTCTCGATGGCCACGGCACTTGAAAGGACTAGACGGCCCGGCATTCTGGCCTGTGGACGTGTAACCGGTTCGGTTGTTGTCTGGACTGCGGGTCCGGCAGCTCAGGAGTCCCTCTACGCACCCTTCCTGGATCCACGAGGACACCAGGGTGCATGCACAGGGAAGAGACCGGTCTCCCGAGGAGAGTCGCATTCGGCATTTAAACAATGACGGTGATGAGGCTCCATTTGCGTCAGGTGTGCCTCATCACACGCCACCAGCCCAGGTTATTTCAGGGCCCCTCCTCTCTCACTCACCCACTCCTGTCAGGAGCCTGGTGAAGGGCGGTGATTAAGGGACGGGATGGCAATGATAATTAGGGGGGAGGCAGTCGACTCGTCACAATATCTTGTAGTTGTTTCCCTTCCCGAGGCGGTAACTCAACATTACATCAGCTATTGACGTATATGGGAACTCCTCCCTTCTCCACTTTCACTGAAATATTATCACCCTCCGGTGAAGATTCTGCCCATGGTGTTGTGCAAAATTAGGGAGGGGAGAACATCAGTTATACTCGTGGCCCCAAACTGGCCAATCAGCCCAGGTTCACGGACCTGAGAGAGTTAGTGGTGGCTCCCCCATGGAAAATCCCCCTCAAGAAGGACCTGCTGTCTCAGGCGAATGGCACGATATGGCACCCCAGCCCCGAGCTATGGAACCTTCATGTGTTGCCACTGCTCTAAATGAGCAGGACACTCGGCACCCATGAGTGCTGAGCACACTTACGGAAGAGCACGCACCTTCTACCAGGTGCCTCTACACTCTGAACTGTGGCGTTTTCACAAAATGGTGCCAGGATATTGGTATTTACCCGGGGACCTGTTCCTTGTCAGATGTTTTGCACTTTCTAGAGCACAGATTGGGTTGCGGGAGTTTGCCATCCACGCTGAAGGTGTATGTGGCCGCTATTGCTGCTTTTCATTCCCCGGTTGATGGGCAATCGATCGGTAATCACGCTCTGGTAATCAGTTTTCTCAGGGGAGGGAGGGGATTGTGTCGTTCACAGCCGCCCTCCATGCCGCCGTGGGATCTAGCCTTAGATTGGAAGGTTCTAGCTCTACCACCATTTGAGCCCTTAGCTTAAAAAAAAATAAGAAGCTTTCCCTGAAGACGGCCTTGTTTCTTGCTCTTGCCTCTGCGAAGCACATTAGAGACTTACAGGCGTTTTTGGTGAACGATGATTGCATCTGTTTCGGACCTGGTGACTGTAATATCACTCTCTGGCCAAAACCAGGTTACGTTCAGAAGTCACTCAATACACTGTTTAGAGCACAGGTTGTTTCCCTGCCTGCCTTATCGCCAGGTTTTAAAAGCTGTATGTTTGTAGCGTCTCATGTACTTTCGGTGAGTCAAGTTTCTTTCATGTGTTGTGACCTGTACAAGCCAGTTTACACTGTACAAGCCAGTTTAAACTGTATAACCAGTTTTACAGTAGTTACCAAGGCTGCTAACTCTGTGTTATGGTTTATAGGTTATGCAGTTGTCACCGCTAACGCTGTCGACTCTGTTTAACTCTTGTGCTTGAGTGCTCATTATGTTGTGTCTGCCCTATTCAGTGCAGCCTTTGCATTTATTGCATGGAGATACTGTACATAAATTTTGTCAGGGTCGGAGCAGATGTTTCATTGGTCTAGTTCCTCCTATCAGATGCGAGTACTCTTAGCAACGCGGCTATTGACTAGAACTGTCTTGCTTATATAAGTGTGGGTGTGATTGACCCCATTCAGGACTTCCCTGCTCTCATGGCGGGATTTAATACAGTTCTCATATACGCCAATAGCTGACGTAATGTTGAGTTACCGCCTCGAAAAGGAAACGTCTCCAGTTACTATCATAACCTTGGTTCCCTGAGAGGCGGTAACGAGACATTACGTTAGCCGCCGTGGTTGCTGTTTGATCAGCTGTGTTAGCGTGATTCTGACGTAATTTTCACGCCCATGCAATTTATACTGCCTGCTGACCTGTCATTATTTGCATGCTTTGCGTCAATTGGCCAGCTGTCCCCAGCTGGCATTAGCCCATAAGATTTCAGCGAAAGTGGAGAAGGGTGGAGTTCCCATATACATCAATAGCTGACTATTGACCGCCTCTCAGGGAAACGAGGTTACGATAGTAACTGGAGACATTTTCTCATTGAAAAAAAAAAAGGATATTATTCAAAAAGCAGTGGGTAAAGTACTTCCAGGGTCAAAGTTCAGGGAAAGGTGAAGCTGTACAATTGTGTACACAATGAGCTAAAGAAGAGTTGTTAATATAATCGTTGACATCTTAATGTTTTTACTCAGTTAAATGATATGTCATAGGTATACAGTACATTAATTAAACAATGTAAGTTTCATTTTTAACTACTTTATGTTGTGTTTTGAAGTGCTATTTCAAATTAATAGTAAATTAATAACAGTAACAGCTCTTGCATTCATTTGCGGTATAATCAAATGATTTTCAAATTAAGATCTGTAATTATAATCGTAAGGCAACAACAGTCAGTCGTTTATCATTTTTCGTTTATCAGAGCATGGTCATTCTTATGTTTAATAAAAGCCTTTTTAAATTAACAGCTCAGTCTTTCTCCATTTTAGATGTGTCATGTGAGCCAGTTTATTACTGTTAAACCAATACTGTATTTTGTTTAGCAAAACAATGGATATATGCATACCATTCAAGCCTGAAAAGCAATGTCAATATACCGTAAAATTCTGACTTACTACTGAGTCGTAGATGTCACCAGTACGCCGAGACAATTTGATGACCGTGTATGTATTATATAACCAACATAACTCCATATCAGACCAAATGCATACATGCTCATTGTGAATTTAAACACATGCTGTTTTCAAGATGAATATTAAAATATAACACACACACACACCAACACTTGGCCATATAATGTGGGGGGTGAAAATTGCTCATGCATTATACATGACACTAATGTCATGTAATTATCTTGAGGCCCATAGAGAAAATTAATGATGCCAGTTAGAACAATTGAAGATTGTTTGAAATACCCCCCCTCCCCCTCTGCTACTTTTATTAAGCATTGTAAGTAAAATGTGCTGTTATGGAGACCTCTCCTCTCAAATGAGTGTTTTGGGAGCAGAGAAATATACAGCTGAGTTAGAATCCTTGTTCCAAAATTTAGAGCCACTTTCATCATCAAAAGTGAAGTGACATACAGCCAAGTTTGGTGACCCATACTCAGAATTTGTGCTTTTTACCCATCCATAGTGTACACAGACAGCAGTGAACACACACACACACCGTGAGAACACACCCAGAGCAGTGGGCAGCTATTTATGCTGTTCCAGCCGGGGAGCAGTTGGGGGTTCTGTGTCTTGCTTGCAGGGGACCTCAGTCATGGTATTGCTGCAAATATATATATTTGCAAATATATATGCAAATATACCATAACACCTTCTTAGTTAAAATCTAATAATTTAAATGTTACAGTATATAGTAATAATAGTGTTGTCCTGTCCTGTACTTCTATCTGCATTATTCTGTTGTGTCCCCTTCAGTGAACTCTTAGAGGATACTCTTTCTCTTTAAGCAAACTTTGAAGTGCAGCTTTTGTCCACCCCAGAGAGTCTCTCTATTCCTGTCTCTGTTCGTTTAGTTTCACCCAAATAGAGTGGACTGCGACAAAGTGAAGGAGGACACATCCATCTGATGTTTATAGTCTGACATAAATGAGTCCAACTTTAACAGGATTACCCCGCAAAGAGTGCCATGAGAGACAAAAATGATGTGCTTTAATGGTGAGATTATAACCTTATTAACCTGACTACAGTTCAAGTGCTCATCTGGGACCCAGACAAAAGTGGAATGTCAGGGACTACAGAGTCTTTGGGTTAGAGTGAAGACAAACGCTGTATGCATGAACTTCTGTGGCCCATTGTGTCATTCTAAGGCGAAAAGACAGAATATTGAGTTTATGCCGAGGGTTTGGAGCACAGGTTGTGCTTCTAAATAAATAAAAGCACTACACCTGTGGGTTTAGTATTCACCGGCGGCTCAGAGGCACGCGGGTGTTTGTAATACATTATTTATCTACTCATTTTTAATCCCATTTGCAAATTAGCAGCATTTTTTTAAGTTCTATTGTGGAGAAGATTAAAGGATATCACGTCAAGAAAACCTCCGGCATGAAACCAGACTTGTTGGACATTAATATTACATGGCAAGGCTTTTGTTTGTGTGTGTCTGAAGAGCATGTAAAGTTAATTTTGGATCGGTAAACACACTAATCTTTTATCCAGAGCTGATGAAAACAGCTCCCACTTTCCACTAAAGTGTCAGTTTGTTAAGTGCTCATATTGTTAATGGTATAATTTAGTGCTTCTCTCTCTTTCTCTCTTTTCTTTCTTTCTTCTCAGACCGACCAAATCCAATGTGATCTCATTAATATTCAAATATATTTGTGGAGAAGAGTGGTTTATATAGAATCTGATATGCACAATGAATCTAATTCACACTAAAAGCTTTCATGCAGAAATGAAAATACAGTAAATTGAAAGCTTTTATTTCTGAATTAAACACATGCAACCACTCCTGGTGATCCATCATTTTCTTATCAACACAGTCAAGGTTACACAGAGGCACTTTACAATGGAAGTGAATGGGATCGATTCTTAGAAGATTTGGAAAATCTTGTAAATAGATCAAAAATAAAACATCTTTGTTTTCCTTAACTGTATAATATATGTATGTATATATATATATATATATATATATATATATATATATATATATACAGTACAGACCAAAAGTTTGGAAACATTACTTTTTTTAATGTTTTTGAAAGAAGTGTCTTCTGCTCATCAAGCCTGCATTTATTTGATCAAAAATATAGAAAAAAATGTAATATTGTGATATATTATTATAATTTAAAATAATTGTTTTTAAATGTATTATACTTTAAATTATCATTTATTTCTGTGATGCAAAGCTGAATTTTTAGGATCATTATCACATGATCCTTTAGAAGTCATTCTAATATGATGATTCATTATCAAAGTTGGAAACAGTTCGGCTGCTTAATATTTTTTCAGAACATGTGATACTTTTTTAGGATACTTTCATGAATAAAAAGTAAAAAAAAAAAAAAAGAAGCTATGTTTTTAAAATATAAATATTTTGTAATAAAATATATACTACTGGTCAGTAATTTGGGGTCAGTATTTTTTTTTCTTTTTTTTTACTAAAATCAATACTTTTATTCAGCAAGGATGTGTTGAATTGATAAAAAGTGATAGTAAAGAAAATATATTATTATTATTTTTTTTTTTTTTGAATAAATGCAGTTCTTTTTAACCTTTTATTCATCAAATATATTAGACAGCTGAACTGTTTCCAATACTCATAATAAATCAGAATATTAGAATGATTTCTAAATGATCATGTGATAGACTGGATGTTACATGTGACACTGAAGGCTGGAGTAATGATGCTGAAAATTCAGCTTTGCATCACAGGAATAAATTATTTTTTTAAAGTATATTCAAATAGAAAACTATTATTTTAAGTTGTAATAATATTTCACAATATTACAGTTTTTTCTGTATTTTTGATCAAATAAATGCAGGCTTGATGAGCAGAAGATACTTCTTTCAAAAACATTAAAAATAGTAATGTTTCCAAACTTTTGGTCTGTACTATATATATATATATGTGTATGTATATATATATTGAATTGATATATTCATATTAATTGCTTGAGTGAACACTAAATCCTTCAAATGTTAACTTCAGAACCTAGTTTTGAAGACCTAAAAGTATCATGTATTTTTAACAGGAATGCACATTTGTTGTGTCTTATGCAAGAGTTAAAGCCTGCTGACTAAACTTTACACCCACAATACTCTGTGTGGTTTAACGGCTACCGTGAATATCGCATTGCCAGAGAGGCTGACTGATCCAGACCTTTCCAGCCCCTCGCCGTGGCCTCCCAGTGCTTGACCAAGCAGAAAGAAGGAGTGGAGTCTCAGAAAGATTATAGGACTGTTACTACTTTAATATAGAGAGCTGCTTTAATGTGGACTTAGGAGAGGGAGCAGTTTGATCCAGGCTTTGAATGACGGGACTTTTTGGAAAATGCCAGCGGAGCATGATGTCAGTGTTAGTGGGATGAGCTTCTCTTATACAAACAGGATAAATACAACTTCACAGCCTCGACATACATCTGCCAATGACTTTTGGAGTTGAAATAGGTGGACATTTTTTACATGTGTATTTGTGATTGAGTTATTTGTTGAATAAATGGGTAATAGTTTTGGTATAGTTCTGTCAGTTCTCTTACGAGAGCTCTCTCGTACTGCGTCTTAGCTAAGACGCTACGGGAAAAGTCTCTTTTCACGAAATACTGAAGCAAAAAATTATCCTTAATTTTGTATTTTTGTAAAGCGCATTTGCAGCAGTACACAGCCATAGGCGAGACGGCTCGCTCGCTCACTGGCTTGTTCTGCGGCAACTGCACAGCCTATCGAGCGCAGGCTGATGCAACATCAGACCAATGACTTCTTGCCACTTCCCGCCGAAACGGGTGTGGCCCAACCTATAAAAGGAGCTCGAAAAGGCTGACTCACCTGATTTTTCATCTCTTCAGCGAAGCTCACGCATCGCTGGATCACGAGGAAGCAAGCGCCGTCTGGAAGAGCACATCAGCAGGACGAGCCATCCTGAAGCCGCTGGCACCGCCGCCTTCCACTGCCGTTCCTGCTGCGCTATCCGGCGCCCATATCCTTTATAATCCTTGTTCTGTCATAATCTGTGTGTGTGTTCGCCCTGCGACGCACGTTCACAAAAGAGCTGCGTCTTTTTAAAGATGCCTTCGTGCGGCTCGTGCAGAACCCCGCTCAGCGAAGGAGATCGTCATGTCATCTGCGTCTCCTGTCTGGGTGAAGACCATGCAGCGCTCGCGCTCGCTGATGGAGGATGTCCTCATTGCGAGCTGATGCCTATGGTGACTCTGAGGACTCGCCTGGCATACTTCTCGAAGCCTGCATCATCCGCTGCGCCGCAGCGCCGTAAGAAGCGCCGCTCGCAGCGCCTACCAGAACCGCCTCCAGCTCGGCCGAGCTCGCCGGTTCCCTCCGCTTCGCCGGTCTCCCCTGCATCGCTTCCCGATGCTCAGTGTCCGCTGCTTGCCGACGCGTCATCGGAGGAAGTGGATCTCAGGCCCGCGTCGGAGGAAGAAGACACGTGCTCTCTGCTGGCTTCGGGCAGTGAGGGTTGGACGAGCTCCGTGGATCTCGCGCCAGCTGCTCAGAGGCCCAGCAGACGGGGGGATATCGATAAGGAGCTGATGCGTGTACTCTCGTTGGCCGCGGCGAGCCTCGGCCTCGAGTGGTCTGCACCAGCGCCCCCTTCACGTTCCCGGCTGGATGGTAGCTATCTTCCGGATGAGCGCTCTTCCTCAAGCTCAAAACACGCCCCTTTTCTTCCTGAGCTTCACGAAGAAGTGGCGAAGGCTTGGGACGCTCCATTCTCGGCGAGAATCCGCTCATCTGTTTCGCCAGCATTCTCCACACTGGACGGTGCTAAGAACAGAGGCTACCTGTCACTTCCGCCGGTGGAACAGGCTATAGCAGCGCACCTTTGCCCGCCCTCTGCTGGACGGCGGACTAAGGCGGCGTTGCCATCCAAAGCCTGCCGCATGACGTCATCGCTGCTCACACGGATATTCTCTGCTGCTGGGCAGGCTGCGTCTGCGTTACACACCATGGCGACGCTACAGATTTTCCAGGGCGATCTTCTCCGCAAGCTGGATGAGATGGGACCTGAAGCGATCTGTCTCGCGGATCTGAGGAGTGCTTCGGATCTCTCCCTCCGCGCTGCTAAGTCCGCTGCACAGGCCATGGGACGGGTTATGGCTTCCGCTACGGTGGCTGAGAGGCATTTGTGGCTGACGCTTTCTGACATCAAGGAGTCTGAGCGCGCTGCGTTTCTTGACGCTCCGCTAACTCCTACCGGCCTCTTTGGATCTTCCGTCAACGAGTTTGTGGAGAGATTCGCCGAGGACCAGAAAGCTTCACAGGCGTTCAAGCACTTCTTGCCGAAGCGCTCCAGTTCTGCAGCTAGCCGCTCTAGACCGGCCCCACAGAGCTCTCAGTCACGCCCACCGCCTCCTGCTGCGCCATCACGACAGCGTCAGCAACGCAGCTCGGGACCCCGTTCTCGCTCTTCGAGCCGTCGCCCCGCGCCGCGGGAGCCGCGGCAGAGGATTGCGGTGAAGCCAGAAGCCCCGAAAGCATCCTAGCACTGCTGGGAAAGCGCCGGTGTTCGAGTTCCGCTGCGGCCGAGCTCTCACCCAAGCGCGCCGCTGTTGCAGTTCCAAGAGTTGCGACTGCCTCAGTGTTTTCTGCAATGAGCAAGCCTGCACGAGTGCCCGCTTGCCTGCACACAAAAGCCGTTATCACGGCTACCCAGATGTTTCACAAAAACAGCGTTTTTTCTGGTGTCCCGGCCACGGCCGATGGTGCTATAAATGTTGTGACGATGCCCACTCCTCAGTGCCCATCTCCACATGTAAGCACAGCCCTACACACAGGGCCTGCGCTCATAATGTCGACTCAAGTCGGTCGCGCACACTACATAGTAAACGTGCCCACCCCTCAGTGCCCACAATTACTATGTCACACGCGTCATGCGGTTTCTGTAAAAACGAAACCCGTGCACGCTCGTCCGGCCACGGCCGATGGTGCTTTAAATGCAGTGACGATGCCCACTACCCAGTGCCCATCCCCACATGTAAGCACAGCCCTGCACACAGGGCGGGCGCACATAAGATCGACACAGATCAGTCGAGCGCGCCGCATAGTAAACGTGCCCACTTCCCAGTGCCCACATACACTATGTCACTTACGGCGCGGGGCTTCTGTAAAAACGAGGCCCGTGCACGTACATTCTGCACAGGCAGACGGCGAGTTGGAAGTGGTAAAAGTGCACACATGCAACCCACGGTTACTCGCAGATATATTGAGTCCCACGGGACCCGCTCAGCCTCCCTCCAGTCGGTTAAGCGCCGGAACGGGGTCGAGGATGAGCGATCTGCCCGCTGTGATCAGCGCGCTCCCCGCCTCAGATGCGCAGCACACTCGAGCGCCGCCGTTGCCCAGTCAACGGAGCGCGTGTCACATCCAGCCCTTAGCCATTCATGCGAATGCATGGTCAGCGCTTCCAGGGGTTTCGGATTGGGTGCTAGGCATTATAAAGAGAGGCTACTCGCTACAGTTTTCTCGACGCCCACCGCGCTTCTCAGCGCGCGTCGAAACTACGGTCAAAACAGAAGTAGCACACATACTTCGGGCCGAAATATCGAAACTGTTGAGCAAAGGGGCTGTAGAGCCTGTGTCTCAAGCTCAAAGCGAGGGGGGGCTGTACAGCAGATACTTTCTGGTGCCCAAGAGAGACGGGGGTCTCAGGCCCATACTGGATCTAAGGCAGCTGAACAAGGCATTGATGAAACGCAGTTTCAAAATGCTCACGACCAGGAAGCTCCTCGCGCAGATTCGCGGAGGGGACTGGTTTATGTCAATAGATCTGAAGGACGCATATTTTCAAATACAGATAGCGTCAAACCACAGGCGGTTTTTGAGATTCGCCTTCGAGGGCCAGGCATACCAGTTTGCAGTCCTGCCATTCGGCTTGTCCGTAGCTCCTCGTACGTTTACGAGGTGCATGGATGCAGCGCTCGCTCCTCTCAGACTCAGAGGCATACGAGTGCTGAATTATTTGGACGACTGGCTAGTTCTGGCCCAATCACGAGCGGAGCTCGTGAACCACAGGGCTGTTTTACTCGATCACCTCGAGAAGCTCGGCCTCAGTGTCAATTGGGCGAAGAGTTCGCTGAACCCCAGTCAGACGATCCTGTTTCTGGGTATAGTTCTGGACTCGTGTTCCATGACGGCGCGACTGTCACCACAGCGCACGATGGGCATTCAGCGCGCAGCGAGTTCTTTCCGCTGCGGCGCGACTGTGTCGCTCAAACACTGTCAAAGCATGCTGGGTCTCATGGCCTCAGCATCTCCGGTTCTGCGGCTGGGCCTGCTCCGCATGCGCCCCCTGCAGTTCTGGCTGAAGGCTCGGGTGCCGCGCAGAGCGTGGGCGTCTGGCCGGCTGCATTTCAAGGTCGATCAGAGCTGCGTTGCGGCTCTAGCACCTTGGACAGCGAACGGCTGGTACCGATCAGGTGTAAGCCTGGGGACTTCCCCGAGTGTGAAAATGGTGTCGACGGACGCCTCCACTTCGGGATGGGGAGCGCTGCTCGAAGGCAGACCGTCCTTTGGCCTATGGTCAGAACGGGAAAAGCTCCATCATATCAACTGCCTGGAAATGCTGGCAGTGGAGAATGCGCTGACGCGCTTTTGTCCCCATATCAAGGATCACCACGTCGTAGTCCGTTCGGACAACATGTCCGTGGTGTCCTACATAAATCGCCAGGGCGGTCTCGGGTCCCGAAACCTGTACAGGCTGACGGAACGCCTCCTGATTTGGGCTCAGCGCAACGTGCGCTCGCTGAGAGCGGTGCATGTGCCTGGACTGCAGAATCTGGGTCCAGACAGGCTGTCCAGAGGCAATGTCCCTACGGGCGAATGGTCTCTACACCCGCAAACAGTTCGGCTGTTGTGGGAGAGATTTGGCAAGGCGGAGGTGGACCTCTTTGCGTCCCACGAAAACGCTCACTGCCCCGCATTCTTTTCCAAGAACGAAAGCGCGCTGTCACGGAAATGGCCGTGCTGCCCGCTTTATGCGTTCCCTCCCGTCTCCCTCCTTCCGCAGGTGATAGAACGGGTGAGAGAAACGAGATGTTCAATACTGCTTGTGGCACCTCTTTGGAAGAACCAACCATGGTTCCCAGATTTGATGCAATTAGCGGATGTCGCCCCATGGCCGGTACCGTTGAGGAGAGATCTCCTCTCGCAGGCCAGGGGCTCGATTTGGCACCCTCAACCGGAGTTGTGGTCCCTCCATGTATGGGCACTCAACGGTTACCCGCTGATCTCGCAGTGGGAGTGCTAAATACCATCACTCAGGCTAGAGCTCCGTCGACACGACGTCTGTATGCCTCGAAGTGGTCGGTGTTCTCCAGCTGGTGCACAGCTCGAGGTTATTCACCCCTTAGTTGTGAGGTGACGGAGGTCCTCTCCTTCCTACAGGAGCTGTTGGATAAGGGCAGAGCCCCATCCACGCTCAAAGTTTATGTGGCGGCCATCGCGGCGTTTTCTGAAACGGCGTCCGGTCAGTCAATAGGAAGGAACGATTTAGTCATCCGGTTCCTCAGAGGAGCTAGGAGGCTGAATCCTCCCAGGCCTCCGTCAGTCCCTATGTGGGACCTCGCGGCGGTTTTGGAGGCCTTGAAGGGTCCCCCTTTTGAGCCTATCCAATCGGTTAGCCTTCAGCATCTGTCATTCAAGACAGTATTCTTGTTGGCTCTCGCTTCTGTGAAGCGTGTGGGTGATTTGCACGCGCTCTCGGTGAGCCAGTCGTGCTTGGAGTTTGGGCCCAATGACTCAAGGGTCATACTCAAACCTAGGCACGGTTATGTGCCGAAATCCCTCAACACACCGTTTCGGGCTCAGGTTATTGCCCTGTCCGCCCTGCCGGTGTCAGGGGAGGATGGAGACTCGAGTCTTCTTTGCCCTGTCAGGGTTTTAAGAGCTTATGTGTCTCGCTCTGCTGCCTTTAGGCAGACGGAGCAGCTATTTGTCTCATTCGGTGGACGTTCCAAAGGAATGGCTGTTTCGAGACAGACTCTATCCAGATGGATAGTTGACGCCATAGCGTTAGCTTACGCTTCCAGGGGCCTTCAGTGCCCGTTGGGCGTCAGAGCACACTCCACAAGAGGCGTCGCCTCATCGTGGGCGTGGTCTACTGGAATCTCCTTGCAGGATATATGTATGGCGGCGGGTTGGGCCTCGCCGTCTACATTTATCAGGTTCTATAACCTGGAGGTTCCCGCCTTGCAAGCAAGGCTGCTGTCGGTATAGAAGAATCAGGGCCCTGAGGGGAATTCTGAATTCATGAGCGCTAGACGCTGCCGACTGTTATATGGGCAGTATTGCGTAAGACCCGCATTGCCACATTGGTCAGGCCTTGCCTCGGCTGTGTGATGTCATATTGCCGCATCTACGGATGCTGCTAGATATGGGACGGAGGGTTTTTTCCCCCTTTTTCTGTCCCGGACTCTCTGTGAGTCCCTCAGGTGACTGTGCACTGTATATCCTGGGCGTTGCTTCAGGTTTATCGGTGTGTGATCCCTGCGCGCACGGCGTTTTACATCGGGTTCCCGTAGCGTCTTAGCTAAGACGCAGTACGAGAGAGCTCTCGTAAGAGAACGTACTCGGTTACTAAACGTAACCTCGGTTCTCTCTAGAAGAGCGAACGAGTACTGCGTTCTCTGCCGTGCGTACGATTCACTCTGGTTCGCTTCGGCGATGAAATAAATCAGGTGAGTCAGCCTTTTCGAGCTCCTTTTATAGGTTGGGCCACACCCGTTTCGGCGGGAAGTGGCAAGAAGGGCGCGAAGCGCCCTTATTGGTCTGATGTTGCATCAGCCTGCGCTCGATAGGCTGTGCAGTTGCCGCAGAACAAGCCAGTGAGCGAGCGAGCCGTCTCGCCTATGGCTGTGTACTGCTGCAAATGCGCTTTACAAAAATACAAAATTAAGGATAATTTTTTGCTTCAGTATTTCGTGAAAAGAGACTTTTCCCGTAGCGTCTTAGCTAAGACGCAGTACTCGTTCGCTCTTCTAGAGAGAACCGAGGTTACGTTTAGTAACCGAGTACGTTTTCAGGAGATGTTAGCCTGCAGACCTGCAGCTTTTCTATCATTCTGTTTAGCTCTAAGAGCAAGAGCGCTGATCCAGTAGAAGAAAAAAAAATTATCTTCTGACTTTGCTCTGTGGTGGAGCTGCAGTTGTGTCACAGTTGTGGGTTCAGCATTGCAAACACCTTGTTCCGGGGGCTGAACTCTTTATGTAGTATGTTATGGGTTGCTGTCCAGGGTGCTGAACTACTCAGCAGTGAAGCTCCACCTCAGTGTAGTTTCCAAGAGAGCAGTAGTGATCGACAAACAACAACTAAAGCATCTATAAAGCATCACAATATTTTCAACATTGATACTAAGAATAAGAAATGGCTCTTTAGAAGCTGTTCATTATATTAGAATGATTTCTGAAGGATGAGGCATTGTAATGATGCTGAAAATAAAGCATTGCGTCACACAAATAAATTAAATTGTAATATATTCAAATAGGAAACTTTAGAATTAGTTACATTTAAATTAAATGTATGCATTTAGCAGACGCTTTTATCCAAAGCGACTTACATTGCATTTAAGCTAACAATTTTCTCCTAACATGTGTTCCCTGGGATTCGAACCCCCAACCTTGCTCTACCACTTGAACTACAGGAATGCAGAATTAATTGTAATAATATTTACCAGTATTACTGTTTAACTGTGTTTTTGATCAAATAAATGCACCTTTGATGAGCATAAAAAAAAATAAAAAATAAACATATAAAAAAAGAATTTAAATAAGAATTTTGTCAAGATATTGACATATTTATAGAGGACATTTTTATATATTATTTTTTTTACTACAGCTGTCACTTTTCTTTAAAAGGTAATATTCTTGAAATGTATTGCCTGCAATGTTATCCAAAAGCAAGTTTATATATATATATATATATATATATATATATATATATATATATAATATTCTGACATAGTGTCACACTTCACTTGGGGAAGGAAGAAGCATATTCAGGAGAATACGGAAGTAGGATGTTTAATTAAATTCACAAGGAGATACAAACAGATTAATTTATAAATGACGTACAATCTGAGAAATGACAATCGACAGCAGAACGAGAACTAAGAACAGAGAACA
Organism: Carassius carassius; assembly: GCF_963082965.1. Taxonomy (NCBI): domain Eukaryota; kingdom Metazoa; phylum Chordata; class Actinopteri; order Cypriniformes; family Cyprinidae; genus Carassius; species Carassius carassius. The sequence goes on from NC_081771.1 coordinate 30,064,049, forward strand.
CTATTTAAACACTAGACAAGACTAGCGGGAGACAAAAAATCAACATAATGACAGGCACAGGAAACATGATGAAATAAGGAAAACGTCTCGGTTACGTCTGTAACCTCGGTTCCCCGAGAAGGGAACGAGACGATGCGTCAATAACGCTTTGGGAACGCATTCTGCGTGAGTGCGTCTGAAGCATCCATGTCAACTAGTCCAATGGCGAGAGTGAGCGTCAGGAGTGACGTCACGACCAGGAATTGATAAAAACCCCAACCGGAGCAACCGGTGTTAGCTTCGACAGTGCCGAAGCAAGTCGATCACAGGAACGAAGGAAGTATGTCAGGGAGACGAATCGTCTCGTTGCCTTCTCGGGGAATCGAGGTTACAGACGTAACCGAGACGTTCCCGATCGAGGGAGAGACGATGCGTCAATAACGCTTTGGGAACGAGAATACCCAAACCGCCATATAACAAGTGCCTGAGTGTCAGCCAGAAAAAAAAAACGGCTCAAGAATTAAAAACCTGAGACCCGGGAGTAGCGTCCAGGTCTAGGCTATAAAACCTGACGAATGTGAGTGGCGAGGACCAGCCTGCCGCATCGCAAACATCCTGAAGAGAGGCCCCAGATAATAAGGCTCTAGAGGCCGCCATACTCCTAGTAGAATGAGCTCTGACCCCCAAAGGGCACAGTAGGTCAGAAGACTCATAGACAAGAAGGATAGCCCCAACTATCCATTTACTAAGTGTCTGTTTAGTGGCAGGAAGACCTATCTTAGGTGACCCGAAACAAACAAACAGCTGATCGGATTTCCGAAAAGAAGAAGTCCGATGAACATAAGTGTCCAATGCTCGCACCGGGCACAAGAGGTTAGACTTTTCCTGGCCCGATGATGCAAATGGGGAGGACAGAAAGCCTGCAGAACAATAGGTCTCGGAACAATGGTCGGTACCTTAGGGACGTATCCCTGCTTAGGGTAGAGAAATGCTTTGACCATCCCAGGTGCAAATTCAAGGCAGGTGGGAGAAACCGAGAGAGCCTGAAGGTCTCAGACTCTTTTTAGGGACGAAATAGCAAGGAGAAAGGTAGTCTTAAATGAAAGAAACTTCTCAGAGACAGAATCTAGGGGTTCAAAAGGAGCCCTAGAAAGGCCTTCTAAAACTATAGCCAGGTCCCAGGCCGGCACTCTAGTATGAGTTGCAGGTCTCAGCCTCAAGGTGCCACGAAGGAAACGAGAGATAAGAGGGTCACGACCCAGAGATGCACCACCCACTGGGGCGTGGAAAGCCGAAATGGCCGCCACGTAAACTTTTAAGGTGGATGGACATAGACCAGAAGTAAGGCGGTCCTGTAAAAACTCAAGAACTGAGCCAACAGAGCAGTGGACGGGGTCACACTGATGTTGGTAACACCAAGAAGAAAAAACATTCCATTTGAGTCTATAAAGTTTCCTCGTAGCTGGAGCTCTGGAGCTAAGAATGGTCTCCACAACCTCAGTTGAGAGACCACTCTCTATGAGTTGCGCCCCCTCAGAGGCCACACCCAAAGCTTCCAAATCTCTGGCCGGGGGTGAAATATAGTGCCCCCGGCCTGAGATAGAAGGTCTTTCCTGATCGGGATCTCCAAGGGAGGACCGTCGAGGAGATGAATCAGGTCCGCAAACCAGATTCGGCTCGGCCAGTGTGGAGCTACGAGAAGTAGACTTACTCCGTCCTGGCGGACTCTCTCCAGAACTCCTGGGAGCAGAGCAACAGGGGGAAAGGCGTACAGACGTAGCCTCGGCCACGTCTGTACCATAGCGTCCAACCCCAGGGGGGCTGGATGAGTAAGGGAAAACCATAGTGGACAGTGCGTCGTGTACTGAGACGCAAACAGATCCACTTCTGCTTGGCCATAAGATTCCCATATGAGCTCCACCACCTCGGGGTGAAGCCTCCATTCCCCTGACCTCAGCACCTGCCTCGACAGGGTGTCTGCTCCAATATTCTGAGTCCCTGGTATATATGTCACCTAGTGACCAACGTTACATAAAATAAATCAGGTCCCAGCCACAGAAACAAAACAGACAGTCAATGTGTGGATACAACAAATAGTCTTTATTGAGACAGCAAGCACTAACTAGAAATAGTGTTATGTAGGGGGAAGAGTTCACTAAAATGATGTCTCTGAAGCCGTTTGGAAAGAGGCTAAGGTTCGGTGGCTTCACGACAGTTCGCTCCAGCGGTCCTCCCTCCAAAAAGTCAAGCGGACACGTCCAGAAGGTCACGGCAGTCGTCCGACCCACAGGGAAACGTTAAGATACTCTCGGCGGCAAACAGCAAATGCTGAGAGAGATTCCGGTGTAACCAAGGCAGTCTTCACAGCAACACTGGGCCCAGGGATCCAAGGTGGATAATCCAGAGGCTAGAAGAGAGCACCACGAATGACCACCAACATCACAGATAGCGGGTCACACTTACACTGTAGTACGATAAAATATAATTACGGCCCTTCAGGCAGCACTAGAGAGCGTTGAGGGAGGTTCGAGGATTAGAGAGCGTTGAGGGAGGTTCGAGGATAGCCACAGTCTTCAGGACAATGCCAACCACTGGAACCATAAGACAGGTATTGCTGAGGCTAAAAGCAAACGACCACAATGAACACCAACACCACAGAAAATGGACACATTCACAATGTGTGGTAATAAAATATATTTACGGCCCTTTAGGCAACATTAGAGAGCGTTGAGAAAATCCAGCTGCAGTATACCGGTGGTCAAACAGAGATGCCTGGGAACTTGGGCTTCGTGTACAGAGCAGGGAAGTGCACAGAACACAAAATGGCAGCAGAACAGCAGCCACCAGGCAAGACCCCTCTCTGTTCCAAAGAGTCAGTTTTTATCTCCTTCAAACTAGGCATGGCCAGCTGTTAGAGAATTAGTCACTAATTGCCATTATCAGCAGCAATGCAGAGGCAATAATAAAGTTACTCAAATCACAGGAAGTGTCGTCCAAATATGGGCAAAAAGGTGGAGCATGGTGACAAGTTCTAATGAATTAATTAAGTCACATTAGCAGGGAGGAAGCAGTCCAAATATGGGCAGAATAATAAAACAGGAAGCGGGTTGCCAGGTTTGTCCATTAATAGGTGTCTATAAAGAGTCAAGCAGGGCAGATTAAGAAATAGAAACCCACTACAAATTTGATGCAAATGCACAGTAAATAACCACTACAATTCAGAGTGCCAATATATTAATGCACACAGTAAACACCATCACACATGACACTGCACAATATAAGGCCCAAATGTCTCTGATCAAAAACAAACAAAATACTGAGTCAACCCTTGACATATACATTGCCCTCAGAGAGCGTAATTTCCCCAGGGACCACAGGAGGATCTGGTGCGCTGATTTGCAGAGTGGTCGCGAGCGCAGACCCCCCTGACGGTTGATGTAAGAGACCACCGATGTATTGTCTGTGCGGACCAGCACATGATGGTCCCTCAGGTCTGGCAGGAAGTGCCTCAAAGCTTTGAAGACCGCCATCATCTCCAGGCAGTTGATGTGCCAAGAGTGATGATGGCTCTCTCACAGACCCTGAGCTGAGCAGCCTTCCATTACCGCTCCCCAGCCGGTAAGGGAAGCATCTGTCGAGATGGCAACCCGATGACAAAGAGCTCCCAATACCGGACCCTGGGACAGGAACCAGTGTTCTCTCCATATGACCAAGGCGCGGAGACACCGCCGCGTGATCTTGATCGTACGAAGTGGGTTTCCCCTCGGGGAGAACCCTCTGGTCCTGAGCCACCACTGTAAAGGTCTCATGCCCAGCAGGCCAAAGGGGATCACATTGGACGCTGCTGCCATGAGACCCAACAATCTCTCGAACTGTTTTACAGTGCGTGACTGGCCTAGCTTTAGCTCTGATGTGGCTGTGAGGATGTTGGCTACACGAGCGGGCGAAAGAGCGGCTCGCATCGTGACCGAATCCCATACCACCCCAAGAAAAGTGGTCCTCTGTAATGGAGATAGCACACTCTTCTTGGTATTGAGCCTCAAACCCAACTTCTGCATATGAGCGAGGATGACATCTCGATGCCGAACCGCCAACTGTTCTGATTCCGCTAAAATCAACCAGTCGTCCAAGTAAATCAGAATACGTATGCCCTGCAGTCTGAGCGGGGCCAGAGCTGCATCTACGCATTTCGTGAATGTGCGGGGTGAGAGAGCTAGACCGAAGGGAAGTACCCGATACTGGTATTCTTTGCCCCCGAAAGAAAACCTTAGGAACTTCCTGTGCTGAAATCTTTTAGGTCTATCGTGACGAACCAGTCCTCGGATCTGATTTGAGTCACGATCTGTTTGAGTGTCAGCATCTTGAATTTTAATTTCTGAACTGTACGATTCAACAGACGAAGATCTAAAATGGGACGCAGCCCTCCATCCTTTTTTGGAACAATGAAATAACGGCTGTAAAAACCCGATGCCCTGTCGGGAGGATACACCTGCTCTATAGCATTTTTCGTTTACATTACATTTACAACTGTATTTTGCTTCCTGCTCAGTAGGAGAAATGCTTTTGAAAAGGTTTGTGTTTACAGAAGTTGACTTCCAAGAATAATCCCGCTCTGAGAAATATTAGCAAAAAAAAAAAAAAGGTGAGAGCATCAATGATTATTTAAACTAAATGTATCAAACATAAATAAATAAATAAATATTGAAAACACTGAATGCAAATTTCATTAAAAACTAAATTGCAAATCTAATTGCAAACAATGACAGCAGACTAACAGATATTTATTGCATTCCTTGTTAAGCAAATTGCAGTAAAAATAAAAAAATAAAAAAAAACCTATAGCTGATTATTTAAGAGTGTCTGTATTTTACAAAATGGGCTTGATATCCGAGAAGACAGTTGTTAATTTCATTTGCTTATTAGGGATGTTGAAATCAAGAAAACAATCAATCTCTGATTGCTGAGTCCCAGGAAACAAACCACAGTTGCACAGAATCAACAGAGCGGCGTGTTGCAGGGAGGAATCAAAAGCGCCGTCACTTTAAAGCACGAGTTTTTCTTTTACAGTAGTTCAAACCGTGTACACGGCACCTGTTGGCTCATTGAGTATTCATCATCCCACCTCCAGGCAGAAAACGACTCACTTTTTTCCTTTAGAGAGGCATCAAAGCAGCCCATCCTAAGAGGAAATAGCAGTTCATCATTGTTGTTTTGGTTTTCGGTCGACAGTATGTAAATCTGCTCTCATATTGCGGTGTTTTGCATTAATTAAGTGAATTTGAGCTTTAGACCTTTGACTGCAAATGCTGTCTCTCTCTCTCTCTTGCGCACACAAACACAAATGCACAGACTCGTTCACAATAACTCACAACAAATTGTGTGACTTATCCACCACCAAATATTTGGCAGCTAAATATTCATAGAGCAAAATGTCAGTAGTACCATCGATGGCCTGTACTTATTCACTTAAATGAATGAAACAAAGCATTTCACCCTATTTACTGAAGTTAAGAAGCCCCAAGTATGAAGCATAACTGACTCGAGAAGGAAATGATACAAAAACACATTGATTTTAAGATTAAAGTATCATGCACTTTGCAAAACAACAAATAAAATTGATGAAAGATGAGGTCACATGATCAAACAGGTCAGTTATGCGAAGGCAGATGTGTGACAGAGGTCGTGACCTCCAGTGGTAAACCAGAAATAATGCACTTTCTTAACATGCAAGGTGATTGTGCTGGAAGATCTCTTTGTGTACATACATATTGTGTGTCTCTATAATGTGTTTTAGCTCAAAGAAGGAAGCTTGAAAATAACAGGCAGTGCAGAGGATCAGAGAGGTCAGAGGTCAGAGGTCAGGAGCACTACAGTCACTGTTCACATAACATCAATCAGCTGACCAAACAGATCAATAAGGACAAGAAACTCAGGTCTAATGGAAAGAAATAGCTGTTGAGAAAAAGCGGTTCTATTTGTTCTTTGTATCCTTTAAAAGGTAATATTTTTGACTGCTGTTCATAATATGCCTCCACGTGCTGATGTATTTATCTTCTTTTATACTCGCGTATCCCCTAAGACATTTGAATGGTATCTTGCAATGCTCTATTTGACAAGATAATGCTTTCTTTTTAAGCAACTCATCACAAATGCCGTAAAAATTCCAGCTTTTGTCTTTTTATGCAAGGCGTCTTTGTGATTTTGATCCCTTGCTCATTTTAGATGACACAGGACAGATGCTCTCTTTTTACAGCATGGCTTTGCTGCTTCTGTCAGCGGAAGGTAGAAGACAAAGGAAAGATGGGGGACGGAGAGAGAGCAAGCAAGTGAGCGAGAGTGAGAATATCAGGGCTTAAGAAACTGCTTCGAGACCTTGAGAAAGAGAAAAGTCTGTGTAGTGTACTTGCAGTGCAACTAAGAGGAGATATGAAACAGATTACAAGGTGACGATGACCCAGCACCTCTTTTACCCTGGAGAGGCCAACCTTGGTCCCAGAAATCACTCAGCTTCATTCATCAAAGTCTCTTTTAAAGAGCCCATCCCTGAGCCCCCTCTGTGCAGTCGGCGTCTGCCTCAAATCCTCCTCTCTCACCCTCGTCTCTTGTATCTTTCTATCTCTTTTTCTATCTTTCTATCTTTTCTGTCTCAGCACGAGCCATTTGCTGCAGATTCTCATCGTGTCTTTGTTTTTTTCCCTCTCTCTTTATCCCTTGCTGTTTCACACACTCAGAAAATATATTTGTGACGTGTTTTAGTACAAAAACATGCATCTTAACTGCTATCTCTGCTAATATGGATGGTGTCTTATTCGTGGAAGTCAGTGCTATTTGCCTGTCGCAATTAATGTAATATCCAGGGAAGGCAGGTGGTAAAAAGAGGCGTTTGTGAATTTTTAATCTGTGAATTGATCATGGTAGCAATTATTCATAAATGATGATTAAATAATGGAGAAAACAATTAAAACCAGGAAAATATCCAGACGTCAAGCACGGTTTGGGCATGTTTAAAGAGCTGATTGATGTCTCTGGGTCCCTGTGGTGGAGTGACACTAAAGAGCTACTGGGCCATGCAACCATTTAGTTGCAAAAACAAAATCCTGAAGGAAGCAGAGAGTGAATTTTTTTTTTTTTTTTTTTTTTTTTTTTACAAAAGAACACCGATCGGATCAATTCATGATTAACACTTTGCTAGTAGAGGTGTGCTCGCCCAAACATTTGCTCTTCTCATTAAGAGACTGAGAGGAAATGTCATGTTTCTAGGACTGGCCAATATTAGCTCACAATGAAGTAGACCTCTACTTCCCATGACCAGTGCTCAGGTCCTGTGTGTGATGTGTCGGGTCAAACACACACACACACACACACACACACACACACACACACACACACACACGTTTGTTTTTGTGAAAAGTGGGGACATACCATAGGCGGAAAAGTTTGTATACTGTACAAACTGAATATTCTACGGCCCTACACCTAACCCTAACTCTCACAGGAAACTTTGTGCATTTTTACTTTCTCAAAAAAACTCATTCTGTATGATTTATAAGCGGTTTGAAAAATGGGGACATGGGTTATGTCCTCATAAGTCACCCTCTCTTTGTAATACCTGTGTCATACCCATGTCATTATACAGAGTCGTGTCCTGATATGTAACAAAAACAAGAGCACACACACACACACAATGGTCCAGAGTTCAATTGAGTACTTTGTCTTATCTGATTATTGATTCACAGTGATAATGCTGATGCGGATGCAGCTGATGGGTGATCTTATTAGTATTTCTGTGTATCTGTAAAGTGTGCACATTATATGTTTGGAAAACAGTATCTACATACTGACCCTTCTGAAACTGAAAACTTCTCTCCATACTGAAACTTCCCTTGTTTTTCAGTAAATAATTCTTAAGCTTAGTCCAAGGAAGAAATTAATTAATTTAATTAATTAATTAGTGTAATTAATTTAGTAAAAAAAAAAAAAAAAAAAACACATTAAACAGAATAAAGAAAAAAAGAGAGAAAAAAGAAAATAGAATAATCTCACCCATCTGGCCATCCAAGATGTAGAGACCTTTGTTAACAGAATCTTATTTTGGTCAGAAGATATGACTGAAATGCCTTGATGATGCATTTGTTTCTCATAAACATGCAACTTTTGGCTTCACAAGCTATTAATTGATGGACTGGAATTATGTGAATTACTTGTGGATTATTGTGTTTTTATCAGCTGTGGACTCTCATTTTGATAGCAACCATTCACTGCAGAGGATCCATTGGTGAGCAAGTGATGCAATGCTACATTTCTCCAAATCTGTTCCCTTGAAGAAACAAACTGAGGGCGAGTGCATTTTCATTATTAGGTGAACTATTCCTTTAACTGTGCTCAAATGTGCTGACGTCAAACATTGAATTGATCTCAGTTATTAGAAATACAATAAAATTTCCCATCAAATTTTATTTATTTATTATATTAATTCATTATTCAGAGAAAGTAAGTATTGCAGTCAAAAGTACAGCACAATCTGGCATTGCTCTCTGTTCTTTGTTGCTTTTCCTCTCATTTATTTTCTCTCTTTCTGGAAGCAGTTTCATGAGCTGTATCATTTATTTTCCCATTTAAAATGTTTTGTGCTCAGTTTCATGCAAGAAAAAGCAACTTTTATCCAAAATGTTCATTTGTTTCTTATAAACATGCAGCTTTTGGCTTCACACGATGTTCATTGATGGACCTGAGTTGTGTAGATTACTTGTGGATTATTGAGATGTTTTTAGCAGATGTTTGGATTCTCACTATGACAGCACCCATTCACTCTAGAGGATCCATTGGTGAGCAAATGATGCAATGTTACATTTCTTCAGTTCTATTACCATGGCAAAAAAAAGCCAGATTGGATGACCAGAAGTTGAGTACATTTTCATTATTAGGTGACCTATTCCTTTAAAACTGTGTTAAAATGTGGTGACATCAAACATATTTAATTGACCTCTGTTAATAGAAATGCAATAAAATCAACCATTGAATTCCATTAATTCATTATACGCCTTTCTCTAAATGTCTGTATGTAAAATGGTTCAACAGTTCTGGAAATTGTCTGCAAATAAGATTCCATTGAATCGCTCTGCAGCTCTGGCCACTGAAAGATAAATCTGTTAATAAATGCAAAGCTGTAGAGTTGATACTGAAACTTATCTTAATGATACTAGATGAACACGGATATAAAAACCAACTGGGATTAAAATAATTGCGGAATAAAGCCAGACAGATATGGATATGATATAGAGAAGCTAGTGAACCCCATGTCTCATATTATTTTTAATTTGTGGAGTCTATCAATGGATTAATACTCCCTGTTGAAGCTTAAAAAGACACATTTCATTTACATGGTTTTTAACCCAATATATAGTCACAAACTACAACCCGAATTCCGGAAAAGTTGGGACGTTTTTTAAATTTTAATAAAATGAAAACTAAAAGACTTTCAAATCACATGAGCCAATATTTTATTCACAATAGAACATAGATAACATAGCAAATGTTTAAACTGAGAAAGTTTACAATTTTATGCACAAAATGAGCTCATTTCAATTTTGATTTCTGCTACAGGTCTCAAAATAGTTGGGACGGGGCATTTTTACCATGGTGTAGCATCTCCTTTTCTTTTCAAAACAGTTTGAAGACGTCTGGGCATTGAGGCTATGAGTTGCTGGAGTTTTGCTGTTGGAATTTGGTTCCATTCTTGCCTTATATAGATTTCCAGCTGCTGTAGAGTTCGTAGTCGTCTTTGACGTATTTTTAGTTTAATGATGCGCCAAATGTTCTCTATAGGTGAAAGATCTGGACTGCAGGCAGGCCAGGTTAGCACCCGGACTCTTCTACGACGAAGCCATGCTGTTGTTATAGCTGCAGTATGTGGTTTTGCATTGTCCTGCTGAAATAAACAAGGCCTTCCCTGAAATACCTTTATATACCTTTCAGCATTCACAGAGCCTTCCAAAACATGCAAGCTGCCCATACCGTATGCACTTATGCACCCCCATACCATCAGAGATGCTGGCTTTTGAACTGAACGCTGATAACATGCTGGAAGGTCTCCCTCCTCTTTAGCCCGGAGGACACGGCGTCCGTGATTTCCAACAAGAATGTCAAATTTGGACTCGTCTGACCATAAAACACTATTCCACTTTGAAATAGTCCATTTTAAATGAGCCTTGGCCCACAGGACACGACGGCGCTTCTGGACCATGTTCACATATGGCTTCCTTTTTGCATGATAGAGCTTTAGTTGGCATCTGCTGATGGCACGGCGGATTGTGTTTACCAACAGTGGTTTCTGAAAGTATTCCTGGGCCCATTTAGTAATGTCATTGACACAATCATGCCGATGAGTGATGCAGTGTCGTCTGAGAGCCCGAAGACCACGGGCATCCAATAAAGGTCTCCGGCCTTGTCCCTTACGCACAGAGATTTCTCCAGTTTCTCTGAATCTTTTGATTATGTTATGCACTGTAGATGATGAGATTTGCAAAGCCTTTGCAATTTGACGTTGAGGAACATTGTTTTTAAAGTTTTCCACAATTTTTTTACGCAGTCTTTCACAGATTGGAGAGCCTCTGCCCATCTTTACTTCTGAGAGACTCTGCTTCTCTAAGACAAAGCTTTTATAGCTAATCATGTTACAGACCTGATATCAATTAACTTAATTAATCACTAGATGTTCTCCCAGCTGAATCTTTTCAAAACTGCTTGCTTTTTAGCCATTTGTTGCCCCCGTGCCAACTTTTTTGAGACCTGTAGCAGGCATTCAATTTTAAATGAGCTAATTAAGTGGATAAAAGTGTAAAATTTCTCAGTTTAAACATTTGCTATGTTATCTATGTTCTATTGTGAATAAAATATTGGCTCATGTGATTTGAAATTCCTTTAGTTTTCATTTTATTAAAATTAAAAAAACGTCCCAACTTTTCCGGAATTCGGGTTGTAGAACAGATCGTGCATTTTTAAATGGCAGCCACAATTTACAATGAATGTAAATCATGGATGATACAGTTTGCATCAGATGGCATTTGATTTAAACTGTGCACACATGTGTATATATGTCTTTTATTAAAGTCTGCATAATTTAAATTATACTGAATGGAGTTAAAGTGTGACATCTAGTCCCGGTTCCCCTTTTAAATGCTGAAGCGAATTTCCTCTGTACGCAGCGGATCTGAGTGGTCTAAAAACAGACCCAGTTTCATCAAGCACTGTTTCTTTGTTTCATTTCTTTACAGTTCTGACTCCACAAGGTTGACATCGGTTGAAAACAATTGTACAAAAACGTTATTATTAGTCTTTGCAAGACTGAGTGTTGATTGAAGTTCAGATGCATTACATGTAACGTCAGCACAAGTGGCTCTGATGTCATTTACACAAAGCAAGTGGAAGATTTGAAAGCTTTGCACTGATTGAATAATTTCATGCTTTTTCAGAGAGTCATGCTCTGCCTATCCTGAGTACCCAAACTCAAACATTCCCTCTGACAATACTGATTGTTAAATGATTGGTGTGTCCAACCAAATATTTCCTGTGTTGAATCTGAAATGAAATTGAATTTCAGGCTCCAGTGAGATGGCAGCAGTAAAAACCCCAAATACTTTTTCAGAGAAAGTGTTGCAGTCAGAAGTACAGCACAGTTTGGCATTGCTCTCTGTTCTTTGTTTCTCATCCTCTCATGTAATCTATTTTCTCTCTTTCTGGAAGCATTTCTATGAGCTATATCATTCCCATTTTAATCATATCCCCATTTAAAATGTTTTGTACTGGGCAGATTCATAAATGAAAAAGCAACTTTTATCCAAAATGTGCATGATGATTTTCTTGGTGCCTTTATATATTTTGTGTCTAATTATTTATATTTCAAGTGGCCATATACAAGCATGATAATGTGCATCCACATGGCTGTTATTGCCAAATCAACCCCTTCAGAGTGACGCAAGTTTCCGCTTTGAGTGAGCATTGCATAATACAATGTATATTAGTTCATAAGCAATGTAAACATAAAAAGCATTGGGGTGGAAGCATTGTTCATGCTTTGCATCATTCTGAAACACATAAAGATGGTGGTTGAGAATGAGCTGAGGTGAGATCGTCACAAGAGCAACATTTTGGTGGAGCAGGATGAAAGTCCCATATGAGACCGCTCTAATTTATAGTTGACTGTTTTATGAAATTCAAAAAATCATGTTTCAGTGAAAACAGAACTCTGATAAAATTTGCATAAATATTCCATGATATGTGAGGTCACTCTTGCTTATTTAAAAACTCATAAAACATTCTGTCATGAGATATTAATTGATAGTAAAACCCCATTTTCCATGTTCAAATGTGCCTCTTACCATTATAGGCTCTTTCCAGATACAGCCCTGAGTACAGAGAGGGAAAACACTTTGTCACAGATGAGATAAGCTCCTTTTAGGTTTAATGTTATGCCCCCAAAATAAAAAAAAGGTCCACTAATTGATAAATGGGAGCAGAGCCGCAGGAAGTAGGCTACTCGTGGCCACTGGCTGAAATAGACCGGGATGAAGCTTTCATCGTGAAATATTAATAGACCTATTTCTCCCCTGACCCCCATTTTGCTGTATGGCAGACACTGAAAACCACAAAGAGCCATCACCATGGCATAAGCCATTGCAGCGATGAGACGCTTTCACATTTGGCCGTTAACAAAAAAAAACCCTGTGTTGTCTGAGCTCATCAGTTGTCCAAAGTGTCTCTTACTTCAAAGTTAGTGTGGCTATATTAAATAAATGGCTATCAATATTGCATGAGCGTTGTAATTTAGAGCTTTCAGAGGAACCATACTTCATTCAAACCTTTGATATAAGTGCCTCCGGGGCAGAGGCCTTGATTCGGGAGCGCTGGGGGTCAGTTTGCTAGCGAGGTGGGTTTGATTGTTTTATCTCCTCTCATATCTCTGCAAGATGCCCCAGGGCCATCATCATCTGTTCCAAAGTTTTGTAATCTTTATTTAATCTGACGAAACCACGCTCTGGAGTGGGCCGTTCAAAATGCCACATGAAGCTCAGCTGTGTCAAAAAACCATAAACAACTGCGTCTAATAAACAAAGTGCCATCCCAGAGTAATTCAATTATATATTCTAAGAGAGACCCGGCTGGTAAACAAGAAACAAAATCATGAAAAGACAAGAAGCGTCCGAGAGTCCAGGGATTAGATGCAGTCAAAATGACGGCTTTCTATTTGAGAGTTAGGGACAGCGAGGGAATGATGTGGAGGATTTTTTATTCCGCTGAGACTATGATTAATTGAACACATGCTTGTTTTGAAACAGCAGTTCCCGACGGGAGTGACTTTATTTTCAGTTTAGCGGTTGTGACGTTCTCCATGACAAGAATATATTAACGTAAACAATCAGAATAAAACACTCTGAACGAAATGACAAAAGATAAATAGCACCAGCTGTAAGGAGTGAAAAGAACAATGAATCCAACATTACTATGGCCATGCTAAACAAACAATGACAATGACACAATGAGACACACTGCGTATATGGTGAATTTTTATATTCCTTTATATAGTCTACAGTATATATGATCCTTGAGAAATCATTATATTATGCGGATGTTCAATTATTGGCTAAACAAACAATGACAATGCCACAATAAGACACACTGTGTATATGATGAATCTATATATTGCTTTATATAGTCTACAGTATATATGATCCTCGATAAATCATTCAATTATGTGTATATGGTGTTTAGTTATTAATGGTGACTCATAGTATTTTCATTGTTAAAATAAATTGTTGTATTTATGTATCTATTCATTATTTTATAATAACATATGCAATTGTTACAAATGTCTTTACTGTCAATTTAAAAAAAAAATTGAATGTACCCTGGCTGAATACCCCCCCCCCCCTATGTCTTATCTAAATATTTGAATGTTTCTGTAACACAGTTTCCACACAATAAATAAATAAATAAATAAATAAATAAATAAATAAATAAATAAAGAAGCTTTTTTATTATTATAATTTTTTTTTTTAATGGATAATAATAAAAATGTTTCTTGAGCACTGAATCACCACATTATAATTATTTTTGGCACTGAAGACTGAAGTAATGATGCTGAAAATTCAGCTTTGCACCACAGGAATAAATGATATTTTAACATGTATTACAATAGAAAGCTTTATTTTTTATTGTAAAAATGTTTCACATTATTGCTGTTTTACTGTATTTTTCATTAAATAAATATAGCCTCTGGCGCGGCGTCAAGGGGGAGCTTGGTGGCTATTTATACCAGCTCTACCCACCAACTTGTAATTGCACTAGTCAACATTACACAATTTTCAATCCTTTATTTTTAATAAAAATTAAGGAAGTAATTAAAAAGCTGAAATTAAAGTATTGGGTAGGGTTAGTGTAGGTGTAGGGAAGGCTGTTGTCCCAATAAGGTGGCATCCATTTAATAATCTGAATTAAAATTAAAATTTACACTCAATAGGTTCTTATGGCATACTGTTATTGTACGAAACATTTTGCATAATGTATTACAATGCTGAGGTGCAGATAACTGCCACTATTTGCAATAATTAATTAGCAGAATATCCTACTATTTGAGTATAAATACAATTTAGCTATTTGCAATGTAAACAGCATATCACTAAAAATACTGCTATTTTCACTTAGTGTAAATAGCATCTATAACTAAAATATATGCTATTTTCACTTAGTGTAAAGACTAAATAGGCTCTATCGTGCGGACACCAACCTCCCCTCACCCCCAACCTAAAACATCTCCCCGTGCCCCTGAATGAATGGAGAGAAACTTTACTAAGAAATGTTCAAATAGAGTAAACGTGGCAGACTTTGTATTAATTGGAGGTCTAAGTGCAAAAAGTGCTTAAACCCTGTTGTTTTTGTTGTTTTCTTTCTTTCTTTCTTTCTTTCTTTCTTTCTTTCTTTCTTTCTTTCTTTCTTTCTTTTGTTCAATCATTCATTCATTCATTCGTCTGCCCTAAAGTCTGAGACAGTAAATCAAAGAGACATCAAACAAAGTAGAATTACTCCAAAGCCTACCATCCACACAGGTGTATGTCCACATTCAGTTGACACTATCCGGCGCGATAATAATAATTTCTTTCCTTTATATTTTATACGTGAGTGCAGTAAATGAACAGCAGGGTCTTCATTATTCAGTCACCATCATTTAACCACAGCCAAGGTCTTTGACATAATAAAGATCTGATATCAATCATTTTCTTAACCCATATCTTTTCCCTCATCTTCTAGCAGGCCAGTCAGCGTGTCAGCTGAAGACGTCTCTCAAGTGTCCCATGGCTCTTCCACTTGCCCTGTCTCACCCACAGGCCTGAGAACAGCTGTTCATGATGATACTTGAGCTATGGCAGAAGCCTCACTGTTAGAGCACGGCACCCTTTCTCTGGTTCAGCCAGGACTGAGATTACTGCAGTCGGCTGCGACGGCTAACCACACTATCATTCCCCTGCAGCTGCTGCCTATCTGCCCAAACCAACCCAACCAACGGCAGCCCCACGCGGAGAAACAATCACCCCATTTTCAATTCCTTTTTTCTCCAACCTCTGGAATTCACTTTATACAGCAGGGAGAAATAAATGATAGATGATCAAGCAAAATGGTTTACCATGTTAAATACTTGCTCTGAAAGGTGCTTACACTAACCAATCAGCTCTAATCTTTAAAAATAAAATAAAATAATAATAAAATTAAAACATCTCAATTGAAGATAGGCTATATGTATTAATAACAATGTTTCTTGAGCACCAGATCAGCATATTATAATGATTTCTTCTTCTTCTTCTTCTTCTTCTTCTTCTTCTTCTTCTTCTTCTTCTTCTTCTTCTTCTTCTCATAATTAAAATTATTAATCAAATAAATGCAAATAAATGGAGTAGACTTGTGTGAATAAGAAGGTTGTAACCAAGACTTAAGACTTTAATAGTATTAAACATTGCATATATATATATATATATATATATATGGGAAGGCTGTTGGGTAGGGTTAGTGTAGGTGTAGGGAAGGCTGTTGTCCCAATAAGTGTTGCTACACAAGTCGATTGTGTTGGACCTGAATTCAGTCCTCCCTCCCAAACCACATTAGCTCTCATTGAAGACACAGACACACGGCTGTGTGACAAATCACCTGGAGAAAACCCACAAACACGGGGAGAAATCAATACATGTCCATGCAGAACAATTACATAATTTATCTATCAATCCATATGCTGTTATTAAACGCCAATAGGTATATTTCAGCTCTGCAGATTCCTGAAAGGCTGCAGACAGAGCATTTGCACATTTGTGTAATATTAATTAATGCTTTTGCAATGAAAAAAAAAAAAGAAACTTTTTTATCGTGGCAGTAAAGCTTCTTTTTTTTCTATCTAGAGAGAGAGGGAGGGACAGAACTCAGTTTTACTATGTCATTAGCAGCTCCATGCATTGATTTCCACACGATGGAGAAGACCTGGTCTCTCCAAGGTAATCAAGGCACTGATGTAATGAATGTCATTAATCAAGTAAAGCTGATTGGCTTTTACCATCACATTCAAATTAATTACACAATAACAATATGAATTACACAATAAATTATATATATATATATATATATATATATATATATATATATATATATATATATACAGTAAATGGACAACCAGAATGGGTAATACTGCCGTGTGTACCACTGACGCAGGGCCGCGGCGTTAATTGCAAGTCAGTTGCGTGTGAAAATCATTCGCGAAACTAAGGCCAGGTGGCCCAAAGGGAAGGATTGCAAACTGAATGTAATTGTAAATTATTGGTTTGTAAATGGAGATGAAAGGACAAAGTAAAACAACAATAACATTATAAAATAACATTGTAAAATCCTTTAAAACTATTAGAAAATTTACAGTGAGTTAATTTCAAAACGTGGGATAGTCTTAGGCTACAGTCTACGCATCAAAAATGAAAAGAAAGACCTTTACACAAAGGCTCTTACTGCATGCTATTGTTATTAAACATTCATTACATAATAGGCCTATATATATATATATATATATATATATATATAGAGGGGATGCCACACAGTGGTAAACATGGCCTTGTCCCAACTTTTTTGAGATATGTTGGTGCCATGAAATTTAAAATCAACTTATTTTTCCTTTAAAAGGATACATTTTCTCAGTTTAAACATTTGATAAGTCATCTATGTTGTACTCTGATTAAAATATTTGCATTTTTATTCACAATTTGTAAAGTATCCCAACCTTTTTGGAATCGGGTTTGTAAATGACCTCAAAACATTTTTTTCAAAACACTGTTGTAGTGATGTTACTTGGAGACTATATAAAATAAGTTATAACTAATTGGAAACTTAAATTTTTACAGTATTTTTCATTTATTTTTGCAATGTGAAACTGAATTTGTACAGATGTGATTTGTTACAAACTGTAGTCCACTACTGATTACAAATTAGTTGATGACAGAAATTAGTTTATAACCTAATCTATTGGGTTGCATATACTAAATAATGAATTCTGACTATGTTTTGATTACATTTTGGTTATTTTGACCTAAAATATATTTTCCACTCTTTGTTGTCAACATCAAGAAGTGTTTTAAACTGAACATTATCCCAGGGATTCATGAATGAACTGCAAGGGGTGTGAATTGATAAAAAACCTATTGTATAAAAGCAGTAACATTTCATTAAGGCAAAATTTAAGAGAGAGAGAGAAAAAAAGAAGAAAGTTAATCTATAAAAAGTATCTGTAATCTGATAATTAAAATTTTAAAACAATTTAATCTAATTACTTTTTTTTTCTGATTACGTAATCCAGATTACATGTAATTGGTTGCACAGCAATAATCCCATGCTTATTTGCTATATTCTCTTACACTTGTTTTATTTTACTTAAACTTTGTTTAGTTCCTGTGATATATCGATGTACACTTGTTACCTGAGCTGTTTGCAGTGCCCTTCGAAATTAATAAACCATATTCCTCCGCTACACTTTGGAGTCTCACTTAAGATTACTGAATACCCAGATGCGGCATTTCATTTACATAGAACTAAAGCCAAACCGCCTGCCTAAAACTTTTACAATATTCTTGTAAGCACTGGTATTTCCTTCGGGGAAATGCAAATCTAGTTTACCATCTAGTTAGAGCTTCTACAAGCAATTTATATCTAAATCCTGTCTCTGCTTGGACAGACTGCCTTCATGGGGGTTTTATCACTGTCTGGATGGCCTTTTTTTTATTGATATCTGCCTTTCCCTACAGAGATGTTAGCCATCATCAAATATTCATGGTGTATCAACACAAAATGGCTGTTTTTGTAAAGCTGACCCATTTCCAACAGTTGCCCTCAGAGAACCTCACTTTGGAAAAAAGAGGAGGGAATGGCGGCCTGCAGCGATGTCTGATGGTGCACATCTTGTTATAGTCATTATAGAATTAAACACTTCATATGATATTTAAACTGAGGTTGGACGCTATTTGATGTTATATACATTATTAGGTGTCTTCGTTCATGATTTGTCATGAGATGCCAATCGTAGTGATTCTGAATGCAAAAAAAAAAAATATATATATATATATATAATGACATGGAAAAACATTGCAGCAAAGAGCAACACATTTATTCCCATGTTTCTTATTATAACCAGCATAAAATATGATTTCCCCTTTCCATATTTTCTGAACGCCCTACCAAATTTATTAAACCATAGATTTGTCACGAGCAAAGCCCAGAGACTTGCTTTTCCATTTATAATACAGAGATTTTATAGTCTTGTTGACAAAGTCGGTGCTAAAAAGAGCTACCGATCTGAGCAGTGAATTTTACTCATGAATTATCATTATTCCCTGTGTTTGTTACGTAGCAATAGCCGGCTGGGGTGAGATGAATTATTACAGTATCAAAGTCATGCAGATATGATGTATCACTCATAGCGGGTGAAGCAGTCTAGACCCGACTGTACGGGCGCTGCGAGGACTCAGATGTGTGGAAGTGTGGCGGATCTTTAGCTCTTGGACTTAATGAGATAGAAAAGAGGGGAGAAGGAGAAGTTTGGGCTGAGAGACAGTAAAAAAAAGGCTGATAGATTCTGCATCATTCTTCTGCCCAATGGTCCATGCAGCAGTAATATTTGAGTGGTTATATGTTCCAGTGTATCAAAGACTAATGAGGCACAAACATGCACACACATAAACTTCAGTCCCACCAACGGAATTGTGAGACAGGAGTTATTTGTCATTTTTAGGCCAAAGGTTTTCAAAGTTTTTAGCTTAATGAAGGACAAATATGTGGTCAGCGTCTCAAATACCACACACTTATATTAATGGAAAGACATTGGAAAGTGAGGATGTGGCAGCTTTGCTAAAGTAGTCAACTGGATTCACTATTGATTGATTTAAATGCATCACTCTCTTAAAATGGAATGAACTAATTCTGATTTACCAGACTACAAAATAATTGCAATATAGTAACACAACTCAAAAAGATTAGTATTTGGTATTAACTCTTAGATTGGTAGTTTAAATAAATATAAATATTAATAAATTAATTATTTAAAAGAAGATGTTTCTTTTATAGAAGTTTGTTTCTAATACAAAATAAAACAAAAAAGATAATTTTGAATTTGAATTTATATTTCACAATCCTGAGAAGAAAAGTCAGAATAGAGATTTAAACTCAAATTGATTGTGAATTGATATAAACTTGCTGCCATTTTGTTGTTGACTTTTTTCTCTCGCAATTTCAAATTTATATCTCAAAATTCTGAATTTTAAGGTGGCCAAGAGAGATTAACGCAATGCAAATTAAGAAAACTACTTAATCAATTTGACAACAAATACAAATGGTCAGAACTGATGAAGATGTTTCTTGATTTGCTGGTGCTTTTTCTGTTTGTAAGCATTTTTTGAAGTTGCAGTGCATTGAACTCTCTCGGCCACCGTAGAATTTATATATTTTATTTTCTCTGAATTTTGAGTTTACGTCTCAAAACTGTTACTGTATATCTTGCAGTTATGAAAATTGCAAGGAAATATGTCTGAATTGTGAGTTAAAAAAAAAAGATATTGTGAGTATGTGTCATGCAACTCTAATGTAAATTAAGTAAAACTCAGAATTGAGAGAGAGAACATTTTCTGATAAATTTTAAGTTTCATACATAAAAGCAACACTGGAAAAATTAAATATTCAGATTTTTTTTTTTTAATTCTCACTAACACCATTTAAATATTGTAGTGACATTAAAAAGTTAATTCCTGTGAAGTTAAGACATATTTTCGAGATCGAAACCTCTAACACCAACCATCTGTGGACGACTCAAGACCAGATCTGTGTCTAATCTATCACAGTTCATCATTGGTCAGTCCCTGAAAGTGAAACACATAGCAGTAGGGAAGAGGGTGAATTAGAACTTTAGTGAATTTCATTGGCACTTGAAATAATCAGGTAAAAGTCTAGTAAAGCTCTTCTGCGCTCACTCTTGTGAGAAACTCTGCTACATTATTCAAATATGACCTTATGTTTTCATCTCACTCTTTCACTCTCACCATCTTTCTGATGAACTATGTTCTTCAATTTTTTTTTCTTCTTCTGACTGAAGTACTAGAGTAGGCTGAGTTTTCTTTGCTTTATTCAAAATGAAAATGTTTTGTGTATTGACTTTTAAATATTGTAAAATCTTTTAATATGCAAATCAGGCATCATCTTACAAAACATGCGTAGATTTGCATATTATATCAAAGTGACACAGGCCCAACATAAAATGTCACCTTGTTTATTGATGTTTTAATTTGATCAACAACTCAGTGGTTTGTAATTTTCATAATATTTTGTTAAATATAAATAAATAAATAAATGCCAGCGATATCATTAAAAAATGTATATCTAAAATTAGGAGCCTGTACCAGGGAGTCTGTGCCTCCTCAAAAATATTTGGAATAGAAAATAATTAACAAAAAATATTATGAAACATGAGCTCAAATAGTGTGTAAATCACTCATGTTTAGAGAATAATGCTTTCAGAGGAATGAAACAAACCAATGCACTTTATGTGAAACATAGACTATTTTTACAATACATGAGCAAAACGTCTCTTTAAGAAGTCTTTCTTCTATCCCAAATCTTATGTAACAATGGCATAATCTTTTCGAATCTTTTATGTAGCTGTGGTTAGATTATTTGACTCTGATTTACCTACAATTTTCAAGAATTTAATATTTGGATTTTTTAGAGTAAGTGCTTACTGTCAGAGGGAGAAAAATACGTCTAAACACATTGTTGATGACGAGTTGCATGAAAAGAGAAAAATAAGTTTTGGAACAAAAGAGATAAATTACATTCCCACACACCGGTGGGTGACGTGCATCTCCGGAGGTGCTCTCCAACCCCAGAACCCATAAATCTAAGCCATAAAAGAGATAATCAGACAGGACAGAGTTGCTCATATCAGTGCAGGGGGAAAGATTTGATTGAGGTGCATTTGAAGGACACTTTGCATGCAGTTTGAGAGAAAAGGAGGACATCGGACTAAGGAGCAGTATATTGCCTGACCTTTGCCTGCCGTGTGCAATGTCTTCGTGATAAAAATTTACAGTTTTCCTGGCAATAAGGTGTGTAACTCAGCAGTAATAAAGGTCAGGGACTGCTTCCTCTGAGAGAAGTGCCACAGGTCAGCTCTGCAATACTGATGAAATGACCTGTGTGTTGTGGCGCCTGTGAGCTGACTGTATCTGTTAAGCTTACTGAGGTGTGTCTTTATCCAATAGGCTTAGAAAAGACAAACATAGACACGAGAACATAACACAATCTAGCAGAATTGTCTTTGGACAAAGGATTTGTGTTGCTATCTTATTCATAAAGGCTGAATATTCTTGCAGTCTCATTCATTCTCTGCATATTCAAATTTGGTCCCAGTATCTTTACACAGCGTTTCTAATGGTTTTAAGACAACTTGGAATATACGGCAGTGCTGACGTCATATGGACTTTGAGAGCTTTTAGGACTTTATTAATCAAGCCTCAAAACTGAGTGGTATAAACTAGAATGGCATCAGATTTTGGAAGGTGTGAACAATCTGTGACAACATCTGAAAAGCAATGGTAGTAAATATTAAGAGAATGAAGATTATGAAGAAAAGCTTTTAATGGGAACATTTAAACAGCACTATGGACTATAACATCAAGAAGTGATCTTTTTTTTTAGAATATATCAAAACAATACATATTGTAAGCATATGCTATATATCCTGAAGTGATTATAACAATTATTATAATGTGAAAATATAATAACTATATGTATGTGTGTATATATATATAGATATATGTATGTGTGTATATATACTGTATGTATGTATGTATATGTTTGTGTATGTGTGCAAAAAAAATAAAAATAATCAATTGATCATTATATATATACACTGATGTAGTTCTGTTGTGCATAGAAGAGCACTGTAAACAGAACAAACAGCCTGCGTTACAGCACATGAATGCAGGGTAAACATGTTTCTATCTGCAAGTGTCTGTATTAGACTCCTCTGCATTAGAAGCATGTTTGTTTTCCTCCCCCCTTCCACTTTCTCTTTCCATCTTTCAGTCTCTCGTTTTGCTCATAGCATCTCAGTTTTCCAATCTTGGCCGGTTGTTTTTGAAGAGAGCATTGATGAATGTGGCTTGGGTCGGGTTGACCTCGGAGATAACCCCTGCTTTCTCGTGGCGAAAATTCATCAGCGCCTCATGTGGAGGCCCACGGGACCCGTGATTCAGCACTCAAGGTGAGTGTTTGTCATGAGGGTTTGGGAAGACAGGACAGGAAGAGAGGAGAGAATGAGAGCAGCTCATGCAGGTTTCGTTCTGCAAAGTCCCCGCTGAGTCTTTCTGTCCCCTCCAGGGACAACAGAAATCTCCCATCTGGACTTTTTCTTCTCCACTTTTCCACTCTCATACTTTCTCTCCTTTTTTATTCAGTCTTTTATTTCTTTCTGCTTGTTTTTCCTCGTTCTCTTCAAGGCCATTGTGGTCTTAATGATGTCTTAAAACCCAGATTGTTGTGTAAAAGCTCTGCTGCTCTCAGGGACATCCAACATTTAACACACCTTCAGCTTTCACTGCACCATCTGTAATTAAATTCCCTAGAAGCATGCTTGACCAAAGGTGTGTGGACACCCTTTTCTAATTAATAGTTTTTTTTTAGGTGAAAGGATTTTGTTTTTGTTTTTTTACTGCTAACAAGTGTACTTTTTCTAAACTCTTAACACAGCAGCACACCTATGTTACAATATTAGCCAAATAATAAAGATTATTATTGTGTATGCTACATGAATATATAAATGTCATAATGGATAGCCATTGCATATATGAGAATTAGGCTACCTATTTGCTCGCGCATGAACAGCTCCATTTCCTCTCTGGAGATGAGTTCTGTTTTTGTGCTTGCCGATTCTTGCCGATGTAAATAGCAAATCTACCATGAGACGAGTGCAACTGCCTCTTAAAGGGAATGGGAAATTACACTCTGATTGGTTTAATGCACATTATGCCAAAAAAAAACACCCATTACCCATTATGAGAATAGGGTCAACCCATTTCGACCATGCACCCGGGTACGCCCACCATTTTCCCGTAGCAAAAATATATTCGGACACACCCTGAGTGCACCTGCGCCATGTAGACCATGTCTAAATAGGGCCCTTTAAGTATGAACAATGATAGTCTTTATCAGAGCATTTTGAGAATTGTGGCTTAAGAGTCAAATGGCTCATTTCCACTGAGCGGTATGTTACATTACAGTCCAGTACAGTACGATTCAGGACGGGTAACCCTGATCAGGCTTGCATTTTTCATTGCCAATAGTACCCTTACTTGGTAGCCGTGGTGTATGCCAGAAAGTAGAGATATAGACCAATGATAAAGCGCGACAATAAGCACAACTCAACAAACACAGTTAAAGTCAAGGTGATGAGTAGTAGACTGAAGTTGGGCTCAGGTGGTTGTGCTGTGAGATGTGTTTCCCATACATTTATTTATTTTTGGAGACTCGCCACGATTTTAAAACTGATTGATTTTCAAAAAGGCTTCGTTGAATAAACATGAGTAACGTTACGTACTGCACGTTTAATAATAATAACACCATACAATTATATGTTTAAATATCAAAACGAAGCACGGGTGTTTTTATATCACTATTTCTGAAGGAAGACTTGTATGTTATATGCCTGATAAAGCAGCGTTTGTGAGCGTAGCTCTGCTTTGTTTACAGCTGTTACTGGGGAAACCTCTATTTCTCGTGCTTTATGCATCTCATGCTCAGAAATAATTTATTTGCATTTGTTATTAATTCTATTCGGAAGTCTACCGGAAGTTAAGTTAGGGCCACAAAAGTGTGCATGCTCAGTAACGTTTGTTTATGTTGTTGCCGTTGAAACAGTCTATAAATTAACTGCAGATTTTAATATTTACATTTTCATCTGAAAAACTCTTAAAACTACATTACATGACACATTAACAGTAATATTTTGAAAATTATGTGTTTTTTTTGGGCAATGATATTTCACAAGTCCACAAGAACGCATATTGAGAAACGGCCATTTCAGTGAAAATATTAAATTATAAAATACACAGTTATATTTTTTTTTTGTTTGTGCACTCTGATGTAAATAAGCCCAACACTCATGAACAGCAGAGCGGAACCAGTGAAGGGAACTCAGAGAAGTTTTACCCCCTTGTATCACGCAAAAGTGACGATTCGCTTTGCTGTGCTAGGTAATCCAACAGAAGGTTACCAAAAAAGTGGTATGGTACGGTTCGCTATTTTGGTACCATTCACAACCTCTGACAGTGAAAACGGGAATAATTGCGAACGGTACCGTACTGTACTGTACCGAACCGTAACTCTCAGTGGAAATGAGCCAAAAGGAAGGATATAAATAGTCATGAAAAATATGATTCATACTGGGGTCACCCACACAGGTGTCACCACGCAACGTCACATCAGAGCCCCTTTAAGGCATAACCATCCCAAAAAAAAAAAAAAAAATGGTCTAGGATGATTATTACAAACTAAGTGGTCTGCAGAACTAGGTCAATTGGTGTAATCTTACCAGCATATGCTTACGATTTTATCCCTATTAAAACACTGAATACACAATTCCACACTATCCTTTCAGCCTGAGAGTGTACAGTCTATAAATTAGCCTAGGATAGAGAATGTAGCTTAATGTCTTTGAGACATCAAAAGACAGAGCAAAAAAAAAAATAATATTTCTATATATATATATATATATATATATTCGCCAATATAGTTCATTATTCCATCTCTTTCTCGCAGGCTGAAATAAATTTGTCCTCGTCTAAATCAGATTGGGAGATTTGGATAAAGGTTGCTCAATTGCAGCAACAACCAAAGCCGGCGGAGAGGAGTAATATATCCTGATTGAAGTGCATTGTTGCATCAGCCGTGCCGGTCTGTGACAGAAATGGCATTATTCAGCTGTTCATCATATTGGGGATATATGAAAGCTTATCGGAGAGGCGAACAGCTTGTATGCAAATGGTCGTCTCCAGCGGAATGGCATTGGAGCTGATTAAAATTATTCGAACAAGTACATTTGGGAGCTGAGCCAAGCAGACGTTATGAGTGACAGGGCCTGTTGCTCTCACAAAGGACAGAGTCCCCGAGTCCTGTTTGTTACACCAAGGTCTCATATGAGACATCAAGTGCACTTAGATGTCTCTCTGGGATGAGAAGACATTTATTCAACAAGCGCATAAACAAGGTATCAGGGAGTGAAATATATTCAAGAATAGCACCATTGAGTTAACTCGGAAAAGTGGGCAATTATATATCAAAATGTTCAAAAAGATGTGTTCATCTTTATTTATGAATATAAACAGGTGCTTTCTGTTGGTAATTTTTTTTTCTTTATTTATTTATTTTTTTGCCTTTAGAATCCCACCATTTATCCAAGAGCAAAGACAAATAATAATTACTTTTTATTCTGTATTGTGTTTATTTCCCCCTCTTAGATTACTGACTCTTTTCAGAAAAAAAAACAGAATATAGGATATACACACAGAAAGACGAAAAGAAGGAAGGACAGATAGACAGACAGACAGGGAGATAGACAGGTGGATGGATAGATGTATGGATGGATGGAGAGACATATAGATGTCAGAGGGATAGACAGACAGACAGACAGACAGATAGATAGATCTTCAGACACTTCTTCTATTCAGTCCTAACTGTGCGGTGTCTGGTAGAAGCACACTGACTTCATGCAGTGTATTGTAGTATCTTCAGTGGTTCACACACAGTACTGCGAGCATTATGGAGTGACAGCAGGGACACAGTGCGGTATGGATCAGCAGCTCTGAGCACTGCTGCGCACTCTACCTTTGATAGCAGCTGCACCCGTGCTGTTTCCCCTCTCTTACTGAAAGCATTGTGAAGAAAAAAAGTAGAAGGGAATCTGTCCACTGTATATCTCTTTGTTATTGTGCCACAAGAAGTTATGTTTACTCTGAGAATGTCACAAACACACGGGACGTGCGGAACCTCTGGTAACCCGGCACTTCAGAACAGCAGCCTTGGAGTTAACAAATCAAAGACTTAGTGCTGTTTCCTAGTGCCGAAAGTATAAGAATTTTTTTTGCATTTTTAAATTACAGCGGTTTTTTATTATTTTATTCTGCAGTGAATGGCTTCCAAAAACTTGTTTGACTATTGTCTTTGCTCAGATCAGTTGTCTGCTTGCATGGATATTCACCACCTCAAATGACAAGATTTTTAAATGGAGAATTTTTTCCTCATTAGCTTTGCTCCATTGCATTGGAATAGATGTCATTCCACCTGGTTCTAACCGTGCTTTTGATGGATGGGCTTGTGCGATAAAGAATTAGTTTTAGGGCACCTTAGAGCATTTACACAAAGCCAGGATAAGAAAATATAATTTATATTTTCTCGTAGGGGGAGGAGAGTCAGTAAATTTGACAGGTGAAGCGTGTCAATTTACCTTCATTATACGCCCACTGCAATTCACAGGTGAACTTGAGATTTGTCTTTCTTTCCCATTCATGTGAAGAGGGAGGAACGAGGGGCTGAAGATTGTGTTTTTGTGCGAATTTGACAATAAAACCGTTAAAAAAGCTATCCTGCTGTCATGAGGGAGAATACATGACAGCCAGGCCTTAATACACTTAGACGATATTCAATTGTTCAAGAAACACTGTCAACACTTCCAACCTGCTTTTCACCCACTATCCACAGATGCATGCTGGGAAGTTAACGGAGCCTTCTTATACAGTCTCGGAAGCCTTGTCCCTTGATAAAGGGTTTTGTATTAGGAGCTTTGAATTCCCTTTTTTTTCAAAACTTTTTCTCTCTTTTTTTTCTTTTTTTTTTATATTGTGAAAAAAAAAATAATTCACAGAAATCACACATATTATTATTCAAGTTGTGGTTCTGTGTTAACACCATCACTCAAATAGTAAGGACCTCCTTTGGGATTTTTAGATAATATTCTTAAATATATGTACAGTAGGTCCTATTTTTGTGCATAGGTAATTCATTACTTGGATCTGAAAATGATTAATATTAGCAGTGATGGGAAGTCTGATTTGTTTCTATGAACCAATTAAGTCATCTGTATTTGAATAGCACTTTTTACAATCTATTGGTTTCAAAACAGCTTTATATAATATAATGATATCTATGTTTATAACATCTTAATATGTCCATGCCTTATAATCACATTTTGAATTGATATAAACAAATTGTTTAAATGCAAATAAAGTTGGATATACTTATATGTATCTAATACATTATTGTTTTACAGTTTGCATTTTGTGACAATAGATTTTGAGCTAAACAAGTCAGTTGAGTGAATCATCCAGCAATTCAATCAGTCGCTTGTCTCCACCTACTGGTGTAATAATGCAACATCTACAGAAAAATACCCACAAGACTATAAAGGTTCACACTTTTACATTTTTTCTTTGGCACAACAAAAGTTAACCCTTGATCTAAACAAAAAATATGGTTGATTAAATTGATTAGGTTTGGGCAATTTAAAGGTCCAATAAGAGATCTTGGCAAATAATAACATTAGCCTGATAGCACTGAAAGCGAACATCCCACCCTCCCTGCAATCGCCATCCAAACCCACGTCCCCTGAACACATTTATGCTCACAGACCAGAATACCACAGACACCATTACTACAATAGGCTAAATAAGCGGTTCCCAATTCCAGCCCATGTTCCAAAGTGAAGGGAACCCTTGCTCAGGGAGTAGGGAGCAATGAACACGGTGTAGGGATCATATAGATTGGAACACAGTTCATTCACGTAGCTCACTTCTAACGAGTTGGTAATCTGAATTCAGGTGTGTTAACTATGAGAGACATGCAAAATATGTGCACGAGCACTAGTATTGGGAACCGCTGGGCTACATCATGTGTATTTAACCAGTGAGAAAACTTTAAAAAGTACTACATTACCAGGAAGGAAGCCCAGGTTGTTGATGTCTGTCTGCACAGCGTGCACAAATTCACTGATGATGTATTCTGTCTGCATGAACAGGGTGCACAGAGGTATGCAGATACATACGTTGACAGGCAGGTAGGAAAGCCATTTTTAAAATATAGCTTGTTATATATTCTGTGTTATAGCTAACACAGAATATATAAATACAGATAAATACATTTAGACCACTTAACTTAATGATTGCTATAGGGATGAGAAGAGTCACCTATTGCACCTTAAATTTTTATATTCATTAACCTCTCACAGGTGAAAGTGCCCTACCTAACTTAAAATTGTAAAAATTCCTTTCAAATGTTGGTGTCTTCCATCCATGTAGGGCAGATGTGGGCTCGAACAGGGCCGAAACTGCTTGCTGTCTAGGAAATTTCTTTTACCACACTGATTTATTTATATATATTTTTTATATAAAAATACATGAAATGAGTCCTGGAACAATCTAGTAAAAACAAGTAATGGGTTGAAAGTCACATGTCTCATGAGTTTATATTTCAAATCTGAAGAAGATACCTTCAAAAAAATGAGATTCCTGCAACCATTTTTCTGAGACTATGTCTAGCACCCCCCCACACCCCTAAATAATATATATATATATAATTATATATTATATATATATTATATAATATAGAAATGTAATCATACATGCGCCATAAAGTCAATAATCACTATCTATTCATATAGACGGCGTTCACATTTAAAGCTGTGGATGTGTTTATGAATCGTTATTATTACAACGAATCTGGTATGTACTGCATTTTGTTTCTTAATTTTTCTATGTGTACTGGTTAAACAAATCTAGCAAATACATTCTTTATAAGCTTTCCACTGAAAAACAGCAACCTGTGGTTGATGCTTGAGGCTTAGATCTTTATAATGATATATAGTTTGTCAATATTAAATTTGTCCCGTTTCATTTAATCTATTCGTAAATATTGAGTTTGGTGCACCTGCATCCAGGTGCATGTTAACAGGTTTTAAACCAAGAGAGAATGAAATCTGTGCCAACTATATCTCCCCTACTATCTAGCGCACTACATCTTTTTACGAAATGCTATGTGGCCACTCTGGGAGCAGACATAGTTTGTGGCTGCTAATGATATCATGCATTCTAATGTAAAGCCTTGACAGAGTAATCAAACTCTTATTAATACGCAACACTTGGAAGGAGAGAATCACAAAGGATGAGAATCTGCTGAGGTGCTTTAAAGTGTCAACACCCACAACATAGAGTGACAGTATTAAAATAAATAAATAAATAAAAAACATGCAAATCTATTCTTTATGGGAATCCTTTTTTTTCTTATCAAATGGCAACAATGTTTTACAGAAATAAGTGATAAAATATAGCATAATGGGCTGTTGACTAAGCAAACATGATTTATTTATTTTGTTGTTGTTGTTGTTGTTGTTGTTGTTTTTTTGCATTTGAAATGCATTTATTTATCGATTTGATTAGAGCATCTGTATCTGATTAATTATAATACAACATAGAGTGACAGTATTAAAATAAATAAATAAATAAAAAACATGCAAATCTATTCTTTATGGGAATCCTTTTTTTCTTATCAAATGGCAACAATGTTTTACAGAAATAAGTGATAAAATATAGAATAATGGGCTGTTGACTAAGCAAACATTATTTATTTATTTTGTTGTTGAAATGCATTTATTTATCGATGTGATTAGAGCATCTGTATCTGATTAATTATAATAAAAATAATAATTTAAGATAGATAGATAGATAGATAGATAGATAGATGATAGATAGATAGATAGATAGATAGATAGATAGATAGATAGATAGATAGATAGATAGATAGATAGATAGATAGATAGATAGATAGATAGATAGATAGATAGATAGATAGATAGAACTTTAATTTTAAGTTGATTTCAAGTTGAACATAATGACTTGTGGTTCAGCAGGCAAGTAAGGAGAGCCCATTTATTGTCTGAATGATTTAGTCCATGATTCACGCCGTTGACTCCTGCAATTGATTCAGTCTGATTCATAGATCATTAAAAACTAAGCATCAGATTTTAGACCGAGCAGCATGACTCCGTGTGTCAAGGCATCATACTAGCACCAGACTTCTGAACTTCAATGTGGAAAGTAATTATTGCTTCTATCCAGAGATAGAATAGAATGTACTGAATCCGCAGGGCTACTGACGTTCTGAGAGGCTGAGGTCTGGATGTGAGGTGTTCACGTGTCTTCTGAAGCGTTAATATGTGCATTAGGGCACTTTGCTATCACTCGACCTTGTCACCTCCAGGAAAATGACTCTCATTTGGCTTTCTAATGATGCTGTGCATTAGCCATAAAATGGCAATAACTAATGCATTATTCAGTTTGAAATTACATCTAGGTAATCATTTGAACTTAGCAATTACCGAGAGAGTGTGTCAGCTCCTCTGTGGTGATTACTGCAAAAATCACTTCATGAGTGAATCCAAGACTTCATCATTCAAAAGGTTTTGCGAGTTCAACTCTTTCATTCACAGGGAGCCCTATGAGAATCTATCCACAAATAGTTATGTAGGATATGCTCTCCTTACATTATTGTAAATGATTGGCAGCTCTATTCTGTGAAATAATAGGATCCTCCCAGTGAGATATTAGGTTCAGAAACATATAACTTGATTCTTGAGACATGGGGCAAAACAATTTTAAACTACTGTAGATTTTAAGTCCTATATCCTTTGTATTACATTTAAAAATATAATATACAAGTACATATATGTGACCCTGGATCACAAAACCAGTCTCAAGTACCACAGGTATATTTTTAACAATAGCCAATAATACATTTTATGGGTCATAATTATGGATTTTTATTTTATACCAAAAATCATTAGGATATTAAGTAAAGATCATGTTTCATGGAGATATGTATTTTTCCTACCGTAAATATATTAAAATGTGATTTTTGATAATAAATATGCATTGCTAAGAACTTAACTAGCAATCATATTTTTTAAGGAAAAGCTTATTTATTCAGCTTGTGTAGCTCAATTGGTTATGTGATTCCATTTTTTGTTGTTGTTGTTGTTGTTGTTTTTGGTGGGGGTGGGGGGACACATATTGGCCCACTTTCGCTCATTTATGTTCACATACTAAGTTCGAGAAAAGGAACACAAAATCTGGAGAGTTTCATATTTGTACTAATTATTCTTGTATTTTTCTGTATTATGATCACATTGATAACTCAGCAGGCAGCCACCAAGTTTTTCTCAATTGAAGTAAACATTAGCTACTTTACGTAAGGGATAATGCACGGCTAGCTGTGCACTAAAATTTTTTAATGCATACTTTACCTGGCTAGCCTATCAGAATCTAGTATTAAGATAGACCTTGGTATAATTCAATATATGACATTATTGACATTAATTTGTGTTTGACATCATTATTTTACATTTGAATACTGATACCTTGAGATACTGTACATGAAAGAAAAGCACATTTTGTGAGAAAATAAAGGACCAGCACACGCATTCTACAGTGTAATCCAATTATTTATGAAGTATGATTAAAAACTTTTATTTTGTCAGTTTCATTGTATCCTGTTTTGTCTCATGTCTCAAGAATCAGTGTGCTCTCAGTGATACACTGCGGTTTGTAAACTGATCTGTGCGTTCACCCCTCTGGGTCTCTGTCTGCAGAGCTCTAAAGACAACACTTCATGAAAGCTCATTTGAGCCTCTCTCTCTCTTTTCCCACGTACCGCTGTCAGAAGACTTCACGTCAACACCATTGTGACTGCGCTATCACTGGTTGAGGTAATTAACCTTGGAATTAAAACTGTCAGATCAAACAGGAGACAACTGCCTCCCTTTCCAATATCGCTCTCTCCATTTCTGTTTTTGCAACTTAACTTCTCTTAAGATGCTTTTTTTTCATGAAGTAATAAAAAATATATATTTGTAGTCACAGGGAAAATTAAACTGGCATCAACTCCTCCAGCAGTGACATAAAACACGCCATATTAACATAATTACTTTTCACTGGTAAAGCAAACATATTCTTATTGTAGAGCTTGGGTTTTGACTATATCAATTCCCCAATTCCAAGCCACAATAAAGCCTTTAAGCTACGTCTTCCAAAGTAGGCACATTTCTGACTTGGCGCACTATATCTTTTGATAACTGGTTGTACAAATGTTTTCTCACAATGTACAGCTAATGTATTCATCTTAATGCAAGTTGTTTGATGTCCATTTAACATTTTTAACAGCCTTAAAAAAAGTAACTGGAGACAGGTTAGCATCAACTATAATATAATGTAAATACGCATGTATAAAAATAGACACTTAATTTCTATAGTCCACTTGAGACCTTCTACTAAATGTAAATAACTTTGCAACTACATCTAACTCTCGTTAGTTTGCAATAACTAACTCTCATTAGCATATTAGTAGTCTGTTTGGTCAAGGTTAGGGTACACTTTATTTTAACAACCTATTTTCACTATTAATTAGTTGCTTATTGGAATACATATTATCAGCATATTGGTTGTTTATTAGTACTTATAAAGCATTATTAATGCCTTATTCTGCATGACCATATTTCAGATTCCTTAAACCTACCACATACCTTAACCTAACAATTGCCTTAATGACTTTTAATAAGCAGCAATTTAAAAGATTATTTTGGGAAAACTCTTATATGTGATCCCTAATATATAGTGCTACTAGGTAGAGTTAGTCGAAAAGGTTGCAAAGTTACTTAATTTCTGTTTAGGGACCATCAAAATAATTTTTAAGCTACTTTTGAAATGAGTTCAATGGATAAATAAGCTTTGACTCTCTTCTTCTTTTGACCCACTTCTATCTGTCTTACCCAAATCTTAACGTGGTATGGATTTTAAAGTGGACAACATGCCTAAAACTTTATTTGTATTTTTTTTTTTTTTTTTTTTTTTTTTTTTTTTTAATGTTTCAGACAAGAATATGTCGAGTTGCTTTGAAGTTTGACTTTACAAGATGCCATATAATAATTAGAACTTTCTATTCAAGGCTAATCCAATGTCACAAACAATAGGATTATTGAATGACTCTTGGCCACCACTGAAAGTTTTCAAGACTTCTGAGAAGCAAGTGACCAGGTTTAACCTGATCTATGGACATTATGTGTGATTCCATCTTTTTAGAACACCAATTAATGTCAGTCAGTCACAAAGCACTGGCTTCTTTATGAAGCAGTGGGTTTCTTTTCTCTGACACTCTCTGGCTCATAATGAAGCTTCTAGAAGAAGTGAGCAGCTCTCTCAGCAACATCATCTGTCATTACCAAATGTGCGGCTTCAGCAGGGAGAGCCCAGTTATAGGTCAAGTGCTGCCGACCCGCAGAAATGGCTCTCTTCCATATTGTATTATCATAGGAGCTTGAGAGGATGCAGGTTATTTTAGTTGAAAGTGTCATGCCACCAAATGCAGTCCTGGGAGTGGATAGAAAAGCAAACAAACAAGGTCAGGAGTCAGCGCCATTGTGGCAGATGAGATTTTTGGAAGCCAGATTTAATATTTTGGCTGGTAAGTATTGCAAATTTGAACTCTTATTCCCTAGTATGTGCTGTGACTTCATATGATAGGCACAACTATGTAACTATAACAAGCTTTCCTTTCATGTAGAATCATCATCAACACAAAACCAGGGTTGGTTGAATTTATCTTTGTGACTTCCATGCAATGTCACCACAAAGCTGTGACCTGGTCAAACACTTTTGCTGAAGTGAATTGCCTCGCTCAAGGGCACAGTTGTGATGGCTTCATGATGCCTGAACTATCAACCATTAGCCTCTGAAGTCTTAAAGGGATACTCCAACCCAAAATGAAATTTTTGTCAATAATCACTTGCCCCCATGTCGCTCCAAACACATAAACGCTTTGTGCAGAACACAATTTAAGATATTCTGGATGAAAACCATGAGGCTTGTGACTGTCCCTTTGACTTCCAAGTAAAATACAATGTCAAGTTCCAGAAAGGTATGAAAGACATCGTCTGAATAGTCAATCTGCCATCAGTGGTTCAACCGTAACGCTATGAAGCGGCGGGAATGCTTTTTGTACGAGAAGAAAACAGAAATATCGACTTTATTCAACAATTAGTCATCTCTGTCTCTCCCCACATCACCGTAGCACCATTTTGGAGAAAATGAGCCAATGCAGGCTGTTTACACTCTTTTTTTATTAAGTACACCTTGCAAGTACCGGGTTGGACCCCCTTATGCCTTCAGAACTGCCTTGAAAGGTATAGATTCAACAAGTTGTTGGAAATATTCCTCAGATATTTTGGTCCATATTGACATGATAGTATCACACAGTTGCTGCAGATTTGTTGGCTGTGCATCCATGATGTGAACTCCCGTTCCACCACATCCCAAAGCTGCTCTATTGTATGAGATCTGGTGACTGTGGAGGCCATTTAAGTAAAGTGAACTCATTTTCATGTTCAAGAAACCATTCTGAGATGATTTGAGCTTTGTGTCATGGTGAATTACCCTGCTGGAAGTAGCCATCAGAAGGGTACACTGAAGTCATAAAGGGATGGACATGGTCAGCAACAATACTCACGTAGGCTGTAGCATTTAAATGATGCTCAATTGGTACTAAGGGGCCCAAAGTGTGCCAAGAAAATATCTCCCACACCATTACACCACCACCACCAGCCTGAACTGTTAAGAAAAGGCACAATGTATACATGCTTTCATGTTCTTTACGCCAAATTCTGACCCTACCATCTGAACGTTACAGCAGAAATCGAGACACATCAGACCAGGAAACTTTTTTTTAAAATCTTCTGTCGTCCAAATTTGGTATGCCAGAGTGAATTGCAGCCTCCGTTTCCAGTTTTTAGCTGACAGCAGCGGCAACCGATGTGGTCTTCTGCTGCTGTAGCCCATCTGCCTCAGGGTTCAACGTTTTGTGCATTCAGAGAGGGTGTTCTACATACCTTGGTTGCAGCGAGTGGTTATCTGAGTTACTGTTGCCTTTCTATCATCTCTAACCGGTTTGCCCATTCTCCTCTGACCTTTGACATCAACAAGGTATTTTCTTCCACACAACTGCCGCTCACTGGATATTTTCTTTTTTTTTTTTTTTTGGACCATTCTCTGTAAACCTTAGAGATGTTTGTGCATGAAAATCTCAGTAGATCAGCAGTTTTGGAAATACTCAGACCAGCCCGTCTGGCACCAGTAACCATTCCATGTTAAAAGTCACTTACATTTTTATACCTATACTTAAAATTAGTATAAGCGGGTCCGCAACAAAAAATGCGAACAGCGCCGGACTGAAACTAGCAAACACACTTGCGCCGCATTGCGCCGGGTGTATTATAGGGCCCTACTGTATGTCACAAAAATGCAGTATCACGTAGTTGCTATGAAAACATGCAGAAAACTCTTCAAATAAAACATCTCAGGTAAAAATGCAGAGCTTTCCACACAAAATCTAGAAAGAACACAGCACTCTGTTCAAACTATTCAGCAAGCTAGCAGAAAGTGTGAGGGCCTGTCGCATCTCTTCCATAGCAAAGAGTCAGCTGCGGCTTCATTTTCTCTCGTTCAGCCCGAGGCCTCTGCATCCAGATCGATATTGTCCATTGCACCGTGGTCCAGCTAAGGCTTCCCCCTCCTCCCCGCAGCGCCTGTGCCATGCACACTTCATCCCCTGTCTGTCACCAGTTAATCTCGCGGTTTTGTTTTTCTTGGGTCCGTTGAATAGCCGTGCCGTGATCTGCTGGCGTATCTCAGCCCTACGCTACTGAATCTATCAACCTTTAAAAGTTAACAAGTTGTCTAGGGAAATGCCATTTGTTACTGGTCCAATAGGAAATGTCAGTGTCTAATAAAACGGTGACGGTTGATACACATGTCAATAGTGGCAGAGGCTGTCCGATGCAAGCTCTCTTGGGTGCCAAGGAGGAAGCCAACTTAAAACGGCAGCCACCTGAAACGGCCGCTCTCCGCCAACCCTGCAGGAAATGAACATTGTCAGGAAATAAATCATCCTATTAAGTAAACGCACCATTCCTCGTACTAAGGCTGTGTTGACGAGGCCCCTTACTGCAAATGACGCAGACAATCAGACGCGTATTTTCTCCCGGCACTCTCGCGTGTGTGCAACTATTCATCAACGAGCATTTCAATTTCCTGAGAAGCTCAATGGCCAATCGGCCGTCCGCTGAGGCTGAAGTTAATGGATGCGCTGCTTCTGTCTGTTTCACGTATTCTCTCCTCTCTTTGCAACAACAATTACTACTTCAATCACATTCATTTGGGCCCCATAATTGACTAGTATAATTTACAGCACTGTGTTTTCCTGTTATGAAAACCTGATTGGTTTTAGTGCAATAAGAGTCGCAGGGCTCATTTAGAGATCCACAGAGACCACATGCGTAGCATTACTGCAGAATGAGGTAAAACAGTAAAACGAATGTTTTGCGAATATGCTATTCAAAACAATCCTGGAAGTCTAAACAGAGATCAGTTTACTGCTTCACCCTGGATCTCTTAAATTCTTTTGGGAGGAAATATGGGGTTAAATAGCCTGTGAGCTTTCAACTTTAATTTCAAAGGAATTTTTTAATTTTAAAGGAATAGTTCCCTCAAACATGACATCTCTGTCATTATGTTTCCATCCCAAATGACTTTATCTCTTCATTGGAAGGTAAAAAGAGGTGTTGAGATGTTGTTTTCCATACAATAAAAGTACACAACATTGTAAAGCATAGAAAACACCCTACACTTCTGTTTAAACTCGGAAATCGCTGAACACTGAACATGAAAAGTTCAAGTGAAAAAGAATGTTTATTTTTATTTTTGCAAAACACAATACAGTAAATCTCCAACAATCATTTCAGCAGTCTAAAAAAATAAAAATAAAATCACTACAAACATATTCTAAATCTTCTAAAATATTTCATTGAGTTTCTCAAACCAGTCTTTTGAACACAACACTTCCACAGAATAAAGGAAGTCATACAGTTTGGAAGGTGAGTAGAATTTTCATTTTGTTTGAACTGTTCTTTTAATACTACAAGCATGTCTTGAGTGGTTTTGTAACATTTACATTACCAAGGTTCTCAGCTCAATGCCAAAGCAGTGCAGTATAGTTGTCATAATGGATGAGAATGAGTTATAAAGGATAGAGCGCTGCTATGCAATCACCATAGAGACACTATTAATCTTGTTTTTGCATCTGTACTTGCAAGGTCAATCATTGCTGTGTTAAGAAAGTTATTTAAAATATTTTCTTATTTACCAGCTTAATACAACTATAAATCAGTGTTGTGAATTTGGGGCTTATGTATTTGTCCGATTTGTTGGGAAACCTGTTTGGAAACAGTTAATTCGGTTTACTGGAAACTAACTATGTTCTTGTAGCTGATTGACTGTTTGTACTTTCTATTTATC
This sequence comes from Carassius carassius, assembly GCF_963082965.1. Classification (NCBI taxonomy): domain Eukaryota; kingdom Metazoa; phylum Chordata; class Actinopteri; order Cypriniformes; family Cyprinidae; genus Carassius; species Carassius carassius. The sequence goes on from NC_081771.1 coordinate 30,102,031, forward strand.
AAATATTCCTGAAAAAAAGTTTCCAATAAAGCACAATTGTTAGTGATAATAAGATTGTTTTCTGAAGGATCATGTGACACTGAAGACTGGAGTACAGATGCTGAAAATTAAGCTTTGTATCAAAGGAATAAATTACATTTTAAAATATATTCACATAGAAAATGTCATTTTAAATTGTAGTACAATTGTGCACTATTGCTGTTTTACTGTATTTTTGTAAAATGTCAAATAAATACAGCCTAAGTGAGTATCAGGACTTCTTTCGAAAACAAAATAAAACCAAATCTTACGTACACCAAAATCTTCAATACTGCTTTGTAGAAAACCTATACCAAATCATTACTTTTACCCAATCAATCAATCAATCATTCAATCAATCAATCAATAGATCAATCAATCAATATTCAGACCATTAGGTCTACATAAGATGTCCTGTATAGACAGGAAAATAACTTTGTCTTCTAGACTGCAATAGCCACTTTACATGCAGTTTTGATTTTGGTTGGTTGGGCAAAGTCATATCTCATTGTGTCAGCCCAAGTGTCAGCAGACAGCCACACAGGTCCTGGAAAGAGCTGGAGGAATGATGATTTCCCTAAAGACACTAGCATCAGTTTATTATGTAAGTGCATTGATTTTCATAAAACATTGAGTGCCAGGTGTTTTCTCCAACTTGGAGGTTTGATATTATCAAAGGGGTAAATCTCCTTTTGAAACTTCCCTTCATTTATCTGTTTATTTTTTTATATTTAAAGATGTTTCTAAATTACCAGTACTTATCAAAAGCAGGTCACGATTTTCTTTTGAACTTTCAGCACAATCTGAAGTCAGAAAAAGAAATAAATAGATAAAAGTTCATCTGTGGGAATTAGTGTTCAGCCCGAGTAGTTAATTGCTTTGATTGATTTTTTTGCCCCCATCCTTTTTCCTCTGTTCTCCATCGTGGCTCCATCTCTTTCTTTGTCCCTGCTTTCAGGCCGTCTGGGGTTGAGATTATTTTCAAGAAAAGCTCCTCTGTTTTTCCCGGTCCTGAGATCACTGTCTTCCTACTGGGACTTTGACTGAAACAGAATATGCAGACATGGTCTTCCAGGACCACTGGCCTCTTTCCAGATATCTCAAGGTAACGTACACACACACACACATACTGCGTTCTATCTGCCAGCCCTTAACGTGGCACCAGCTCAGCTCTCCCTGTTACTGTTTTTGGAAGATGAATATTGATTGGGCCGCTGTTACAGCACTAGTCGCTGTCTTCCTCTCTCTGCCTCAGTGTCATGGGGGACGTGAGGAATTGGCCCCTAATAATAGGCCAGTAAGAACACCTCTCTACTCTGGAGACATGGAGCAAGTTTCATTCTGTCCTCTTCTCCTCTGGAAGATTGGATCGTGGACCACTAAAGGGTTCTTTCAGCAGCTCAGGATAGACATGAGATTCTCTGTGACAAAGGAGGTTGTATGCCACTTTCATGGAATTGAAGATGTTTGGCTTGTTTTAAATGACAGTTTAAAGTAGCGTGTCACTTGAGTCATGCATTACAGTGATTTTACCATAGTAAATGGTCTTCTTAGACACAACACAAACAACTCAATTGATGTAGTGCATATTCAGCAACAATATTATGATAAAAAACTAAAACAATGTTTAATTAAAAGCCATCATTTATTAATAATAATTCATTTATAATAACAATATTATAGGTTTTGTATTTTGAAGCATATTTTTTAGGTATGTGCCCTATGTATTGAAATAAATATTTTTGGCTTGATTTAAATGAAAATTTAAGGCAATATGCCACTTAAAACATGCATTACACTGATTTGACCATGGCAAATGGTCTTCTGAGGCACAACATGAAGCTATTTTACAACATCATCATTATAAAACTGATGTAGTTCAGTATGTGTAATTCATAAAAGAATCCAATATTCAATTAAAACGTGCATTTATTAATAAAGATAATTGGAATACAATTATTCTAATTATTCATTAGGCTACACTGTAAAACTGAATTTTTATTCATTTTTAAAAGCTAAAAGGTGTTGGTTAGTCTCATATAATACAGTCAGGCTGATTCAGTCATACAAATAAATAGTTTTCTTATTTAAAAGTATATTTTAAATGAACCTTTTTAAAGTAAATGATAAATAACAATCCGTTGGAAGCTATGTGCCATATTTATGGAAATAAATGTATGGCTTGTTTTAAATAAAAATTTCAAGCAACAATATACCACTGCAGACATGCATTACAGTATTTTTACCATGGTAAATGGTCCACTTAGGTAAAACATGAAGCTATGTAAAACGTATCCACTGTAAAGTCAATTTAGCATAAACTTTTTCAGTTACCTTTAGAAGAAAAAAAAAAAAAACACTGGTTGGTGATTTAATGCAGTCAGGTTATTTCAGTCTAGCTATTTTCAGTTTTGATATTCTGAAGCATATTTTAAAATTAACTTATTTTAGTTAACAAAACAGTTTCACAGTGCAATCACAAGTGTGTCTACACAAACAACTTCAAGGGTGAATCTTTCATTGGAATAGGATCTATTTTTTTTATTTTTCTCATACTTCAAAATACACAAAAATGGCCAAGAAATATTTTTGCTATAATATGTTTCAAAATATATTTACAAAGTTCTATATATACTTGAAAAAATTGCTTTTATAATAAAAGTTTTGCATGTTTCGGATTCGTAATTGACCTTTGGAGCAATTCAGCTGAATGAAAATGCCATTTTGATGTTTCATAATTATAAAGAAGATTTAGTATAGGTAAAAAAAAAAAAAAAATTAATTAATTAATAAATACATTAAATAAAATTTTAACCAGATAATAATTGAAGCACTTTAGAAGTATACTGCTATCTGACATACTTTGCATGCAGAGAAAAGGTATAGTCTTAGAGTTGTGCCCTCACATTTTTGTGCCTTTTTCTGTGTCATTCCATAACCCCTATCTTAATACTAGGCTGAATTACCCGAGAGCATCAAAACTGTTATATCACACACATTCACCATTGAAGGCTTTCTCAAGATCACCTAGATAAGCCATTTAATTTCCGCCTGTAGCTGCGAACACTAGAAGAATACAATTATTGTATCTAAGTTGTCGTCTTATGAGCGAATTCTTGAGCTGTTGCGATTTCTAGGAGCCAAAAATGAATAACAATTATGTCATTTTCATTATAAGAAAAAAAAAGAAGAAGAAGACAAATCTTTTCCACTTTTTTAAATTTTCATTTACATAAGCATATAAGGAGCTTATGTTTTTGGCCACTAAAGTCTTTATGCAATGCAACAATTATTTCCCTGTCATTTGCATTTGCATTGAAATATGCAAATTGTGATGCATTTAAATCTATCCACATTCACACTAAGTGTGATTTCAAATCATATCAAAATCTCACTTCTGATAGTTTTACATTATTGTGATTTCTTATTTTTGCTCATATTATTCGTTATGAATCTTTTTTTCTTCTCTTTGAAGCATATTTTACATTCTGTGCACCTTTAGCAGAACCCATCACTCAACTTGGCTTAGAGTAATTGGGGAGTTTTGCGAGTGCTTTGAAGATGCTTTGTTAAAGTGTTGAATTAATAAAATCTTAAGCATGCAAGTGGCACCTTCTAAACAAATATTACCCTTCGTATTCTCTTAGGAGTGTCACTCAGCAGAAAAGATGACAATCTAAGATCTTAAGTGTGTTTTCTTTATTTAAAGCAGCACATATGAATCCTAACATCTTTTACTTGAGTCAAAGTGTAAAGGGGTCATTATCGTAACTCTTTTCCTCTTCATTATTTCCATATATCTCTTGCAATGAAGCAAACTCAATTATACAGCTACATTTTGGCCCTCTGATGAAGCTTCAAATTATGCTTTTTTGCCTGTTTAATTTTTTATGCAAGCATTATATCTGGAGTTTAACTGCAAGTACCATTTTATTGAATATATCATTGAGAACTATATTTAAATCTGAAGTGGACAGTCATGAAATAGATAGTAGATTATATTTAATTGACAAATTACATAACCGTGATTAGTTTTTCTGCAGATTAGTCTTTGTAATGTGATCCTACATGCAAATGTACTGCCAACCGGCTATTTTCAGCTTGGATTTTAGTTATGAAGCTTTAATTATTCATGATTTATAAAGTTAAAAGACGAAGCCGCAGGCAAACGCATATAGTCATTTTATTGTAACTCTGTGAAGACAGTAGTTAAAAACAGTTCTATTATGTTATTTAGTAAATATGTATCATGTGTGATTTTTCAGCACATATGAACTTCAACAAATTGCATTATTTAATTACATTAGTGAACACTTAAAAAAAGTCTTAAAAAAAGACATGTAAGAGGATTCATCAAAATAAAATAAATAAAATAAAATGTTTGGCTCATCATGATATGTAATGACATTTTTATTATTATTATTATTTTTTTTTAATAGTTTGTTTGTTTGTTTGTTTGTTTATTATTATTTAATTTTTCATGCACAATCCTGAATCCTGAAATGAGAGAGAGAGAGAGAGAGAGAGAGAGAGAGAGAGAGAGAGATGCATTATTGTAATTAACTAACTGCTATACAAATAATGTTTAATATAATACATTCATAGCTGACATTACAAATACAAATTCAAATCAAATACAAAACAGCTAAATGATTACATCAAAATGCTAACCAGAAGGCAGCGCTCGGCTCAGCAATGCAAGTACTATGAAAAGTTATGTGGTGCGTGTAGGCACTGGAGCAAGGTTAGCTTGTTCTTCTGTCTCACAACACCTTGATGAATAACAGGATGGATAAAAGGAAGTGTGAAGGAAATACTGGCAGGGTGAGGAGCCCGGTGCCCTGTGCAGCTGCAGGCAAGCATATTTATGAAGCCATTCTAGTGCGCATTGAGCCAACACACAGCCCCAGTGGGGACACATGCCACCCTGCCCTGCCTGACTCCCCCCGTCCACACTCACACACACACACACACACACACACACACACACACACACACACACACACACACACACTCACACACACACACACACACAGACACACACATAGGATAATCCTCATCTTCACACAAAAACACTGAGCTCTGAGCTCCAGTTTGCCACTCCTCAATCCAATTACCATCTGATTACAGGCAGCTGCTAAAGCAGAGCGTTTTTCCTCATTAATGGCCAGACACCTAGGGCTCTTCAACCTGCACAAAGAGCAGATGAGCATGCTGTAACAAGCACATGACATGCTACCTCAAACCACCCGTAGAAGTAGCTGACATCATGTCGAAACAGAATCAAGAGGTTTAGAGTTGATGTTTAGATCAATGGTCCCATAGCGGTCAAAACAACAACAACAGCTAATATATATATATATACCCAACCTATTACCAACCTTTAAACTGTTACTAAATTATATATAATATTGTTTTTTTTGTTTTGTTTTTTTTACTGTTGGTAGGTACGTAAACAGACAGACAGACAGGCCTTGATTGATATGATTTGATTTGATTTGATTTACATTTGTTGCTATATTACATTTTTACATAGATAGATAGATAGATAGATAGATAGATAGATAGATAGATAGATCTGGAAATCTGGTAAATAATTTCTGTCCATCCTGTATAATTGTAAGATGAAATGCAGGAGAACATATTTTATGTGGATTCGATAACTCAGATTGTCAGGCATTAAGGGGATGAAAGAGAGGAGACTTAATCTATATTGAGTTGGCTTGCAGGACAGCTAACACTAAATCAATTATTTTCACTTGCTGCTGGTGCCAAAGAAGCCCACTTGTACCATGTGATATTCCTGCTCTCACACACACACACACACACACACACACATGCAGGTGGGCAGAAACCGAGGAAGAATGTCCCATAGCTCATGGCATGAAGCAGGTGCAAACACACACAGACACAAACACACATCAGAATAAATTATTAAGGCATCTCTTCATCTTTCAGGAAGCACCTGGGCCCTGATCCAAAAACAGCCAAACTCCTTCCAAGACTCGCTGACCAAAACAGAATCCACGTGTAGTCCACCGCACCGACATTGTTTTCTCTATTTAAATCGATTTAAATGAATGAGCGGGGCAGAAGCATCAGTGTTGCGGCTATTTACTCACCCTCATGACAGGACAGTGCTGGTGAATTAAAAGGTTCCAAAAGAACATAAAATCCCTCTAAAAGTAGTTCATGATTAACACGCATTAACTAATGGTGTTTGGTGGTGTCAATTTGTATTTCTCTAAATAAACAAAGTAACATAGTGTCAGTAGAATGAGGGCAAGCAAATAAAGATGCGATTTTCATTTTTGGTCAACCATTCCTTTAATGTGTTAATCGTTAAATGAACAATTTCACCACAGAGTCTCTTTGTCTCTAATGTCGGAAGGACTGACCTCAGGTTAAATCAATTGTAAGTCACTCTAAATTACAATGTAAAGTTATACGGCCGAGTCTCTCTGGGAAAGAGATGATTTTGAGCCTGGTATTAAATGATAACCATGTAAGAGCTCTTACAATATTTGCATGACATATTTAATAATTTGACCACAAAGCTCATTTTGTCTTAATTTATGATGTTTTACGTTTGAGGGAAATTGGGCTTATTAGCTACCTTGTTTTATAATCTCCTGATAAAACCAGACCTCCGACACTATTAAAATTTTCACCTGTTATATCTTCTATTATAAATAGAGTGGAAATGAGGACGTTTTTTTTTTTTTTTATATGGCTGTTCTTTTTATATGTGTTCTGTTAATACACATTCAGAGCGCCATCGGAAATGAATTAAAGAGCAAAGCTATTTTTACTCACTGATATGGTGCAAAAAGTCAGCATAACTTTGAAAAAAAAGACCTTTAGAAAGTTTTAAATCTGTTCAGCAGTAATATTAATTTAAAGTCTACAAATGTGTTCTCTAAGTGTGCAGGATTAGAAATAGCTGTGTATGAGCATATGTGTGTCCTCTCAAAGGCTTGGCAGACACAAAAGGTTAAATACTAGCTAACTGATCATAATGTGCAATATACAGCATAAAAGTAAAAAAAAAAAAACGTATATATATATATATATATATATATATATATATATATATATATATATATATATATATATATATATATGCCATTTGCATGCAAAATATTAGGCCATGTGACATATTTAGTGTGAGATAATATATATATGCTAGGTATTATTTCACAATAAATATGTCACATGGCCTAATATTTTGCATGCAAGTGGCGTCCAGTTATAAACTAGCAAATAATAATAAAATTAGCATTATTTATATATATATATATATATATATATATAGAGAGAGAGAGAGAGAGAGAGAGAGAGAGAGAGAGCCTACCCTGGTTAAACATATAGCAGATTTTATAATTTTATAAAAATGCACAATTGATTTTTCCATTATATTATATTATATTGAGTCACAGATAAGACTTAAACACCGAAGGACAATATTTTAACCATGATCTAGCATGAGACATGATTCATTCACTGCCCTTATTATTATTTTTTTCTCCCAGTTGTCAGATATGGTTCTCGCTGGCAGGGGACCTCGCTGTTGTCCTGTGCCCGGCTCGACGGTTTTCATTGCATCCTGCCCAGTGGTGGTGGCACAGATAGGGCATACCTGCCAGGCTGACTACAGCAGGCCCACAGACAGCAATATTTGAGTTGCAATCTCATGGCGTATGCCTTTGCAGATAACTGCGGAAGGTCACTGCCAGCTCGTGCTGATGTCTTGATTTCTTGATGCACATACTGATAAGATTTTTATTGTGCTCTCAGGGACATCTTTCAAATGTGGTTAGCATTTGAGAGCCCCTCTCCGTCTGAATTCTTCTTTGCAATGTAAAATTGTTACAGACCTTAAGGTTGGTTCCTTCATTCTAAGCTTTTGACATGAACAATGCATTTGAGCAAAACAATATTTCTGTAATAAAAGTGGAATATGAGAAACGCCACTCTAACGACGTTTATCCAGCACCACCAAACGTCACTGGTGACATTCTCACCTCAGTCTGAAGGATCAAGTGTCAAGTCTGGGCAATTTTCCTGTATTATCATGTGTTTGAATGACACGATACATGAAAGTGGCTTTAGCTGCAATATGCGGAGATATTTTGAGCCCTTAACCCCAAACATAATTAAACCGGCTTCTCGGGCACATAGGAGATTGAATAAGTGACAATTACATTTAAAACAAAAATGAAATGAAGTTAATAATGGCACTATAGAGTGACTTTTGGAATAATTTTAAAAATCAGTCAAATGACCTTTGCTTTCATTAAGAGATTCCGCTGTGCTGCTTTCAGACTAGCTTCTGAACACATGCCACAAGCATGCACAGCATGGTTCTGCTCTCCAAGAAAACCATGAAACTTTGATGGAAAATTGTTTCACTATGGGCTCTCCTCTGCCATTCCCCCTTCATCTTCTTAAAGGTTGATTTGATCTTTATCTCTCCTCTCAAAAAAAAAAAAACATTTCTGTTTGCCTTTTGGCCTGCTCATTCATCGTCCATCTCACAGCCTTTAACAGAACAGCACGGCCAATTGATTCCCATGTGATGGGAAATACCACTAATGGGACAAACAGCCCTGAACACTGAGTGAGAACTCTCTCAGAGAACTTCAATCTCTGGAGATTATTATGAGGACATCTTAACAGAGCAGCTTTGTTTGCTCTAGTTTTAATGAGCATCATGGTACATCAAGATCTCTCATCTCCCCTTAAGTCCCATTAGTGCAATGAAACACTTTGTTCCCTGTTATCTCACCCGTTCTGCAAGTTTGTGTTGCTACTTAACCTCTTAAATGTATGGTATACTCCTTAGTTATAACTTCAGCATTTCATCTTAAGTGTCACATTCATGCTTGTGTTTGTTTTTTTGGCTTTTAATTCACATTTAATGCCTTCTCCACTTGAGGATAAGTGTATTAACATGGAAAGTGGTGGTGAGCTTTATAATACTCAGATGTTTAAGATAATACCAGCTAACCAAGCAGAAAAAGCACTAAAAGTGTTCAACGTTGACCTTGGGGACATGCAAAAGAGTAACCAAGAAAAAATAAATAAATAAATAAACTGAAAAACATTAGCACACTGATTAATTTAGCCTACATTTGCATATAATACCTGACACAAGCTGTCTTGACAAACGTTTGCGGTCGCAAATGTTCGGGACTGTAGCTGTACTTGGCAAGCTGCTACTTCTCTGCAACCATATGGCAGTTTGACAGTGTTTTCTCGGCTAATTAGTACCTTACACATAAGCCAGGGCATTGGACCAAATGTCAAAGCATTCCTCCAATTCTTTCATCAATAATAATGCCAGAAAAACCTAGACAAATTCACATCTGTCACATCAATTCACATCAAATAGAACAAAAGAGGGATTGTGATCAGATATTTCAACTGTAGGCCATCTAGAGAAACTAAACATTGCAATTACTTTTTGAGACTACAGGTTTATTTGGTTGTTAGGTGCTCCCATTAGAAAAGCTCGCATTGAGCTTTCAGAGTAATTCATTCCACCTCTGAACACAATAACATTTACACACTAACCTGGAGGTTTTGAAAATGTTTCATTCTCAGGTTTTTCTCTGTGGCTTTGTCTGTCGCAACATACCGAGAGAGGCATGGAGGCTCTTGGGTTTTTGGGTCAATGTGGTTGCTTCACTTATGATATGTGCTAATGATATGTGCTAATGTCATAATGCTAATCACCAATCAAAACATCACCATCACAAAATTGGACATAGTACCACATTTGCTAACAGTTTGCGTCAGCGCAGACTCTTTTTTGGCATTTAAAAAAAATCTATTGTAAGAAAGACAATCCATGAAAAAAAACGCACAAAAAAAAAAACCGCAAAAAAAAAAAAAAAAAAGAATACAATGAAAAGGCATGGACCTTTTTGCATATGCATTTGTAGGAGTTTACCTTTAGACCAACATTAATGAGGAGAATATTTCAATTAATCATGCAAGGTTATTTTCTAAGGTTTGCAGTAGTCAGTCTGCAGGTATTTGTGCCGTTATTTAACCAATTTGCATCTCTGTTGCAACCCTACATTAACTTGCGCTGCTCCTGGTAGATTGCCGTGGTCATTATGGAAATGCAAAAGTCTTGTGGCTATAGTGTTAATGATTATTTCCTGATGCCGTGTACTTCCATTGTATGTGCCTAAATGTAAATATCTGAAGGGTGAGTCACAATCATTTTCAGATATAATCGAATTGCAATCTGTCAATCATTGTACATGCTGGAGTTTACAGAGATTTGATGGGCTGTAATGTCTTTGAAGGAGAGGTTTTAGAGGGTGGCTCTGCAGTTGAAGTGGTGTAGGTTGTTTAATTCAGTGGTTCAGTAAGTCTGGCAGAAGAACCTTTATTGTGCTGCTGTAAGTCTTTCAGACAGAAAATAGGCCTACTGTGTCAGTGCATGCTGAAGAACAGGCTAATCTGATTCAGTTTCCTAACACTGCAATCATGCTCAGCACTTCAAATGTCATTAACACAATGCCTTTTGACAGTATGAATATATACAGTTTACAGTATAATTTTTTGAATTCTTCGTTGGATGACTATCCGTTCAATTACTGCATGTAGATAAAGATGGTCCTTACATGCCTGGCTTTACAGAATTAGAAAGCCATAATATGACTGAAAAAGATATCAACCTGAATTGAAAATATGAATATCTCCTCAAAGCACTCACATTTTCAGTGCTCTTCAATGTTTTTGTACAGAAGCAAGACAATACAGTGCATAAATTACACAGCAGACCAGTACAGAAAAGATGTGGTTTTCTGCCTGCATTTTCCAACACTTAAGTCTGTTGTCAAATTATGAGAACAGTGATTGCAATTCTAAAAAAAAAATAAAATAAAATGTTTTTCATTTAATGCATCTAGAAACTGGCTTTGATGTCTCTTGCAAACACGTAAGTTGAACTTATTTCAAGGCATATATTAGACATGGTGGCAAAACATGGTCAAAATTTTTAATATGAATGTTGGTTGACATTTACAGCAATTCTTATATTGCATATGTCATGCAGACTGTCCATATTTAATGCAACCATTCCAGTACTTATAACTGAACCAAACATCATAACATTTTTGTACAAAATGAAACGGTTCTTAATTCCTAACACTTATTGACTTTCAATATGTTTAGTAAATAACACAATTTCTCCAGCATGCAAAGACTGATCTATTTTAATAAAGCAGAGCCGCCTGGTTAGCCATACTGTTATCATATGAGTGACTTTGTAATTTGTCCCCTCTCACTTCTGCAAAGTTGTAGGGATGCAGTCAGGTGCTTGGGGCCAGACCCAGGGATGTTTGAGCCCTCTTCCCCCTGCTAAGGAGCCTGACATCAGGGTCAGTGATAATGGCCATGGCCAGATGGTCCCTGTCCACTGGGGAGAAAGGATGCAGACACCATGGTCACTCTCTCGCTTTAGAGGTTGCATATTTCACCACTATTTAATACTTATTACATGCATCATTTATCTTAATTATTTCTCTATGAAAGTTTGATGTGGAACACAACATATGTGACACAAGACTAAGTATTCTTTGCCCTTGTTTGCAGACGATGAGGTGGGCGGTATAAGGTCTTAAAGGGACAGTAGCTAAAACAAATATATTAAACACAGGAGTGTCTTTATAGTTCATGGTATTTCAGGATCTTATTCACAAACCACCTGCTGGAATAGTGTTGTGCTTTATGCATTTAAAGCAAAAGTATTGTTTTACCCACCAAAATTAGCATGTTCACAAGGTCAGAAAACGAGGATTTAAATATAACAAAAGAAAATAAAATACATCACCACACAAGTAAAAACACAATATAGTTCCTTCAAACAAAGCAAGATGAAATCCTTACAACGCATTTTTTTTTCTCAGCAGTAATGTCACACCCAGGGGCTGGCTATGCTTTAACTAAGCCACACCCCTTCTCAACTTCCACCTCGAGGAGGTCCCCAAACCCGACCCAATGGCCAAACAACACGAGAACAAGTAAGTGATAAAACAATCTTTATTTAAATATTTAAAAATAGCTTGGGGAATAGGGAAAGGGCAATTAAAACTAAACTCTGACTCGGCCCTCCAGATGGGCTATAGCCGGGAAGAGGTCAGGGAGCAAGGGGGCCACGGGGATCCGGGGCGTGGGGCTCAGGCCCCGGCCTGAGTCTTAGGTATCCGTAGCGCCCTCCTTCTTCCTCCTCTTCGCTGAATACAGCTCACGGTAAGTACTGGTTCACACAGTTCGTTCTCGAGGTGCCCACTCTCTTTCTCTTCCTCCACAGGCAACGGCTCTTCGCTGATTACAGCTCACAGTAAGTACTGATTCACACAGTTCGTTCCTTGGGTGCTCACGCTCTTTCTCTTTCTCCACAGGCAACGGCTGGGACACACAGGCACAGTTAGTTCAGCTTGGTTTTGCTCTCACCTCTTCGCTGATTACAGCTCACAGTAAGTACTGGTTCACACAGTTCGTTCCTTGGGTGCTCACTCGCTTTCTCTTTCTCCACAGGCAGCGGCGTAAGTACAGGTTTCCTCAGTCTCTCCTCGTGTTACCCACTCTCTCTCCTTTTCTCTCCACAGGTATCAACTTGGGCACAATAGCACAGTTAGTTTGCTTTGAATGGCTCTCACCTCTGGGCTGGACACAGCGTACTGTAAGTACAGGGTTCGCTCTATTCCTCCTCGTGTTATTCACTCTCTCTCTCCTTTTCTCTCCACAGGTATCAACTTGGGCACAATAGCACAGTTAGTTTGCTTTGAATGGCTCTCACCTCTGGGCTGGACACAGCGTACTGTAAGTACTGGGTTCGCTCTATTCCTCCTCGTGTTATTCACTCTCTCTCTCCTTTTCTCTCCACAGGTATCAACTTGGGCACAATAGCACAGTTAGTTTGCTTTGAATGGCTCTCACCTCTGGGCTGGACACAGCGTACTGTAAGTACAGGGTTCGCTCTATTCCTCCTCGTGTTATTCACCTCTCTCTCCTTTTCTCTCCACAGGTATCAACTTGGGCACAATAGCACAGTTAGTTTGCTTTAAATGGCTCTCACCTCTGGGCTGGACACAGCGTACTGTAAGTACAGGGTTCGCTCTATTCCTCCTCGTGTTATTCCCTCTCTCTCCTTTTCTCTCCACAGATATCAACTTGGGCACAATAGCACCGTTAGTTTGCTTTGAATGGCTCTCACCTCTGGGCTGAACACAACGTACTGTAAGTACAGGTTTCCTCTGTTTCTCCTTGTGTTACTCACTCTCTTTCCTTTCCTCTCCACAGGTATCAACTTGGACACAAAACACAGTTACTCTGCTTTGGATGGCTTTCACCTCTGGGCTGGACACAGCGTACCGTGCTATCTCCGGAGATCTGAAGCACGCTCACAACATATACTGTACTGAACTAGGCTAGGACCAGCAATCTCCTTGTCCTCCCACGCCGAAGTGCGTGAAGGCGGGGGTTTATCTGACAGGACACACGGCAATACACAGCAGCCCACAGCAATATACAACACCACGTCAAAATTATAGGTTTTCACAGCACGAAGACTCACCCACCACACTCAGTGTACGGAAAGGACACCCGTCTTCCTTCACTTCGCTTGGTTCGGATCTGGCGATGGAATATGCGGCCTAGCTAGTGATGTCGTCGTTGTGACTACTTCAATAAGTATTCCTTCGGCTCTCCCACCACACTATATTAGGGGTAGGGCCGCCCTCCTCCTCCTGGAGAGATCTACACAACGCCAGGTCAATATACAGGGCACTTTCGACTGGCTCTTAGTACTCACATCAATGCCACTTCCAATCCCCTTTTTCACGTCGTCTCAGTTCGCCGTATAATCTGTTCACTTCTCAACCTTTAAGGTTCGCGATGTCTTCACAATCATACAATTCCAGCCTGAGGGAGAGAGAGAGTTAGACAGCTACCAGCAGCGTACCAAGACGGGCACAACCCAGTGCTTCACGCACACCAAAAAGAGCTTCCCAGACTGGGAAATAACTTGGCCTTAAGTACTGCCTTGTCCAGCGTATCCTCCCATCACCAACCGCTGTCCCTAACTAGGCACAGGTGCATCGAATTCCCTGATTTTCCTTCTTACGGCGCTACCGGAAGTTCCGGTGTTCTGTTTTTCCGGTCCGGGCGGAAACGCTTCCGGGCGGAACCAAACTTCCCGAATTTTGGTTCCGCCCCTAAAGATCGTCACCTTGTGACATCCTCCCCCGCCAATCCGTTCTAGTCCCTAGAACGTCCTCGGGCTGTCCACTCCCCATAGCGGGCAGGGGGTCGGCCTCGGTTCTCTCGCTGGGATCGTCTCACTGGTGAATCGGGCTCAGCTTGTTCAGGGGCTGCTTCTGGTTCTCTCGGGGCGATCGGGGGTGGTGCCACCACGGGTCTCCCTGGTACCACAGCCCAACCTTCAATCCAGGGGGCCGCTGGTACAGGTTCCGTGGGGACTTCTTCCACGGCTTCAGGGTAGTTAGGGCATGGGCGAATCATGTTCCGGTGCACCACACGGTCGGGGCCTGACTTCCCTTCTGGCCGGATGGTATAGACCGGCTGCCCCGGCCTCTGCTGCCGGCAGACTACATAAGGGGTGGCCTCCCAACGGTCACTCAGTTTCCCCTTCCCCTGCCGCCGATTATCTCTCACCAACACCCTCTCTCCTGGCAGTAGAGGGGCTTCTCTAGCAGTCCGATCATACAACCGCTTACTTTTCTCTCCTGCCGTCTGTATCCTTTTCGACACCTGCTCGTAGGCGAAATGCAAGCGCTGGTGATGGCGCCCCACCCACTCCGTTACACTTGCTTCCTCTTGGTCGGCTATCACTCCTAGGACCAGGTCAGTAGGCATTCGTATGTGTCTGCCAAACATCAGGTAAGTGGGAGCGTAACCCGTAGTACTATGTATACTGTTGTTATAGGCCTGTAGGAGGTTTGGCAAGGCACTCACCCAATCGTCCTGCCGTTGTTGGTCCAAGGTCCCCAGCAGCCCCAATAGGGTCTGATTGAATCTCTCACAGCCGCCGTTCCCCTGAGGATGATACGAAGTGGTGTGAGTTTTCGTGCAACCGTACAACTGGCATAGTTCTCTAATTACCCTGGACTCAAAGTTGGCTCCTTGATCGGAGTGCAGAAACTCCGGGCATCCGAACGTCTGGAAGACGGCCCGCCATAAAACTGTAGCGGTGGTGGTTGCAGTCTGGTCGAGGGTGGGGATAGCCCAAGCGTACTTTGTGAACAAATCCGTTATTACCAAGATGTTCTGGTAGCGATCTCGTGGTCGGCCCAGTGTCAAGAAGTCCATAGCCATGATATGAAGGGGGGCCTTCGCATGGATGGGTACCATTGGCGCTCGGACCTCCCGTCTGGACTTAAACAATATGCATCTCGGGCAAGCTTGAATTAGGGCGTGCACCGATGCCTCTAGCCCGGGCCAAAAGAAGAATCTCCTAAGCAGGGACACGGTCCTCTCCTGTCCCTGATGCCCCAACTGGTTGTGGTACGCCGAAACTAAAGCCGTTACCTCATCTGCGGGTACCACGATCTGGCGTACTTCTTCGCCCAACTTCGGGTCACTGACCCTTCTGCACAAAACGCCATCTCTCAGCTCCAGCCTGTCCCATTGCCCCAGCAGCCTCCTCCCAGTATCCGTCTGGGCTAACCTCTCCGCTGGCGTCAGCCGTCGGCCCTGTTCCAGCCATTCTCTTACCAGCCGCACATCTTGATCCCTGGCCTGTCTCTCCCTCCACCGACGGGGATCCCATCCCCAGTTCTCAGGCACGGCCTCTTGTCTGCTGCCTGGTGCCTCTACTGCTCCTACCATATAGCCCTCCTCCGGGCTGGCCCCTCCGGGGCTTTCCGCTTCGGGCAGCCTTGAGAGGACGTCCGCGTTCGTGTGTTCACGCCCTGGTCGGTACTGTAGTTGATAGTCAAAGTTGGCCAGTTGGGCCACCCACCGCTGCTCCACGGCTCCCAGCTTCGCCGTCTGTAAGTGTACTAATGGGTTATTGTCTGTAATGATCGTCACCTTGGCACCCCAGAGGTAGTCTTTAAATTTCTCACTTAGGGCCCACTTCAACGCCAGCAGCTCCAATTTGAAAGAACTATAGTTCGCATCGTTCCTCTCGGCTGGGTGGAGGCTCCGGCTGGCGTACGCGATGACCCTCTCAACTCCGTCCTGCCGTTGAGCCAACACCGCTCCCAGCCCGAGATTGCTGGCATCTGTATACAAAAGGAATGGTTTTGTGAAATCTGCGTATGCCAAGATAGGGGCCTGTAGCAGCTCCTGCTTCAATGTCTGGAACGCCGACTCACAATTTGCATCCCAGTCTACGTTGGGCGACCCCCGGCCCCGGTTACGACCTGTGCCAACCAGCAACTGATTAAGGGGTTTAGCAATTTTTGAAAAGTCCTTTATGAAACGCCTATAGTATCCCAC